>NW_027120692.1:0-1200000 GCF_030686945.1 Centruroides vittatus | reverse complement strand
ATATAATAATAATAGTTTTTAAGAGAAAAAAAGAATTATTTCTATAGACATTTCGGTTAATGTTACCCTAGGTATACAAAATGGCGGCTCGTCTCTGATTCCAGCAAGGGAACAGTGGGGACGCACGTTCTAACCTAACCTGACCTATTCTAATAAATTACCCTTATTGTAATAATTGTTTTTTTGCTAATAATTATGGTAATTTATTAGAATAGGTCAGGTTAGGTTAGAACGTGCGTCCCCACTGTTCCCTTGCTGGAATCAGAGACGAGCCGCCATTTTGTATACCTAGGGTAACATTAACCAAAATTTCACATTTTGTAAAGATCAATATTAGTTATTTTTAAATTAATTATCTTTTTCATTTTATTTTTATTATTTTTTGCGTTTTTTTTTCTTATAAAAAGGTACCAAAAATTAATTGTTTTTAATGTCACCAATACTAAATTTACCACACATTAAATTTTTAAAGTTGTTTATTTTTATTATTAAAACTTCCCACTACGAAGTAAAGTAATTAAGGAAAGTACTACACTTAATCGTAGATTTTAATTTTCTTTTAAAAATAAAAATGCCTCATTACAGAATGTAACATCTTTATTGGAATTTCCTGTAATTTAAAAAAAAATTTATTTATAAACACACTTCATATTTAAAATCCTAGCAATTATTGGCGAATTTTTAATGTCTTTTTTAAAAATTATTCGTTTAATTTTTAAATTAATTCGAAATTTTTATTACTTCATAAATACAATTTTTAGAATTACTGGAATATATTTTTAGTTACCTGTTAATTTCCTGTATCAAGGAATTTCTCGATTTTAAATCGAGAAAATATCAATTTTAAGCTTTGTAACAGGATATATATATATCATTGAAAAGCGAATTATTTTGTCAAAATGATTCCGTGTAATAATTCATTTTGGTGAAATGCATTAATTTCTAATTCTCTGTAACTGTAGCATATAAATGACTGAAGAAATAGTTATGTTATAATATAGAAGGGCAAACAACTCTATAAAAACATATGGAATATATTATATATAACATATTCAATAGTATAGATTAATTCTATCTCTTTTAACCATTTTTTCTTCCTGTCTGTGGCACTAAGAAGGTCTTTTTCAGATCCATCGTGCCCATAGAGGGTAGCCATGGACTATAACAGAACCTGAGCATATTCTACTATGCCAACAATGGGACAGTCGAATGGTGAAGGACAGAACATCCAGAACAGACAATCCCTCGAAAAAATTCATGGGATTTTTAATGATCAAACGAGGAACTCGTTTGATCATTAAAAATTAGATGGATATTTTAATAAACTCTCTGTCGATCGATCTATACCAGATCAATATGAAAAATATTAAATTTTCTCTTCTCGATCATATGACATAATAGGGTTTCTATAATTGACTTTTAGTAGTCAATAATATAATATATATATATATATATTTTTTTTAATAAAAAAAATATTATTTTCAAATTAATCTACAGTTCGGCCCCTGAATGACTTTAATGCTTTGTCATTAATAATGAAGGATAAACAATAAAGATTCTTGTAAGTGAAGGGCATACCTCTACGTCATTTTGATAAGTAGCAGGTAGAGTGCATTGTCTCACTCCCTAAGGTTTTCACAACCAATAAGTCTTACTTCAACAGGCAATTCCTGTAGACTTTTCTTCATACATATTTGTTTATTTATTCAATTATTCTCTGGCTAAATAATTGAATTTCCTTCGTGACCTGCACTAAATGGATTATTAGCTACGCTGTGCTTTATTCCGAAGTAGATCTATTATTGCGCTTTAATAAATTATCTTTAGTCGTTTAGTCAGAAGTAGTATTGACAGTTTAAATATTTTGGAAGATTAAAAATAAAAAAAAAACATATTAAATAATCAGGATCACGAAAGCCGAGAGGCGTGCTTTTAAAAATTAAGTAGAGATGCTTTATTTTATTAAAAGTGAATAATCGAATTTTTTAAAATAATTTTTAAGCTTAGAAATCATTTTTTAAAACTACGAAGTAAGAATTTTTAATTAAGAATATTTATTAAAAATTTTACTAAATTTATGACTTTGACTAAAGCATCGTTATTAATCGTAGTTCTCGCTCGTATCTTTCGGATTAATTGCATTTTCATTCAGCCATTTTTTTTTTCTTTTTTAAGGATTAGTTATTAATGTCAATGACCTTAACAATGTTCTATATAATTATTAACATTATAGTAATATTTATTTCCATAGAGAATATCGTGAATAACGTTACGTGATAAAAGTAAATTGGAAGATTCATGCAATTATTTCTATATAAATGATACGTTTATATCGAAAGTTCCATTTAGTCTATATTTATAACAATAATGTTTAATGCTCAAACAATTTATACTCCTATTTACTTAAAGAGTCCATCTTCTAGTCACATTAACTTTTGTTTAAACGATTTTTATTAAGCTGCAAATTTAGGAATGGCCCTACCATGATCGAAAGCATTGGTCTATTGAAAATGGTTAGTGTCGCAGTTACGTCCGTCTATCTATCGACCGTAGTTCTTTGCAGGTCGTAAAAATGTGTCCATCTGAACTTAAATTTTATGTTTGTCGGTCATAGTTTTATATAGACAACGTCATGGCGATCGGGCAATTAATCTGTTCGTCTTTCTACACGTTTAAAAATTGTTTACGAGGTCAGAACTTAATTGAAAAAAGAAAAAAAACAAATCATTTTATATCTTTATAGATTAAAAAGTATTAATTAATATTCGATTATCTTACTACTTTTTTATACCTAAAAAACTTTAAGAGTTAGATAATGGTTTTATTTATAACTAAAGTTATAAAGTCGAAACTTAAAAAAAAAATATTTCAAACATAAAGTTATTTTTACAGATAAAAATTACATAGGAGCTTTATAGAATTTTATATTATTTTAAGAGGATAGGATTTAAAGAATGGAGTAATATATAATTTTAACATTAAAGGGGGGAAACTACTTCTAAAACTCTATAACACATGTTCTACCATTCGAATGATTTTTGGCAAGATTTCAAAGTTAAACATTGAAATTTTAGAAATTATCTATAAATAGATGAAATTTTAGCGAGATAAAAAAGAAAAAGAAAAAAAAACTATATATATAATATATCCATTTACAGCATCTTGGATATGATTCAATATCGGCAGGTCGAAGTCAATAATCATTGTTGTGGTCATTCTTATCAGCATTCTCTGTCAATAGTGAAGCAAAGTGGCAAAAGTGTAAAATCGATAGGATAATATACTGTGTATGTTCGTAATTCATCCAAGAGTGGATTAGTAAGCTTTGCTTTTATTACAAGATGCTTCTATACCCTCTTTAAAAGTATAACACCTGATTGGAATATTGGATAGAGTTTAGTTCCTTTTTCAATTTAGGTCACTTCGATTCAGTTTGTTGTTGAGATTTTCGGAAATATTGAACAATAAGATTAAAGTTTGCGATATAGAATTATTATTCCTTCCAAAAAATAGTAGCCCCTTACTATATATTGTATATAACACGCGTATAAAAAAGTTAAATAAATTTAAAGAACTTAAATAATAGTCCCTGCTATAAGTTAACATTTAAATAATTTATAATCTGCTTGAAAGTTGATCAATAAGTAGAAAAAAAACAAAACAAAAAACATAAATAATGTATCCTAAAATACAATATTGTATTTAAAAAAAATAGTTTATTTAATGCAGATTTTAAAATTATTTGCATTAAGTTTTACTTGATTTAAATTTTATTGAATATTTTTACTGTAAATCGAAAAATTTTCATGTTTAAATTTTGAATCAATTTAAATATTATTTTATAGTATTTTCCTTTAAATTTGTTAATTATGTTATATTATATTAATTAGCATTACTAATTCTAGCTTAGAAATTGAATAATTTATAAATGTCACGTAATTTTATCACGCTATAATCGTGTAAAAGTGTGAAAATTTTAAAGTAAGAATTTCGATTTTATTAATATAAAAATTTGAAAGTGTTCCCGTTTATACTTTTAAAAATTCTTTTTCTTCTTTTCTCTGATTATTTCCAGGAAATTTTCCAAAGAATAGTTGTAAATCATAGTGATGGATGAAAACCGTTATAAAAATTTATTTCATGAAGTTTAAATCAACAAAATTTTACCAAAAATTTATTGTTTAGGAAAAGAATAAAAATTGACAAAATAAAAATAAAAATTCTAGAACATGATTATAAACCTATTTTTCATCGACATGGACGAAATAATTCGAGAAAATCCTGAATTTTGATTCAAGTCAGACACGAATAGAATTCGTTTACAAAATATTTGCATTCAATTCTAGAAAAGTCAGCATTGCACTCAATAAATCTCAGAATAAGCATTGTTGATTTTTAGATGATCCATCTGTATCCCCAAGCAAAGAGCAAACCATGTGACTGCAAACAAAACTTCGCAATCAGGACACTTTGTCATTCTGTAAGTGCTGCTTTCTGAAAAGAAATGTAATCCTAATGATGCCAAGATATGCGCCCAGCATGCAGTACTTCCTCATGTAGACTGAAGCAAGTCTCTCTTCCTCTATTTCTTTCTTCTACACTTAATGAAAAATAAAAATTACTCCCCTCCTCCTATCGAACTTTGATTCAGAGTTAATTTTCCATATAAAAATACGCTTTAAATTATTTATCGAATAGATTTGTAGTAATTGCTATTCATTAGCTAACAGCAATGACGAATATTATTAATATATAATGATACTAATAATAGATATTCATCTGAAGAGAAATTCTAGAATGAATCAAATGATTGAATATCCTAACGGTTTCTGATTACATTATCATCTGATACTGGATACTATCAAACTGGTGAACTTTCTATTTTGTCATTTATAAAATTATATATTAATTCCGAAAAAAAAAACAACAGAAAGAAATATAATAATTAATTTAATTTCTTTACTTTTAAAAGAATAAAAAAATTTACTCTCTTATAATGCCTCTTAATAATTAAAAAAATAAGTTTTATAATTAAAGAATCTTAAAATAATTTAATTTCTGTTCGTTTTGTACAGAAAAGTGTACAATTTTACGTCAGTTTGATGTCATTTTTTAAACTGTTCATTGTAATATTGAAGAGATGACGTCAAATTGACGTTAAAGTGTACATTTTCTGAGCTCGTTTAGTCAGGGAAAGCTTTAATTTTAAGAATATAAAAATTTAAAATTATTTTTTCTATTATAAATCAATATATTTTTAATGCCATTACGTTAATAAGACGTTGTTAGAGAATGACGATGATAAATTTCTTAAGTAATACAATAACAATAAAAAAAATCTTTAAAATTTATAACATTTCCGGATATACGAGAAGAGATGAAGCGTGAAAGAATTAACTGCAACTAAACGTTGATCGAAATAAGTAATTGGACTGGTTCAATGAAATATGTGATTATAATATATCTTAAGTAAAAGTGAGGCATTGAACAATGTATATCTATAGAGTTGGAAGATAGCCAAGTGGGTGGAGAAACTTGGGTCATTCCGTGCTGCAAAGTTTGGCCAAAACTTTTGTCACATGTCTCATTCGGGGTATTCTGCTGCAAAAATTTAATGACATGCCTTGTTCTACACGATTCTGAACGAATTAGTAGACGGAGACAGGAATTTAATCGGGGGTATTTGAACTTAATGCTTAAATTACAATTTAAGATCTTTGATTATTTCTTAAAGAGCTTCGAGTACAATTTTTAATTTTATTAATAAATAATATTTTAATCATTTTCGAATAATTTATATCATATTTATTCTATTTTTAGGATAATTTTTATCAAATATCATTATTAATAAATTAATATTTAAAGTGTAAACTAAGAATTTAAACCTAACCTAACCTAACCTAAATAATACGTCTTAAACTATTAGAAATTTAAATTCACAGTAATATAATAAAAATATATTTTGTATACACGTTAATTTTAATAAATTCATCTATCAACTACACGGGTGTTAGATATATAACTTTAATAAGTTTTTCTGTAAAACTATTTCGTATGCATAAAAATATACGTTAGATTTTTGCATTTCGTGTTCTACATTACCACTTCTTTTTTCGAAAATTCCTACAGAATATTCCGTTCACAGAAGTTAAAGAATACATCTTCCATCTGCTCCCTATACTTCAAAAGAAGCGTTTTTCGTTTTCACTGATCCTACAACACCTTAAGATAGGTTAAAGAACAGCACCTCGGGGGTTGAATTCGTGTTGCATGTCAGCATATAAAAGGAAGGGGAAAAAACGAACAGATTTTTGTTGTTGTAACGACTAAATAAGTCCCATTAGTAACAGAAAAAGTATAAATGGCCAAGTTTTAAAAATTCAAAGTTTCTTTAGAGAAACGTCTACAGGATTTTGTTTGTTCATTGACTTGACATTCCTTTTGTAGTGTGAGGTGACATTTTCGATCTGTGTCTCCATTAAGTCGAAAAAAAAAAAAAAACGATTTTCCTCTTGTTATTTTCCTTTTTTTCCCTCCTATTTTGGCTAATCAGATTAAACAGATGCAATCATTTTTTTTTTTGAATGGTTTGGTTTAATTTTATAATAACAAAAGAGTTTTCGGAGTTACTTTGCTTTGCCTTGTTCTTTGTTGCATCTCTTAGAGCTTTTTTTTTTTGTTATTTCCTAATAAAATTACAAGACCAACGACTTTCATTTAATTTACCTAGCGATCATCGGGGACCATATTCGTCTTAGTTTTGACCAGAACTTTATTAAGATATACGTTCCTAGATAATAAGATAGAAAATTAAGATGTGTTTACTTCTAATTATAACATAACTGTTGTCTTGTTCTGTAAAAATTCTATCTAATTCTAAATTAAGTAAATTTTATACCACGTAATTGAGAACTTCTAGAGATGTCAATTAATATATCTGTGTCAAATTGTCTAATTAATGATTCGAATTCCCAAACCTTGTCTTAGACGTATTCTCCCCACAATAGAATACAATATTCTAGATACATAAAAGTATAAAATTAGCCAATTTTCGGTTTTTAAATGTAACGCTTATTATAAACTTATGCCTTAATATTAAAGTTCAATCCTTGTAATAAGTAATTTACGAATTTTGATGTTTAATTTATTATTTTAAAATATTCACTAAACGAGCAATTAAATTTGTTTCCATATTAAAATTATAATAATATTACTTTATTAGAAATTGAAAAATTTCAAAAATTTAATAAAATTAACGAGAAAAATTAATCATAATTAAACATTTAATTATGCTTCGTTTATATGTTTTAATTCAGTTTATAAGAGCATAAACGTAATATATTTTCCTAACCTGATCATTAATTTCAATTAAAAATCATAACATTTTAATGTCGTCTTTAAAGTTAATTTAATGATATTTTTATTCGATTATTTAAATTTTATGAGAAGAATATTCATTAATTTTAAGTTAATAAAAACTAAACTAAGATAAATTGTTTTCCGTTTAAAGAATAACTTACATTTTTGATATGAATATTTCTTGTAGAAAATAAATTACTTAGTAAAACAAATTTCTAAAATATTAACATTAAATTAGAAATAAAATGAAATTTTTAATTAAAAAATATATAACTTTTTTTCTTTTTTTTTAGTATTTAACGACATTAAACCCTTTAAAAAGTTATTAATAGAATATAAATTATTATTGCGGAAACTTCAATCGAATGAAGAAATTAGATAATTTTCTGCCCTATAATTAAAGAAATTAAAATTTTAATATTTTTCCTTTAAAAAATTAAACGTAATTATGTTTATTTTCTGCGCTATATTAAAATTTATAATGTACTCTGCGCGTCGCGTCGCATCGCGTAGAAAACGTATGAAGCGATGCGAAGCGATATTCATACTTTAAATATAAACTTTTTAAATCTTTTTTAAATAGTAAACAAAGAGCAAAATCGCTTAAATAAAGTACATTTTTCTTAATGATATTTTTCTAAACTTCTTGAAATGTCGTCGGTAATTTTAAAGACTGCATAAAAACTTTTCTAATTTCTCTAGCGAAAAATTTTTTATTTTTACTAAATCGAATTGTAATTTATCCAAAAAAAAAAGAAAAAATATTTCTTTAAACACATTCATTTTGTTTGGAATATAAAGTAGTTTTTGTTATAATCTCTTATGTGAAGAGCGTGACAGACAGACAATTTATATACATTATATTCTATATAATAATTAAAAATTTAACATATTTCTTTCTTATTTAATTAACTTACTAATCAGTATAAATAATTAATTATTTATCCAACGTTTAATAGAAAAAAATAAATTAAATTAAATTATATAAGAAATATTAATTAGCAATTCAACTTAAAATGATTAATTTTTATAATATAAAATATAATTCGAATTTTATGATTTCACTTCTATATAAAACAATACTTTGCCATTACAAAATAAATAAATAAAAGCAATTTTAGCTGGAAAAAGTACTGAAAATGTTGAATAAGTTTTGAATTAAAACGACTTTTTTTAATTAAATCAATACTTTTAGAGTAATTGCTTAAAAAGTAGCATGAAGATATAATTGACTTGTAAACTAAGTTCACTTTACAGAATCACTTAGATAATTCAGACGTCGTCCATTTTTGTTTTAAACGCATCAAAATTTATAAAAGATTAGCTAAGAAATGTAAGCGAACATAGAATATGAATACACTGTACAACTTTTGTTTATGTCTCTATTTATTATATAAACTAAACTAGTTGGAAAGTTAAAACCCTCATTCCTTATCCAAGCAGATTTAGAATTTCTAATATCGTTCCTATCATTTATCTTGCAGATGTAAACTATACGATGCTTTAGTTATTAACTATAAATAACAATATTTTAGTTATCTCACTTCTATATATATTTTTCACAATAAATTTTTATAAATATCGTTTTTAGCAAAAATTCTTGTCCAAAAACTCAAATATATTTTAAAAATTGATTGTATCTTTTATCATTATTCAAATATAATGTTACCTTAGGTGCCAAGATGGCGTCTCGTCTCTAATTCCAGCAAGGAAACAGTGGGGCGCACATTCTAACCTAACCTAACCTATTCTAATAATTTGGTTGCTAATAACTATAGTAATTTATTAGAATAGGTTAGGTTAGGTTAGACGTGCGTCCCACTGTTTCCTTGCTGGAATCAGAGACGAGCCGCCATCTTGGCACCTAAAGTAACATTAACCATAATTTTCTTCATTAACTCGTTACTTTTTAATTTTTATTGTATTTTTGACGTAGAAATCTTCTCAATAAAAGTCATTGTATCTTATAAACCTATTTATTAAAAAAATATAAATAAATAATTAGGAAACAAAATAGTACTTTTGTAATTAACTTTTTATCTTTAAAAAGAAAAAAAAAACGATTTTCAATCAAAGTTTAAGGTACTTTGACCCTTAATAATTTCTTTTGTTTTTTAAATTTAAAAAGTGAAAGTAAGAGAAAATATATATTTGAAAATGAAACTGAAAGTATAATTAAAAACTATAAAAACAAAATATAATTGCAAAAAGCTATACATCAAAAGAGAATGGCATAACCAATTATAAATAAAAACACTTTCTTCGTATAAATATATATATATATATATATATTTTTAAAATAAAAATTATTTTCTGTCAAACTTCAAAATTATATTTTATAAAATTTTAGATAAGAATATGTTAATAAATGTAAATGTGTATGAGAAAGTGAAACCATAATGAAGAAAAATGTTTTCTAAGAACATTTCTATTGAATTTTGAACAGACTATTGAATTCCTTACGAAATACGTCCATTATAACTCAAATAACCAAGTTGAAAAAATAAATATACTCCATTCAATTCGTTACTCCAATAATAAACTTTAAAGTTAAAATTCATTAAAATTGTTTTGCTGACATTGTTGTTGGGCGAGCCGATCTTTCGATTTTGTTTATTTATATGTATTTTTTTTTAATTGAACAAAAAACCTAAGCAATTAACCGCAAAAGGACAAAAATATAAATAAAAAAATACTCTTTCTTTGCTATTTGATTTAACGATTTTTTTCCCTTATTTAAAGTTGCTTTCGGTGGCACGTTATGGCTTAAATATAATAAAGACATATCTATTTTATAATTATAAAAAATTCTCTCTTCTTCTAGAATATTAAATCTAATATTTTAATGATAAAAAAAGATAAACAGTCGCTCAGTTTAACGTAAATAAATAATTAAAATTTAATTTCTGTACGAAAATATTTTTATAACATTCGTCTAAAAAACATGCTATAACAAAAGACTTAAACAATATTATGCCTCGACATTTATTGCGAATTGTTTTATGATATCTTTATCATCTATATCCGGATTTATATGCCGTTACACTATAAATTTTCTTGCTTTTTATTGCACTTCTCTTAAAGATTTTTAAATAAATTCTTAATTAAAAATTTTAACGAGATATTTTAATCAAACTTAAAAATATTAAGAACAAATAATTAATTGCATATACAATTTATCATTTTATATTTTATAATTTAGCCTACATCATTAAGTAAACGCATTATTTTTTCTACGAGTAAATGTAATATTTTAACGTATATATATACATTCCCTAAATATATTTTCTATGATGGCATTTCCAATTTTTCCTGTTATTAGATACGTTTACTTGGATTAGGTCACGTTGAGAAAATGCAGATAACTCAAATCTCAGAAGATAAACAGCAATTTTAAGTGCGGTGATGAATAAGAGTCGTGTGTTTTCCATTTATTTACGTTAAGTCTGCTACTTTAAAACAGTAAACGCCTTATCAGTAACCCTATTGGATTTGACCTACTTCTTCATTCAAGATATTATCTTTCTTCCTATCAAAAATGATATATCTCGTTATTAACGACGTATATCTCTGTTGATAATGCTAAGTGACGCCCTTTCTGCCACAGCAATCACAAGTGCATCACTAGATCTTTATACTTTTTAAACAGGAATTAAATAATTGTAGGTTTACTCCCGGTGACCGTAAGACGTAACAAATTACACTAAACGACTATAAAAGCTTAGTTTTTATCGATGGTGATAATAACTATAAATATTATTTTGTTCAATCTAAATTGAACATATGGTAGTATTATAGCTAAACTCTCATTAGAAATTATTACAGCCATCTAAAACTAAGCTCACCCCTTTATTAATGATACTTCTACTCGATACGCATCAGCTCTTTCCTTGCTTCCATGCTTTCTGCCTGTATGCCTGAAACATTGATATGAACACTTTTATACCTCTAAATTATTTAATATTGTTAATTTACTTTTGAAAAAAAAAATTGTTTACATAATCTGCACAAATTAATAATTATAAAATTTAAATCTCGGGGGTTTTTGCGTTGAATTTATCAATTACATTTGTAATTTTTAAATTTGTATGTCTTCATTATATATATATATTGACTTCAATTAAAAATTAAATATTTATACATTTTTATACAATAATTATTATTATTAAAAGTTCATATTTTATATACTTTTTATAATTTATTTCAATATATATATATATATTTTAACTTAACATAGAGAATTATGCAAAATATAAACGACACTATAGAAATTTCTGTCAAGATGAATAATAATTTTTTTGATAGGAAAAAAAAAACCGTGATTTTCATCAAGGATTCAAATTTGTTGTAATTTATTTGACAATGTGTCATTTCAACACAATTACAATATCACAAATTGAATTTTCTTCTTTACGTAAAAAGAATTTTTTAAGCAAGTTTCTCCCTGCCACAAATAGATTTGCAAGCAGAAATAAAAAAAAAAAAAACTTATTGCTTTATCAGAGAAAACCTTAAAAAGCCAAAAATTATTTTAATTAAATTGAAAGAAATCTCTTATACTCAAATTTAATAAAAGACACTTTAAAGACAAATACAAGAATGAAAAAAAAAGAAGTCAGAGTGATGAAAAATTTGCATAAAACACGTACCAGATATCAGTGATTCGTCTTTAAAAAAATAATAATAAAAAAAACTTTTTATTTAAATCTCAACAACGTTTATCGAGTTATTTAGATAGATTTTAAAAATTGGACAGTCAAACAGACAGACTACGAAATGGAATTTCCAAAAGATATATATATATATATGTTACAATAAAGTAATGCGCAGTACAATATGGTCTATATCATACAAGATATCTGCATAATACAATAATATAATACAGATTTTAATACATAAATTAAATATAATGAAAATATTTTCTCGTTTTAATGTGTAATTTTGTGATAAACCGAGTTAAATCGACATTAAACATTTGCTAATTTTAGTAACATTTACTGTTTCGTTAAGAAGATGCGTAGCTAATCAATGAGCTAATTACTTTGACCTTTATTTTTTTTTCTGTGTTAGAAATCAAGGAAGATGTATTTTCTGGATAAAATACAAAAAAAATTAAATACATTTAAATTATTTTTATACCTGAAAAAGTAGAATTAGAATTAAGTTTGGCGTGTTTTAAAATGGGTCAGGAACCTATACGAAATAGCCACGTGAATAGCAAGTTATATATATAACCGATATTGGAAATTAAAGAACATTTATTTTTCGTTTTAAACTTTGTGCTTTATCAAGCAAAAATTCTTTCATAGATTTCCCTTTGATCGTTTAAAATGTAACGGGTGTCAAGGTAATTCGACAGAAATTAAACTGTTCGAGTTGGCAAACTCCCCAATCTGCTATTCAACGCCATCTTTTGAGTAAAGCTCGAGGCAGATATTATAATATTTATTAATTAACAAATATTTAAATATTTTTTAATATTTAGTGGTATAAACTGTAAGTAACTTTATTTTAATTCCCTCTTTTTAAATATTATTTAAAAAAACATTTTACATTTGTTTTAAAAAAAAATAGCCATTTAAACTTATGTCTACGTAATCAAACGTAGTGAATTTTCATTATAATATAGCTTGAAGCTTGTTTCCCATTAAAGCGCAATTTTTCATCAAATTAAGCTGAAAATTTGCAAGGTAATGACTTTAATTGTAAATAATTATCCGTCTCTCTAGCAAATGATTCTGTTTTAAAACTATTTATTTGAGTAGTGGCATTAAAGATGAAAATTTAAAAGTTTTGGCAAAAATTGCATAAAAATTAAAGGGTAAAAAAAAATAAAAAATAAAACAATTAATCCAAATTACTTTTGTTTCTTGTCAGATTTAAATTTCTAATTATGATTTTTATCCCGCTTAATTAAATGTAAAATCTCTTTTAATTGCTTTAATTCCCTTCTGATCGTTTCGTTTAGACCAAGTTTTTCCACTTATTTTGACATAAATTCTATCTTTGTTATTTAACTTGAATTTTTTAAAATTATAATTAAATATAATTTTGCTCAATTTTATGCCTCAAAATTATATATTTTAAATTTTTTAAAGGTTTCTAAGCCCAATAAATCCCCCTCTATTTTATAATAAATTTTGAAGAATTTTATTAATTAAAGCAAACACAATTTAAATATTTTAAAGCACTTTATTTATTTATTTTTTTAAATTTAATTTTTGCATTTTATACATAAAAAAATAAAGTTTAAATAATTCAGTATTATTTACTTACTGATAGAATTAAGTTTCCTTTGCTAATTAGCATACTTTTTAACAAGTAAACGATTAAGTTGCCTTCTTAATAGTAAACCTTCATTAAATTATCGCCTTAAACATAAGTCCAATCAATGTAGCCTTTCTTATAGTAAGCTCAATTAAATTTAATTCATTGAGCATAAACTCTATTAAAGGCTTTCCTTAACATAAACCGCATTTTAATTACGTTTTACTACACCATTACGAAATTTCATTTTTATTATTTTCTAGCCCTTTAACTTGATTTTAACTGCGAGTAACGCAGTTAAAACTTCTCAGTTGAACATAAATTTCTCTTTAACAGCCTTTCTCCCAAAACAGCAACTTAACATCTTCCCCCGTACATGAACACATATTTTCTAACTACCATCATCTTCACTATCAACTTAAATCTCTTCCCTCAATCTTTCCTCATTTTCCAAGGCTACCATCCGGCATTTTTCCTCAATAAACCCAATTTATCTAATATTTATTTATTTTATTCAACAAGCGATTATTTTTTTTATTTTTCTACAGACAAATTCGGTATATAAACAACCACGTAAGGAATTAGGATAATCCTTCGTATAAATCGATATACGTGTAAAAATATAAGCTTGAGAGAGAATAGTGTAGGTTATAATTATATACACGCTGTTAATATTTATCAGGATGTGTCGTTCTGGGTCAGAAGTTTTGATAAATCTACTGAATTTGGTAGCAGAAGCAATCAGAGTGGCTAGAGGAGTTGACGCTTTGCTCAGCAGCCACGAGGTCTATTCCCAGATCGATGTTCCGAGCTGATCGCGACTACCTTGTCAGTAGAAGCCAGTGATCAGTGCAGCTCATACCAACTCTTTTCTCTGTCTAACTGGTGCGTGTGCAGTGTACAACTTTCCATGAAACTTGAACTTTCTTGTCTGGACATTTTGCTGGTTTTATTACCAGGTTTGACTTTTATCTAATTTATATTATTTTTATACATTATAATCTCCATCCTTTCCAAAATATAAATATAATTTATATATATATATATATATTTATGATAAATTTAATAATAATAATTATATTATTAGTTTATTATCTGTCGATTTTTTAAAATTTTGCAACTTTCTTTTTTAAGGATTTTGAATTTTTATTTAATTACATTTAAAGGATGTAATTTTATATTGTTATTTAAATCATTTTTTAAATTATTTTTGAGGCCAAAATTAAAAAAATATACGTAGAATTTCTTTCAGGTATACTTAATTAAAATATTTATATGAAATTTTTAGTATTTAGCTGCGAGATACACAAGTAAAATATGTACAGATATCGGTTTTCTTTCAGTACGATAAGTTTTTATTCTAGTATAAGCATTTTTATATTTATTTTTAAAAAATATATATTAAAATATATATAAAATTTTCATATATTACGAAACAAAAACATTCAATAATATATATATATATATATACAAATATATTTTATTAAATTTTTATAATACGGTTTTAAAATGTAATAAATATTCTTTGCGAATTAGGCAGAAAAATTCCTTTAGGAATTGTCCAAATATAAATAAAACATATAAAAAAATTCCCTAGAGAAATATAGTATAAGTTAGTTGGATAACTTCTATATAATAGAAATATATATACAGTCTGAGTATGTGTGTATGTATTTTTATGATTGAATTTATCATTATAACAAAATAATATTTATAATAATCATTTTAGAAAAAAAAATATATTTATACCAGATTTATTAAAATGTCAATTTAACAGATATACAACGCACAAATATTAAATAAATAATATAAAATCATAGGTTCAAAGCAATAAACTGCCTTTTATTTATGTAGATATTTAGTGTTGTTTAATCCATAATTGAAGTGTACTTTTAAATGTTAATATATATAAACTTTCGAGGATAACTCTGAATATAAATGGATTAAATGAATACAAAGTTAGTTTTAAAGTAATAAAATATTTACTGTATTTTACAAACCGCCATCGACATAAACATAGGAACCAACTCGGGAAAGTTCACAATTCCTAAATAATATGTAATTTTCCAAGTAAAATATGCTGTAGTCAGGAAATCTGAACCTTGAAATGACCACGCCATCACATTGATAAACTTATCTGAAACCCTCCTTTCGTGTCAATGAGCTTTTCAAACGGTCAGTAAGCCACTATGATGTTAGACTGAGAGTAACGTAGTAATGTGTATGAGATGGTAGTTCGAGCGACTAACTTAACTCTTTCGTCGCATTTACACTCAACGTGCTCGCAATATTAAACACTATCATAAATTTAATTATACAACTTCAATTATATCGAGAATTCACTTTAAAATTTTACTAATTATACTTTATTTATTTATAGTCAAGTCTGAACTTTAATATCAAATATTAAAATTTAAAAAAAATTAATAATAATAATAATAATAATAAAGTCAATTTTTCATAAATTTTTCTACCGGATATCTTCATTTAATAAAATTTATGTCACATCTTTAATTTTTATTAGATTTATATTACCGAGTTAGTTGTTTATGTGCAATTTGGGCGGAGTTGTATTGTTGACTTTTCAACAGATTTAGGTTTATGATAATCGTTAAGTGTGAAAATGCTAATTTTTCTTTAAAGCTTATCTTTACACATTAGCATCCCATGTACACGATTAGACAATATATTATTTTAATTTTATAAATTTCGAAAGATTCCTTTTTTAAATTTCTTCTGTTGTGTACGGTTTTTAGTGCAATTTCCTCTTTTCTTAATGATTAAAACATAGCATTACGAATATTTTTAGTAACAATAACTCGCACTGCTCCTATTTTACTTAATGGTTTTTCTACACGTCTCGCACAGATACAACTGAACAGAAAATAAATTAAAAATCGAGAAAAAAAGGAAAAGATCTTTTCATACGAAATCTGAATCAATTTCTGTATCGTTATATTGCTATATATATATAATTTCATTTAGCTATGAATTTCATTTCGTTAATGAATTGACCCTTTGTTATTTCTATATGCATATAGTTGAAGTATTACAACAGGTCATAAATTCACTCGCACGTTAACGGGTTTTCTAGGTAAAGATGATTGAAAAATTACGTTAAACATGACTTTATGCCCTTATTTTTTCATATTTCCAACAAATTTATGTAGTAATAAAACGTATAATAAATATTTAAATTCGAATTATATTCACTTTTCTCTATCACGATTGGAGACAACTGAATTAAACAAAACTAAGGGCGTTTTTTTCTGTGGATTTTATCTCAAAATAAATATTTTTTTTCACTCTATCAACTAATTGTTCCTATTACATCTGTTAGTTACGAGAATAGTTTTACTTCGCATCCAAATTAATTTTTTATTTTTCCTTTCATCGAATTGGAAAAATAACTTTTTAAATATTTACTTCTGCGGAATAAGTTACGATATTATTCTACATTGTATTTATTTAATAAATATCTTATTAAAGGATAATAAAATATATATAAACAATAGAGAAACGGTTTACCTATCGGATTTTTTCTCAATCACATACGAATTATATATATATATATTTTTTAAATTTCGAAAATAAAAGGAATTGAAGAAGTTCTAGAACGGTTTTTTTAGAACAGTTTTCAAGAATAAGGGAGAAATTAAATATAAAAACTCTAAAAGCATACACAGAAAGATTGTTAATTTTTTTAAAATTTACAATAACAAAATCGAATTCTGGAAAATAACAGATTTTTTTCCTGAATCTGTGAAATAACGTCTTATACAAAATATATGGAATTGTATGCAGAAAGGAGTTGATTACTTTTTTTAAGGTGCAAAAAAAAAAATATCAGAGAAATAAAACATAAAGATTCTAGACTTATAGCCATAAAGTTCAAAAATAAAATAGAAATAAAATACAGAAAATATAAAATATATATTCTGAAAGAAGTTGATTTTTAGATTTAGAAAATAGCAAAAGTTCTATTGAATTATATAAAAAGTTTTAGAATCGTTTTCAAGGAAGAGTTAATAACAGAGAAACTAAGTCTAGAAGTTCTTAAACTATATTAAATAAGAGCTTAAGTACCATTTACTTTTGAAGCTCGAAAACACCAGAAAAAATTAATTTTCTAGATATAAAAATTAGAAAAAGAAGAACTAAATTTATTTATAAATTTAACAATATTTCTGACTATTTAATTTACTGAATAGAATATCAATGGCATAATCATAGAATTACGATGGGTGAAGTATATTAAAATTTCTGTATATAAATATTGAGTTATGTTCTTGAAAAACATATTACATAGAAAGTATTGAACCATAGTTGTAAGTGGTAGCATAATTTTGTTACACGAATAGTAAATTATTATCGATTAAACATCTAATTTTCAACCATCCAATACGTAACCATTAGCGTAAACGTTCACCATATTTCGTAACGGCATGAATCTTATCCTTGATTAATCTCATATTATAAATTTAATCGCGGATAATGCTCATGCTGCCGTGAAATATCTGACAACAGCATCGTAACGTAAGGAAATCAGGAACAAAGACTGGCACAATTCTTTTAAATCGTCCATAGGGTTTCCCCACTCCGAACTAGATCAAGTTTCTTTTTTTTTATTATCGTAGTAAGAAAACTTAATCCAGTTGGGACTTTAGAGATCTCATAAAGGCTCGTGTTGAAGAATTTCTTATAATAGATAGAGCTATAAAGCAGAATTTGCTAGATTGAAAAGATGCTCTAGACTTATAAAAATGTAACTTCAATCTTCGTTTCAGTCAGGAGTTTGTCTGATAATTCAGTAAAATTAATTAGATTTGAACCCTGTAAAATCTGTACGAATTTTCATTATCATTAATCAGAACTTCCAGCCAATTAGGATAATTATTGTATTAAATATGGCGAGTATCCTGTTTCTGAATGAAAAATACTACTGCTAATACTGAAAGAATTTTGGCCACGCAACATGTTTTAATTTGTTTTTTTTTAAATACATTTTACAGATTTAATTAAATAGTTATTCTAATTAAAAACTTTGTAAATATTTATACATGTACAGTGAATGAAGATGCTATCTTTGTTGATTTTAACACATCTAAGGGCGAATATCTACTCATTAATTTACGAAACAACTATGAAAGAAAATTTGAATAATTCCAGTTTAAGTAATATATTTTTAGGAAAGAAAAACATACGGATGTATTTTTTCATATAATCCAAATTACGGTATATTTATAATTTTCAAAATAATAAACTTATTATCTTTATGATAAACAAAACATTCGTAAAATAATATCTTTAGGGAATTTAATCCAGGAACTTTTTTGTTTTAAGTGAAAATTCGAACTGTATGAATAAATTATGACTCGAAAAATGTTTTAAAATGAAATATAAAAATAACAGATTTTATATAAATTATTATTATTATTTTTTTCTTATTTAATTTTTCCTGTTAAGCCGGAGGTTGTTTGTTATAAAATCACAAAAGTAGTAGTAATTTGTTAACGGCGAAGGAATGGAATGATAATTTACAACAAAGAAATTGTAAATTGAATTATGTTTTGGAGGATTGAAAATTGCAAATCTAATCGACAATAATCAATAATAATTTGCTAATCAGGTAACAGAAGTAATTTGTTGAATTACAGAAGCTCCAGAGATGTTTCCATTTAATATTACTCTAGTAGCATCATTAGAAAAGACAAGAAGTTCGGTAATTGAGAGAAATACTTATACGTTTGTAATACTTCTGTTTTTAAAATTTCTTTTTATTTACTAGTCAACAGTAATTCCTTATAATGTTAAAGTAGTGTTACATATGTAAAGTCGATAAAAATAATTTGAAACTTGATAGGATTACTTGTAATGGAAGTAGTACCTTTTCAGATAAGAATTCGGTTTACTGTAAAGTAAAGCTTTTATATAGCATGTATGATGTTTTGGATCTATTTAGATTTGATTGAAATCTTTAACAGAAAAACTAAATGACATTATAAAAGTGCTACAAACTTTCTACGGAAATGAACTCAAAATATCGTCACATTTATGACATAAAAGTCTTGCGAGTTGAGATAAATTTATCTATAAAAAGACAAGAAATGTGGTCACGCGACTCTTGAAAAGATGATAAACTTACTAGAATCACGTGACTTACTAATAGGGCTAAATTCCTCACTAATATATGGGGAAATCAAGTACAGTACCAGCGTATCACAGAAACGTAATCGCAATACTCCAAGCTTGCTCGAAGATGGCTGACTTTTGATTCGTTTTATTGAGGTTTCAGCATCCGAAAAAATGATATTTATCTCTAATTTTAATTTAAAATATAGTACATTATAGAAAAATTAATCTCTTATAATAATTGTATCTAACTATATAGCGTATGAACGAGGCCAAAATTAAGCAAGATGATAAAATTCTTAAATATTTTCGTTAAAAAAATCGATAAGATCGCCTTAAAAAACAATAAAATTACAGAAATTTAAAAAATTTTAATAAAAATAACCTTCAATTTATTTCATTTATATTGAATTATACGCCTACTTCGATAATCCGGAATAGATTATTTATTAATTTTTCTGTATTTTTATTCAAGGAAAGCATACCAGTTTATATTTCTGAATAAAAAGTAAAAAAAATTTAAAATAAATTCTATAAAATCAAATTAATATATTTATATTCAATTCCATCCAACAAATTTTTATAAGAATAAAAGTCAACAGTATATAATTTGATCTAGCGTCAATATGGGAGGAGGAATGAATCATTTTTGACTCCGGGCTGTATTAAATGCAGCTGGGGGACGTCATTCAAAAGCACTCCATCACGTGACGTGTAAATATTGACTTAAAAGTTGTATTAGCGGTCCTATTTTCATATTGGTAGTTCCTATTGTCTGTGTAATATTGTGGGTGTCATTGTCCGTTCTAATCATTACAGGTTTTCACTTATTTAAATGTATCTTTATGCATTTTCTAAATTAATTAAATTTTGTTGCAGTTTTAGCTACAAACACCGAACAGGAGCTATGTACATTGGAGGAGTTTCATCGTTGTTTGAATTCTTTGCAATCAGTGACTGCGAATAATGATTTGGCCTTTGCTTCAACCAGACAAGAATTGTTGGATGTTTGTAGGTATGAAGTAATTTTTATACCTTCGTATAATAAATATATATTAATTTTTGAAAAAAGTATAATTAGTAGTTACATTTTAAATACTTCAAACTATTAAATTCAAATGTTAGCGTTTATTTATCTTAATTATAAATTTAAATTTCAATTATCCAATTGAGAACGAATTTACATTTTTAAATAAAACAAGAAAATCGTCTATTCGTTAATTTAAATTTAAATTACACTCTCTCGACGACCTATTGGCTGATTTAAATATGAATGCGCCAATAAGACCGAAACTTAACTTTCACTTTGTAATACTTTTGCAATCTCTTTTAAGAAGTTATTTTTAATTAATTTTTATATAAAGTTTTTAAATTTTTATTATATATTATTTTTTTTTTATAAAAAAAATTGTTATCCTTCTTGTTATTAGTTTTGCAAACATCAGCGTTATTGACAAGGGAAAAAAACATTTTTTATCGATTCTCAACCTTTGATAACAAGCAAAAATATGCCTAGTAAGCATCACACGAAATAGGAGTCATAATGATCCATCAATGTTTGGTTTCACATTCTTTTGAGTTGGATCAGTTATGTAAATTGTTCTTTTTTTGAGGCATTATTCTATGCGAGTAAAATCAAATATGTTTGATATGGTGAAAAATGGAATATATTGATATACAATAAATGATAGTAGATGCGAAGGAATACAATTTCTAACTTTAACAAAACAGAATCGAAGAAATTTGAAAAGTCAAAATAAAAAAGAATGATATGGAAGAAAGGGAGGTTAGTTTTTGCAATTTATATTTATTTTTTTTTAATAAGAAATACTTTTTCAATGCTTTTACGTTACTCATAACCTTAAAATAAAATGGTATTAAATTAGATTTAAATGCATAATTTAATATTTTCATTTTCTTATAATAAATTATAAATAATTTTTTTTATATTTTTCTACAATGTAAATATTCCGGAGAAATATCCATAAATGTCAATATGTACAGTACAGTATATTTGATACATAATAAATTAAATCTGTATATAAATTGTTATAACTATTTATGTATAATAATTTTAAATAGGAGTGCCTTTGATAAATATAAATACTATAATAACTTTACACTATGTAAATAATTATAATTAATTCTAGAATAATGACTTTAATTAATTAATATAATTTTATATTATATTATAAATATTATAGTAATTATAATAGATCTAACAAGCGCTAAATATTTATAAATTGTTTTATTTTTATTTACTTATTTATTTATTCAGATTCTACTAGATTGAATGACTTAAATAAAATAACTCATTTATTATTGTAATAATTATTTAATATATAAATTTAGTAAATTAAAATGATGGCATTAGTTAAAATTATTTACTGTACTATATATACCACACATAATTCAGAATAAATAAGCTATTTAGAAGGCCTAATTTACTTGGATTAAATTGTCATATTGCAACGAACTTCTCCATTAACAGGTTTTAAATTTTAAATTAATCCTGTAAATATTGAATTTTATTTTATACTAGTTAACGCTCTATCTGGCCTATCTATTGTGCATATATAAACCCATAATATTTCTTCTTTAAGTTATATTTTAACTCAATTACTGATCTAGAAAATATTATATACGTATGTATAAGTTATATTTTCTTATCTTCAATAACTATTCGATTTTTTTCTATAGTTTAGAAATGCTAGAAGACATTAGAAATCTTGGATAAATTTTTAAAATGTTTGTTAAGAGTAAAAATTTACTCTTGTTACAACTAGCATTTTCTTTATAAACAAATACTTTAAAATATACATAAAATTTGCATTGTTATTTGTCTTCAAAAGCCCTTTTATATTTTCTTTCCTTTCATTATTATTATTTTTATGCTTTTAAAAATTGAGAATTTCAAATTAAAATCGTAAAAACACAAAATAAAACACATACAAGTTTCGAATTTGGTGTTAATAAAATAACTTTTGGCTTAAATTTTATTAAGTTAGCAAATTTAATTGTCATTAAAATTTCTTAATTTGTATGCAAAATCCCACTGAAAATAATTAATTAATTTTTTTATAATTAATTATTATTTTTTACGTTATAAACACATAAATTCTGTGCTTTTTTAAATTGCTTTTGTTAATTAAAACAATAGTTTATGATCATATAAAATAATAAATAATGTTTTTCATTAATGATTATTATGGAAAAACGAATTACACTGAAAAATTCTATGTGAGGAACTGAAATAAATCAAATTAGGCAAGAAACTTCATATGAATATGTATCATCCTATACGATACATTAAAATATCAAACGAAAGAGGCTTTAAATAAAGTGCTCTCTTAATTAACTTAATTAAAAGAAATGTAATCTTCAAATTAGTTTTATATACTAATAATTTATTTTGTATAAAAATAATGAACGAAATAATAACAAAGTCAGCAATTATAAGTTGATCTCTTCAATTTAATATCGGTATTTTTAATTAGGAAACTTTAAATAACTTTAACTTGAAATAAAAGACTAGAAAGAATAATTTAAAACTTATATTAAATAAAAAGAAATAAATAAATTATATAATTTTTAAATTATTTAAATTTTAATTAACAATTTTATTAATTAACGGTATATAACTCTATATGAATAGCAGGAATTTGAATTTAACTCAAAAAAAAAAAAAACAAAAGAGAATTGAAACTTGTAAACGTCTTTTGAATATTAGTTTCTCCTTCAACAGTTAAGAGCATGCTATTAGCAGTTTAATTGAAAACAGTTACTATATTCATGGATGAAGATTTGTTTTTGTTTTTAGTGAGACTTTATTAAAAATTGGAAACGTCTAACGTAAATAAATTCTATGAATATCTTTCATTTTATAGAATTTTAATGAAGGAAGCAAAATTTTACATAATAATCTCAAGAAATTCTATTGAAAAATTTAAAAAAAAAAAAAAATAATAAGTAAAAAGACTAATTTTTCAAAATGTCTTTCCTGTTTTGTTTCATATATTTATGTGACATACGCGTATTTTTTAATAAACAAATGTTAAGAAGTTTTCTTATCGATACTTCTATAAATTTTATATTAAAATATATACAAATTTGGAGTGTTCATCCAGTGCATAAATATAATTAAAAAAGTTTTATTTATTTTAGAAAACGAGAATAAAACTATACAAAGAAATAGCTTATTATCGTACTATTGTATACTCGTCCTGAATTCTAAATTTTACTGTACAAACGAAGTACTTAACCTTAAAATAACATACATTTTTTTTGAAAATAATATATTTTCTTTTTATTTTATTTATATTTTTAAATTGATTATTTGTCTCTTCCTCGTCACTTCGATCTCTTCCTTTCTTCATCCAAGACCATAGGGTAGGGTCTGCTCCCTAATAATTATTTAGTTACTACTTTAAAATATTTTTAACCTTATTAGTTAAGAATTTCCTATCGATAAAGATCCGAATAATGTTTAAAATATGAAATTTTTTATTTATTTATCTGCTTATTTTTGCATCACATACAATGACAATATCAAAAAAAATATCGTTAAATCTAATAAATAAATATGAAAACATTCCATACGTTTATACACCATACATTTTTATTGGTTTATTTGAATTTGAATAGACCAATAAAAAGCGACGATGTTTATTTTTAACTTTATATAATTTTTTATTTCGCGACATACTGATTTATTTAAGTTAAATTTATGATAATATTGACAAAAATAAATATAATTAGTAGATATTTTTGTTTATATAATTTAATTAAATGTTTGAAAAAAATAATCGTTGTTAGCATTCGGTTAAATATTTAATTCTGAATTAAAATACAGAGTATTTTCTCTCATCGGCTTGTCTAAAATAAAATACACCAATCAGCGATGCGTACGATATTTTTAAATTTAAATAAGCTAATCAAATTTCACGTATAATCAGCGTCCGTCCATTTATTTTCATTTCTAGCGAAATTGATTATCTTGCGCGATAAAATAAAATCTACAGGTACATTTTTAAAGTATTTTATCATTAATTAAATTAATTATAAACTACCTTATCGATTTATTTTTAATTGCAGAGACCTTCAGGAGAGTGTATTATGTGTGGATGATCATATGAAACTTTGTTTCACCCCCGTACAAAGAAAAGTCTTTAATCAAGTAGTGGCAGGTGCTCGACAGGTGATTGAAGAACTTTGTGTCGATGGACCGATTCAACAGTGTAAGAGGGTTTTTTTCCTCTCTTTCCTATACAAAGTAGAACATTTTGGTTGAGTAGAAAAATCATCTTGGGGATTATTTGCATAAAAAAAGAGTCTGCTATAAAAATCTTTACGAAAAAATACACATGCCAAACTTCTAAAAATTTCTATAAGAAAATGCATGCAAAAGATTTCCTGTGGGTCGTTGAATACAAATTTAAAATCTGAGATAACTCTTTCTACGAATATGAAAAACACTTCAAAAATAAAATTTAAAATTTTTATAAGTATATATATATATATATATTTCTTAAAGCTTAAAAGATATTTAGTTATTGAATAAATAATCTCCTCTTTTCCTAAAAAAAGAAATAAAATGTACTCTTTAGAGTTTAAAAAGTAATTCCCGAATCGAAATGGATATATGAATCTATTAAAGTTTTATAATATTATTGAAATTTTATCTCGGTAGAATATTTTCTTAGATTAAAATATTTGATACAATATATTTTTATAATTTTGCACGCAGTAATTTCTGCATACTTAATGATATAATTACTTTAACAGAACTATTTATAATTCTATACAATTTTCTTATAAAATTGCAAGTTTAATTTCGTAAAACAGCTTAAAAATTAATATAGATCTATATACATGTATATAATTTATTATTTAGCATACCTAAGACACGCACTATGTTTCAAAAATATATCTCTGGACGAAGATAAATGCGCTCCCATGTACCAGAATATACTGAAATTATCAGAAAACGTTGAAGACGAACCAGATGTTGAAGACGGACTTAGAAAATCGTGTTGGTGAGTGTATATTTTTATAATTTTAATGAACAAATATACATGAAATTTTCTAAAGTTAAATTTATTGCATGACAAATCTAATTGACAACAAGTTAAACAGAAAACTTTACAGTTAACTTAAATAGATTTGACAAAATAGAGATTTGTTTAGTGTAATTGTTAGATTAAGAATGGTAATTGTTTCACTAGATTATTATTCGCAGCTATGTATAAAGTTTTAAAATAGCACAATCGTATCTTCTGTTAGTAGAGAGGATTCAGATTTGTATCGTGTTGTTATTCTACTCGAATGATTTCAATGAATGCTAATATGGAAGATTTTCTATTGGTACTTTTAACAAATTTTGAATATCTCAGTTTTTTTATATATAAATTTAAAAGCGAGCCATCCTAAGATGCATTTAACATATTTATAAGATGGCTGAATTGGTATCTTTCAAGCTCGTATTCGATACAAGGTTTTATATTATATAAGCTTTGAACTTTTTCTATTAAAATACATATTACAAATTGAAAATTGAACACTCTAATAAATCCATTTAAGCTGTAAATTTCATTTTAATCTTATTATAGATATAATATCAAAGAGTTTTAATTTTTTAAACAGTATATCTACACACAGAAGTGCTGTACTGTACAGTACATTAAAATTATCTAATTTTGTCAAAAAATTCGAAAATAAACCTAAAATCTCTATGAAATATCGTATAAACACATTATATATTTAATAAAGTACAGAATAAACTTTAAATGAGCTTTTATAAAAGTAATTATATCAAATATCTTTAATAAAGTTTAAAATATATATTTAATGAATTTCCATTGAGTTCAGTAAACTTCAATACGTTTATTTGAAAAATTGATCTTTAAAAAAAAATATATATATTGATTTATAGCTCTAGAATAAAGCCAATTTTTAGAACCAGTTTATTGGAGCAAGTTACAGAAAAATAGAAAAAAAAATTAATACTTACAAAGAAAAAAAAACAGCGAAGAAATATAATAATAACAGTTTTTATCAATCAAAATTCAGTAGGAATAAAGAGCAATAGAGTGTAAATTTATCGAATTGGAAAATTCCCAGAAAACAAAATTTTATCTGAAACATCGCGTATGACGCTCTATCAAATTCCATTTTCCAAAATGGAAGCAAGAGTTAGTGAAGAATGACTCCGCACGAGTATCAATATATTCTAACAAATATTCAGTTATGAAAATTTGAATATGATCGATGAACCATAGAAAAATAATATTAAAAAAAAATCATAAATTTCTTCTTAGTGTAGTGAGAAATCACACACGAAATTTATTTCCATATTTCGAATAACTCGTAAAATAATAATATATTAACCACATAAAAGTTAGAATTTCTGGAAAATCCTAATCTATTCGCGTATATAAATCATTAAAACGTTAATAATGTACTGTACTAATTAATAATAACTAAGCTTAATAAGAAAGTTTAAATAATAAAATTAAAATTTTCTACAGGAAAAGTTCAAGTACATCATAGAAAATTCAAGACATTTAACTAAACCATTAAGGATATTGAAGTTTTCTGAATATTTAAATATTAAATAAATGTTTTACTGTATATATATATATATATTTTTTTCTTTTAATTTTATATTAACAAATAATAATCACTTATTAAAAACCTTTAATAAATATTTCATTGATACGTATAAAAATTACATTTATCGATTAACCCATTTCTAATAAACTATACAAACGAAAACTAAATGATCATTAAATATAAATATCTAAATTTACACGTATTTAAATTAAATATATCAGAAATATGATATTTATTAAATTTTTAATAATACATTAAAAAGTTTTTAATTATTTATAATAACGAGAATATCCATACTTTTAATATATAGGTTTACATTTATTTTATTTTATTTTAAATTCTAGCTACTCCTTCTTGAATATTTCTAAGTTAAAATTAGTAGGCTATTATTAAAGGAAAACTGCTGATATTTAACTTGTAAATAATAAAATATAGGATAAATTATTCAAAGAATCGTGCTTTTAAATGTCAGATTGTAGTGAGGCAGTATTGAATGAAGGAAATAATAGATGTGGCATGTAAAATGTTAACTACGAAGACAAGTTTAAGTAAAAATTGTATATTAAATGCCGTACTATCAATAATGTGATGAAAATTTTAATGTAAATTATTAAATATACGTATAAACAAAAGCGAAATATTATAAATAAAAAAGCAGATCTAATCAGACAACTTTAAAATGGTATATTATTATAATTTATCATTGATTATACACTTCTTCAGAACATATGTAAAATTTCTTTAGACTATGCAGGCTCAAATAGAGAGAACAAGCGGGATTTTTCGGATTGTTCGGGCACAGAAAACTCTCAAAATTTATTATTTTGTGTAAAACACATGACACGAAAGTACTGTAAAGTATTCGTCATCTATTTCTATTTGTTTTGGTTATTTTATTTATGCATTTTTATGGCTTTCGAAAAAGATAGGGTCACGCATTTATGAATGGCTCGGGTCCCATCTTACTACAAGAATATCTCTCTTATCATTCACAATACTATTTAGATCAAAGTATTTCTTATTTATTATTTAATTAAAACTAAAAGTATTATTATTATTGTTAAAAAAACAGAAGAATTTTCCATAGAAAATACTCAAATGAATACAACATTTTACATTTAATGTTGAGATGTCATTCTTTTCTTAATGTTTATATTATTTTAGAGGAAAAAACATACAATTCTTAAACATTTAATCATATTATTACTGCTAAATAAATGTACAGATTATATATGTGCTAATTAGTAATGTGCTAATTAGTAATGTGCATTTAACAAAATTTAATAATTTAATTTATTTATTTAGTATTTTTTAATTAAATTTCCAAATTTAAAATTTGTTTTTTTTTTCTTGTTTGTTCAAATTTTATTTATTACAAAACAAGTAAAAGGTACAATGTTGATTTATTTAATCTGTCATTGCTCTTTTAAAGATCGTTTATTGTGTAATTGAGTCATAAAACCGTATAAATGATTGTATTTAATAGAAATTTTCAATTGGTTTGTTTCAAAATATTTTCGTCTAAATTGATTTTATTGTGTAGTGTTTGTTGAAAACAAGATTATTCGCTTTTAATTATTTATGTGCGCAAAATTTCTACTAATTAGCTTAGGTGGGAACTCTTATTCAAGATCTTAAATCAGCAAGTGTTTCCTCTCAATTTTAAATTTCTTAGCGAGTGTATAATGACATTAAGTGTCATTACTGCTGTCACGCTTGCAATGCTAGTAGTAAAATAAATAAAATATGTTATAAAATGTATTCATTTGTTATAGATTTAAAAGCAAACGAAATATTAAAGATTATTTACTGTTTTACATTGCTTAAACAACGTAAATAAACACAATAATTTTGAAGACGAAACTCAATTAAAAGTTTCCCTAAGAATATGTAATTACGTCATAGAACTATTTATATTTCTACTCGGTTCGTTATTCTTCCGTTATTTTCATAAAATAATTTAAAAATTAATATAGATCTGTATTTAGAAAATACTCAAGCCAGGCGAAATATCAATTTAATTTGAAAGAAGATTCATTAGTGATTATTTCTTAAGAATAATGGGTTTAAAAAATAGAAGTATCCTTAGTTTGAGGTATAACATTGTATACTTTTCAGCTTATTTTATATTCTTCATTAATCATTACTGAAGTAACCATCCGATTATCATCTATTAAGACGTTTCGTGTCTTGCGTGTATCGCAAATAACCGCCAATGGTCATAGAAAGATTTCAAATTAATTTCCTCCGTTAATATCCCTGTATTTAATTACAAACCGTATCGTATACATTATACTGTAAGTTTAGAAATGTTAAACATATTCTAAAATAAGTTTTGTTCATTTTAATCTAGCGCTTTTCGTGAATTTGTCCATTGCAAGTATCTTCACGTCTCTCAAGACTGTGGATCAGAAGCTGGAGAATTTCTTCAAGAGCACTTGGAGAAGATATCGGCACACTTAATGTACGAACATTGCGCCACATACACTTACGGATCAGAAGCGTGCAGTATAGCAAATATAAATCTCTTAACGTCCTTTTCTTATTTTCTTATTGTATTTTCTGTCTTAAATCATTTAAAGTGACTCCTAATCTAACAATCTTCTTTTGTATTAAACTGTATTGTACAGAGGAAAAATCGATTGAAAAGTGTTTACCACTTATTCCCGAAAGAACTAAACCAATCAAAGATATCTTGAACTTGAAAGACGAATGGACTATTTATAGTTAAAACTGTAAACCATTACTACAATTTTTATAAGGAGGAGGAAAAAAATCAGAAAATTGAATTACGATAACTTTCTTTCACTGCAAAAAGTTTTACTTAATTTTTTTTTCCTTTATAAAATATATTTTCTTGTGAATTTTTGTGTAAAGCATGTTTTGATACAATTTTTCTATAAAACATGTTTTGATGCAGTTTTTTCTGTATAAGAAAGTTTTTTGATGCATTTTTTCCCTTCCTCTCTCTCTCTCTTTCTCAAGGAATAATCTTTTTAATCAGAAGGAATATGAGTTTGTAAGAAAGGTTTCATTGCAATGTAAATTTTGATGCTTTTCTTTAAAAATAATTTTTATTGTTGCTTCTATTCTTAGAAAAGAACGAATGTTGTTGAATTTTTCTGGTATCATTTTTTCTTGGAAAGTAAGTACAACTTCAAATATAAAAGAAAATTCCCATGCAAAACAATATTGATGCATTTCTAACGCGATTAAATTCAAAATTATTGACGTTTCTAAGTTGGCATCAAAGATATACGAGTATTTTAATAGATAAGTACATATCAAAAATGATAATTTAAGGGATTGTAATGAATCTGTTGAAGTTACAACAGGAATTTTGCAAAAGTTTTCGGAAAATAATCAAAATATTTGAGTTATGGAAACGAATTTAATTTAATTATATGAAAATATTTGTTCGTTTCTAAATATCATCATCTTTCCAAGGATGGATCGGATCAGAACGATAAATTCGCACAACATTTGTTAGACATGATATTAAAGTATCATTACACGTTATCACCAGCTAATCCCTAACATGGAGGTTTAGTGTTACATCAACGCTTCGTGCATCACAGATTTTGTACTCCATCAGCCAACTAATTCGAATTATTCTGTATTAGTTGCTTATCGTCTAGACGAACTGATACGCGATATAGTAAATTTGTGAACACAAATTATTAACCGTTAACTCTCGCTGCAGTATTTGCAGAGGTAATGATAATTGATAAACTGTAAAGATGTACTGTACGTGTGGGAGAGAAACTGTATCGCGAATATATATATAAATATATATATATATGATTAATAAAGATTTTACCTGTTCTCATTATTTTTAAATTTTTAAAAAGATATGTAAGGTTTTTCTTAAGCAAAAAAAGGTTATGACTAATAAAGGATGCTAATAATATTTCAATGAGATATTAATCTTTCAGCTCTTAATATTATATATTTCAAGGTGACTGCAGTTATTGAAAGCAATTGTCTTTATATACAAAGTCTTTAAATTATTACTAAAATGTGAATATTTTGCTCAGTAATTCAAAATTCTATTCTTTTCTATTCACTTGAATTCATTTTAATTTAAATTCTTATATAAGTTATATAAATTTAAAGTACAGAAAGACAAATTATAACGTTTGTATCTAGAGAATATGGCTAAATTCTGTATAGAATGATTTAAACTTGGGCCAGCTATTTAATTCATTTGTGAACAATTGATTCATTATTGTGAACATGACATCATTAAGATCAATTTAGCCCTAAACTAGGAGCAAACACGAAACTAAATCGAATTCTCATCTATGATATTAACACTTCTAGAATGATTATTTTAATGGTTACGTATTTATAAATTTATTTTTTAAAATAAATATCAACTATATATAAGATAAATTTATTAAAATTTTATTGTACTTTGTGTAAAGATAATAAAAAAGAGTACAAGTTTGTAAATAATTTAAATATTCATTTAACTTTTCGTTAGTGATTGATTATCGTCTGTCGAGATCTTATTCGGTCGAGTTATGCCCCTTTAAACCGAAGAGATTGTCACCTAACATATAATCGATGCGTGTACACGAATGTTCTATACACATGTCTATTAATCACAGTTTCATTGAGAACAAAAGTGAGCTACACAATGTCACCTACGTCACGTGCAACTATCATTTTATCACTCATTTAATTAGTGTGGCACCTTTCTAGCGTGATCCAACGTCTAGGAAATGGTTAGAGTCTCGAGCAGGTGTTCTGTCATTCACACACCCTCCCTTTTCTGTCGAAATCTTCGATTTTGTCTGACAAAAGATTATATTTTTCCAAGTCGGACTAAACTAACAATGTCCTATAAACACATCGATGGTGATTTTGATTGATTATGCGTCAGAATTAATGGAATAATCGATTAATTTGGCTAAATTTGTCTCTGCCAACGTACACTAAGTTCTGCTTAGTATGCAAAAAGCTATTGTTTTTTTTTGTGGAAGTTTTACATGTGTAATTCCATTAAAAAGGGGGATTATTTTTTAATTATAAAATTATAAATTTTAACATTATAATTGTTGTTTAATTCGCTTCAAAACTGTTAAAAACTGTATTTTAAATTTTTGGCGCGGCGTTTCGCGTAGCGTCGGGCATTGCCGCATCGCGAGTTACAGTATCGACTTACCTCAGTAAGATTTCTAACAAATATATAAAATTTAATTAAAGCTATCAAAACTTTTCCGAATAACGTATAATAACGTAATAGGTAGGAAGTTTGTAACAATTTATACAAAGAAATTTTATTGACGCGACGGTAACGTGGCGTCACGCTCGTTCGCTTATAATGTGTGACAATACAGCGATGAGAAGTACCACATAAAATCCTACTTTGGATGTTATCTTTAGATAGATCTTGAAGCGAATCAATAAAATTTTGGCTGGCCATGTCGAATACGTCGCGATTATGTAAAATATTAAAACTAAATACTCGATCTTTCGAAATTTGAACGTTATCGGTGGATCCAAAGCGATTTTCTCCGAATCTATACATCGTCAAATGGAGTTTACTAGCTCTAACATGCTATAATATTAATGAAAAGTGATATAGAAGTGTTATTCTAACATTAACAGTTGTTATATCCAGCAAAACTCGTGTTATAACTCCGAAATACCATTGTAAGTTGAGACATTTATAAAAGAGGAGCCAATAAATGGAGCGAAGTCGAGAACACCGACTTGATGAAGTACTGTCGAAAATAAATTAACACTAACCTCCTTTTTTAGTTTTAATAGTCGTATTTTATGAGAAAAAAGACTTCTGTTTGAATAGAAACCGAGAGTAAGAGCGTATCTACTTCTACTGCTCTTGTGCATTCTTTCCAGGGATATGATCGAAAGTAAACTGTTGAAATGAACTATTTTACGACACAATTTTCGTTTTTCCAGACAACTTTTAACGGTTAGCTATAAGAATAAAATTAGAGAACAAAACATACACCCTTCTTACCAATAGTTTCACATAAATAGCGTGTTAAGTAGCTTAAGAAAAGTATTATCGATTCTTAGCTGAGTATAAAATTCTATTAAATTCACTTTAAAAATTTTATATGTCAGCTTGTCAGATGTTAGTATAAAGGTTTCGAGATATTATCTTCTGAAACTCTTCGCTTTTATACTGTTATAATATACAGTTATAGATATTTGGGCAGAGGTATCTGGAGACAACTTTTATTGCGACTCTTATAATTTCTTTACAAAAAGTGTTACTTTTTAATAACATTTTTAATTAAATTCGTGTTTTATCTCCTACATCTCTTATTCCGTAGCCAATTAACATACTTTATGACGTAAAATTTTCATTTTCCTGAAGGAAAGACGAGATAATTTACTATGACAAAATCATTATCCATAAAGGATATTCTTAATCTATTTGGATTTCCTGAAATGAATTATGTTGATGTCTAGTATAACCTCAAATTAATATATTCGATTTCCCTGTAGGATATCCTGTAACGAATTATATCCTGTGTCTTTTACAACATTTCAAACATTTTCCATTAATATTTATGATCATTCTCATCCGCTCATTTATCCTCAAAATGAATTATCTCTCTCTTATCCATTATTTTAGATAAGAAAATCCTATTGTATCTTCTTTATCTTATTTTATTTGCTTTTATATATAAAATTATAGCAAATTCTTCTAGAATTTATCTTTAAAACTAAGAAGAGTTTAATCTGAAAAAATTAATTTTGGAAAAAAGAAACCTCAATTGCGACTATTTTGAATAAAATTCTCATTTTCTTCAGCATCTAAACTGAATGATAAACTCGTAAATTTTAAGGGAATAAACTGAAGTTTAAAATAAAATATTTTTAACGATAAATCAGCATTTATCCATTCAACAGTTTTTGCGACAGGTCAATTGCAGTAACTAAAGTGTAATTCTTTTGAGGTATTTCTTGTGTTAAATTGCTGTCAAATTTCCAAAGTAGAAAACTTTATCTCGCTACTTTATAAAAAGACGAGCGAATTTATCGTTCCAAAGTACGAAATCTTCTAAACATTGAATATAATTAAATCCATTATCGCGCTTAAATAGTTACAAATCGCTTGCGAATCGCGCCATGTAGCGTGTAATCTAATATCGCACACGAGATGAAAATTATACAACCACAAACTTTGCTTAATCGCTTTGCAACCGTATAATGCTTATGAATGCATTATATATTTTACAATTTAGACCTTTACTTAACGATTTTCCTATTTAAACAGACTAAGCTACAATATATCACAGTAAAATGGGTGCAAATCCTCGACTTCGTGGCAGTTCTAGAAACGTTAGAGACAGCGAAACGCCCAGTAATTATATAAAATTTTATTATCTTAGTCTTTTATTCTATTTAACATCCTCTATAATACATTATAAGATATTACAACAGTCAAATTACAAAATTTATTTCGAGTCATTAGTTCAACATTAAAGGATTTAAAAAAGAGAGAAAGACTATTTAAATCCGCCATTAACATCACAATAAGAGAAATACGAGCACACTCGCGCATACATTAATTAATCATGATTTGTGATTCTATGCAGCATCGTATCAGAATGAACGACACGTGTCTCTATTCCCCAATGCAATATGCTAACTATCTAACGATTAGTTGCATGAGAAACCGTCCTATAATAAGAAACTGACAAATTTACATTTATGTAGGTTACGTTATAAAATAACCTAATGAGTGCTATAATTCTGGATATTCGATTTTCAAGTAGGGTTTTAAATATTAAAGAAGCTTAAAATAATGAGCTTTTATCCTTAATGAGCTTTAACGCGTTATAAATTTCTATCCCTGATTTAAAAAAAAGTATTCAATAATAAATTAAAAATAATAAAAACGTGAATAAATTACTTCCAGTATAAAATAAAATTAATTTCCTTTATTTATTTTACAAAAATGTTCTGATTCGAAATGGGAAAAGCGTTTAAAAACTAGTAAAAAAAAACAAAAAAATTTTATTTTGTCAAAAATCTAAGACACATGTTACAAAAAACTGACCCCTTTTTATCACTCTGTAAAATGTCAAATAAAGAAAAAAACATCTAAAGGTATATTGAAAATGGATTTTCATCATTTCTCCGGGATTCTAACCTTGTAAACTCCACGTATTCAATAGAAATCAGTGACATATCAAAGTAGGAAAGTTGTTGAAGTTCTAACAACAAAAAATAGTACCCAAACAGCATGGAAAAGAAAGAATACAAGTCAAAAATCCTATTGTATTGCTGCGCTTCTTAGTTTTTACCTCCTTTCAAAGTTGGTACAGTATACTACATGTGACGAACGCCTAGCAATTTACGAAGAGCTTAGTAAAAAAAAAAAAAATTGAAAGAAAAAAAAAAATAAAAATTGAATTTTAGTAGTATTGGCAAGAAATAGAAAAAAATATATCTATTTTTTTGTGGCTTCCTACTACATGTCGGGACATTGTCAACTGTCTTTTGTAGGTTCTATCAGAAGTTTGAAGCCAGAATTCCTATTGTTCGATTTTGACACCCAGTGTACAGAATGGCTTTTCTTGATGGCATTTCTGTAACAAATGATGAATGGTTATACTTGATGTGCCATACTAAAGTGTACCTATATCACGAAGTCTAATATTATATCGTGATTTTTCTTAGAATTACTCAAATTTAGAAGCACGGTGATCAGTTTGGGTAATCAGCATCACAAATTTCAACTTGCTAAGTATCAATCATAAGGAATCTCAAGTGAGAAAGATCACTGACTAAGTGATCAATCTCTGTTGTCTTCGTAATATATTTAAAAATGATAAAGAAGCATGAATATATTTTTAGGTAAACTCAATTTATATTAAAAATCAATTCACGAATTCAGTTTTAATAAACAAAAGTTTGCTTGTATTAAGTTGTATCAACTTAAAGTAAACAGCAACTAAAATAACTTGTATAATTCTTATCTAAATCATTACGTTATTCACAATATATGATGTATTACTTGTGTAGTTACATTTTATAGGAAAAGTCTTCATATATTTCATTTAAAATATGCTTTAAGTTATATGATTTATTTAATTATTCTCATAATTTTTGTAGCGAGGAAATGCACGGTCTTAAGCGTAAATTTTACATTTTAAAATGAATTTCAATAATTTATTAAAACATAAATTTATATTAATTTCCTTTTTACTTCTTAAGTTTAAGAAAAGTCTGGTTGATATTATTTTACAGATGATTTAATATCAATATAAAAAAATCGAGTAATATATTCTATGAAAAATATGCCTATAAAATCCGATACTGTAGATTAAAGTTACCCGACTAAAGAAATAAAAATAATCCAATAAAAATAGGAAATATAAAATATGCCATTTGAAAGTGAAATATAAAAGCAAAGAAGATTATAAATAGAATTTCAGGATAGTATCAGCTGAAATAGCTCGTAAAGTTGGTATAAGTAATATTAAGAAGGAAAAGAGGATTTAAACTTAAGAAAATCAACGTTTAATAAATTATTGAATATTGATTTATATTTTTAAAGATTATATCCAATTTTATGTGTCAAAAATTTGCACCTTGTTGCACTTTGCTTACACGAATTCATACCTGCTGGAGTATGTTTTGTATGTATGTGTTATCGTAGACTTAATTCATAAATAATTGAAATATAATATTTCAATTATTTATGAATTAATATAAGTAATATTTCCAAATATAAGTAATTTTCTGTACAAATAGTAACAAACTATCCCCCATTCCTTCAGCTTATGCTCTATTATTACTTATTTATTATTCATAAGATAAAATGAGACACCAGCTGCTTGCTTAAATGTTCAAGTTGTAGTCTATTTTATGTAATGATACTATGTAATTGTGACTTTTAAGATATTATTTACACTTTACTGTAACACGAATATACTTTAGATTATGGAGAGAACACAAGAGGGAATCGCAGAGACAGTTATTGGATGTAATAATGTCTTTCTAAATCCGGAGAAACACTGTTTAAATGTTAGAAATGTTCTTTGTGAACACGTAATAAGTGTATCAACATCACCCAGAGAAAAAATCAATTCTATATGCGATTTATGCAAAAATTGATTTAAGTATATCGTTTTACACTAGCAACTTGGATAAAATGAAACAAAATTACTATTTTTTGAAACACCTGTTACTTAAAACCAGTGAATTTTTCAGTTCTTGTTATTAGTATTACTTGTATTATTCAGTGTAATATTACATGTCAATAAATCATTAAACGCTTATCTAAGAAAATGGGTGTTTTTTAAACTTTTGGGTGTTTTTAATACTTTTCTTACGGGTGTGTCATTTTAGAACAAGTTTTTCAGTTTTATTCGTCTAAATAATAAGATTTATATTCTTTATGCGATTTAATTATGTAATTAATTTTTCTATAATAATATTTACGAGAGAATTTAGTAAATAAATTTAATTAATTATTTTCAAAAATCTAACAAATTATTAAAAAAATTTTCACGCAAATAGCTTATACATAATTGTCCCTTAAGATAATAAGTAATAAAAATTGTAAAGGAAGAAAAAAAAAAAAAAACTGCATTAACTAAACACACTAATTCGATAACCTACAATACTTTTATGTCGATGTTACCCCACCCAAAATTTTTTGTGTCGATACATCATTATCCTCCGCCCAATATTAATAAAATGAATAAAAAGTCGACAAAAGTACGTTTTAAAGAGAAAATATTATACATTAAAACTATTAACAGTAACAGTTGAGGAGTAGGTGGATCTTCGTTACTACGTACGTATCGAGATGATGCCATAAAAAACAAAAGAAGGATAAAATGCAGGAGTAGGAAATGGAAAGTGTCCAAAACATTTCAACTTAGTCAAATCCGGAAGTAATTTCCGGCTGGTAAAAACAGGAAAACTAAAAAAAAAAACACATGTAATAAACCATTATTGAGCCTACGCTTATTACGTCTCATAATCTTATCCTCGTTTCATTTGTATGCAAAATAGTCTTCGGTTGAGTTTTTCTTTGTGGATACTTTCCGAGTTTAAAAAAGTAGGGGAAAAAACACATTTTACAAGTATTCCAGAAAACTAAAACGAAATAAAGAAGAAAAAAAAACTTCCAGATAATGTAAAATTTATCATTGGATTTTTTAAAAAATCATTCAAAATTTTTGAAAACGTAAGGCGAAGTGATTTTTATTGTGTTTTATATACTTTATATAAAAAATAAAAAGCGAAAAATAGTATTATTATTTTTTAAAAAAATATTTTAAACTTCAATTCATTGTTTAATTAAATAAATAATATTTTTTTATGTACAGGGTGGGTTATAATTAAAGTTGCCCTACTCAGACCTGTCTAGAGCCCGTTCTCGTGAACGTATTTTGATGAAACTTGGTATATATGTTATATAGATCGTGGGGAAAAGGAAGATGCAAAAAATATTTTAGTTCGAATTTTTACCACTAGGTGAAAAAATGGCGCATGAAGAACAAGAAAAACAAAATGGAAACACGCAAAAGGCTTTTATTCACAACATTTGTTCAATGTGCAATCCATTTGCATCAATTACGTGTTCAAAACACCTTACGATGCAATCCATTTACACCAGTCACGTGTTCAAAACTCCTTAAATGGATTGCATCGTAAGGTGTTTTGAACACGTAATTGATGCAAATGGATTGCACATTGAACAAATGTTGTGAATAGAAACCTTTTGCGTGTTTCCATTTTGTTTTTCTTGTTCTTCGTGCGCCATTTTTTCACCTAGTGGTAAAAATTTGAACTAAATATTTTTTTTGCATTTTACTGTTCCCCATGGTCCATATAACGTATATACTAAGTTTAATCAAAATACGTCCACGAGAACGGGCTCTAGACAGATCTGAGTAGGGCAACTTTAATTATAACCACCCTGTATAAGATTCTAAACAGAAAAATAAATTTATAAATATTTGAATAGAAAATATTTAATTAAGACGCAAATATATTATTTAATTAGTAGAAAAATTAAAATAATTAAATATAAGATACGGAAAAATACAAACAAAAATTTAAACATATATTCTAAACAGTATTGCTATGGTATTCAAATAGTAATCATTATTACGTTTTGGACAATAAACTTTTTCTCGTTATTTGGAGTAATGGTGAGCTCTATATGGAAAAAGTTGAAATAAAAATATTCAGGTTATCGAATATACGAAATATCAATCATTCAATACAACATAATTCCCATTAATGTTACGCTTATTGTTTTTCTACCTCAATCAGCAATCTAAATTCTAATGTGCTATGGGCTCTTGATTTTCAAAGTCAATTCAAATCAGGACATTATCCTTATCCTTCATCTTTGCTAAAAGCAAAGATGAGGGATAAAAAGAATAAAGCCCTGATCCAAAAATCCCTGATTTCTGCTGTCAGCAAAGATGAGGGATAAGAAAAATCCTCAATATGGAGGATATGGATCTCAATTTTACCATAACGAGAGATTGAGGCTGACTATTTAGTTCGTGTATGCTGATATTTCACAATAGAATTCTAAGGAAGAACAAAGTAAATTTAACTTTAAGCGTTAATAGAAAAGACAAATTAAATTACAGGAAGAGATGGTATTTATAGAATATTAAGCCAATCTCTATTGAAATGAATGCCATTCTGTAGCCTATATCATGGAGATGGATTTATTTTCCTTAAATTTTCTCATTAAATTTAGTTTAATTCTATTAATTCCTGTCTCTTATAGTCTTTAAACCTGCTCTACTTATATTACTTTCTTTAGATACTAAATTATTTTAGTAGACCTATCGTAATAAGATTTATTTTTTAAACGAATAATAAAAATAGAAAACTTATAAAATGAAAGAAGAAAATCTAATGCTATTATTGTAATTGCAACAATTCTACAATATTCTCATGCCGTATACAAATTTCAAAAGGATTTATTTTACGAAAAATAGCAACAGGTGTGTTAAGAATTAAAAGGTTCGGCCATAGAAATGAGATTATTGACGCTTAGTTCATCAATCAAAGTAACAAAAGCCTTGAAAGAATTAAGTTTAGTAGATTTTCATGATGTGCACCTGTTCTTTTGATCACACGATGGTAATTAGTTTTTATCAGATTTGATGGATAATATTGTTCTCTTGCTTTGAAATCATTTTATTTAAACCATCTAATCATGAAATTCTTGAAATTCGTGAATAATAAGTAAAAGTGTTTTCTAAATTTCCAATTTATTGATTTTATTACGCCAATTTCTATTAAAACTTCTCCAATATTTTATTATATTTATTAAAAAGTGTATTAAATTTCAACAAGTTCTTTCACGTGCAACATCTAATTAATAATTTAGAGCAACGATTCGTGACATAGGTTGAATAATAATGTTAAAGCGTGTTGTTTACATTCTTCTTGCTTATTTCTATCTGCAATAATACCACTTATAATAATATTAATAGTGCATTAAATATTCTATACGTAGAAATAAGTTCTAACATTTACCTTAACTCGGTGAGAACATATTTATTTTTACAAAATCGATTCCTCTATCTAGTTTGTACAGCTTCGACTCGTACTACAGTCATTGGATAATTGAAAAAAATGCATTACTAGATTCAAAACAAGCATTTTAAATCTTTCAATATTTAAAAATATAATTGAATTTTAAATAGATTTATTTTATTCTTTCAATTGTGTATACGATTATATATACTGTATTTCTTTTCTCTGCTTAATAATACGTCGTATCGTTTACGAAATGTCAAAAAAATCGTCATATTAATCGGTGAATAGAAAGCAAAAATAATTTCAAAAAGTTTAGTAATTGTTAAGATTACAAATAAAGGGTCTTTGTGTATTTAATACGAAACATCAGACATGATCAAATCTAATGTTAATCAGTTCTGTTTCTCTGACAGGGAGAGAGATTCTCTGTTTTGTTTAACTTGCACTCATTTTGCCATCAGCAACTGTCTGTTCAAACATCAGAACTGTTCAGTCAACGACATAACAGTAATTAATGATAGGTAACTATTACCAAAGTGAGTAATTAGTTTTAACTATAATAATAAGAGCTTGTAAAAAAATAAAACTAAATTTATGTTTTAACTTTATTGACGTAATTTGACGCCATCGTTTAGTACATTTCAGGACAGGTTTTTTATTTGTTTTGTTTTAAACATTTGAATTATTAATTGTCTTCTGTACATAAACTAGAGCAAATAATAGCAGGGGAAAAAAGGATTTTTAAAAATTTTGATTTAAAAACTAGAAATAAGAATGAACTCGTTAGAAAACCTTAATCTAATATATTCATGTATTCTCTACCGTTTTTAATCCTATTAAATTCATTTAAGACAATTCTTTTATTACATCGATATTTTTAATAAATTTAAACAACATTTTAAAAAATATAGTCATTTTAAGCTTCAAATTTAGCTACGTTTTGTGGATAAAATACGTACTGTACTGTAGTACATACAGCTTTTTAACAAAAATTAATGCCTTAAAAGATGTATTTTTAATATAAATATATAATATAGAACTAATTTTATAACTATGTAAACTATATCAAGTCATAATTTGTATCAAAATAAAGTTAAAGTTAATATAATCTGTATAAGATGTTATATAAAATTAAATCAAAATGCATATTAATGCTGTAGTGATATATAAAGAAAATAAACATAAAATGTATTAAAAGCATATTGGAAATTGCATAAAATACATTATTAATAGAAGAGTTATAAGTATATAAAAAGGATAAATGTATGTTACTTATCCTTTAAAAATATAATGCAAGTTATACTGAGAAGTTTCTTTATTATTACGCTACTTTCTTCAATATATTACGAAGAATCATTTCATAAATTACATTAATTTTAATTGATTTAATCTTTATGCAATTTTCTAGTTTAAATTTTACACTTTTTTAATTAAAATTTTAATTGCCTTATTAACTTTAGGTATGAAATGTGTATTTAAAGCAAGTGTGTAGAGTGATAAAAGCAGTTGGTCGAAAGATATTTTAATTATTTAAGAAATTATATAGCTAAAATACGTTTTTAAGTATTAATATTTATTTAAATTTTTATTCATTTATTCAAACGATACTTTTTATTTGAACCAAAGAATAATAAATGCTTCATTTCTTATTAGCTTTTACTTATTAATACTTTTTTTTATATACAAAATGGCATTAATAAAATTATTTTGAAAGATTTTTTATGAATTATTTATTAATTGCATTTCCTTTTGATGTGAAATAACTACAAACGTAAAAAAGGATTATTGTAAAATGAATTATTAATATCTAATACAAATGAATTATTACTAAACAAGATTAAGTTCATTGTGTAGAATTTAACTACAAAATTTTTAGAATTTGTGATATTTTTCTTTGGATCTATTTAATAAACATAACTAAACAGATAAAATTATTAACTATTTAATTGTATAGATATATAGGTTTTATATTAAAACATTTTTATGCGTGTTTTTCCTTTAAAAAATCGTTTGAAAGACATTAAACTCTCAAAGTAATGGCGTATTTATTGTTTGGATGAAAGTATAATTTTACTTTATTAGTATGCAAAGTATATTTTAAATTACAGGTATGTGCGGCTTAATACATACTGAGAAATACGTCGTGAAGAAAACATTATAGAGTCTGCTTGAACGTCCTACGTTATAGTCCAGTAGTGCGTTATCCTATGAGCAAATAGAACAATTATCCATTTGGGGCCCCTGTTGGTGGGGCCCCAAATCAATCTTTAATAAGAAAACATTTTCCTCCAAAAATCCCCCGAAGAAAAATGTTTGAAGTCAACAATATAATGGGGCTCTCTACAAATTTGCTTGCATTTCAAGTTGTAATACACCTCTGATAGTGTACTTTATATGATATAGTCTAGTTGTATAGGTTTATATATAACACAATGATAAGTATCTACCAGTAAACATAAAAAGGTAAAGGCAGATACGAATTTATCAGCCCCGTTATACTCTTATGGGACCTCCGATGAACCGCTTAGAGTATAATATTTATTTAAATTTTATTAATTCAAATTAAAAATTAATTAAATTAAAATAGAGAATATATATTAAAATGATGATTTAAATATATTTCATAATTATACAGGTCAATTTAGACATATTTAATAATAAATTTTCCTAAAATATTGAGCAGTGAAGTCTATTATAGATGAATAGAGATAGAGAATTAGGAAGAATTGTCATAATTTATCTATTTTTAGATATTTTATTGCATTTTGCACATTTATTTTAATAATTTATTTGCATAAATTAGCTCATAGGATATTAATTTTTACATAAATTATCGTTTTCAAATTGTCTAGTAGAGATTACTTTGAATTTAAGTAATTTTTTGTTTTTTGTAGGTTTATTTAGACTAACATAAAATGAACTTGCTTAAAATGAGAAATAAATTAATTCTTTACTATTTTAGTTTTATTTTATCATGAAATTATACTTGTTAATACAACAAATTATTAATTGTTATCTACTCGGCCCATCACTAGCGTAGATAACACCACTGACCACTATCAGTTGGTCGTGAGTTCGGCCCTGACCAGCCAGCTTGCCTTATGCAGTTTTTTTCGAGTTTTCGAGCTTTCTTCGCGTGTTTAATATCTAAATAGACGTAGTTTCCTATAGAAAATCATCCCCGGAAGGCATCCACCCCTTTGGTACATCGTTCATGTGTTGCGTTGTCTTATCTCATCAATTCAATCCGAATGATTATTTTCATGAATAATTTACGTATATGAATTATTACCAAACCGAAGATAATAAGTAGAAGTAATTTTAAATAAATTAATTGTTTCCATTATTATATAATATGTAAATCATTTTTTCGATAGATGACCCGCACGACTCTATTGTTAAAGGAAAAGTATGATGTACAGGGGCAAGATACTGCAGTACTAATTAGAGATGAAGAGTATATATTTTAAATGAAATAAATTTAAAAAATACGATTAAAAATTGCAACTCGGCATTGTGACGATGTCGCAATAAAATAATTGCTCGTTCTACGTAGATTAAAATGAATTCAGTACATAAGCTGAAGGTTGAAGCTCCATTCGTCTTCGTGTATTATACACATTTTCTTTTTCTAGTGATTATATAAAGCTTATAATTTTAAAGGTCATCAATGTAATTCGAGTTGTTTTCGATTAAAAAGAACTGAAATATTTGTAATAATAAATAATAAATAATTTATTTCAGAAAAACAATACGTTAATAAAGAAAACAAGAGGAAAAAAAACCAATTATAGTTTAATAAGTTTCTGCAACTGTAGAATATTTTTAACGGTATATTTTCAAATTTTTATCCTAATCATTAACGATGCTTATTATATTCGTGCTTTGTAAAATAATTATAGATCAATAATACATTTTTTACTACAAAATTTAAGATATAAAATTATTATTATTATTTACTTGCTATTACACAAAACTGTAAATTATAGAAATTGTTTCATCACATTTTTAATATACATTATTTTTATTATGTAGTTGATAAATATCTTTATATACACAATAATTTAACTTTAAATATATATATATATATATTCTCCTTATTTATTATACAAATGAATTTTAAAAACCTGTATAACCCGGTACCGAAGGTTTTCCGTTTAGATAGGTGAATAGCGCCTGCAAAAAAGGAAAATTGTCTGAGGCCTTCACTAACAGAGGCCCTAAACTAATCTTTTATAAGGAAATATCTCCCCAAAACATTCTCCCCGAAGAAAAACTATCTGAAGTCAGCAGTGTACATGTGACCCCTAATTCAAATTCGCCTGGATCCTATGAATTTATAAGGCGTCATTGAGGTAGGTTTCCGTTTTATACAGGTTTTGCTGTATTAAATTAACATCGAAACAAAGAAAAATATAAAAATTATTGTACTTAAATCGGAATTCCTTTACTGTATTTGTAATTTAAGTCAGAATTCATTGTTATTAACATCTTTTACTCAAAGACAAAATTTTCGCAGAAAATTACATAACACACTACAATAGGAAATATGCAAATTAGATATTTATAGACGCTTAATTAGATCATTTTAATGATTAATAACTAGAAATGGATTGTTTGTACTTTGAAATTATTATTATAAATCCCATTTCATATTCATGTTAATTTAATTTAATTTTCTCTAGTTTATGATATTAATATATTTAAATGAAACCTGAAAGATTTTATAATTTGAAATACTCTAGTTTTGAATTAATTTTCAATTTGGTATTTCTATTATAATATATTTTTACATTTAATATATAAAACGTTAAATATATAAATGAAATTTTATGCTAATCGTTAATATACTCTTCTTTTATATTAATAAAGTTATACAAGTAAGTCATTACCCTGTTAATTTAAGAAGTTTAAATTAATTTATAGATTTCTTAAAGTGCTTTAAAAATAAAAAAATAAGATTTTTTTTAATCAATAAACTTATTTATAGATCGATTTTCTCTCTCGTTGCTTCACTTTTAGGCAGTTTTTCTTTTGTTATAATAAAGAGAAGCGAATGTATAAAATACTTAGTCTACTAAATAACAAATTTTTCCTCGAATTTTCTCTTCTTCGCAGAAATAGTGGCTTAAAAGATGAAAATTCAAACGACTAGAATATATTTTCCTGAAGAGAATTGGGTAAAAACAAGTATTCTTCCTGTAAAAATTTTTATATTGTGCAAGTTTGATCATAGTTCAATGTTTAAAGCCTTCTTTATATTGTTTTTGTATGCAGTAAATCTGCACAAAACAGAATTCTGTCTCCAAGAAATAATTTTTCGATAGCTTTATAGACTGTAAAATTTCTCGTAGAAACGTATAAGAATACAAACACTATTTTTTTCTCTTTTAAATAAGATTTACAATAAGAAAAATATTTAAAAATAAACTATAAACAGTAAGCTTAACGTTATTAAGTTTAAAGTGAAAGAGCACTTTACGAATGAAAATAAAGATCTAGCTTAGTGTTAAACATAAATTTTTAAAACTAAAATATGATGATACAATTAAAATTTTAAGAAATTTAATAAACAGATAAAAATTTATTTATGTATAAAGCTAATAATTTCTATCCTAAAGACTCCTTCTGAAAATAGAAAGAAGATAATTCTTAAAGTCTATATAAAACATAATGTAATTAAATAGAAATATATATTAAAAGAAAATTTGATATTTTTCTAAGGAAAATTGATTTTTTTTTTGTCAAACAACTTAGGTAATAGAAACGTAATGGAATATCTCAAGAGTATTGGCCACAACAGGATATCACGTGGTTGAAAATATATGAGGTTTGGAGGATCCAATCTATAATTAATCGGACGTTCAAATGACCGTATTTTAATGAAAATTGCGTAAAGGTAATAGCCTTAAAATCAACGTTAATAGCCAAATCTGCAAACCTCTAGAGATTGTCAGAGTTTAATTTTCAAACTTCGATAATGAAGACTTAATGTAAAAAGATGACATTGGAATAATAAACGATTTTCATATTAAATTCGCCGCTTTAAATAAGAAAATTAAATCCTCTATTTCTCTTTATTAATTAAAACTTTTCAACGTTTCTAATATACAACAATTAATTGTTGTCGATTTGTTTGGATATAGGATTTGTTCCTTATTAAAATGGAAATGGCCTATTTTTAATTTGCAAAAGCTTATCTAAGACATTTGATTCTCACTTATAAATATCTTTTTTTTTTCTAAGTTTATCTACATTAATTTTGTTCTATTTAAACAATATTTTATTAATACTTTTTAGCATTAAAGTTGTTATTATTGTAGAATTTATTTATTAAATAAAGCTTAATCTTGTAAAAAAAATTAAATACAAATATACATATAAATGTCTTGTGCCTTCAATTTTTCCTATATAAAAGAAGTGCTACCTACTGTAATTACATGTAAAATATTATATATTGCCCATTACTACATAATAATTTCTGCAATTGTAACCAATTGTTATTTAGTAAAATTAATTTATACAATATTACTACGTAGAAATGTATACATAATAATATCGTAAAGTTATATAACATTGTATTATAATAATAATGGCGATAATGCGTATTATACATGGTTGAAAATGAATGTAGTACACCTGAATTCAAAGTTAAATTATTCATTTAACATTCATGATAAAAATTTATTTATTTAATTTTTATAATTGGAAATAAATATTATTTTACCAGTACTAAGATTAAAATCATAATAATATTTTCCCTATTTGAAATTAACTATCAATTTTCTTATTAATAAAATAAATTAATAAATAAACGTTCAAGATATAATCTAAAAATCCTAAAAATAACAATAATTATATTAAAATTCTTTACACTTTAATAGTAATTTGTTGAACAATAGAAATTCTTTGGTGTCAGCTCTATTAATTTAAAAAAACAACAAAATAAGTTGATATATCTATAAAGGCTATGGAAACAGAAGTTTGTTCGTATCAGCATAGAACTATTAGGAGTAAATTAATTAGTGACTTCGTCGATGAGAATAGCGAAACCGCCAAATAACTGGTGATGCTACAATTACACTACTTGCTTCATTACGCTCACCTGCAATTACCTTTCATTAGATTGGTGAACATCATGGTGAGCAGCTCTAAATTTCCTTTCACGCCAAGCCAGATGAAGCTCTTCACACTTCATATTTATCACCATAATCTTAAAATGTTTGGTGTAATATGCAAAAGTATTCTGGTTACTACAGTAAAATATAACCTACGTTTTCAATTTTATTGAAAAAAATATATAATTTATATCTTCAATATAAATTTAATTATTAAAATAAACGTAAAAAAACACAATAATAATTAATTTTTGTAGGTTCAATTTTCACTGATTTCCTTAAAAAATTAATTGGAAAAGTTATTTAATACTCAATTTAACTTACTTATTGAATGTCATGAATTAAGAAAACATAAAAAAATTCAGCTTTTTTATGGAATATTTAATACTAAAATGTATATACGGTTAGTTGTATTTGAATAAATTAATGAAGAAATTGGATATCCATTTTAAAATATTATTAATTAATGAAACTGGATATTATTTAATAAAATAAAATTAAAATAAATAAAGAAATTAAATGATTCTTCTTTCCAAGTAAAATCAGTTATTTAATATTTAAATTTTTAATGAATAAAAAAAAAATTTAATTTAATGTAGTAAACTTTCGTATTTAACCCTTCAAGTAGTTCTAATCATAGATATTAATTTTCAAGTAAGCATGAATATTAACAGCATTAAATATTATTAAACCATAGAGATTAATATTTATTTAGAAAATTATATATTCATGTTTTAAAAGTAATTTTTTAAAAAAAATTGTTATAAATTTCAAATTAAATTCTAAAAACTTGAAAAATAAAAATATATATTTAGAAAATTTAAAAGTACAATTTGTAGAATAAATTATGGAAAGGGCATTACAAGTCACGAACTCAGTTTTAGTCTATTTAATTCGGTTATCGTGTAGAATATAATCATGAAAGTTAGAAAGAAGAGAAGTTCATTAGAGGAATATCATGGAAAAGATGATTGTCAGTAGTGATCATCGACCAATATAAACTTGCTAGAAGCATAGACCTGAGATACATGTTGTCTGCTCAATTGACTTTCATTAGCAGCAGTGGCACGTCGCTTTTGTCATCTCAAATACGAAGAGGTGGACATCGATTGTCTTCTCCTCCAATTATTTTGAAAATTTCTCTATTTAAATAGCATATATAAACCCTTAAATTAATTTTGCAGAATGATACTTTATATAATAACAAGTATTTTATTGCTCGTTATGTCTTAATTACTACTACGTCTAAGTTAACAATACTCCATGTCTAAATGTAGAATTACTTATAATAAGACTTTTAAAAAAATTTAAAGTATGATATTAACACTCGTTTCAAGCTTTCGAATGTCTAAAGTTTACACTAAATATATCGCAATTTTACTATAGAAGATGTGATCAAATTACCTCAATTTTTGGTAAGAATCATCAAAGCTGTCGGTCGTGTTTCAAGAGCAGTTTTCAAATTACGACAATGTGTACGTGATTGAAACTCTTCATATCTGATGAATTTTAATAAGCTAGTTCGTTCTTTTTTTTCACTGGAGATCAAAGTGAATCATTTGAATATTGATGCAAAATGTCCTCTACTACTTAACGAACTAAAGAAAACATAACTGTAAACAGAAGCAATCCAAATATAAATTCTAGACGAAAGAAAGTTTAATTAAATAAAAGAAAAATTTCTTACGCAATTGTCAAGTTATTATATAACTTATTTAATATATAAATTCATTTTTTGTGTGTTGATTGGAGAGAGAAAGATACAGTAAATAAATCATTTTGCTACTACATCACGAAAAGCGATTCTTCAGATTAACTTCTGTTAAAATTAAATCTGAAATATAAATATTTATAATTTATGGTTTGTATAGATTAAGTGTAACTCTGATTAAAACGCTAAAATAAAGGGATGAGATTTAGAGCGAGGTGAAAGAGAAAAGTTGGTAAATGGCAAAAGGTTGTAACTCAATTAAACGAAGTTGTCTTCCATTGATTTTGCACCAACAACACACACAAATAGTCATTAAGCACTTACAGTGTCAACTGATTTATCATTGTTTCTATAAGCAGACTGATCTCTGAACTTATTTTTATTCCTTTATATTGTAAAATTAATTTTTTCTTCTTCTTCTTCTTCTTGTAAAAATATAAACAAACTGTGTTCGCAGTTATTCATCTTTATAAACAAGTCTTCTTTTTAATATATAAAAAAAAATATATAAAACTCATTTTTACATTTTCTTTTTATATTTAGTCGACTCTTATGGATGAAAATATGTAAATATGTATTTAATTTATATAAGATAATTTACCGATGAAATTAATTTTGAAAATTTTAAACGGTGTTAAATATATGTATTTGTAAAGAGTATTGATTAATAACGTTAAGTAATATGTTAATTTTTCTGTATAAATTTTATATTATGATTAAATTTTCAATTATAATATTAAGTTTAATCAAATTAAATTGAATTGGTACTGAAATATCCGTTTTCGTGACCATTATCCACGTCTTATCCACAAGGAATCGGCTACAGTAACTCGAAATGCAAAGGTATTCTGTTATTTTTCACGTTGTCTGTTATGCCTTATCAAAATTAGGTTTCCTCAAAGATCAAAAGAGGCATAATATGACATTTGGTAGAAGAACAAAGATAGAAGATTGCTAAACTCATCGTTATTGTTATTGTGCAAGTAAGGAGCCAGAAAAACTAAACATACATTGACTTAAAAGATCTATGCTAAGACTATGGAGTGACTTGAGGAAATGAGTTTTGAAAGCAGTTGATAGAAAACAGATGAAAATAACAATTGAAATAAACAGATGAGTTGCTCAACTTTTCCAGCAACATTTAATATTTTAGTGGCGCCATCTGTTATCATATTTTATTAAAAAACTTGTTATATTTTTAACTATTATAAAATGCCAAAAACCTGAATTTTCAGGATAGGAATGAGTTTATTAAAAAATTGTAAATGCTAATAACTAGTAAAATCGCCATTATGTCCGACTCTGCTCGAGATATGACACACGAACTTCCTGTATTCCTCATCCCCTTGATCTTTAACCACCAAAATGTAATAGCATCAATGCTATTAATAAATAAACCTGCCTGTAAAATTTCAGAAATTTTCGACAAAAATCACAGGAGTTATTAAACTTCAAACAGGATGAACAAAATTGTGGCCAACACACACACACACACACTAACATCCACACACACAGAAATTACCTCCGATTTTTTTTTTTTTTTTTTTTTTTTACAGTTCTCGACGTTTCAAGGTGTCCTAAATCCAAAAATGTAAAAAATCTGGAGGGTCATTGCTTAGCCGAATCGCCATACTTTCCCTCTGCAGCTATTCAAAGCTAACAAAATTTCAGTAAAATCAAATTTCTCTTTGATACAAACAATTATGAAGCTAAAAGGTAGAATCTGATGTGCATATTACAAGGGAAAATTATAGTAATTCTTAATTTTGAGTAGGTTGAGTCTTCTCTACGATAGTGGAAGACACTACATGCCATTTATCCGTTGCTTACATTGACGTTATTCAGAACTATTGTGTCAATTGGGAGATGTTTTGTTTATTAGGTGTGGACTTTGTTCGGTGCTATCACATCGAATAATTTATTTATCTGAAAAAGAATTGATGTTTTTAAATATTTCAGCACTAAAATTTCTAACAAGGTTTCAATTTTTACTTTTTTACTCATTTTTAATGCACAATTTTCGTTGCATACAATAATAATTTGACTAAAAATAAGATTAATTCAAGGCTAACTTTCTTAATTGTTAAGTGACTAATATTTACATATTAACTAACATTTTTAATTGTCCAATAACGTTGAATTTGTTGTTTTATATTTAAATTTTTCAAAAGTAAAATAATAAAACCATTTGTAGATTTCCAGATTTTTCGGTAATCTGAATTTATTTATGAAGTGTGCTTTTATATTTCGTTGGTTTGGCAGAGTGTTACATGTAACCAGTACGTAAATAATTCACTATATCTAAGTAATGTTATTAATATAGATTCTTCTATCATAAAAAGTGAAGTTAGAATTACATAATAAAGTATGAACATAACTACATAAAAACAAATTAAATATATATTACGTATATTAACTATAACATGTATATATTAATTTATATAATTCTAGTACTATATATGAAAATAACAAAAGCTAAAAGAAGTTTTTGCTATCCCTTAAGCCCTTTTATTATTATATATACAAGTATAATAAGATAAATAAAAGTCTTACTTTGTATTGTTTTTCCCAGTAAATTGTAAGAAAAACAATTATAAAATTAATTTATATTAAAATATTCTATACGAATATTAAATGTTATTTATTTAGAATATAGTTCCTTTTTTTCCTTCTGTAATTTAAGAGGAAATACAGACATGTTTAGTAACTTTATCATGAATGATCAGATTTAAAATAACGTCCGTTTATAGCAGTATCAACATTTATCATCTAGAACGAGTCTATCATAACGGGATAAAACAGGAATTTAGAACCATATCAACAAGAAACAGATATCAAAATTTAATCTAACATGATATATAAGGTGTGACAGGAGTCGATATTATCATTTAGTACGTAGATGAATTTGATGAAGTGTAGCAAATTTCGTAAACGAAATTCTTGTCATGTGATTACAGTCAAAATAATAATTAAAAAAAGAAAGAACGAACGAAGCGAAAGTGCATTCATTCCATTAAATGGTTGACAGTAAAGTAACAGTAGGTGTGATTGCCACAGATGTGGATCAGTTTGTGATTGATCCAAGATTTGATCAAAGATTTGATTAATAACAACATTATCGACTTTCTCCGACAATTGTGCTTATCATTTCTTTATCCCCTTTGCAATGAGAGAAACAAAGGCCTTTCATCTTTGACTTTTTTTAAGTTTCTTATAAACAAGAATACTTATTTCTTTTGTGAAAGTTATTAGACCAATTTGCGTGTCAGAAGACATCATTTCTATTAAATTCTGTACATATAATAAATTGAAATATCTTTCAACGTTACGTTGATGTGAATAATTAACATTTAGAACGTATTACCAAACAATAATTTACTTGTAAATATTATATTTGGTGTTGGCAATTAACACTAGTAATTTGCCTAACACGTTGGCTTACAGCCGAATTTTTGACTTATAATTACAAAATTAATTCATTTTTAAGAGATATCTTTATTATTTAAGTCAAATAATATATTATAAAGCAGAGAAAATGATAGTTTTAAAGTTAAATTATTTACTTGTTATTTTGCATGATAATTGTTTATTTTAATTTGTAATATATACAAAATTATACACGTTTTGTGTTACTATAAAATTTTTAATTTAGTTAATTTGCGAAGAAAATTTTTAATAAGTTTTATTTTAATAAATTTGTATATAAAAGGAAATAAATTTGAGCATTATCCGCTCCTTAATTTTACACATAAATTTATAAGAAGACTAAATTATGTCGATGAATACTTCCGCATTAAATCGATATTATTCATAATCTCATTTTCAAAAAATCGATAAAATAAAATGGGAATTTCGAAAATATAAATTAATATTTAAACTATCGATAAGACTTTAATTTATTTACAAAATTTTAAACAAAGTCATTTTAATTAAAATCTTAAAAATCAATGAATAAACTCACACCTGCTCTTTGGATAATTCAGAAAATACCTTTTAGATATTCGGTCGTATTGGCTTTCCGTTTTGAAAATATTTTATATCATTTATGAGTCTGAGCTAAAAGAGGACATTTTTCAACAGTTCAATATAACAGCCACTGGCGTGGACATCTGCGAAGGAGATGAAAGATTGAAGAACTTTGGTATTGTAAAAGAATATTCAATGCCACTAAAATCGCAATTTTTTCCTCTTGTGTTATTTGAAGAAATTATATAACGGTTGAAAGAAATATGTTATAAAATTTTTCACAAAAGTAAAATAATGGCGTGATATATATGGAAAGTGTGCCATTGCTGTAATATATTCTTTTTTTATTTTAACTATTTTCTTTTCTTATTGAATTGCTACAGAGGAATTTGCATTATTATTATTTAAAATGGAATTTCTTTTAATTTTTCTCTCTTTCGTTTAAAATATATATATATAATATAATAAATAAAAATTTAAACGTTTATTGTTCAGATAAGTTTATGATTCTTAAAATAATTTTCTAAATTGAAGCACCCTCAGGTCTATCCGTTCTCGTGTTGACATAGTTTATGATAGTAAAGGGTGAACAATGTCATTAATAAAAGAACCGCATCCAATTTCCTGTTAAAAGTAAACTAGCTCGAATTTTTCTATTATGAATAGTTTCCATTTCGAGGGGTTCTTAATAAAAAATCTATAAATATACATTAAAAGTTTTAATATTTTTTCACACTTTATTAACGCTTAAATTTTTTCCTTTATTTTTTGTCCTATAAAATAATCTTATTACTAATAAATGACTGGCATGACTCTACTGTTAGCAGGGAAAGTATGATTTACAGGGGTAAAGCACATTAAAATCGAGAGCATATATTTTAAATTAAATAATTGCTCGTTGTAACTATTTTTGTATTGTTTTTCTACCTTAAGACGGGGAAAAAATTCCGTTTAATTTTCTGTTAAAAATATATTATTCTAAATTTCTTTTTCTGCTGCGAATAGTTTACATTTTTCGTATTACACGTGAAGGATAAGGAGTGGAAAAGTGTAGCATACGTGCTCGTCGATAAGCTTTTTATAGAGTAATAATAAATTGGTGCGTGTCTTTATAGGTTATCTATACATGTATACACGCGGATCAATTTATAGCAAATGAAAGTGGGACAAATTTTATATCTTTAAGTTGATTCGTACGAAATAACATTAGAACATGGTAAAAGAATCTAAGTCTTTAAATCATGAGTGCATCAAATCGAAGCCTTAATGACCGGTAGTGAAACAGAAATGTGTGCAGCGTAGACAGAAGTATGTGGTCAGAAGGTTGGTCGCTAATAGCTCCCAATCTGATCGTCTGCTGTAATCCTAATGTCCGAAACGTGATGAGGCAGGCAGATTGTCTTCGCTTGTACTTTCGCCTTTAATCAGACGTTTCCAACAATCAGATCGCGTATTTTAACTCGACCCGAAACGTGTCCACTATCTAATGATAGTTTGGAACGTTAGATAGACGGAAATGATGCTTGTCTTTTGCACTGTTCCAGATGTCGGTGAATTGAATGGTTGTTCGAATGATGAGTGTTTCATTTTATCGCCCGTTTATCCCGTTATTTTTACTTGGAAGTTTATCTTTTATTAAAAAGAACGAGAGTATTTACGTGTACTTCTATACTTCTTCCTTTGCCTAGTTTTATGAAATCCTATAAAACCTTGTTTATATTAATATATACATAAAGATGTAGTCGTGAGTTAAATATAATTAAGCTTAATTACACTATTTAAGGAAATAAAACATTCCAAGCAGATTTGTAATTAAATCATCTCTTTTAAAAAGTTAATATTTATATAATTTTATATATTATCATCCGTAAAAGCGGAGTGTAAACATTTATATTTACTGTATATAAATAATAAATTCTAATAGCTAAATGAAAGACATGCACTTTATTTAATATCTATTAACGATCATTATTTAAATATTTAAAAATTTGACATAAATCTTCTCATAAAATAATCGTATAAGTACTGAAAATCCCACTGATACAAGGATGTTCACCCGAAAAGCTTTGTCATTATTATCATCTCACTGTTTAAACTCAAAAATGTCTTTACAAATAATAAACAATCTACAAATTATAGTTACATTATCAATTATAAAATTTCATCTTAAAGGGACTTAAATACAACTTTTGATCTTTTCGCCATTATTTACTTTGTTTTAATCTGGTTTCAAAATCTCTTTTAAGTTCTTTTGTTCCCCATAATCTTATTTACTTCAAGATTATAGCTAACAGACCTTACTCTTACGACTTTTCTAAAGTCTTTGTTAAGAATCGTTTGTTAAAAATATGTTGAAAAAATCTTTTAAATAGATATTAAAACCTTCCAATAAAACCGAATTAAATCTTTCATTTACCATTAAAACTTTCCATAAAAAAATAAATTATATTACTATATATGATTATTATTTAAGATGACAAAATTTTATTGATATAACCTATTTTAATATTTGAGTGTCTTTATCTTAAATGGTTTATCCACCTCTTTTCGATATGTTTAATGATCTCTTCTGCTTCATTTGATAAGATTACTTTGCGGAACAGATAACTTTTAACAGTGAAATATCAAGCTCACCTATCCCCCCTTTATGCGTGATGTGGTCGACACAAACAAGTCACGCGTGTAGCTAACACTATTTAGTGAATTTGATAGTGAAGGGTGGAAACTTTGTGAAACCACACCTGTCTAATATCAAAATTTCTACTGCCTTACACGAAAATAAAGCAGTTTATAGTCTTTTTTTTATAGTTTCTCAACTAGGTACACACGTGAGAAACGTTACTTAGCATCTCAACTCTTGTTGATCTTTTGAAGTTCTTTTTTTTCCACTTTATCAGTTTGGTTACTTGATGTTTCTTTGTTCTAAATTTTTAAATTAAAGTCAAATTTTATAATTTAAAAAAATTTTATTTGCTAGGTAATGAATTTTGTATTATTTTATTAGCTATTGTGTAACATAATCCTAATTTTATTCATTTTACAATGATAAATGAGTTATAATTCTTTATTATATTAATTAATCAAAATAATCAGAAGCTTAAAAGATAAGAAAAAAAATAGCTTTTTATATAATTTGTATTATTAAATATATAAATAATAATAATTCAATGGAAAAAATTAATGTGCAATACAATAAAACATATTTTATATTAAAAATTTCTACTTATAAAAAATAACATTAAAGACTGACTTTAGATGGCGGATATTAATGTTTATGTATATTAAAAACTTGTATTTTTAATAAATAAAATAAAACGTTTTCGGTAAAAATGGTAACATTTCTTTATATACAAGAGAAGATATAATTTCACTTTACATTCAAGCGAATAACGTATTATAATAAAAATTAAAATAAATTAATAAAGTATATATTTCCATTAAAATATTATTTCAATAATGTTTTCAACATCTATTAACATTTTTTAATTTCATTTTATATATTCTTTTCATTGATTTTTTTTCTATTACATTTTATTTTATATAAATTGATTTTGTGTAAATAATAAATAACAAATTCTATTTTTTTAATTTGTTTAAAAACAGTTTCTTAATTTCTATTGACATTCGAAAAGATATTTTTCTTGACATTTATCAGACTTAAAAAAGAATTAAATATCAAAATTTAATTTTAGAAAATAAATTTAATAAAATTCAATTTATCTAAAAAGAATTTTAAAAAGAGAAATAAAAAATTAAAAAAAAAACTTTTTACTTTTAGTTTTTTAAGATTAATAAAATCATAATATAATCAATAATAATAAAATCATATTTTATTTAATAGTTTTTATCTTCATTTTTTTTTTTACATTTTCTTTCGTTTGATCTTCGTCCTATTCCTTATTGAAAACCATTGAAATCCTTTAAGTGTTATACGTATCAAAAGTTTATATCACTTTACAGAAAACAAAACAATTTATAGTCTTATTCGATTTTTTTATTTCTTACTTTTCACTTTAAACTAGTCTCCACTCATAAAAAAAATACATATATACAGTACTCCGGCTTTAACTTTTGCTGATCTTCCGAATTTATTTCTTGATTTTTTAAAATATCGTCTTCTATCGAAGTTAGTAGAATAAAAGAGAAAAATTCCTTAGGGATCTGCAAAATTGAGCTTACTTCTTTACTATGTGTCACTATGTAAGTAATTAATCATTGAGACTAGACAAAGTAATGTAAAACAAGGGAATAGTATCTGTAGGAGATCTGACATTATGACATATTGGTGTAACGTCTGAAGGTTCTGTAAAGATTTTTTAATCTATTTAGAAAGACATTCATTTAGAAATTTTGAAAAATGCTTCTGTGGCTATCGATTCGGTTGATGTGGTACCTTTTTTTTTATGAAGTTAACTCATAGATTCTGTTAATACTTTATAATGTCTCTCTAGATATGACTAAATTAAATTGGATATCGCTGATTAAATTTACCTTGGGTATCGTTTTGCGAGTTGTATATTATTAAATTCTATTTTGTATCAGTAAACACTTGGTTCTTTATGGTTCTCTAGGCAATATAGGAAATTTCACAAATTTTCTGAATTAAATCTGGGATTTTAAATCTTTGCTCTTACAAATCTCTAAAGTAGTTATTGATGTTTGTATTGCTGCAGAATCCAGGCAATAACCGTTTCTACTCTAGTAATTAATGTTTTACCATTGAGTCGAATATGAATTAATACAAATAAAAATCTTTATGCTTTACAGCTTTTAAGTTTTAATTATATTTTTATGGAAAACTCAAAAGGATTTTCAAAACTTCTTCAAAATTCTAAAATTATAATTAAATTTTTAAGTGAAATTTATTTAATTGTAATATTGCTAATCATTTATTTTTTTAAGTTTTTCTAATTCATTTTTCACTGTAATTTATCAAATTAATTAACTTCTTTATGTATCAAATATAAAATATAATTTAATATTATTTATATAAAGTCTTGTTGTACTTAAATATATTAGAATACATTTAGTCCCTACACATAAACACCACAGTTTTATTATTCAATTATTAAGATACGTTAATTAATTTATTAATATTTTCCAGACTTTTCCATAAAAAAAGATAATTAAATTTATCTTTTAAGAAAAAAAATCATAAGTTAATTTTAATAACGAAATTCGTACAAGACACAATAATTAAAATTCGATTTGTTTTTTTTTCTTATAATTAAAATATTAACATTTAAAACAGGTTATTCACTTTAAAAATAATTATTATTAAGTTACAAATATAATTATTTACCCATTTTTTGCATTAATTAAATATTTATTTAAATTATTTAAGTTTACATTGTGTTTATTTAATACATGCAGTAAACGAAGCAAGCTATTGTAAATTCAAACGAAGGATTTAAGAGTTTAATCAGGATTTTTCCTTGTTGTTAAAGTGATTTTGAAACATTTAAAAACATTTAAATCAATTTTAACTTTTTTTTGGGGAAAAGATTTTTATAAAAATTTTGATAGAAAATTGTTAAATTTTCAGATTAAATTCGAACAAATTTTATACGATTGACATAATTGGATTAAAAATATCGAATGCGTTTAAATCGAAATATAAGTTACAAGAAAATTATATTAAAATATCAAATTGGATAGTAGTAAAATTCCCATGGTAAAAGCAAACTGATCTAGTGTTGACACGAATGCAATTCTCATTTACCATACAACAGACACTTATTAGACTTACAACAACCGCCGATGATATAAATGGATTATACATCTACTAATGGGGTTGTTGTTCCCTATATGTGCCTCACTCGCTTGCAAACGATTGGCAGTTTGATGGAGAGAACACAGTTTAACACTTTATAAGTTATTCTATTATCCGATAAGTTATTAATGCTTTTTCCTTATTATATGTTCTATAAGCCACATATTTAGTAATTAGATTACTTTAAGTCTATTGTCTCCTACCGTACTCGTAAGATTTATATTAATAATAACTTTTAAAAGCATTTTTAGAATGTGTGTAATTTTAAAAAGTCAACTAAATTTTTATTTTTTTTAAGATCCTTCGTACTTTGAAGCGGCACAATTTTATGTTTTTTTTTTAATTCAACCGCTGCCTAAATTATTATTTTTTTCTTAAATATGCTTAACTTCTTAATTAATCATTCGTTTTTTGTATAATTTGTGGAATTTTTTTTCGTTTCTGTAGAAACATCTGCATTAATATAAGATATGCCTTTAGGCCTATCTACTTAAATGGTAGGGAGGAGAGAGAGAGAGAGAGAGGTTAGGAAGGATCATAAACAAAATTGAAAATCACTCTAGTTTAAAACACGAAAGAAGTAATAAAAATAATTTTTTTTTCTTATTCGAAATTTGATACGATTTAAAAGTTAAATTACTTTTTTTTCTCTAAAGGGGGAAAAAACAATTCATTTTTATTGAATTAAATCTAAATATGTTTCAGAATCATCGAAGCTTGAAAAAAGTCATTTTTATAAACAATTTAATAATGCAAATAATGTGTTATATATATATATATGTATATTTCAAATATTCCATTATTGAAACTGAAAATATTTTTTAGTCGTCTACTTTAAACGTTATTGTACGAAAACTTTTACGTTTATGGGTATGTTTTAATAACTGGCTTACGTGACTTTGCGTGATAAATTTTCTGGATATCTTTAGTATAGTTTGACTATATGAAACGACGATTTACAAGAAAGAAATGACGGCATAAATCGTTTAATTTTTAAGCATGAGTAAAATAATATTTAAAAAAAAATTATATCGTTTGTCATTGTTAATTAGGAAAAAACAAGCTATAAATCGACAAAGTACAGTTGTCATCAGAGACATTCAATTTTTCATTAATCCAATTTACAAAGACCATTAAGTTAAAATCAAGAGTGAAATTCGATCTCTCTTTTAGGAAATAGCTTTTCGAGTCTTTGAATTCCACTGTATATCAGAGTACCTCCAATGGAATTTCCAATGACAAGAATGATCAAAGTGCTGGATATCCGAACGTAACGAAGTAAGAATGTTTTTAAATTGAAAGGACACCTAAGAACACTCCGTTCCTTCGTTTATTAGCAGGAAATGATACTTTCTGTTGCTTTTCTTTCCTTTCTTTTTAATGAAAACGAGATTTTCAAACTAATACCTTGATTACATTTATGACATTCTAATTCAGTTACGTTACTAAGTTTACATTAAAAGCATTAGCAGAAAATCCAGTTTATGTAATATTAAGTACATTACTTATAATATTTGATAAGATATTATAAATAATTTCGTTTTATCTTGATATATTTTACGGTAACGGTAATTAAATCGATAGATGTTTTTAAATTTCGATTTATCCGTGCATTTAAGAATCTAAATTATACGAGAGAAACATCGTTCATTTAATATTAAATAATTTGTGTGTCATTATTATCGAATGTTTCATGCGAAAAATGAAATTTTTTAGATATTTGTTGTCACATTCTCGCTTTCGTTTCTGTCACGATCACATTTTAATGTTATAACATCACGTTACAGGCAACTATTAATCACGATTATCATCATTAATAATTATACAAATACAACTGACTTCTGGAATAACGTATTTTTTTCGTTTAAAACTTTCATACTTGAGAAAGGAATGTATGAAAATTGCATGCTAATAATTTTCATTAGCATATACAAATACTTCAAACAAGAGTCCTCTTCCTTCCTTTTTTTATATATTTACTCTTTATTAATCAAAGTAATAATAACTCAAGTAAATGCGGTAACCTTTAGTAACCTCAATTATTAATTTCCTTTCAAATATGTAAGTTATATTTTTATAAATCTAATGCACCGAATTTTTACATGAGTCACAAAGGTAATTATTGTCACGCACAAATCACATCAAAGACATAATTTAACTGGGATATTTTTTATTTTTATTATTATTTTTTTACAATTGACATATGAAACTTATACGTCACGATATATTTCAAATTATATTTGTCTTTAAAAACTTTAATTTTTTGTTCACTTTTTAAAATTTATCTTATAGATATATGTATTAATATTATCTCTTACGTCCTGTAGGCTCTAAGAGGGCATTTATTCCTGCCTATTGCAGGTTTGTTCGAGCCTACAATGGAGCAGCAGGGAGCTGACGTATCGAAATCAGAGCTAAATATTTTGCTTATTTAAAAAAAAATAATAATAAATAATATCAAAATTATATTAAAATACAATTCATCTTCGACTAGCTAGTGGTTCTTTACGATTTACTCTACAAAGACCGTAGAATTTTATAAATTGCTTAGTTTTCGAGAAAAGTATTATGAATTTACTCTCTAAATTTTATATATTTTGTAATAGATTTCATATCGCTTTAAGCTTCCTTTATATTTTCGAAAAACGAAGTAATTTCGAAAAGATGTGGTGGTTACCATTTCAAAGATAACCATCAGAATGGTTAAAGACTTCGATAACTGTGGAAATCCATCTTAAATCCTTTTCCTTTCGAACACTTTTCGTATATCTGTCACACGTCTTATTTTTCATTTCCAATTGACAACTCTTAAATTAGGTATTTAAGCCTTCTGTGGTTAAAGTGATGCGTGCAAGTGTCAAATTTCATCACACATATCGTTCGTTTTCACATTCGTTCTATAACTAATTAAAGAAATATATTATTCGAGATGTACTCGACACTTTTTATTTTTAATTTTATTATATTTTTTTACTCTATAAAAATATATTTTTTGTTATATTCATTTTGTTTTTATAAATTTTAAAATTGTAAACATTTTTTTTTTAAACTTCGCTAAAATTTGATTGGATTTTAAAACATTTAAACACTGAAAAGCTAAATTTGATTTAAAGTTACCATAATTAAGTTATTAAATATATGAAACAGAAAATTATTATTGATTTTTAGCGTTGGCCTCGACTAATTTAACTCGTGTAAAGATCGTGTTAAAGAAGCGGTGTAATGAAAGTCTAATGGAATCATCTTAATATTTTCAAATTTTAATTAAAAATTGAGATAGCTTTATCTCATTCCTTGGCGTATATTAATTATTTAATACTTTCATATTCTAGTAAAATGCTATTTAAAATAAGAAAAATGAATCTAAAATTCTATAATTTATAACAAGCGCAAGCGATAATTATAGAAATAAACTTTTGTGTATAAAATGCTGAATGTAGAAAATTATTAATTGTTTTACGTGAGAATAACTAAACAATTCACTTATTAATTAAATTAAATCTTATAAATTCGTATCAAAATTTATAATTATTGTTAATTAGCTTATGTTAGTTTATTATTCAATTAAGATGAGAAAGTATAAAAAAAATCTTATTTTATAAATTATAAAGTTTAAATATAAAAACTAATAAAACAACACAAACAAAAGTCAAATATTTTCTATTGTTGTGGTTATTGTATAAAGCCTATTGTATAAATCTTTTGTCTGTTATTGTTTTATTCTTATTATTTTAAAAAATTAATTCATTACAAGTTATAATTATATCCTTTTTTCTAAATTTTTTATTTAAAACTTTTCCTTTCCATTAACAAATAATACTTGGAAAGGAAGATGTCGAATTCCCATTGTTTAAATTAATTCATACGTAAATCAAATGATTATAAATATAAAATTTAATTATATTTTATAAAAAGTTGAATAAAACACAATTAGACTCATACTAAAAGCTTAAAAAATATCTTATTTACGTTACAGTAATTTATATAGATGTATATTTTCTTGTATAATATTAATTTCTGTATAAATATTTTACAATACAGTAGAGCGTCGATAAGTGGAACGTCGGTAAGTGGAATGGCCGGAAAGTGGAACGATTTTCAGTCGGACTGTGTCGTGCTGAATCGAATGTTTTTGATACTAAATTTACTTCTAAAGTATAATTTTCATGTTTTTTATATTCTTTAATATATTTATTTTGTTTGTACAAAATGCAGAAATAATTTTTAACGATACGATAGCCTCGATGATTATTATAAAAATTTTCGTTAGGCTTAAAATCGACGAAAATTCAACGCGAAGCGACACGCAACGGAGAAAAATTCAACAGGAAGCGATACGCAACGGAGAAAAATTTGAACATCGGACAGGTTAATGTATTTTTTCGTACAAAGTCGGAAACTGGAACAAATCATTAACTGGAAGGACCCCAGTCCCCAATTGGTTCCACTTATCGACGCTCTACTGTAATTGAATTAATATTTTTACTTCACCATTTAATTTACTATAACTGCAGTAATAACTTACATAATTTTTACTGTATCTATACACAGATGTATGTATTTATGTTTACATCGAGATTAAATCTAATATACTCAGGTGTCCAAATAACTGTTGCACTTCCTGTCTGACCTCGACCATCATGGGAAATCATGTATGCCATAAACGTTCTCTTACCTACCAAATGTAAACAGAATCATGTATTAGGTGAAGTGAAAGGATGAAGCAGGAAAGAAAAGCTGCGTAGGATTTGCACACGTTACCGAATCTAAACATTGAAGTGGTCTTGCACCCAACAAAATGAACGTTTCCTTTTTTTTTTTTTTTACTTCCAATTGTTGTTCTTATTTTATTTTCTTCTTTCTTTTCCCAATTCCTATTAAGGCTTATAAGAAAAATAAATAAATAAAGTGGTATATAATGACAATTAAATGGTTCTTTCACGTAAACGAAAGTAATAAGAAAGAGAGAAGTTCTCGTTAGTTAGAGAAAGTATAAAGTTTTTTTCTTATTCCAAGATTCCTTATAAAGTGAAGCAACTTTTAAATTGTCTTTTAAGATTGTTATATGTTTTAATTTAAAACACTGTATTCGTTATATTGTAATATTACTTTATTGGTGAAAGAAGCAAATATTTAATTTGCTCTGTTTTATGTCTTTCTTTACATTTACAAGTATACTTCGGCAAGTATAAGAATTCAAATCTAATCTTATCTAGCAAATAAAAGGAGATACTATAAAGTCTAAGCTTCCTTTCCAACGTGCATTGTTCCGTTTATTTTTAGAACTTATCTTTAGTTCGATTTTACTAGATTTTGCTTTAGAATATCTGACTTTTTTTTTTTTACTTATTATATCGTGGGTTTTATCATACGTTGAACATTAAATAAACTAGAAAAATATTATTACGACATGGTCACAACGCCGAGCTGCAATTTTAAATCATATTTTTGATTTATTTAATTTAAAATATATGCTCTCCATTTCAAATTAGTAGTGTCTTACCCCTGTACATCATACTTTTCCTGATAACGACAGAGTCGTGCCGGTCATCTATGTAACTCCGTTCTGGGAGGGGAAAATTTTGAATTGAAATCACGTGACTTCCGGTTTATACCGGAAGTTCAGATATGATTAATTGGGAACTTCTGCTTCTTCTCTATCCATATGTGGTCTCGACTTTCACCTACCTGACATCATTCTCGAGATTAAGGAAGGATAGACTGATGAACGACAGTGGGGATTTATAGGTCTGCGATATATAATAGCTCGAAATACAAAAATTTGGTAAAAGAGCCAACTTATTATATAAATTGTATGAATTATAACATAAAATAAAAGATTATTTTCGTGAGTTACGTCTATAATTTCAAGCTTACGTCGATTATATCCTTCGATATTTATTTAACGATCGTTTTCTGCATTGTATATCAATGGCCAATCATTCTTAAGCTACATCATTGTTATAAACTGATTTTTATATTATTGATTTTATGCTATCTGAAATCTTCTTTTGCTCCCTCGATCAAATTATATATAGATTTTCTTTTATTGATTCAATTACTGATTGTTCTTTGAGTTATTGATCGAACATTACCGATTTTCTCATTTTTTTTTCTTTATCGATCAATCTGCTAATTTCCTTTTACATGTAAAATACTCTTGTAGAATCACTTTCGGTTTAGAGGGAGCAGAAGCTGAAAATTTGTCTTTAAAAGAAGAAACTTTAGAGAATTTGAAGTGGACAGTCATCGTGACAAAAGGACATGGCTATTGAGTGTCATAAGGTCTTTCTAACTGCCTACGGACATTGATGTTTTATTCAGTCGGTGACATTTATACCATAGCGGCCGGGATTTTGAGGGAAAAGTATAATCTGCACCTCACCCCCGGGGTACAAACTCTCGGATCAAAACGTGAGTTGAAACTCCTCTCTTGTGATCAAGTTATCTCGTCTTGTTGTGTGTAGCTTACATTGTGAATACCTCTTAGCCTCTAGAAATTCCGGCTTAAACTGAAGAAATACATTTTACAAAAGCTTGATTTTTTTCCCCTTTTTTTAAAGTTAGCTAAATTTATACTCGAGTTAACGAGGCTCCATTGTAAATTAAAGTAGGATGAATTCGATATATGTCTTTCACGTACGAATAGTTTGTTTGCCTTATTTTTTGCTTTTTTTTTTGAGGAAAATTATTGTCTACTCGATGACTTTACGGATAATTTTAGGATCTATCGGAATTTGTTGTTGATCCAGCTGAAGAAGTTCAATTGTGTGTCTTGTTTATTCTTCGTCTCTAAGTCGGTGTTCGAATATGATTTATACAACAAATTTACTTTTATTTTTGTTATTTGCTGTATAAAAAATAAGACAAATCAATAATATTTTTTATTTTTGATGCTATTTTAATTCATAGTTGATAAGAATTTTTAAAAGATCCAATAAAATTTATATTAGATCATTAATAGAGAATTTAAAGAGATTATTAAAACTGCTAAATAGAAGAATTTTATTAACTATTTAAATTAATATTTCTCCATCTATTCGTATGCAAAATTATAAAGATCTACTTTAAAAAATTCAATTTCAAAATTTTATTTCTCGAGTTGTTAATTTTATATTTTTAATTAAAATTTTTTTTAAAAAAAACCTTTTAAGAAAATTAAATTTAAAAGATTTATTCAGCTTAAAACTATTAATAATAAATTTATAATAAATTACCATTATTTAATAGAAATGTTCCAGTAATATTTACACGAAGTAATCATATTAAAAGTGCAAACGATATTTTAAAAATGAAGGAAAAAAATCATCTTCATTGTTGATAGATTCGCTTTAAAATTCAAACCAGCATCTTCAAATAGAAGTCATCTTTGCAGATCGATTCAAACATAATATCAAAATATTTCTCAATATTCGGATTTTATTTTTTTCTCGTATGATTGTATATATTGGAATGCTACAGTGCTATATTTAAGTTTTTTGAAAGATTTTCTCTAGGGCAATCTGTAAAACGAGCGTGACCATCCATGTAGAATCCATTAAGACAGGATATCGTGTCATGTCAGAACCGCATTCGGCCTGTTTATAATCACTTCCTATTTAAATAAATGTTTTCAATTTTAAATCTTCTTTCACCTACACCAATAGAAACGCATTATTCGTTTCAACTTTCGCTTTTTTAAAAGTAAACTACTCCTAGTGTAATAATACCAAACATTTAGAAACCATGAAGTGTCATATCTTTCAGTAACTCCAGAAAAAATTGAAGATAAAAAATATTAAAAAAAAAAAAAATACTTATTGAAATGTAGAATCGTCTAATGTTAGCTTGCATTTAAATGAATATTTACATACGAAAATACAAGTAAATAATATATGTACATTTTTATTATACATTTGTATAAATTAATAAATTTTCTATATATGTATGTGTGTGTACATATAAATTAGGTCATATAAACAACGTAATTTAAATTTATATTTTTATTAAGTAAATATTATAAATTTAATTTGTATATTAAGTAGAAAGTTCTTGAAAATTGAGTTTTCGAGTTGTTAATTTCTAAAGAAAAAAATAATAAAAAATTATAATTTTCTACTTGTAAATGTTTTAATTTTATGCGATAAAAACTATTATATATTGTCTTGTGTATTACATTATATTAGTTTTTGTTAAAAAGTAATTAAATTAACAAAAAAATAATAGATAATGGCATTTAATAAAATTAAATATAATCTTAGTTAATTGGACTTCTTTGATGAAAATTGAATTTTTAAGTGAACAATTTCTAGAAAAATATAATTTTCTAGATAAAAAATTAACTCAACTTTATATTAAAATAAAATAATTTAATTATTTTCGTTATCTCATATATCACATATGGAAATTTTCAATATAATTTTATATAAAATAAATTTAATTTTAATAACATTATTAATTTTTTTTCATCATTTATTTCTACTTTTAATGTTTTAATATTCAATGCTAATGACTTCACGTTGCGATTATCTTTATATAATTAAGAAGCATTATTAATATGTTATAAAATATAATTTCTACGAAGATGAGATGCTTCTCATCTCAATTTCTACAAGAGATGCTTCTCTACTAAATTTCAAATATTAAGATAAACGATAACGTAGTCTAGAACATATTAAGGAAGTTATTATAGCGAAATAAGTATCTTATACTAAATGCTTGCATAAATCTAACTTAAATCTCTGGCTATTCGTATACAGAATTATAAAGGATCCACTCGAAAAATTAACCATAAAAATAAATATAAAAATCTATAACTTCATCTAGGTATTACCAAATGATACTAATTAATGTCATTACTATTCAAATAATTTATTAGATGCTACCACAGCAACAAATTAGTAGATTTAACGTACATAATTTCAATAATAAAGCCTTCAAACACTAGCAAAAAATGAACTTTTATCATTAATTTTCGTTCTTTTGAACTGCTAGTTATTATATATGCATACTTCTGTAATGTATAGATAATTGTTAGGGGGTAGAGCATATTCAAGTGTCTATGCTGAAGAAAGGAAGAGAGTGAGATGATGAGAAAGAGGAGAGAAGATCCCAGTATATTTGTATTTTATAAAATATTATTGAATAGCGTAAATGCTATCTAAATATAAATTTATTATTAAAATCACTAACAGAGTAACCTTATTTTAATAATACGGATTCCTTATCTATATATATAATCGAGACGAGTTGATAATAATAATAATAATAATAATAATAATAATAACAATAATCAGCGCAGAGCCGAAACGGTTAGGAGTTGAAAGTTGAAATTTGGTACACAGTTAGGGTACGTCACGAGAACACACACTAAGAAGGGATTTTTCGAAATTCCTCCCCATGGGGGAGAGGGACAGGATTAAGTCTTAACACTTTCATCAACAATGGAAATGTTAAGTAACAATGGAAGTGTCAACAATGGAAGCGTTAAGAATGGAAGAGTCAACAATGGAAGTGTTACGTAACAATGGAAATGTTAAGAGCACAAACGGTTAGGAGTTGAAAGTTCAAATTTGGTACATAGTTAGGGTACGTCACGAGAACGCACACTAAGAAGGGATTTTTCGAAATTCCTCCCGACGGGAGAGAGGGACAGGATTAAGTCTTAACACTTCCATCGTTGATGGAAGTGTTACATAACAATGGAAGTGTTAAGAGAAAGTGACGTGCAAGACGCAGATGCAGTTTTTTTCGTTTTTGCGGAAAATCGAAATATTGTTAGACCCACCTAAAAATTCTCTAATTAGTCTGGAAACAGGGAAACCCAATTCTTGCATTCTGTGAAAAGTAATACTGACTATAACGTAATAATCTTAATCTTCGCTATCGTTACTTTTGCCCGAGCAACGCCGGGCCTATCTGCTATTTTAATATAATTAACAAGTAAACGTTCGTTGAAATGCTCTTATAATAACAAAATGAGATGCTTCTCATTTTGTTATTATAAGAGCATTCGGCGACTGAAAAATAATACAATTTGAGATATTAACTAGAAATTTTAAATAATTTCTTCAATTTTTAGTTTATATATATCAAAGATTTTTAAATATTCTTTTGTGATTGTAAGTACTGTACATATTTTGAATTTTATCTAAGGTAAACACGCAGTTTAGAAAGGCGTTAATATGTGCATTTACTTCTCTTTTTATGTTAAAATTTATACGGTTTTAAATTTTTTAAAAGTTAAAAATGTATTATACAATAGAAGCCATATATAAAGCTGTCACGAATGACACGTTTTAAAATACTATGAGAATAACACCATCATTCATCTTCCCATTTAAATCGGTATGAATGAAAGTGGGCACTCAAAAAGTATCAAAGAAATGATCACTTTTATCGTTTTAAAACGAACTATCTTTTAAATATTTATTATTAAATAATTTAAATAAATAAATTTACTTATTTTTTTAAATTAAATTTATCAAGGGTGAATATATTTAAAAATTTGCTCATTTTCTCTCTTGTTTTAACGATTTCAATGAATCTGAATTACACTTTATACCTATCAAAACTATAAATAAATATAAAAAAAATATTTTTTATCGTTTTTATTATGTTATTATTGTAAAGGAGAAGGCTCTCTTTCGCCTTTTAAAGGCTTTACTTTTGTAAAATTATTAATTACACTAAATATATACAATGGATAATTTGCAAATATCCTGTTGCGCGTAGTTTAAAATAGTAGGAATAATTAATTTTTAATAATCTCTATAAGAAAAAATCAAAATTAATGTATTTTTCAATATAAATAAGTTGTAAAAAAATAAAGTATGAAGAGCTTATGTGAATGTTTCGTATAAAATTCACAACAACAAGCCGATAAATTGCAAAAAAATAATACACTTTTATGGAAAGTTTAACTATCCATCAATATCAATTTCCAGATCAAATCATTTTTATTGAATAAAAATCGAGTTATGAGTTATATATATATATATGTATCCGGTAACAAAATTCAATCCGATTACCTTTCTGATTCATACTAATGTTATCAGAAGAATACGATCGAAAAAAATAATAATAATTCTTCAATGAAAAAGCTAAGAGTCAGTATATTTTCGAAGGAAGCAACGTGTATATATATATAATATAATAATAAAAAATTGAAGAGATTGTAAACTTCATCCTTTACAAAAGATTGACAGACAAATATCTTATTTGGACACCTTAATCGTATCAGAGAAATTTTCAATTCGTTGAATCGGACAGTTGAGTAATATATCGGACTAAGATCCCATAATCTATTCTGACTCGGAAAAAAATTTTTTTATGCTCTGCTTCGACTATTTTAACTTCTAGAAAGTGAAATTTTCTTGGATAAAGTTTAAAATTTATTCTTTATATTAAAAAAAATAATAATACAATTATATTAATATAACCGGAGAGAAGATTTAATAACGTGGAAGTCAATTATCAATTAGATGGGGTGCTTCGTTTTTATGTAATTTTCTACTGTTTTAAACGTGAGACAATTTTAATGTTGCTGTTGTTTGTAGTGAAAAATGGTTAAGCTTATTGGTAAAATTACTTTTATTTTATACTCGTATTCATAGCGTATCTTACGTATCTTTACGCGCATTTTATTTATTTTTATTCTTTTGTTTACATTTTTGTCTATTTTTCTATAAGGATAAGGAAAACTTTAGTCGTATTTTCGCTATATTTTCCGCTAAGATAAATTCTGTTCACACTTTTTTCACATTTCCTTCGAGATAAAAGATTTGTTCGCATTTTCTCAATATGGCCCATATAGTCCATAAATTTTTTTTTATTAAACTTACTTTGTCTCCTATAATATTTTCTGTGTTTCCCGTTCTGTTATTACTCTCTTGTATAATTTTCTCATAATTTACTTACACTAAATTTCATCGAACGATAAATTTATAGATTAAAACATTATTAAAATCTATAAATAATATTTTATTTGTTTTTGCCCTAAATGTTATAAATATTCTTATATGAGTCGCTAAACAGATGTAAGACCTCCAGGAATAGGTTATTCCTCTAAGGGAATGTTATAACAGTGCATCATTGTGTCAATATTTGTGCCATTCTGTCTTTAACTCGCTGACATTACAATTGCAAAAAGATTTATCTAGATATAAAATAATATATTTTATGTACTGTACAGTACAGTACATTCGTACACACGAAGTTACATTTGAAAGAACTACGAAAAAGTAATATCATTATTTCATAATGTTTAAAACAAGATTTATCTATTATTCCATCTAATTGTTATTTATTGTTATTACTTTATTATTTTTATATATTTATTATTCTATTAATTTTTATTGGATACGTAAATTAACTTCGTATTTATCTCATAAAACATGGGAAACATTTATATAATGAATATAATTTATTAATAATTAAAACTACAATCGAACCTCCAATACGGCCACCTTCCAACAGCCGCCATTTTTCCTGGAACGTTTTCTTTTGAAATGCATAAAAGATAAGCTCCGTCAGTGGCCATTGTTCAGAGGTTTAACCATATTTATTATTATAAGAATACAATTAGTTTATTAAATTTATTGTTTTTTTAACCGAGAATAGTTTCTACGCCGTAACGAATCCTACACTTAGAATTGTATCGAGTCATTTTTAGATCAGAGTTGTGACAAATCAGAATCAATAAAACAAATTAAAAATGAGAGACGTAATGAAGAAAACAAACAAAGCGGAATAATTTTATTAATTATATTTCTTTCAAGTTAACATTACGCTTATGGCCCTAAGAAACAATGGCATATCGAGAACTGTAAGTTGTAAAAATTGGTCGTAATGAAATTTGTTTTTTAACAATTAAGGGAAATACTTCCTTCTTTTGTATTTATAAACAAAATAATCATCGTTTAAAAGACAAATGCCGCTCTACATTATTGCAATTCATGCTTTTATGAACGAATTATACGTGATAATGAAAGACAAAAAAGAAAGTTACGTGAAAATAATTAAAATAATTTATTATTTCTTAATTAAATTAATTATAAATAGTCCAATTTATACACGAGCGAACAAATATTTAATAAAATCTACCTTAGATAAAACTTAACATCTCGTAAATTCCACTTTCGTTTTAGTTTTAACTGTCATTCTGCCCTTATTCATCTTAATAATTAACTCAAAACTGTCAGTTCAATTTTCACGAAGATTAAAACATTATTTAGCTTAGGCTATAGTCAATTTTCATTAATGTAGCCTGCAAAATTCCAATAGTTTTACGACTACACTCTTCACATCATGTAACCTAGTAATTAAATTAAGACATAAAAATTATATTTAAATTATCAAAAATTTTATTACTAATTAATTAAAATTATAGTGGAAACAATTTGAGTTTATCACATGCAAAGAAAAAAGGAAATTAACGCTTTTATTCACTCCTATTTCTCTCAGCGGCAATCATGTTATACATGTGTAAATGAGCGGCAATACATTAAGAGAAATTAGTGTTGATTGAATTAATTATGATGTAGGAAATGAACATTTATAATCACCTATCTGCGGAGAATCACTAAAATTGTCTATAGTTAGAAAACTTTTCTAGGCTATTAAGGGTACTTAAAGGCTATTCTGATACCGCAACTGAATGTTAATAGAGGTTAGATTGTCCCAGGAGAGTAACTGAGAAAATTAACACTTTGCAAGATATTTGATTAGCGTTTTTTATTCGATTATTTTTTTTTACTTCGGTCTAATCTCAACATGATATTAAAATTGATGATTTCATTTATTTTTAATATTTAATTACCATTTTTCCATATTCATGCATAAGCTATTTAATCCAATGTAAAGAGTTATTTTATTCTAACTTTTCTATCCTAATCGAAACAAATTACTACGAGTAATTTTTAAAATTCATTTCTATATTTAATAAATCGATTCTATTAACTATGATTTATTAACTACGGTTTGTCTTTTTAATTTTTCGTAATTTCCATACTGTGGCAAAAGATAACCCAACCCAACCCATAATAAAATAACTTGACCTAAACTAAACTAAACTTTTAAAAGATAACCCACTAGTTATATGTTTAAACTTTTTTCAATATAAAAATTAATTTGCTTAATGAATAATTTTAACAAACACGATCAAATTTATACAGATACATAAAGGGTGTTATTTAAATAAAAATTCCCAATGAGATAAGTGAAACATTCTTTATATTCTTCTAACTTTCCTTATAATTCTGGCTATTCGTTCTTCTCTTATCCACTCTGGTTACCTTTTCTTTCTTGTCTGAACCTCAGAACTTCGACCTTCGGCGGTACCAAAGACATAACAATTGGTGAATGACAGGTTCAACTTTACTTCTTGTTACTTTCCCCAACCCTAATCCCCTTCTATAACTCCTGTTTTTCTTGTTCTGTAAATGCCTTTTCTCTAGTATCTAACGCCTATGAAATTTATTTGCACGAATTAACTAGGTAGTTTCTTGTTCTTCGGCCTAATGTCTCCAGATTAAATGAGGCTGGTTATTGCCGAATGTTTATATAGCTCTGTATCTGTTTCCCAGTAAGTCGTAACTCATCTGGCTAAGTTCCGTTCCTCTGTTACGTTCCAAATGTCTTTGTTTAGTTAGTAGTTATATTCTTCACATGGGCTGAGTATTTTCCACGAGATGAACGACAGTAGCGGAATATACACTACAGTATTCTGGGATTGCAAACGGCAGTCAGCAAAGGGCCTCTTCTATCTGGCCTTCCATCTTGCTTTAAACACTCATCAATGCCCCATTGGTCGTGGTGCAACTGTCCTAATAGCATCTACTGTCTTATCATCCGCTTTCATCCTATACTTTATTCCTGTCGCAGCATCTTCCTTCTCATCCTAAGTAAGACAGTTGAGAAACTCTACTTCTTCAGCAACCTACCTTAGACTTAGAACACTATTGACAAACAGTTGTAGCTATATTGTAAAATCTATCATACATTTTTTGTTGTTATAAAGTTTTAGAAAGATTAGTAAATTAATAATAGTGAAATACTTAGAGAAATTAGAATAGTTTGTAAATTAGGATAAATAATTAAATTATTATGGCACCAACTTTTCACCTTTAGTCCTGTATTCATTGTCGTAAGTGTTCCTTTTGTCTTAGTTGTTTGCCGATGGATAGCTGTTGTCATCCCAAGTATGCCGCACGGGCAACCTTTCCCCGAAATTTCATTACTTACTACAGTCAACATTACAGACAATTACTCAAAATTGCAACAGCGGTCTTCAGTAATATGTTCCGAATCTGCTTTTTTCTTTCTTTTTCAGATCTGGAAAAGCAAAAAATTAGGTCAGGTTGAAACTAACTCGCTATTCTTTCCTACCTATTTTTGTTTATACGTTTAAACATTTTATTCAACACAAAAATCAACTCTCTTTGTGAGTATTTTCGACGTAGATCCATAAATACAATAAAATTTATAAATTACACACTTCAAACGCAATGATTATAAACCTTCACGCAGCGTATAATGTAAATTTGTAAGCTCCCGCCACTATGTAGAACTCTCAGAGCGAAAAGAGGTTTGTTCTTTCGCAATCAAATCTCACAATAAAGAAAAATCTTAACTTAATCTAAAAGCCTTAATCTCAACTAAACCTACAGTCGGTTCAGGCATTAGTTTATCATTCTCTGCATCTACTCGTGGGCTAAATCGAGTGGGGAAGACCATGTAGTGAGGGCCAAGCCCAACATCTCCGGATGTCTAAACATTTTTTTCTTTTTTCGACACAAACTCAACTAGTTTAGTAAATATTCTTAACATAAATTTCTTTTTATGCAAGAAAGAAAGTTAGAAAACCGAAATCTCGTCCCAATCTTTTAGTATTAAGAGATGGTAAGAATTGTTGAGAAAAATAGCTTTTAGTCTTATTTTGGGCTCATAAGTTATTATGTTGATAGAAGAGAAGAAAAGGAGTGTTTTTGATTTTATTATTTATGATTTAGTTTCATAGTTTCTTCAGGTTATCGACTCTGTTCAGTTTGCAGTCTTCCAGTTTTACAAACTGTTTACTGCAATCCTCTCGTAGGGAAAATAACGAAGAAAAGTAATAGGCTTATAGTTGGAAAACTCAGTGGTAAAAACAAGCTTTTAAGTCTAATAAAACCAAATAACCAAATAAAGAATAAACAACCAAAGGCTGTCTTAGCGCAGAGCAAACAGGAGAAACCAAATAAGACAAAACCGAATACGTCAAATAATTGAGATAAATTGATTTTTATGTAAACTGTATTATAATGCTATTTCAAGAATACTATCGATTATACTAGTTTAATTACTAAAAGGTCAACATAAAAATAGAAAATTATAATTTAAAAATTCTAAAGCATATTCTATAAAGTAATTTTGTTGAGGAGTAAGACTTGACCACAGTAGAATGAAAACTACTTAATACATAAAATTACATAAACGAAATAATAATTACGCAGTTGTAAACTAAACACGCGAATTTAATAAACTAAAATTTTGCTAAAGACAAGTGAAATAAATGATTATTGTAATAAATAAAGTCATTTTAAATAGAGGAAATGGATTCAAACGCAACAAAATTTGTGAATTAAATACATGACAGATTGTTTTGTGTATTTATTTTTAATTAAGTTAACTGAACAAAGAGTAATAACGTTTTCCGAAACAACATTAAACGATAAACTCATAAATCGAGAACGTATAGGTAATTAGAAAGTGTTACTAGATGAGTTTCAACACAGAAAAGTCATGGAAAAATCAGAATTCCACTGGACAAACAAAATAGGATCTAAAGCATTCAAATAGAGAGATGTGTGCTTTGGCACACTGCATAGTATTACATTTATTGCATAGATTGAATAATATTATATCCCGAACCCGTCATCTGCACTCCTATTACAGTTAATCGTTGACTCATACTGCTGACTAAACCTAGATAAACTATGCAATACTGATAGAGAAAGAAGCAAATACGTGTAGGTCTGATAGATGGACAATACTAATGTCCACTCATTAGGCTCAATAGTAGGTTCTGTCCACACCAGAAGAAAGCAGTCAGCTTGAGTTCAGCAAAACAGAGTATAATAGGGACAACCGGATATCTTGGAATAGTCTAACCTGTAATAAGTCCAAATAATTATGTACTTTCTTTTATACATGTCATTAGTAGATAGTAATGTTCCTCATCTTCCTTATCTTCCTTTCCTTATCACCATAGATGACAAAAGAACGGACAAACAACTAATTATATCTTGTAAAACTAGTTTATTTGTGAAAATGAATATTTCCAACGCATAATTGTATATATTACAATAATCAGACTATAAATAACAGTACATCAAATACAGTAAGCAATTTGTTATTGTTACTTAAATGGAATCCAGTGTCAGGGACACCGATACCACAATCGCAATTTGTATTACATGGCATTTTTAGACGAGTTGAGTGATTATTAAATTTGCCACAGTTCTGTAATGAACTGTGTTACCCTAGCGCAGGGGTTGGGAAACTTTGGCACTCAATGGCTTTTTTTTCAACACGCAACCCAGGGTTCACCTTAAAAGATTAATATCCAACATCTTTTTATATATATTTTTCATGTTTCGTTTCGCAAAGAATTTATCAGGTTTCTAAAGTGTATATTTGATTACTTATGCATCGCTTATTGTGTATTAATATGTGGGTATTTGATTATTTGAAAAGGCTCTCTCAATGCTTAAAAGAGGCCAAATAATATGCTCTCAAAAATTCCGACTAGTACGTTGCATCACAGATTTGGCGATTTTTGCACGCGCACTTAAAACAGTTGTCCACCCTGGCCAAGAGTCACTTATTTAATTGTTACTTTTACGCCCAATGTGCAAAAAAATGGTAGAAATTTAAATATAATCTTGCTGTTTTAACGAAATTCTTCCAACTGCTAGTCCACGCAGCCGTTACACTGATGGAATGATCAATGAATAAATTGCATAATATTATAAAATATAAACAGCATTGCTGTTTGAATAGACCGAAACAGCCAAACAACCAACTAGGTTATAATCAAAGAAACCTTTAAATTAAAGATGTGTACACGTTAATAAATATTATTTAATTTGAAAAATATAAATTAGATGAAATGTAGTCTTAAAGTATAGTCCCAGAAGTGGAGGAATGGGTCTATACAAGGAAGAAATAAAACCACATTTTAAGTTTGACTGTCATAAACGACTTCCGGATGTAAGAGACATTAAACAAGTGGAAGACTGACCACACACACACTCGGGTAAGGCAAACAGATTAGCTTTTCCCAGTGACCGAAATCATTCTGATTAGGCTTTAAATTGGAAAGGAAAAGAGTTGGGAGTAGGGAAAGAGGTAAGAAACTGATTGCAGTAGGATTTAAAGTGACCGGTAAGCCCACTGAGTATATAGAGAGGTATCTTATTCCTCTAAGAAAAATGTATGGGTGAGGTACTGAAATCAGAGTAAGTACGTAATGTACTGTACATAAATAGAGCTGATTTGCTCTCCAGAGGTTTCATCAAAGAGAAATCTGATCCCAGATAGTGAATGTCCCAAATCGGATTTTAGTTTCGTGCACGTTAAACGTTTGTAAATTGACATACATATTTTCTTGTAAATAAATTGTATATACAAAGGCAACTTTCAGTGTAGAGGTATGCTTCAACGAGCCTACATTTGAGCATTACTAAGAGTACAGAAACAATTCATCGATTGAGGAGACGGAAGTAGTAGGAAGATTTCATTATTATGATTAAATAAATACAACATCGTAACATCGAAATTAGTATAACGTGAGTACATTCTGAATGTTGTTTCGAATTACATATCTTAAAGTATCTTCGACAGCATAATTTTTGATCTGTGTAATAGTACAATGTTTATCTAACCGGAAACTAGATGCTTGTAATAGAGTTACCTTGGTTATGGCAGAAAGTTCGCCGACCTTGATCCGTCTGTATATAAACAATACGGACAAAAACAAACTTTGAAATTGTCTGTATTACCAGAAACACTACAAAGGTGTTAGTAAGACAGTTGCAATCGAACGTCCAAACGAATATCGACTCTCCTATTTTTAACCTTCTTGTCTAGAGATGTAGCAAAATTATATTTTTTCTTTAAATGAAATTATTCAAAGGAATTCCATTAGCCAAAACAAAAGAGCTTCTATGCAAAATTTTAATGATTTTTAAAGTTATACAGATCTTTGAAATCTCAAGTTTTGTTTCAGTTCACATATTAAACTTGGCAAGCAGTAAGGAAAACTCATAAGTTATATTTCAATGGATCTGTAATCAATCCTCATCTGAGGGTTACAAGACAAATAAATAGCAATATTTTAGAAATTATTCTATGTGTATAGAGTATTCAATTCAATCTATACTTTACAATAAAACTTAAATACTTCAGACTATTCGTATATTCTAAAATTTAACTTGTAAAGAATATATTTTCTAGGTAAAGGATGCCGTAGAGACTAGTAACGTATCCAAATGCCACATCTCCTTTATACCCGTTTTTTTAAAAACAAAGAAGAACAAGCCATTAAATCAAATTTAAAAACTTTTAATACTACGCATTAATTAATTTTTATTCCAAGTTTATTGCATATACAAAAGGAAATGTCATAAGACAATTGATATCCTCCCCGAAAATAATGCCCGTAACAAAAGATTAAAATACAAATAAAAAACGATAACAATCAATATACATGATAATAGTATACATTATAAAGTTACCTTTTAAAATTGTGTTTAAAATGTAGAAAATCTTCATGTAGAGAATATTCCACATAGATCATATTCTGAATAGACTGATGTAGAAATGATCTGAAGAAAATGAAAGCCTAAAAGCCAATCAGAACGAATGGAATTATGGAAGTATTTGTATAAAAGTAAACAAAGTATTTAATACGTTCGGTTAAACTGGGAATTTCCAATCTGAACCTAGCAACATTAGCTTCAGAGGTAACTTAATATCTGGTTCTACTGCATAATCTTTACAACGAATAACAACAATTATTCCATTCTAAATATTATGCGTTAAAACAAGAGCATTTAAATTATTTGTTTTTGAATTTTTCAGTTTAGGCCTACGTTTCTCGAATGCTTTATATTCAACGAATAAATCCTCGAAGAGTTCTGCCATCTTTGCCAGACTTAGTCAAGGCTTTCTTTTCAATACTCTGCTAAACTTTGTTTTCTTTGAGGTAATTTTCAACATCTTAACATTTTCCCTAATCTCCTCAGTTTTAGCACAATTTAAATTTTCGACATTTTATTAGAAAAATAGAACGTCTTTTTTAAAAAAAATAAATTTAACACATTTTGGTCGGGCTTAAGATGCACTTTCTAAACTCATATATGTATAAATCCATACAGATCAAATTGCAAACACCTAACCAGAAATGTGAAAATACGAAACTCGAATAAAATAAGACCTGTTAATTCGATTTTCAAAACTAAAAGGCGGATAAATCAGATACGAAAGACTAATGGAACGAAAAATAACGTTAAGATAAAACTAGCCAATTCCGAAAACGTCGAGTATGGCCGAGATAGGTCTAACGTATAAGTTAATTCTAACCGATTATATTGATTCGAAAAACAACAATTTTCCGAAAAAAGCTATTTAACCAAAAGAGAAAGAGTTTGTATTATTTTAAGAGCTTTAGAAAAAGACTATGACGGAGAATAACTTATTTCACTTTTATCATAGATCCAATACAGTGTAACAAACAAAATATAGTTTATACAGACAATACAGCACACCTATTAATTATAAAGCTTCATACAGGATGTAGTTTAAATGTACAAACCACAAATGTACAATATAAAAATAAACTTAACAAGAATTTAACCAAACTTGACCAAAAAATGACCTAAATTCGGCCTATTCGATTCTGAAAACTAAAAACTCCTCAAACTAATTTAACCTAACATTAACTTAAACCAAACTTAACCTATCTTAATCTATTTCAATCTAGACTTACATACTAATCGAATATACTATTCTATCTATAAGCATTTATTCAAAACCTTAATCAATTCAATTGTTAAATATTTCTAATATAAATTCTATACTATGTAACAGACTGCACCCATATGGTTATAAACCCTCGTATATAATGTAGTTTAAATGTATAAAACCAAAAAGAATAATTAGTACAGTACAGTAGAATATAATTCATACAAAAATATCGAACACTTTGGAGCTCACAGATAACAAAATAATTCTTTCTTTCAAAACCAAACCTTACAAAATAGGAAAAGACATAACATAACATTAACCTAATCTAACTTAACTAAAACTAAAGTAATCGGACTTTAAGCAAATCTAAATCAAACTTAACCTTACTTTAACCTATTTTAATTTTAGCTTTAATGCCAGTATTTATTGGATCGGACAAAACAAAACTAATATTTGTACAGTAGAAAAAATCCTTAGAATAAGTCTGGTTCAGGGAGCACTAAGAGATCTAGGATATGTCGTTAGTTTATAATTGACAAAACTTAACTTTTCTGATTTGTCTAATGATGCGGAAGAAAAGAAAACAGCAGTGGCTAAACTCACTGAAAGATGGTTTTAGAAAATTAAATAAATTTCACAGTTTTGGAGAGTAATTACGGAAATGAAGGGAGTGTTGACAATATTTAACTGTACCTTCATAAGTATCACCTTTCTCGACATACGGCTAAGATGCCACAGTTACTGGGGAAGTTGCCAGTTGTATGGAATATGAAGTAGTCAACAATAAACAACATTTTTATAGTGTTATATACAATAATTAATGTCAAGTCCACTAACTTCGTGACATTATTGTAAGAATATTTCACAGCGCTTTATTAAAATTTTTCTGGCATTGCATTTATTACGTTTTCTGTAAACTTCAAGAAACAACTCATAAATGTACAGTACATGCACTTTCTTCAGATCATACATGTTTATCTTCATTATCAGAAAGAGCAGTACTATAACATATCAACTCAGAAGCAACAATGAACATAAATCGCAGATTCCTCGAATGAATGACGATAAACCTTGATTCATTCGAGGGGAGTCTGCAAAACTTATACAGTATAAAAACTTGTGTCTTACACTGTACACAGCAATAATTGAAATAAGTTTTTCTGACCTCCACTGACTGATAAACGAGTTGCGGGTTTAGTGGAATTTTTCTGAACTGGCATATTCTCCCGACTTATAAGATATGTAAATCAGAAATAACTAATGGCTTATTACATTTCACACGTGAAAGTTACAAATACTTAAATGTTTACAGTATTTTTTATAGATTGCATGAAGCATACAAGGTTAACTAGTAGAAGGTTGCAAGGAGACGGAGCCTCAATATCTCGTAGTACTAGACGTGATCGAACAGGAATGCTGTACGAGAGGATAGAACAAAGGAGGATAGAGGCGACAGTTGGAGGTACCACTCCTTATCGCACAACCAAGAGTGGTTTAAAGCAACATAGAGGCCAAGATAAACGTGCCCGTTGCCGACTGCTGACGGCAACTCCACAGCACGACCAGCCACTGCCAATCATCACGAATATCAAACACAACATTAAACAGTACTTAGCCGTTATCTGAAACAACGAAAACTGAAGTGTGACACGGGACTGGAGTCTCACCGGATAAACTATGCCCGCCTAGAAAATGAGTAAATCAGTACATTATTTTGCAATAATTAGCTTCAACTACTCTTGAAAACACAGACCCAGAGAAAAGAAGCTCCAACTAATCTGCTTGTATGCAAGATGCAGATACAGTAGATGAAAAAGAGAAAGCATCTAACAAATGCGAACATAAAACAAGAGTTGAACTCAGAGCAGGAATGGAAAATGGAAAAGAAAAAGATAGATTAAATCCATCATTCTCCAATTACAGTATAATGTTGAAAACAGTTGCATTGTTCGTGTCCCATCGTCTGTTAGTCCAGAGGTTCAGATCAAATAAAAAAGACAATGAGTGTATAAGAGAAGATATTAGAAAAGTTAGGAAAATGAGAAGAATAAGCGATGCATAAACAACCACCAATCGTCTGTTAGTCCAGAGGTTCAGATCAAATAAAAAAGACAATGAGTGTATAAGAGAAGATATTAGAAAAGTTAGGAAAATGAGAAGAATAAGCGATGCATAAACAACCACCAATCGTCTGTTAGTCCAGAGGTTCCAAGTGCACCAATACAAATGAAACACTGCATTCTGCACTGGAGACCTGATGTAGAGGTGATCTGGTGAGAGATGCCAATGGCCAAAAATCTGAACAAAATAGTCAATAATATCACAAAGTGGGGAGAGTGCTGGAGTGGTTAGGGCGTCAGTTTACCGCTCTGGTAAACCCAGAATCAAATTCGGAAAAGTAACTGTAGAAATTTTATAGACGATCTGTCCCGAATATGTGGGATTGTCCCTTACCTCTCCGCCACAACAGTGGCCCTGGCCGAACCCATGCTGGATATGGAGGAAAGGGTTATCTTATTACCCGTAAGGCAGAAATGTCAAAAACAAAAAAATCCTAATAGTAATAGGCCTATATAAAAATCAATTGTGATTATTGCAACATTCGCAATGAAACAGGAAATATTTTTCGTACAGGTATACTGCACGAAATTCTTTAATATAATAACTAAAAATTGTAATGATTTGAAAATATATTTACAATTTTTAAAAATTTATTCTATTATTTAAATGTTTTGATGACATCAGAACTTTGTTTATGTTGTTGACATTCTTTTCACAGGACTATAGTTTCTTATTGACGCTTTTATCATATATAAACGAACTTTTTTCTCAGAAATCAGGCGCTTTTTATAACTACAGTATATATATATATATATCAAATCAAATCGTATTTATTATTAACAAAAAATAAATAATGCATAATAGTAAACAAATGTAGACTACATAGCTATATATAGCCTCATTCAGAAGCCTCAAGGATAGCATTCATAATTTATAAGAAAGAATAAAGCTACGCTATTAAGGATTAGCGAATAGAGAATGATATTTGTGCTTTGTTTTAATGAAATTCTATAGATTAAATAAACTCTAAATTTATTTAACCTTTACAGGTTCTTCATTTATTTATGTTATGCACGCCTATATTGGATTTTTCAGAAAAATTTATCAAGTTAAACAGCTCTATAAATTTTTAAAACACGAATATAGAGAATCTTTGATAAATAAAGTGAAAAAGTATACTTTAACGTGATAAATAAATTGTTCCACTCAATAATTTAGTACGCTTTCAATCAAATACAATAGCAAATTTAAAGTAAAAGGTCTAAAACAATTTTACATCATTTACAATAGTTAATCAATTTTAAATTACTTAATATATTATATTGTATACGTAATATTGCATTGTATAATTCTGTACTACAAACTATATTCAATAATAATATTATATTCAATGCTTTTGGCTTACAAGAAAGTACGAATACAAGGATTTTGCAGCTAGAATCTATTATTTGCCGTTTTAAAAATTCTTATTCCTTTGGCTTTTATGAATTACAGATGACTATATTTGGCATATTTTTATTTATTTATATTTAAATTAATACATAAATCAATATGATATATATCTTATATATATATACCGGTATTTAATTTATTTAATTTAAAATATATGCTCTCCACCTCAAATTAGTAGTGGTTTGCCCCTGTACATCACACTTTTCCTTTAACAATAAAGTCGTGCCAGTCATCTATCTAACTAATAATACATTGAATTGAAATAATGTGACTTCCGGTTTGTATACAGTTAATCGGGACTTGCTGCCTCAAATATTTCTATATCTGGTCTCGACTTTTATCTAAGTCCATTTTGAAGATTAAGGAAGGACTGACAGTGGGAATTTATAGTTCTACATTTTTTTTTTTTTTTTTTTTATTTAATTGCAGCCTACTAACTATAGACATGTACAGTACTATACAGTACATTTGTTACTATTTCTAAAGTTTTTGTTTTATAAATTAATTGAAGCTCATTGAGCGAAGCAAGCCAGCTTCTTTGGTAGTGACTCAAATTGACAAATCGCCGAAACGAATTGGAATAATGGAAGAAAATCAATCAGATACAGTTTATAACTATATCCATACCAGTCTTAATCGGTATTATTTCAATATAACAAAGATTTCAAGAGTCAGATGTGTTTCATAAACAAATTCGAGGTTGTCTAAAAATTCAGCATTGTATTGCTTGAAGAGTTAACTGCTAAACGTCACATTAGTGCCCCAACTCTTCCCTGTTTTTTGCAACATTATATTGTTTCAACTTGAAGGTTTTATCCGGAAGAGCTGTATGCCATACATAGTGGTGAACTCTCCTCATGAGAGAATTTAGTTTAATTAAAGTCGTCGATATTGTAATTAAGTAGACGAGGTCTTTTTTATCACATAGAAAAAATCCTGTAAAATGTAACTTAAATATTTACACGAAATGTTATATATTGCTTCTCAAATTACGTGATGTTTCATCAGTTTTGCAGTACGTTATAGAAGGCATTTCAAGTGAAGAACTTAACAAATCCTTACTTTATGGAGCATTGCCGAATTACCAAGTAAGCAGAGTAAATACGTGTTAGAGCATCAAGGAAAAAGGGTCACCACGAGGAATAAAAAATCTTATACCTATTGTTTTAATATGAGTAATAAAAATAAAAATTTTTCGGGAATCCAGCAAAATGTGTTTGATTCCGTTATCGACAGTTAAATGATTCCTAACTTAAAATTTAAATTACAAACAAATAAAACTCATTGACAATTTAAATTTTAAAGTTCGTTAGTATTGGGCCATTAGATTAATTAACTCAATATTCGTACAATTCTTTTAAACTTTCTACATTTAAAAACTGCCTGTTTCTAATTGTTCTCGCTTCTTTTATAGCGAAGACAGACGACATCTTCTCCCTTATGACCACTCAGTATTTTTTACAGATGAGATGGCTTAAGAAATACAACAATCATAGTTTACAAGGTTAAAAGATGTAAACATCGCTAGAATTAAATTCCCCAATTTATTAAAAAGTATTTTATTTCGACCCGGTAAAAAGTAAAAGCCACAAGTGAATTTTTGTACTGTATTGGGACCGAAAAATTAAACAAATAAATGAAAGAAAATTACATTAGATTATATAAGACTTAGACCTGTCAAATAAAACGTATAAGTGCAAAACGTATATATAGAATATATTTATTAATTGTCATTTAAATTTCCTCTTTTAATAATCCTTTTGAATAGAGTGCGTTTCAAATTCTAAAGTGTTCTCTTAAATTCGAATAATACAATTCACACCTATTTTGATTAATTTAATTTAGTTACAATATAAACATTATATTTAATATTATTAAATGGCAGGTAACGAATAGATATTTTAACATTAATTTATCTTAAAATTGAAAAATTCTGCGATATACAGAACATTTTTATTAATACATTAACTCATAGTAATAATTCTTAAAACGTTTGTCTCTTTCAGACAAAGTCGTAGAGTGTTTAGGCGGTGGGACTTAGTCCCATACGTTGCTTGAGAAGCACCTGCAGAAAGCAACGTATTATGTCTGGTGCGAGGCTAAAAATGTTTAGATTTTTACGGGTCCTGCGAACGAGGATAGAATTAGGCACTGCCCTCGTCTCCCGTAAAGTTGATATACAATCATTTAAATCTAATTCATCGGGAAAACAGAGTAACAGGTAGGCGGTATTCATTCCTGTCTCAGCCGATAGGTGGAGGAAGCGCACGTCATAAGCAGTGTTGCCTCAGGTAAATTTGAATTTGAAGCTACTGACTTGACAGAAACGTACCGCAAAGCCGGAAATTTAAATTGAAAGTTTTAAAATCAACTTTATATATCTTTAGCACTGTTAAAAAAGTAAAGAGTGGTATAAATAAATAAAAAGGCTGTCAGTGTTAGGTAAAACGTTAAAGTATACATGTATGTATTTTCTAATATATATATATATATTCTGTCTATCTACCTGTTCTTCCTTAATCTGCAGAATGGGGTTAGATAGATGAAAATCGACACCAGATGTGGAAAGATTAGGTGCAGGAGACCCCAATTAACAATATACAAACTTCCGATGCAAACCGAAAGTCACATTATCTCAACCGAAAATTTTTCCCTGAAAAGAGTTAGATAGATGACCGGCATGACTAACAGGAAAAGTAAATGTACAGTTCAGGGGCAAGGCACTATTAATTTGAGGTGGAGAGCATATATTTTAAATTAAATAAATTTTAAAAATATTATTAAAATTTGCAGCCCGGCATTGTGACGACGTCACAATAAATCATTGCTAATTAGAATTTATATTAATTTTTTACAAAACTCGTCTATGCTCTCTAAAATTACTCTTTTTTGTTCTCCATTTTATAATAATTGATAATATAAAAAGATTTTAAAATATCGTAAGAAATGGCGCTACACACTATTTTAAATTCTTTTTCCAAGAAAGTTACGCAACTCGTTGCTGGATTTATTTTTTTAAGTGGTACTGACATTGGAATTTCCTAAAAACGTACTGATTCTATACAGTTGTACAATAATGATAACACTTCTCACAGGATTAATCTTCTCCTTGTGAGAAGATCAATCCTCCAGTTCACTTGTACTACACGTACACACCGTGTGAACTGTAGCTCGGTGTGAGTTGTGAATCCATGAAAATTTTTATTTGGTTTTTGTGGTCGTGCGGAATTGCCTTCGTGTAAAAACGTCTCACTATATATCGCGACTTAATGTATAGTTATGTACCACAATTTTATCATTTTTCCCTGTTTCTTTATAATTGAAATCAAACATGTTTTGCATACCTACTCCCCCATCTCGCCTTCCTGATAATTGAAAATAAAATAAATAAACAATAGGACTTTGCTTAGTTTTATGATAAAATGCTTCGGTCAGTTCAATTTTTCAATCAAAATTCAAATCTGCAAAATGTTTTTATTTTTAGTTTTGGCCAATGAGCGAGTGAATCTGTTGTGTTTTAAATTCTTTTGCAGAAGGCAATAGAATAAAATTGAGGTTTTGAAACAGTTGATTATTGAGAGTTGACTCGCCGAAGCACCACAACTAATTCAACTCGTTGTATTGATTCACTTACTCATAGAATTCAGGAATTTTAATGGTCTTTATTATATATTAAGCTAATGTTCTACAAATGTACAGGAATAAGAATCTTCAAAAAAGTAAGTAAATAGCAAAAACTTAGAGTTATGAAATAGGGAGAGGGATATGAAATACAAATAACTACTATTACGAAAGGCGCTCTTATTTATAAAAATCGTAAACGTATTAATATTCTCTCACTTAGTACATTCTTCATGAGTCCGCATCTCACATTGAACACATTGTACCCAGGTTTCGACTCTAACGTCTTTACAGAACTTAATACCACAAAATACATTCCATATCATCATTAGCTAGTCAAGGACACTATATTGTGGCGTCTTCATCGCTGTAATAAGTAGAATAGAGGAATCTGGTCATCTCAGATGTATTTTTACCACTGTACCATCTTTTAGCAGAAGTTTTAATTAGGAAGAGTTTATGGAATACAAAGTTAGTACCTTTCCATGTCCATTTCGTATTTACTTAAGCAACACAAACATAAAAATTTTGATACGAATACAAAACGTTATTTCATAATTCGAAACATTGATGAAAGCCTGTTAATTGGAAAACAACTTAAAATTTCTTGTATTTTATATGGTACAATTAACAAAAGAAAGCATACGTAAAAAAGTTTTAGTTACTAGCAAAATCTTTGTCTTCTATATCAACTCACGTAGCTCTAACAAGAATTTGCCATGTTAGACTCACGAATCTCTTCGACTAACATGTTTTCGTGGTAAATATGAAATTGGAGCACAAACCAGGAATGATTTCCTACGATTCCATGACCAGCTTTTTCCTAAATAACTGGTGTTTACATATTTAATTCACACTGACATACACGAGGGGGGAACACAATACTTCTGTAGCCTACGTAGGGCTCTCAGCAACCTTAATCCAGTGCTGCACACGTTTCAAGACTATTGTAAGGAAGAAATCACCGTTTACATATTACTCTCCACGGACGTCCCCCAAACGAATGGACAAGTAGAATATGAATCCCGTGTTTTTACCATTACTTCGAAGTATCTGTGAAGGGCCAAAAGAATGCAATAAATATGTCAATTTGACATAACAATACACAAATGTTACTCAAAGCAGACGTACAGGATGCTCGGTTTTCAAGATCCTAATTGGGAAAAAAATGTGAATAAATAATGATTCCGAACTAGGTAAACTAATTGCGAAAGCAGTCGCAGTTGTGATGCAAGCAGAAATGCTCTTTAGCAATCTGCTAATCCAAAATATCTTAAAAATTCAACAAGAATATCAACGAAGCTTCAACGCATTAGACGCATAGACGCATAGACTAAATATTATGTAGGCCTTGTAACAATGAAACGATTAAACTCTGGATTAAAACTTCACCCTAAGTTCCTCGGATCCTATTCAAGCATTGAACAGTATCCGAGGAATCTGTCTATTCTCAAACACATGGTTTCGGGTGGTCTTTGAGGATGGTGATCGTTTATTGATCCGTGATTGGTTGAACGAATACAACCTTCGAATCGGATGTTGCCGAGTTTTGGGAAGAATAACTTTAGAGAACGCCTGATGAAAAAGAACCCACGAGAAACATCACGCGAGAGGAAGGATAACGTTTGAGATGGAAGAAATATTAGAAAACGTAAGGCTGACTTCTTGGATGTATTTGTTTGTTCTTTTTCAACTAGTTAATCAATTAAACGCTTTACATTTAATTATAAGTGGATTTAGAATTATTTCTTCTAAACAATGATCTTGCACTATGAAAATTATAAAAACAAGTTTGAAATTACTATTGTAGAGAGGTATTAAAATTAGGAATATTCTTTTTTTTTTAAAATTTAAATCTGATTCTTTAGCTTTTTTCTTTATAAAAGGATTAGTGTTTATTAGTTTAAGCAGGTTTTTAAAGTATTTTAGCACGTTTCATTGCTGCACAATCTGCATTATATATTTGATCATTTCGCGTGTACAGTTACATTTTTTCATGTAACCCGAAGCTTTCATTACACATAAGATCGCAAAAGATTTTCACATATACTTTATTAATTTTTCAAACTGCTTGAACAAATAGTATTTATTTAAATTTTATAATTTCCATTTACATGATTTTAAACAAAAATCAATATTTTTTTATTTATGCGTGTTTTTGTATAGGTTATAGCTATAGACGATCCATAGTTACAAGAGACGTTATTTTATTGTCTTTTGACGAATCATTAATTTATCTCTGGTTTAGATAACTCGTTTTCTGTACTAGAATTTGGGAAATAATTACAGATATATAGTAAACTTATAGTTTTAAGGATTTAATTTATCAAATCCTATATATATTCAGAGTATATAAAAGCATTGAACATCGATAGTTTGTCGCAGGTTCTCACCTGACTACAGAAACGTTTTGAATTTTTTCCACAAATCTAGTACCTAACAAATACATTTATTTAAATTAATGTAATATAACTGAAGTACAGTATCTTATAAATGTATAATTCAGTGCAAACTTAGTGAATCTTAATTCATATATTAGGATTTACAAATGATTTTCAATAAATTTTGTGACTGATTCGTAAAAAATGCTGAAAATACACTAATAACTCTACCTGGATTATTTTCCTATAAGTAATCATAATATTTAATAAATAATAACATTATCATAAGCAAAGTCATAACCACATGGAGAAAAATATATGTTTACTGTTGGAAAGTAACCGAATTCATGTTAAACATACTCTATTGTTTATCTTTATGGTTACGATACAACACAAATTATCCTTCCTAATTTTATGTAAATTATACAATTAAATTCGATATTGTCTTTATGAATTTTTAAAACACTAACAAATTCAGTTTTTATTATATTTTAATTAGCTAAAGTTATTCAAATTGCTAAGTTATTGAAGCGTCGAATAAATTTTGATAAATGAAAGAATATAAATTAGTCAAATTCACATGTCCATCTCTGATTTCTGAGTTTTATATTTTATAAAATATTTAAATTTTAAATTACCAGATTTATCTAATTTTACTATTTCTTTACTAATAACTTTTTGTGTTTTAAGACCTTTTAACCTAGATATTAATCTCTACTTTATTCTTTGAATAAATAATAAATGTATGAAGATTAAACTTGTGTGTATAGATATGCATGTAAGTGGGTGTTTGTGTTTATCATTGCCCAAAATTTTCCTGAGGGACGAATGCAGTAGATAGTATAACATGTAATACATTTAATTTCTAGTAATTATGTGCAGACTTGTAATAATCTATATAAATTATGGTTAAAGTGTACCTAGGTAACCCCTATGGAGGAACTTCCGGAATCTCGATAGCATTTGCGATTAGAAATGCAAATTTTTAATTTTCGTGGGCCCGAGGACGCACGTTCTAACCTAACCTAACCTATTCTATTCCCTATTTCTATACCAAATTATTGGTAATTTATTAGACTAGGTTAGGTTAGGTTAGGTTAGAACGTGCGTCCTCGGGGCCACGAAAATTAAAAATTTGCATTTCTAATTGCAAAAGCTGTCGAGATTCCGGAAGTGCCTCCATAGGGATTACCTAGGTACAGTACACTTTAACCTAAATTATTTAATGATACTTAAAAACTTGTATGTTATAGAAATTATAATTTTTCCTGCCTTAAAAAATGGAACTATTTAAATTTCTTCGTTCCCTGACAAAAGCATAAGATCAAATTTCATCATAATCGTAATCAATGTAATTTTTATTTTAATCCTCTTAAATAAAATCATGTTTCTAAATATTTTCTTTCTTCTCTTATTACAATCGCAAAAAAAAAGTTATTTAAAAAATTAACTTTAATTTTATCAGCATATTGATAAGGTAATCTTCATTGAAAGTTTTGTAACATTTAAAAAATTTCCATTATTCTAAAGTTTATTCTCTGTAAAAGAATTTCAAAACAAAAATTTATCAGAATTAAAATAGCTGAGATTACAAATTTAATGAAATTTGGATTGCTGGAAACTAAATTTTTCTATTGAGAATTGAAATAAATTTTTACGAGCCACCAACATATAAAATGGCCGACTTCAATTTCATCTATCACAAGTTCACAATGAAATCTGTTCATAGAGTGATGAACTGCATTAGATCGAATTCTTTTAACAAGACACTAGCAAATATAAACTATACAGTTGGCTTCAATGAAATATGGATATGTCATTGAGAATTGACATCCCGATCGTCTAAAATTATCCCGTGAAAAGTGATCCAGATCATATTCGAACTCAAATAATGACCGCATGAAAACACCTTACTGCTCGACCATTTGACTTATGACTAGGCGATTTAGAAGAAATCTACTCGATAAATGTAGATTAGATTCGAATCTAGATCTTTTATAGTACTAGAAAAATTCCTCGAGCATCATTTTGTAATAGAAATTTTCCTTTTACTATTATCTTTTTCTTAACATACAATGAAGGAAAATAAATATTTATTCAATTATTCTTTAATTCCTTACTGTACAGGAATTTACTTTATTGGTTGTTGGTATTAAATAAATAATATTAAGTGTACTTTTTTGCTGAACTGCTCTGTTATTCTACTCGACTAATATAAAAATTGCTTATCATTATCAATGATTTAACAAGAGTAAATCTTAGGAGTAATTTTATTATTCTTATCAATTTTGGGAGGAGTCATTTAGTCAGTTTGAAAATCTTCTTTACGATGTTAAATGGAAATAATTCTTGCATACGCCCAATTTAGAACAATTATAATTTATATTAGTTTTTTTTCTATATACATTTTAAGTTCAGTTGAGTTTTCAATGGATTCATATCAGCATAATGATTATATTATATCTTTAAAAAATCCACTTAAAATTGAATAGATTCCATTTAACCCTTGAAGAAAAATTTAGAATAAACAAAAAAATATATTCAAAATATTTATTCATTTATTTTAAAAAAATTATCTAATCAATTTTTAATACACTTTACTAACTGTATTTGTCTTGCAAATATATTGCTTACATTGACATGAAAAAGCATTGCTTGAGGATAAATAATGAAATATTGCTAATCTAGCGAAAAGTTAAAGAAAAAGTTTAATATTTTATAGTGGTTCCTGTGGTGTTTAATCCTATAAATTTTTTTATTGTTATTTTTTAATAAATGATTTATTTGGTTTGCTTCTGACAAATAGCGATAAGATTATTTCCATAAAAAATTGAATTTTTGCTTTTAAATTTTTTTTAAAATATGGAGAAACATTACATCGAATTTGTTACAGAAGATACCAAAATGCAAGCGTTGCTTAACTGTAATTTTGGGGGCTTTCTGCAAAAAATTATTTCGGATAGGATAAACTAATAGAATAAGGTAATACAGCATGGATTATCTGCCTGAGGAAATGACTGTCGGGAGGGGACTATAAGAAACCGGTCCCTATTTAGACGCCACAAACGTAAAGAAACTCGAAAAACTCCCTGTCTGTGAGGATGCGAACCTGCGACCGACTTTTGTCTTTTCCTCAGAGACACGTGTCTGGGGACGTTTTAAATGGAATCGGTTAGCGGACTGGATATATCCTTTTATTGCCAGAATATTCTGTCGAGTGTACTGATTGCTAGATGTGCTGATATGAAAGAGCTGTTGTGACGTCAGGTTCAGTCCCTCTGCGACCGACTACCGTCGGTCGCAGAGTGTTCAGTGGTTTCATTCAATCGTGTATGGGCGTCACGTAAACTAAAATCTTTTAAATGCAGTCTAACAGTTAACGGCGTAACTATAATATTGAGGTCTTTGCAAAAAGTTTTCGGGGCTAATTTATAAAAATAAAAATTATAAATTGTTTAGCTTTTTTAGTTTGGACTATACAAAAAGAAACAATTGAGAGAAATACACTGTCTGTAATTTTTCAAATAGTATATAAATTATTAAAACCACTCAAGTTGCTCCTAGACCTCCGGGCATTTATTTTTTTGGAAGGTTTCTGCAAATTCTAGATAGAAAGGAATATATAATCAGCTATAATAGAAGCCTTTATCTTGTTACCATTAAATAAAGCAAATATCAATGCTAACAGCTACGTAGGCAAATCTCAAATTATTGCATATAGCCTATTATAAACGAGCGTGTTATTGTTTATTTTGACCACTTCACAATGCCAGGATGTAATTTTTAATTATATTTTTTTAAATTTATTTAATTTAAAATATATGCTCTCCACTTCAAATTAGTAGTGTCTTGCCCCTGTACATCATACTTTCCTGAAAACAACAGAGTCGTGCCGGTCATCTATGTAATTCCGTTCTGGGGAATATTTTTCAGTTAAAATAACGTGACTTCCAGTACAGACCAACTGTTTGTATATAGTTATAAGGGCCTCCTGCCCCTCATCTTTCCATATCTGGTCACAACTTTCATTTATCTAGCACCATTCTTAAGATTAGGGAAGGACAGACAGATAGGCGGATCTCAGTGGAAATTTATAGATCTACAATTTTTAAAATTGCAACCCAACTAGTGAAAAATATTAATATAGTTATTACACTGTATATGTGGAATAATATAGAAATGTAAAATGACAAACTTTTCACTGCTTTTTATTATTTGCGACAAATATTTGATTTAATTTCTTTGTGATTTTTAAATATAAATATTTATAGGAATAAAATATAAATGTATCGTTAATAATAGATTCAGGTTTATACAGACAGATAACAAATATATAACAAAACTTTATCTGGATAAATCTATGTTCAACTCAATAATAAGCGTAAAAAAATAAATTTTTAGATATTATTAACAATTTTTTATTAATAAAAACAGGCTTCAGTAAACGTTAAACCCATTCTTTTAAGTAAAAACAGAACAGACAATAGGTTTATCATAACAATAGATGTTTGTCCACAATTCTAGAGTCAAAGATTCTCTACTTGTTCGCCATTAATGTCTAAAATCTCCAGAACCTGGAAGCACAATTTTTGTGTTAACATTTCGTTTTCCTTTGTTTCAAGCATGTTAATAAAAAAATTCTTTTATTATATGAACAAAATATTAAAATTTTTAATTATTCAATATTTACGTTTTCGATATTAGAGAAAAAAATCAATTTTAATACAAAATATATATATTTTTTCTTTTCTATAAAACTTAAATTATGAATAATATTTATAGTGAAAAGTATTTAAAAACTGATAAACGAATTATTAAATTTATATTTTAAAAGGTTTTTCTTTTTCTATCCAGTTTGCTTCGCCTTGGGAGACTAATTTTTCTCTCGTTTTCTCCTTACAAAACCGCATTTTAAAAATTAGAAATGATAAATTACTAAAATATCAGATTTTAAAATTTCCTTATTTAACAGCTTTAATCTTATCTTGTTATTTATTTTCTTTTTTAAAAAAAAAGATAAAGGAAAAAGATTCTTAGTTACATTTTTGAAATTTATAATGAAGGAGATTGTTCGGATTTTTTAAAGAAGTGATAACATTTTCATTCTTATCTTCATAACAATTTTATCTAATCCGTCATTAATGTTTCATTTTAGTAGAGAAAAGAGGGAGAAAAAATTAATTGTTCCACGTTCGTATATAAATCAATTATTTCTGGTTCTGGTAGCAGCTCCGTTTATGATTATACAGCAATTATATCACCAGACATAGCAGTATCATATGTTATGTAAATGTGACATTCCATTTGTGATACATAGTTAAAGTATTGTATATGGCTGCCTGTAGTTCAGGTCTGGTGTACCGGTAATTTATATGTAAATGTATAAAAGATTCTCTTAAATGTAGTGATTCTTTTCTAAAATTAGAAAAATGTTTTTTTCCCTGTTCAGAAGGTGCTTATCAGCTAAATACACTTTGAGTTATCTACGTAGCGAATATTATAAATCAGATATGATTTTTATGCGAAAATTCTTTAATAAAATACTGTTAAATTACATGTCCGGGTGAAGTACCTGTACATTAACTAAAGCCATTAATAAATTCTTAATTGTTAATAAATGAAATGAAACGAGGGATGTAGAAGTTAATTTCGTTATTGGCGAATTACCTAAAAAAATTCTTAAGAGAAATAACCATGTTGAGAGTTCACTAGTCTAACAGGTCCACGAGGTTCAACAAGTAGATTTTTAAGGATTTGAAGGCTGTCAAATAGCACAAGAGAACATTATCCATAATAATGTTCTTGTAATTAACACTAAATTCCTTGACACTTATCGACTTCATTAAGTAGAAAAGACTAATAATATTTTTACTTTTTAACATTCTATAAAAATGCGAATTTTCTCAAATGGATCGATAATGTCATTAGCACTCTATTTACATGCATTAAGTAGATATTTTTATTTTAAGTAATATTTCGAGATTACAGCATTGTTAATTGAATGTGTCCAAATAAAAAAAAATGTGATTTTTGTTTATGTAATTGTTATTAATTTGTCGAAGAAGTACACGTGAGTAGAGTTATTTAATATATTACTTTTTTAATACGGTATCACAAATATTAATTGTATTTTTTGATGAACTTATTTAATGCTCCTGTTGAAATTGAAGATGCGATAAATTTAATTAAAGGAAATCATTCGAATGTCCTACGTAAAAATAAATTGGAAAGTCTTTACTTATCCGTGCAATTATCTCAAAAAGGACAAAAAAATATATGAGAAATTTCTTCATTACAGTATATTACTAAAGAAGAAATTGTAAAATAATTATCCAGTTGATTATTGTCACATAATCGATGAAGCAATATTAGATCCTAAATATTTAATTGTAATGATGGTTCACTGATCAAATATTTATATATCATCATATTATATTATGTTTCCTTTTACAACTATTGCAGGTGATTTAAGTCGAATCGAGTAAAATGAATAAGAGTTCTTGGAGACGATTTTGTTAAAAGTTTGATATAATCATTAAAATTTGAATCAATACATCATCCAGATAAAAACTTTTTTCGACAGGAATAAGGTAAATTTGATCTATTCCAAATGATCTTTTTATGGATGAACTAAATCTGATCCATTTCTACTTAGTGTAACAAATCTGTCTATGCCGTGGGTAGAATTTTTTCACTTGAGTTCTATGAAATCTTAAAGAATTTTCCTTAATAAATAGTAAAATGCAAGAATCCGTTATACTAAGTAAACTTGTAGAAGATTATATTGTATCAGATTTTTGTTAATTCCTACAGAATATTTCTATTCCTTTCCACTCTGGTATAGAAAAATAGCTATTACTAGCTCAGCTCTGTTATATATAACAGAGGATAAGTATGTCAAACGATCAAAAAAATGATCCCCTTCAAACATTTTTTACATTTTTGGACTCAGGACACTATAAAACGTCGAGAAATGCAAAAAAATTCGGAATTTTTTCTGTCTGGATGTTAGTGTGTGGGGAGACACACACACACACGCGCGCGCGATTTTGTTCACCGTCTTTAAAGCTTAATAACTCCTGTGCTTTTTGTCGAAAACTTCTGAAACTCTACAGGAAGGTTTACGTATTTGGGGGATGGATACTATTAAATTTTGGTGGTTGAAGATCGACGGGGTGAGAGTTAAAAGCAGGTCATGTGTCATATCTCGAGTGGGGTCGGACTTAATGACGATTTTACTCGTTATCAGCATTTACATTTTTCTTTTCTTTTTTTTTAAATAAAACTCATCCCTACCCTCAAAATTAAGCTTTTTGCAATTTTTATAATAGTTAAAAATATTTAAAAAATTTAAAATAAAATATCATAACAGATGGCGCCACTAAAATTTTAATGTTGCCAGGAAAGTTAAGCAACTCGTTGCTGGATTTTTTTGGGTTAGGAAGTGATGAATCTGCCTCGGGTTCTCCTGTTGGAAGCCAAACATTCTTGAGCAGACTGGGTTGCGGTTAATTAAGGCTAAGTAAAAAAGAGATATGTTAGAGCGTATAGGATCATGTTTAGTATATTTATTCTGTTTTTCCTTTCTTAACGAACATAAAAAAATAACATAATTTAATAATAGATAGAATTGAATTTAAATCATTGTAATGAATGTCGAAAGAAATTTAATAAAGTAACTAGTAACACCTTTTGGTTTCAATAGATAGAATTATATTTAATTGAATTGTGTTATTGTTAACTTGGTTGTATTAAATAAACCCAAATTCAATTGGATTTGGAGTTCTATTCGATTCAACTTAATTGGATAATAATTAAAATGAATTAAAATGAATTAATATTTTAAAATGTCTTTTATATAAAAATAAAATTTAAAATAGTTTACAATTAAAATGATTAAATTCTGAATTTTTAATTTGTTTTGTTTGTTATTTCATTATCTTATTTTATTCTTTTAAGTTGTTCTTCACGTTTTATGAATTGAATAGAGTTTAACGCTGTTTTAATTACAGTAGATGTAAATAATAAATTGATTATATTGTGTAAATTTTTGAAGTTTTACTTACATTTTTATCTTAATATATATTATTTACCTTGTAAATATTTAATGTATGAAAAAGCATTATTTGTGTAATTATTAATGCATGTATAAATGTATATAATAAATATAATTTAATTCAACAAAATTACTTAATAATAACGGACGTTTGAAAAAATAATATGGTAATTTATGAATGCAAAAAAATAAAATCCATATATTTCATTAAAATCATCGTCGTAAATTGTATTTTTGTTGAAAATATTTTATTACTATATTTTCATACGTTAGTGTATGTGTATGCCTGTATATAATGATAGAAGAGGATTGGGATTGATGGAGTAAGGCAACGCAACACATAGACTATCTGAGAAGAGAGGATGCCTCTTAGGAGGATTTTCTATGGGAAATTTGCCACTGTTTAGGTGGTAGACACGTAAACAAAATTTGGAAAACTCCACGTAGCCAGCCCGTTAGTGATTTCTTTCTTAATTTCTTATATAATTTATTCTATTATTTTTTACTTTTATGTAGTTATAGCTTTATCATATTATTCCTATTAGTCGTGTGACTTCATTTATATGATACGTTAATTAATTTTAATAATAATGAAAATAATTAAATGTATTTAAAAATATTACAAATGTCAATTTAAATCATATTTTAGAAATCGAAAGAATAGATCTAACTAATGCAATATTGTTTCTCTTTGTCTAACGAATGAAAAATTTCAATTTCCAAATTAGTGTTTATATGATTTCTCCTAAAGTAAACAACAAATAGAAACATTTCAATCGCTAAATTGATAATGTTTTTAGATTCGAAGATTGCCAATAACAATTTAATAATAAAAATATCTTTATTTCTTACATATTTGCCTCTTTGATTTCTTAAATAATAATAATAATAATAAAACTAATTTAAATAATATTTTACAATGAAAAACATATTCAAATTTGTTTCCTTAACATATTAAAAGTAACTTTTTTTAAATTCTATTATTTGAAATTATTCAATTGCTTAAAATGCATACTTTTTAATACTTTGTTTACGTGTGATGTTTTTTGAGTGATTCGCAGGCTTAAATGTCATATATTATAAATTGAAATTGGCTGAGTTTTTTGAGAAATTGAGCCAGAAATCGTTTAAATATCTGATGAAAAATACATTTTTCAGTTGTTTTGAATATCATATTTCAAAATTCTTCTTGTAAAAATATATATCATCATTGTACAATATCAGTTTGAATATATATATATATATATTCCTTCCAAAAAACCGTTTAGAATAGTATTTATTCATTTTCTGATTGAAGTAAAAGTAAAGTTGAATTTTATGTATCGCTTTTTCATTTACGCCTGTTTAGTTTTTAAATTGAGTCATCCATCATTCAAAATTCATCTTTCGAAAGAAGGAAAAAGAAGAAGAAGAAGAAAAAAAGAATACAATTTCTTTTATATTCCACTAAAATAAAAGATTTTGTAGAAAATCTAAAATATTTTACACAGAAGATAAACATCTTCTTCTAAAAAATAAAAATCAGTTTCTCTTCTTTTACATCATAAATTGGAAATCATTTCAATCATTGAATTGGAAACTTTAAAAGATTAATTTTTACATTAAAATTTAGAGCTGCAATATTCATTTTTTATTTTATTTATTTATAATAAACGAAATGTTTTTTTTTCTCTTTCTCTCTCTCTCTCTCTTTATAAATTTTGAAAATCGTTTTATTGATTTTGAAATTTTAAACTGGAACACAAAAGAGAAAAATTGTGAACCTTAATAAGACATTTTCAATTGATGAATATAAGTGAAGTTATGGTTTTCCCATTCAGAACGGAAAGAGGAAAAAGAGAAATATATATGATGGTGTCAAAGTAATTTATGTATTGGTTAGGAGTCGATTGTTCCTCTTTACAAATCGAATATGGAGGACTCGCAGCAAATATAGAAAGAATTGATGAACTTCAATTTATCGTCTCAGCTTTACAAAATTAGTTTTTTCGCTTTTCGACATGCGAAATTTGAATATATTCTTATTATTATTATCTAAAACTTTATCTTTTCTATTAGTTGCTTCATTTCAATATGAAAGAATATGTAAATTATTTAATTAATTAGCATGTCAATGTAATAATTCTTTCGTAAATTTATTATTTTAATTACTTTTTAATTATTTATCCAATGTAATGGAAAAAATATACAAACTAATATAATAGAATTTAATTGTAAAATTTTTAAATATATTCTAATTATTTTTTATTTTTCAGTTGAAAACAGTTATGTTAATTTTGTTAGTAATTAAAGTACACAGTTCATCTAATTTTCATATTATCAAATATATGTAATATTAAAAAACGTCGAGGATAAATTAATCCATAATATACTGCTAAACTTCGATATAGCGCTCCTATATAGAGCCAAGGAATATTTACGAGCGGATCTTCCCCGTAAATATTAAATCCGTATATCTCTGTGAGTGACTAAATATACGATTTTGCATTTCAAAAGAAATTATCATCTAATTTTATGCCTCAAATTTTTAGTCTCAAACCTGTGTGTAGATCTCATTACTGTATGTAATTTTTATTGTTTGAGATACGTCAGTTTAGCTCCAAACTCAATTTAATGCCAATTTAAAAGAACTAATGATGATGCAAAATCGAAGTTTGTATATTTAATTAAACTTCTATTACTTTCATAATTAGTATTGGTTGATAATATAATATAAAGCAACGCAACACTTAGACGACCTGCCAAAGGGGTGTTTCCGGGAGAACTATCTCTGGTAAACTGGCACCAAGGGGTTTCTCATAGAAATATTTTCTTACACCCAACTACGAGCCAGTTTCTCATAGACAGTCCTCTCGGGAGGACTTTCTATGAGAAACTGGCTCGTATTTGGGTGTAAGAAAATCTAGAAAATTCCACATGGTCAATCAATTGATAAGATGCGAACCCTCGACCTCTGAACCATTGAATTATCGACGTCCAGTGGTTTTACCCACTCAATTACTGGTGGTCCTTCTCGTAATTAAAGATATTTTAAATAAAATTAAATATCATAATGACTATTAAATTAATAGGCTAATTACGAATAAACCATTCCAACAGAATTCGAAAATTGTACTAGAGAACATGCAACATTTACATTCAAATTATTCCATTCTGAAAAAGAAAACTTATGTATACAAGTATATGAATAATAATGGCAATAAAAATTGTGAATGTTTATCAGACAAATGTCAAATTATCGAGCTTACATTGAAGAAAAAAAAAGAGTAAAGAAAAAATGTAACATTTTAACAAAACCCGCTTCAACTTTCATTCGGAATTGTCCAAGATTGATGTTTTAAATCCAAAACGCCCACATCTATTAACTTGTTTTCTAAATTGCCTCAAGAAATGGATCAATGTAGTCATTATAATTAGTCTTTCATGTACTCAATGATTATTTCTGTCGGGCGTAGTAGTTTTAAATAAAACTTCAGTAAAAACTGCACCATTAAGGAAATTTGTAATCGTAACGAATGTATACTTAGATAGAGAGAAAAATCATTTAACTCATCGTTAATCATTCAGAACAATATTAATTGTAATGTTAAGATATTGAATTATCTATCTTTGATTTTATGTATTTATGAATTACTGATTGAAATTTGAAAAATTGTTTTAATTATCTTCCTTAAAATTACCATTTTTAAGCTTCGTAAAAATAGAAAATACGAAAGATTTTTCTATAGTTTACTTTTTTACTAATTTAATTACCTTTAACAAAATTAGTTCATTGAATAATAAAAATAATTCCATTAGCAGATCAAATAAACTAATTGCCATTTAGTATTTTATTATTATTATTAAAGTTTTAACAGAGAATTTCATGCACTTATTTGTCATTATTAATTGTTTTCTTTTCAATAATTACATAAGTTTAAATTTTTCTTTAATTAAAAAAAATAAATAATTAAAATTAAACCGAGTTTATTTATTTGAAAAATATTAGCTTTGTATTGTTTATTCTTAAATAAATAATTTTTAAATCTAATTAAAAATAATCATTATTTTTGTACTGTACATTGTCTATATCAATTAATTATGGAAACGAAACACATTTTTAATAATTGATCTTCTGAGATAAAAATTAAATAAAATTGTTAATTATCGAATTTTTTAGTAATTTTAATAATTGAAAATTCAAGAAAATAAAAATTCCGTTTCTGTTATTTTCTGTTAAAGAAAGAATTAATGCTATTATTAATGTTAATAGCCAATATAATTCTATATTATGCATATTTTATAATCTTTGGATCAATAATTGAGTCACAGATTATATCATGGAAGTTTCCCATTTATATCACATGAAAAATAGATAATGCGACGAATTAAAAACAAAATATTTATTTTTTTAAACAAGCCATCGAGTTATTATATCTAATTACGTAGAAATAATTTTATATTTTCAGAAAATTGCGTATAATTACCGAGCTAAACGATTCAAATTGACAAATGATATTTATTCTACACTCATTAAAACAATATTTAGATTTATTACGATGATTTTTAAACCTTAATTTTCAAAATAAAAACGAATTAAAGAATATAAATTTTTAATATTTAACTTTTAGAATTACTTAATGATAAAATTAAGTTCGGGCAAAATTTTAATTTTTCTTAATATCTCATCACTTATATTAATATAAATGTTTACCTTTCGACACGAAATCATTTATTTAAAAGTTCGTACGACGTTCAAGAATTAAATTATTTATAACAATACAAGTTCACCTTTCTAGATAAAGCTATATATATATATATTATACTTTTATTTTAAATCAATTGGCTTTTCGGTGCATAATAATTAATATTTATTTAGATTCACCTTTTAACACAAATTCATTTATACTAATGCACGCGTATCTTTTAACACAATGTAATTTAGAAAATTATGTATAGATTCAATAGTGGATCCTGGAGAATATCAGTTTTAGGGTAGATCCATGGGCTTTAAGGAGAGGGAGATACTTTAGTTAAAGGGGCAGAGGGTTATCCTCCCAAATTTGATATAGATCCATTCCTGTATAAACTTCCAAGGCAGATTAAACAATGCTTAAAGGTGCTTACAATTATATATATATATATATATTATGCTGTTATAATTTATTATAGTTAACGTATATTTACTTAAGATAAATATACTTTATTTATTTATTTTAATGCAAAAATAAATTTTAATAAAGAAATAAATAATTTAATTATTTATTTTTAATGCATAATAAATTATCCAAAGCAGAATTTTTAAAATTTATATTTACAATATTTAATTAATTTTTCAAATATTAATTCACAAGATAAGGACGTTAAGAAAATAAATTAATGAAAGCTATTTAAAATTTTCTAAATATTAACTATTGTTAAAGAACGTAAGTAATCTTAATTTTTGCCGACATATTAAATATATTCTAGAAGAGAATCCCGAAATGTATAGCTTATCATTAAGATGATATATAGAAGTGTACTTAAAATCCAATTTTAAAAATTTTTCAAATTTATGAGGTATTTTAAGTATTAGATACATTTATATATTACATATTTTTATATGTGGAAAAATATTTTGTTTAGGTGTATTTGTATGTTGTGTAGTTGAACTCGTCACGATTCTGCAGGAATTCATACACGTTGTGATGCATTAGAAGGAAGTACCCGCAGCTCCGTCCAATTTCTTCGAATACTAAGAATTCTTTCGAATTCCTCTGCCAACCATAAATAGCAAGGTAATGAAAATCGCGGTCGAATGCTACTACCGTAATAATACACACAAGACTACAACAAACATCTCATTCAGACCTGCACTTCCATACAAAGAAGAAGCATTTTTCTTTATTAATTATTATTATTATTTTAATATACACGAAGATGAACAAATTCAAGATGCTACTAAACAGTAAAATTGGTTAAATATTTTTATTTTAATATATATATATATATTGATTTACTTTTTCTACTCACCGATGTCTTTCGTTGAATCATCCTTCATTATTTTAGGATTTTCCTTTTACCTATCTGTAATCCTTTTTTATGTTACATAAATCGCTATAAAACAAAAGAATATGGTAACAGAAGTATAAAAAATTCACTTTGTGGTAAACAAACCGGAATATTTATAAGTGCATCAAGTTTAAAGTTACATAAAATGTTACAAATCCCATGTAAACTTTTTTATAAGTAACTCATATTTTCTCACGCTTAAATGTAACTACCCCAGTTACATATAAAAACAATTATTTAACGAATAAAAGTTATAATGCTTTAAACGATTTAATTTCATTTATTTTAATATGCAAAACACATAAAATATTTAAAAATTGTTACAATATATCTTTTAATTTGATCCGAGCTAGCAGAACTGTCAACTAAGCGAGGCAACGACAATGAAAAAAAAGAAAAAGCAATGAATCTTGATTTTATTTAATTCGTCTACAGCAACAAAAAAACGGGCATGTTAGCATGTTAGCCATTCAATAAATCTGGATTTCTTTAATTAAACAGCAAAAACTTATACCGAAAGTCATTAATTTTTCGTTTTTCTATCCTATCTTTAACATTGCGTGTTTAAAATGTAGATCCGGAAACGTTGAACATTATAATCGAGTTAATATTAATTTCACAATATAATAAACAGCAATCACTGTAAAATTTTAAATTTAATAATTATTTAAATTATTATACCATAATTAGGTTTTGTACATGCGCTATTTATAATAATTTAATTGGATTTAATACAGAAAGATAACTCACGTCAAGGCATAAATTTACAATGAAGAGAGGTGAAAAAAAAATTCTTTTTATCTATTTTATAAACATACAAAATGAGTTTTTTCCACTTTATTTAACTCTAATATATATATATATTTTTTCTTCTTTTCGAAACTGAAACCAACAAATTGAAAAGCTTAATATATCAAATAATGTAATATATCATGTTTTAACCTTTCTTATTTGGTCAAACCGATACATTGACATTTTTCTTTCAAGTAAACATATCATCAATTGTCGATGACAATAGATGATGATAACTTCTGACATTTCAAGCAACAACAGTCAAACAACTTTCCAATCTAGTTACCACATGAAAATTGGAAGAACTTGAGATTTAAGTGAATTGTAGTCATTTTATTTTCTATCATTTCCTCCCCCTCTTCTCCTTTCTTTCGTGACAAACTAGAAACAGATAGAGTTAATAGAAATATATATATATATATATTAGAAAAAGCAGAAACAAAATTTCAAATATAATCTTGTGGCCTATCAAAAACTGATCTTGTACTTTCTTACGTTGATTTATTATTTTAGTATTTTTATTGCTTGTTGACTTTAAAAGAAGCAAAGACGGATGTACAGTACCTAAAGATATAAATTAAAATAAAATGTTTTCATCTCTTAAAAATTATAAAAAAAAAAGATTAAAATTAAAAATTAAATGCTTGAATTTTATTCTATTATTTATTACTTTTTATTACTTTTTATTTATATACTTTGTATCACGTCCTCAAATGTTGTAACTCAAATTTCTTCCGCTCAAATTGAGATATAAGACTGAAATTTTAAGGTTTATTTTAATGACGTTTAAGGGGGTGGCCCACCCTGACCAGCCTCCCCAAAATCCCCAAAAACCCGATAAACCTAAAATGTAGACTTTAATTAGTACTATCAGTTGAAAATGTATATTTTAGATGCTTGGGTGTAGCGGAAGGAAGTGGGACACTCCCTCCCTCAATTCCTTAAAAACATTGAGGAATTATTGTATCTCCTTTATATCTCATACTGTTAAAACATTTTAAAAGAAAAATAGTTCATTAAATACAGTAATTAAATTAACTTTTTTACATATGTAAAACTTAAATATGCTTAAGATATAAATGTAATTAAAAATATGTTTATCTCTTCTAATTTTTTTTCCCTTGCGTAGCCAAATGCAAATTTATCTTACTAATTTTTTTTCTAAAAAGGAAAAAAAATTAGCCGCTAAATGTAAAAAGTTATCATTAATTAATCAATTAAATTTGCCTTAAATTCATTAATATGTACGAAATGTATGCAGCTATTTAAGGAAAGCGACGATAACTTTATTATTACTGTCCGTTTCCCTTGGTGAAGGAACTTAATAACTCATGATCCACTGCTTCCGTTTTGATAAGATTTGGTATCCTAATAAGAAAAAAAAAATTAGAATAATGCAATTTATAAGTTATTTTCTATGAAAAATAATAATAATAATAAACGATCTAATCCCTTCTGTCCGTAAAAAATTCATATCTAGTAATTATCGATCTAGTGATTTAATTTATTCGTTTTTAAATTTGTTTGATCAAATGAAATTAAAATTTTTGTTTATTTTTTGTATTAATGGATTTAAGTTTTTTTATTTTATTCTATGTTACCGAAACTGTATTCATTTTTATAATTCTGTTTTATTAATTTATAAGTTAAATTTGTGCGAATATTTATTAATAGAGTTTTAATTTTTATTACTTATTTGATAATGGAATTTACTTTTTAACTTGGTTATTCATGGATTTATAACTTAAAAACTTATTTAATTAGGTTAAATTACATCTTTCATTTTTTTTCTCTTGTGAGAAAAAAAAAATGAAATTTTTACGTATTTTATATACGAATTTTAATTTAATTTAATTTACGTTATTAAAAGAATTAATTTTCATCTTTAGAAAGTTATTTAGTTAAAAATAAACTTATTTCTACAGTAAAATTTGTCATTTTTATTTAGTTATTTTTTACGTGTTATTTATTTATACTGTATATGAATTTCTACTGAGAAGTATTATAGATACGAAATAAAATTAGAATTTAAACCGACTCCGTGTATGACCTGTAGTGACTTTATTACATTATTTTACAGAATTCAATTATTAGAAATAATATATATATCTAGGGATAGCTAAAATAAAGAAGGAGATCTCTGGAGATATTATATTTGCTTGAAATGTTGACAACAAAGAGTGTCCAACATGGCTGTAGGTGTTGTTTGCGGTGGTTTTGCTTTTATCTTATCTCCCAATGGAGAACAGCTTCACTTATATTGGAAATAATCTTATTCTCAATACACGTATTTATTTACTGTAGTTTTCTATGATTAATACCGTAAAAAATAATTTTAAAAATATCTATATTTATAGCAAACATTGGCCAATAAACAAGGGGAAAAAATTGAATTCTATTAAATTGTCAATTTTTATTTAAAATAATAAAAAAAATATATAGGGGAAAAAATACTTGGCTAAAATTTTAAACGCATTTGAATGAAAGAATTATCGATCTAGTTTTAAAATAAAAATGTATTTTTAAATAAAATTTATAATAAATTGCACCAGTTTATGAATGAATTCAGTTTACATTTAAGTCGATAAAGAAGTCTAGTAGCTATTACTAAATTTCAATAAAATTTATATCATAACCCTATGAATTTTATGAGTGAGGACTTTATCGATCTACTTTTAAAAGGAAAAATATCAAATTTATGAAAGGTTGTATAAGTGCTTATATGAATAAATTTGATACAACAAGTTGATAAAATTTAATAGAAGACGTAAACGTGGGTTGTTACTTATTGATTGTTGTCGCTAGTACAGTATAATAATAATAATAATAATAAAATAATTATTTCCTACGATATAATAAAGTTAACGTGTTAAACGCATCTGTGGAAGTAATCACGAATTCGTCTAGTAACATTAAAATAACAGTAGACCATACAATAAAGTTTTTTTTTGCGTTTAAAATACTTGTTTATCTCTAAACTATAATCATATAATTGACTTTTTATTTAAATAAAAGACTAGAATAATTTATTAAAGACCTTTAATATAATTTAAAATCCATATAAGAATTTTTACGACATAAAAATCGTTTTGAAATACTTTCTACGTCTATTAATCAAAGGTGAAAGATAAAAGTACGGCTTTTTCCTTTTGGCATAAAGAATTGTCGAACAATATCCCAAATCATAGAAGAAAGTACAAAGCCTAGTTGTTATATTGTCACTGTAAATGTCATTGGTGTCCATCCAAGATATTGAAGTCAGAAGAGTTCGCTTTCGGCAAAGAGGTAAATCAAAAAAAAAAAGAAAAAAGAAAATTCATACGATCGATCAAGAGGACGAGTTTAAAGCTAAAGATTAAGAATGACACGAGATGCATCGCTTGGGAAATTGTAATTACTGTCGAACTGTGCTCCATTCTGGGTGATTAAACCGGGTCATAGATCACTCTCAGCTACATATACTAATCTTTCATGGCTTACAGGTGGTCAGATTAAAGAGAGAGAAGTTTTTTCCCTACCAACCCTTTACATTTGGGATTCCACAAATGCCGGTTCGACTATCGATTCTGAAACTTTACAGATGGTAGTTAAGCTGATGAGGAATTTGCCTTTCAAACTTTCAACTTTTAATAAAGGTTTGGACAGTTAAAAGAGTGATTTTTATCTTTAAACTTCTATTGGGATGCTCCTTTAACTCTGTCTATAAGTTTTGACACTTAATTTTAATAAACAAACATTAATCAATTTACAATTTTAAAAGCAATAAATTAATCTATTATGTTGGAATTAAATTTTAAAAGATACGAACGAGTTTGATAATTAAAAATTTTCTGAAATTTTAAAATTTTAAGTAAACTTTTCTATAATTTAAAGTTGCATTATTTAATTTCCATTCCTTTTAATTAGAATTAGTATATTCATATAATTAACTTCAATTCTTAATTAAATTAGAATTATCGAGATTAAATCGGAGGTCTTCGACTTTAATTTATCTAAAAATTTGAAATATTTTAAATTAAATTCTATTTTATTAATAATTTGTTGTAATTAGTATCTTAAGTCTAATAAATCAATAAATACAATTAAACAGTTTTTAAAATATGATATTAAATTTTCTCTTTTTGATCTCATGTAATCCATTTGCTTTATTTCTTTAATTGGTTTTATTTTTATATTTTTAAAGTATTCGAGTTACAGCTCTGAATCTTTTATCATTAAGAGTTACGATCAATTGTAAAATCGACGTGGAAATTCAAATAAATGTAATATTTTAAATACTAAAAAAGATTAAAATTTCCTTATTAAAACTTTTACACGATTGGGCTGAAATTTTTAAAATTGCAGACCTATACTGTCGTCCGTCTGTTTGTCTGTACTTCGTGAATCTCGAGAACTGAGTTGGATAGATTAAAATCGAGACCAGATATGGAACAGGAGGCCCTGATTAATTATATATGAACTACCTATTATTCAGTAAAGAATATTTGAGGTGTAAACATTTGAAATTGTTTTTTTAATAAGATATTACAGAAGAAAATTACAAAGAAAGTGATTACCTGGAATTTACACGAGATTCCAGATTCGTGCCTGAATTTATATAATTAAATAATTCAAAATTAATATAATTTTAAGTAAATAATTACGATTTTTGAATCGTTTCTCATTCTTCATCAATAAAGAAATTTTATTCATTAAATGTTAATTCCTCGACTAATAATTCTTAAAATTCAATTTAAATCTATTTATCGACGGCTTTATAATTATTTAATTATTTAAAATCCTTTATTATAAAACTAATTTGTTATATAATTATAAATTATTAATACGAACCGTTGCAATAATCATTTCCTCTAAACGATAATAATACATTTTAAAATTTCAATTAAAATTGAATTATTTATTTTTAATAAATTATAATTTATTAAATTATCAAATATACATATATTCATATTTAATTTTTTTCGACTTCATTATAAATTTTAAAAATACTTTAGCTACTCTCTTAGCAACAAGAAGTGCCCATTCATTCTTTTTAATCTAATTTAATTTTCTCTTAACTGATTTAACAAGATGGCTTTTTCCTTAATAAATATTTATTCTCTAGACATCACACGTTCAATAAGCACACCAGTTCTTTTAAATGGCATTTATCACTAGATAGAAAGAGTAAAAAAAGAGAAAAAAATGAGAAAGACAGAGAAGCGATGTCACACATTCAATTCTTTTCTAAATGTTCAAATTTACTTAGTTTTCTGCCAAAACAACATTTAGTCTAAATGGGCGTAGCAGACATTTTTCTCTAAACTCAACCTTTTCCTAGTAACAATGTTTGTTGAATGTGGAAAAGAGAAACAAAAAAAACATTGCTTAATCTCAATTTTCTGCTAGAATACTATTAAAAATAACCCGATTAAGCATTAAAATAACAAATAACAACCCCTTCTGAAATGTTTTCTAATTAATTTAAAATTAAATTACTCATTCCTTACAGAGAGGTGTTGCGATGCAACTACACACGCCATTAATGTCGCTTAGCGATAAATCGCTAAGCGACATTAACGACGATTTATATAGCCGCGCGACGTCTGCAGTTAACCCATATAACGACCCATATAATTATAATAAACATTTAAATTACTATGTCACGATACGATTTAAGCATGAATATATAATTAAAATCACTTTAAATTTTATTTTATAGCTTTTACTTTCTTTGTAACTTTCTTCCATGGGAGAAACGTGTGTGTGTCGCGCGAAGCGACGAGCGACAAGTGATGCGATCATTAAAAAGATGTCTCGTAAAGATATAAGGAAATATTACTAAATATTCATAGAAAAAATATGAATTATATGTCGTAAATATTTTATATCATATACACTATTAATTTATTGCCGTAATAAAGGTATATTAGTGATTAAATTAATAAAGAGAGCGAGAGAGAGAGAGAGAGAGCGGGGGGGGGGGAATTTTTAATAAAAGTTCTCAAAATTGGAAATGTTGGAATGAGAATAAATAATAAAATATTTGAAGATAAAAACTTTTAATGGGTCAGACTTGAATTCGTAGAAAGAATACAAGATAATCTGAAATCGTAAAAAGAGTTTGGATTTAGGAAAGCTTCTTTCAAATTTAATTGATCTTTAGCTTTCGAGTCATGAGAGAAGGATTTACACGTTCTCAGATAAAGATAAAGTCTCTTCTAGATTCTTTTAACATTAATAATGTTTTACTAGAGCATAGATCCTGCTTAAATAATCAATTATTTTTCTATTTCTCTTCTATCTTCGTGATAAATAATAAGAGAAAAAAAAGAGAGAAACAATGAAGCAACTAATATTTATATCCCCTTATTTAAAATTAAAAATATTAAATAATCATCACGTAGTAAATTAAGTCTTTACGTATATTTATCGATTTTTGTAACATTTTAATTAATTTTTTTAAGCATTGTAAATTCGAAAATTTTACAACATATATCTCCTTTCGTTTCGTATGTTGATCAATAATTCATATTTTGACATTCAATTACCTGGAAAAATAATAAAGTAACGCTTAAAAGCCTTAATTTTGCTTATAAATACGTTATTTTTAAATCGAATCTCGTTAGTCAGTTACTAAAATATTCATTTAATCGAAAAATTATTAATATAGATTAACCTTATAATCTCTATTTGATGTCATAAAATATTTAATATTTTTTAAACACGTAAATAGGCTAAAATTATAAATAAATTTATTTATTGTTTACAGAATTATTAAAATTTTTTTAAAGAAAAATCTAGCAACATTCTCGAGATTAAGGAAGGACAGACATACGAATTTATAGGTCCCAATAATTATTCAAAAATTTATTTATTCTGTTAGTTAATTAAACATTTGTATTGAACGAAGTATATGGCGTTGTTTATAAGCTTAATATGTTTTTCTTATTTAGGAGCATGTAATGAAAAAGTGCTGATCAATTAGAAAGATGATTACAGCAGTCATTACTAGGGTCAACAGAATCTCAATCGTCATTGCTGGTATGTGGCGAGTAGTCCAGTCTGTTGTCTCTATATTTGTAGTTCTTCTTTGTCTCCTAGGACTTAACGTGTCAACATCTTGGTCCAATGTTCATCTTTGGCTATCTCTACAAAAAGTCAATGGAACGTAAAGAACACCTTTGTATTATTAGTCTTGAAGCTTCTGTTTTACTTTCTTCTCTACGTTGATCTACTCGATTAATTATTTTATAAACGGATAATATTTAATTATTTTGCTTCATATTACTTTAATATATAGCAAATATTAATTTAGGAAGAAGCATAAATAATACTATTTGAATCTTCCAGAAAAGTGAAAGACTCGTACGTATTTACTGATGTAATCTAGCAGAAAGAGAAAACTTATTTATTCCATCACTCAATTAATATTGTTACTACATACGTCCATTTCTGTTACAGAACAAATGGACACATGTGGAAATAATGTTAACCGAATGAAGAAATAAATAAGTTTTCTATTTCTACAGGACTTTCTGTATCCTTGTTTATGTGAAGATGCCTTTCTGGCTCTTTCCGAAAACAACTGCAATGAAGCATCTTTCATTCTAATGTTAGTTACTACCCCTCTGTTATAATAACATTGTTATATATATATATTTAATAAAATTAATTAGTAAATTAGCTTAAAAATAGAACCTCCACTTTTTATAATTATTATTTTTTTGGCTTCAATTTGAAAAAAATTAGAGACAAATTTCTACTGTCTGTCTGTTCGTCCTTCCTTAATCTCAAGAATAGTGTGAGACAGATGAAATTTGAGACCACGAATAGAAAGTATAGGAGTAGAAAATACCGATTTAGTCATATGATTTCAATTCAGAAATTTTCCCAGAACGGAGTTACATGGATAACCGGCACGATTCTGCTGTTATCAGGAAAAGTATGATGTACAGAGGCAAGACATTACTAGGATAGAGAACATATATTTTAAATTAAATAAATTAAGAATATGATTAAAAGTTTGAGCCCGGCATTGTGACGATGTTACAAGAGTTTTCGCTCGTTAAAAATACTTTTTATCTCGTTGTAACACATTTTTTCACTTTTAGAATTTTTTATGCAAAATGTCTCTTCTCTTAACAAGTAATTAATCAGATAAATTTAAGCAAACAAACCGTAAAGCTCATGTTAATCACCATCCCAGTTACTCGCAAAAGAGGGAAGCTAAAGGTAATAATTCAATGCCTACTATGATTGAACGTATGTATTTAATCGAAGCCATTATAGGCTTAATGACATATTAACAGATAGTCCCGAAGAGAGGAACACATTAGAAAGAAAACTGTTGAATGATAGCTCGTCACAAGCAGTTCTTCATCGATCGCTGCTCCTCATTCTCTTAGACAATTAGTTCTGAGCGCTTGATTGATTGAAGCTTGAACACAGGGAAACTTCCATCATATTTAACAAGATATTTTGACAGTACGGGAACCATTCTTCAAACCACTGTACAGTTGACAATTTAATATCTAAGATTTAATCCCTGAAGGAATAAGTGGACCCATAACTTAATTACCCAAACGACTATTGAGGATATTGATTTATATATACGTTTCTAACGTCTTTTTCTACTTGCCATTCGTTCCAATTGTTTCATATCTTTTATAGCCGGTAGAATTTTCCAATGAGTGTCATTTCCATCCTTATTATTAAATGCAGATATGACTAGAAAATTAAATTTGATTGAAATATTACCAAAGGAATTTCTAACCATTTCGTGCATTTAATCTTATCTTCCCATTCATTCTCAATTATTAAATGTGTTCTTGGAATATTAATCTTGGATGTTAAGTTAGACTTTACAAATCTCAAACATATTCTAAGCATTATATATTGAAACGTAGCATCTTTATTCGCTGTTTTTATTTTGTCGGCAACTTATTTGTTTGTAATTTTCTCTTCGCAATTCGTGTAGATTTGAAACTTTTCACTTTTATACATTAATATTTAAAAATAATTTTTCTATTCGTTTTGTCCGTTGTTTGTCTGTTCTTTTGTTTTCCTCTAGACTTTAGGAAGTTAAAAAAAAAAAAGATATAAAATTTTATCTGATTACTTCTAGCTGAATTTAGTTTTCTTATTTGTTACTCTACTAAAACACAAAAACTTTACCTAAAATTTTTAATTCAGTTTGTTTATCCAACTGACTAGTTGTACGATTTTTCTGACGTTAAAATATATAAAAGTATGGGATTTGAGAATAGTAATATAGATCAAATAATCCTGTTTGATATTAAATTTTTACATTTTATTTGTTTCTTAAATTTCTTTTTTTTAATTTGCTATTTAATTTTTTATTTGATTAAATTTTAAAAAGTCGCTTTACAAAATAAGGTTGTATAGTTAAACATAACCATTTTTCAATATTAACTATTTAAATTTTGTTTGGCATGTAGGCTAGACAGCATTTTAAATTAAGAATATAAAGAGAATTCATTATGAAATGTTTCGATATAACAAAATCGATATAATAGGTAAATTTTTAAATGTTTTTACATTGTTATAAATTAAAAAGCTTTTAATAAATCGCAAGAAATTTAAATTACACGTGAATTTTTTAATCAAAACGTAGCTCAGAAGTGATTCGTCCAACTCAATCGAACGAAATGATAACTGCTTAATGTTTATGGACTAATATCTATAAAATTATAGAAAAAAAAAATCAAATTTTATTTTACTTATTTAAATGTTCTTTCATTAATTCTGAGATTCAAATAATGCACTTGACGACACATTAATTTTCTATTTTTCTCTTCTACAGAGACAATTAAGCCGTTGTAAGCATCAGAAAATTTTAGGAAATTTCAAAGACAGAGAATCACCATTTGCTAATTCATAATCTTATTATTAATGCACAACACTATCAAGATGATTAAGTTTATGTTTAAAATTCATTTAAGGTTTAAACTCGACCAAGATTGAAATATTCAAAACAGTAATTATTCGACAACAAATATGAATATTTTCTTTATAACAAAACGGTAAAACATTTCTTAAATTTATGACGATAAAGTAACGATAAATAATTGAATAAATTTGTTCGTTTTGTATTTTAAATTACATTCACACAATACAGAACTTTAATGAGATGAACTCGTGTATTTTGTCTTATTTGTAATCAGGATTAAAATTTGGTTTAGTGTATTTAGAAAGATTAAAATTTAATCTAACGTCACCCCAATTCATCTCAAAGTTTAACTCCATGTTTCTCCTCGCATGTTAACTTTATTTTATATTTTTAACCGCTTAATTACGTTGTTTTATTAATCATTTTTTTAAAAAATCTTAATAAACTTTAAAAATTATTTAAAAAATAACCAAGTAATATATAAAAATACATACGAAAAATAATTTTTCCTTATTTTTTTTATTAGATCACGTTTGGTTATTATATTCTATTTTTATATACTTACAATAAAAAATTTACAATTGATCGTTGTATATTTTATTTATTTTTCAGTAGTTTTTGTTTACTTCATTTTCTTTACATCAAATAATATGAAAAAAAAATCATAATTTTAGATTTGTTCCATTCAAACAAAGAAGAAAAATAAATATAAAAATCAATTTAATTTTTATTAATTCGTTGGTAAAATTTACTTTTTTAAGCTGAACTTACTTCTTTATAACTAGAAAATTAAATATATATATATAAAGTTAATATGCAAATTACTTAAATGAACTTTTCCAATATTTATATTATATTTTTGAATATGTAATTTATCTTGATTTACTTTTCATAAAAAAAACTAATACCTATTATTGAAATTTCTTATCTTTTTAAAGTGTAACGATTAAAATAAATAAACTAAAACTGCTAGTGCATTCGATCTTTCTGTCGTAATGGAAAATTTTGTAATCATTACAAGATTAAGTATCGGCTCATCATACTCTAGATAAGAGAAGGATGCGGAAGACACAGTATTGAACGTTTTACTTTCAATTTTTTCCCCCGGATAAAGTACATTATGTTTTAATTTTATATGAATATATATTCGTAAATTTATGAATTACGACGTATGGAAAAATGCCTGGAATACAAAATTGACAAAGGATAAACTCCGTGTGAACGATCAAAAATTTAATACTCGAGTAGCAACGCGTATAAAATAAATCACTACTGGATCAATGAGTATTTTATTATCTGCATCAAGATTAAAATCAAAGATAGATTGATATATTGTTAATCGTAAAACATTTACGTTGCCCTTCATATTACTCTTTGTTTCATCCCTTTCATCGTCTTTCATTATCAATCTTCGAAATGATCTTTTTCAACATCTTCACATAACTCAGTGCTCTTATCTTCACTTCAGATCTTCTTAATCTGGATTTTTATCCCACTTTCTGTTTAACCATTATTCTTTTATGAATTGTTATCACGGGTAAAATCATTATTAATGGATTATCTTCTTTATATATATATATATTTTTTTTTTTCTACCCCTACATATTTTTTGTCTTATTAATCTTCATATATTGTACCGTACATCTGCGAAGAATGAAATTTATCGTAAACAAAAGAAAAAATTTCAGGAAAATATTAAATTTTGCAATTCCCATTTCGATAGAATTAAATATATATTTTTGTCAGCGATAAAACTAATTTTTGTATAGGAAAAAATTCGTTTTAGATGATAAAATTTTCCAACTTGAGACCTAGAAATGCTTAAAAATTTATTGTTACAACGTTCTCTTCGGATATATATATATATATATATTTTAAAAAATTCTATTTAAAACGAGTTGATACTCAAACAACAATCAATAAAAATATAATTTGTTATAATAGAATAGGTTGTAAATTAATTTATACATTGTTTTCGAAACGAAAATGAAAAATTTACAGAGTAGAATCTAAATTAAAAATTACTTATTTGTACAGTACAAGCAACTAATCTAGTTTCATAAAGAATAGCAAAATAAACGGAATTTTAATAAAGTGAAAATTTTTCTTGTTAGAATAATTATTTTCGAAACTAGAAAATATCAAATTTAGCCTCTGGGATGAATAAGTTTGTTAAATCTTCAGGCAACAACAATTGTATATTGTCACATCCGCAATTTCTGACGGGGTTCTGGGCATTGTTTATATTAATACCAGAACAGGTGTGTGTGGCAACTTTTACGAAATAATTTACTGTTACTTAATAATAAATGTAAACAAAAGAAACGATTTAAGACATGAAAATTGTATTTTTCGAAGAGAGATTTCGATTTACTCTGTGGCTTATATTCGTTGTGTACAGGATGCAGATTTGGATCTATAGATTTTGTGTATAAATTAAGAAAATTCGATAATGGTCGGTTAGATTAAATCGAAAAAATTTCAATAATAGAAAACTGAGCGATTAACGGTAAAAGAAGTAATTTTTAAGTTAAAAATCCTATTATTTATTTATCTATTTTTATTATCGACATTTAAGTCAGCAAAAGTTTCTCTTTTTTTGTATCCAGTCATTAGAAATGAACACATTCCCTCTCCCAATTGTCACCAAAACAGAAGTTAAAATCTGTTTTCAAATACACCGAACTGCCGATTATCCGTGCTAATTAGTGCACGGGTGTGCACGGAAAATCGGAAAACACGGATAATCCAAAATAGTCCTCTAAACTGAATATATTTTTTTAAAAACCGCTATTTAGGGGTCCATTTCTATCTGTATTATACATAGAAATACATTTCCTCCAAATCACTGTATTTTAATTTTAGGACAAGTAGGATACTTTTTCCAAATCTGCTGTTTATAACACTAACTTAGCTTACTGTAAAATAATATCCCAGGGCTAATGACTCATCTCACTTCCTTGACAGATGAGGGAGGAAAGAAAAATTGCACGTTGCTTTTGATATTTTGTCATTTTACAAAAATTCTAATATTTTGACGATGCACGGATAATCCGCGCACGGATAATAGGGAGTTAGGTTATGCAAAAATTATTTTAAGACAATTCTTTGATGACTGAAGATAAAAATAAACAACGAGTGAAATCTTACGTCACCAGACCCGTCCCCATCATCAGTAATTTCAGATACAAACAAATCCCTTTTCTCCCATAAACTACTGAAGTAATACTTGAATAGTTCCTTCATAAATTAGTTTAAAAAATTGTGTATATAAATTTCTATATATTTTTATCTGAAGATCTTAGTCAATTTCATTAATTACCGTTTTATTTCAGTTTATTATGTATAAAATATACTTTAATACAATATTTTTACGACCGAATCTATTAATTTATTCTGTTTAAATCTATCCAAAGCACATGGATTTATATCTAAATGAAGAATTGAAACAGTACAGTTTTGTTTCATTAGCATTTCACGATTCAGGATTTGCATCTCAATAAGATGCACCAGTAAATTTCATTTATTCGCCTTCAAAACAATGAAATAAATTCAAACAGATGCCATTTTGAAATTGGTGCATGAATGGAAACAAATTTCTATACAGCCTCAATTTTGACAATTGTACATTAAAACTTCCTAATCCCAATAATTTCGAGTTTTACATTCTATGCGTACAGTACGTTCGTTTGTTTGCACGTCTATTCAAAAGTAATCATTTTCGATTTCCTCTATGGAAGACCCATACAAATGAAAACAAACCATGCGATATTTTTGAAACACCGAAAATAAAATAATAACGAAATAAATTCTGATAGTAGCTACATTATACTTGCAAATTAGCCTACAATTAGATAAATAAATTATAAATTATATCGAGTAAAGTAAATATAAAACAGTATACAATCTACTCGAGAATGGTTAAGTGGATGAAATGAATATTACGATAATTAATTTTATTGAAAAGTATAAAACAAATAAATAAGATAAATAAATTCTAAACGTATTTAAAAGAATAATAATAATAATAATAATAAAATTCAAAACAAAATAAAAGAAAGAAAGAAAAGATTGTTTGGTGTCGAAGAAAAATAAGTTCTAAATAAAATGTCAAATAATAAACAGGAGAAGTAAAATGGCCGCTCCACAAAAATATCTAAAAAAATTAATCTTTTCCTTCAAATAGACCATATTTATTCTTTTAACTTTATGTTTAGAATATGTGGCCAGCAATTGCAATTGAAATTTTCTTTCTTAAATTTATTTTTATTCTTCAAATAGGTTTTCTTTTTTAACATCAAACTAAAAAATAGTGCAAAACACCAACGAAATCATTTTTATTTTAAAATAAGGAATATGCCATTTATTATTTTTTTTAACTGTCTAACTGTTTTATTAAATGTTTATATATTTAATACTTATATAATCGTGGATTTACTTTTAAATTAATTATATTATTTAGAAAAGTATTATAATTAATGCATTATCAGTGGATTTAGTGAGAATTTAGTAATATAAATCTAGAATAATTTTATTTAAAAAATATATAAAATTTCTTCTCGTTCTATTCCATGTTTAAATGCCATTAATTGTACTGTATATAGTATATACGAGAAATTATATATATATATTCTACAAGCGATTAATTCCACGTATAAATGTAACATTGTGTATTTGATGTATAGAATTATTGACAAGTCTAGACATTAAATGCATTTTTAAAGATAAAGTTGTGAATTGTATTAATAAAAAAGAATAAGTTATTCGAGAAAAATCAGAGCTTTATATCTTTTATTCATTTAAATGTGTTATATAACAATTGCGAAGAATATATGCACCATTATTATTTAATAATTCAAAGCTAACTGCGAAATTTAACTTGAAATCTTAAAGCTCTTTCTGAAGAAAACGTTTATTTTTATAAATTCTCCTTTACAAAATGATTTATTGTTTTTATAAATTAAACCTTACTTTTTAAAAGTTACATGGTATTATATATATATATATATATATATATATATATTTTTGTACAGTTCAAATTTCTAAAAAAGAAAGACTCATCTTCAGAGGACCAAAATTCTTTCCAATTTTATAGAGAGAGAAAAATACTCTAAGGAACCAATTTTTATATCAAATTCTCTCCAGCAACCTAATTTCTTATGTCAAGAGAAGTCTAAATTTAACTCTTTTCAAAAGCTAGCAGCAAAGAAAAAAATAAATAAAGGAAGAAAACTCATTTTAAAAACTGATTATAAGTACTTCTACACCATCTTATTATTCCTTTAATAGTATTAAAGATTCAAAAATCATGTTAGAGAAAGAAAGAATAGCAAAAATCATTTTAAAAAAACAACAAATTCTGCGTTAATATATTAAAAATTATTACAATAAAACTATATTTCGAGATTGTAATATCACATCAACACTTTTTATTACCATAATAGCATTATAGGCTATGAAATCGATAGAACATATCTCTTATCAATTTTTTATCTGTATAATAAAATAAAATAAAATTTGCTATCTGCGGGATAAAAGCTCTTTTCTGGTGTGCAATTCTTCTATTATTAATTCAAGAAATTTTGAGTGAAAAAAATAAAGTAAAATATCATCTATACACTTTCTATTTCATTATTCCTTTAATAGTATTAAAAGACTCGATGTCCTAACACTAGATACGCCTGTTTCTCTACCTTTCGTGTAGTCAGAGTAAAACCTTTATAAACTAATTTTTTTTTTTCCATCATGTTTGAATTCTTTGTAGAATATCATTCCAGAGGGCTAAGGAAAACCGATGCTGATTGCTGTATTTCCTTATATTAAATTCTACATGTACTTCCTGAATGACACAACATGAATAGAGAAACGGTCTACGACAGGATGCTATACAATATCTTCTTCCTTTGTTATGATTCTCGAAGGAGACATTGAATGCACCTTAATCTTCTCGATTCCCCTTATCCTATATTCGATTTTGAGTTTTTACATTCGTATGGTGCATGAGTTAATTTACTTCCCCCACTTCTGTTATGTACAATATCACATATTTAATCAATAATTGTTTGTTTTTTTTCCCTGCAGTGCAATTAATTGTGAAAATTGGTTCCATCTATCGTACCGTTAATAGCAAATTCAAGAAATTGCATCGATTTTCTCTCATTAACTTGAGAGATTACTCGAGTGATTGTATATTTTATCAAAATTTATCGTTCCCAACAATAAATGTACGATTTCCCTGTTTAGCAAAGTACATCTGTGTGTCTGTCTGAAAATTAAATCCATCTTAAGCTATGAACTGATGCGTTTATCTGGATAAAATTTAGTACATAAGTTTAGGCTTTTTTAACAGTCTGTAACGATTTAAAATGGGATCATATACATCAGAGTAAAATAATTAAACTGTTTAATTTAATAATATATTGATATATAAATGACTGCTTTATGTGGTTTATACTATTATTATTTTATTGAAATTTACTGTTAAAAACATTCTAAAATTTAATTCAAATTCCTTTTATAATTATCATTTCGAATAAAACGAATGAATAAAATAATTCGTAATAATAAAATAAAAAAATTAAAATTTTTAAATTAATTCTTAATTAAAAATGTAGTAGGAATTTTTAATTTTTTTTAACTTATAAAATAAGAAAAGTATTTTATACATTGAAAAGATTTAGTCATTAAGATTTTTTTAATTTATGAAGTTTCAAAATTTTTAATTTAAAAAGTAATGTATTACGCTTGTTATCCACAAAACACTGCATATTTTTTTCTTAAAAAAAATTGGACAGCAAACCGACTTTTTCATTTTTAATTTAAAAAAATCTCACACGGAAAAACCATTTTGTTAAAATATATATATATAATATATATAATATATACTATTATGTTAAAATATATATATACAAATAATACATTCTACATTTGTTCGTCAAAACATAAATTTATATAATGTACTTCTCTTTATCCTCGCAGCATTGATATTCTTTACTAAAATATATATATATATATATATATATTTTAACTTCAAACTGTCCAGAAACATTTGCTTCAATCAATAAATCTTGTCTTTACGTTGTAGTCGAATGGGAAGGCGAGTATGAGTGCAAGTCGAACTCTTTACCAAAACGACTATTTTGTTTCAAATGCGTTATGATTGTTCCGTCTTTCCTGTTCTTGTTAGAAAATTGAATTTTTTTCTTCTCCTCTACCGAGATTTACTTCTTTTTTTTATTTTTGCTATTGGAAACTAATATATATCTATGTTATAAATAAATATAGAGAATTAGCTGTGTTACTCCGCTCGATCTTTATTATTCGTAAATATTATTTATTTATTATTTTTTTTGCAATAACTTTTCTAGATTATCTAGAAAAAATAATAACAACTTCTTCTCATTTTTATAAGTTAAGGAATTTTTCTCGCATGACGAAAGAAGAAGTTTACACCACATTTTCTTAATACGAGTGAATTTTCTTATTGTTATTTAATTGAACACGTTTTTTTTTTCTTACAAATTTCGTGAAAAATCTTTAAAGAAGCGCAGAAATTTATAGAAAATGGCGAAGAAAGAAAGTTAAGAGGATCAACTCTTCCAAGAAACAAAGATGAACATCAACCCGATATAAAAACGAGATTTATAACTTGACAATACGAGCTAATTCCTTAAGAGACAGATATAAAAACCTTTTTTTAAATATTGTATATACATACATACATATATATATATATTTTAAATAATAAATTAAACATAGTATAAAATAGAGTTTTAAAAAATCCAGTTTAAGAATTAGTTTTTAAATACACGTCACTCATAGAAAATTGCTTCCAGCTATAAATAAAACAATCCTACGTATAAAAAGAGACAAGAAAATATATATATAAAATATTTCGATCAATATAGGAATAGGAAAATATTTCTATTTAAGATTATTTCCATTGGACGACACATGACAGACATCAAGAAAAGCAATCGTGCTATCACGTTGGTCCTGTCATGTGTTACTCCTCTTATATATATAGGCTACTCGCTATATTGATAAAAGGAAATGTCAACAACTTAAACGAAGCTTAACTCTTTTTCGATAAGGATGTGATCTCTATTATATATATATATATATCAACAATAGTTTATTCTTTTTCTTTATCGAATTTATTATAAGAAGTCAACAAATTCAACAAAACGTAAATATCACTTTACTCAAAAAAACAAACGAGTTATCATTTTTAAGATCTTTATTGTTTGTTAAATGCGAATTCTCTTTCATATTCATAAACACTTATTCAGATATTTTAAAGAATTTTTTACTTTGAAATAAAAAATATAAATATATTCATTTCTTTTGTATTGTAAATATCGAAACTATATTTCGACATAAATTTACTTTGTATAAATATTTTATGTTACATTTAATTATAAATAAATCTACATAAAATATTAATGTTTTAAATAACTTTAAATATATTTCATTCGATGGAAAAATCCAGCAAGCTACTTGTTAATGTTTAAAGATAAAAATTAATTCTTCTATTAGTTTCCTTTGTTATTTGTTGCTTAAGGTCACATATTTAAATTTGTTGTATAGCTTATAATGTTTTAAAGTAATAGTATTTATTTATTTATACTCTAATTTCTAAATTTTGTATGAATTAAAACTGTCAACTGTCGTTTATCTCCGAATGACAGAGCATGTTTAATGATGAATTCTATGGTAAAAATCTTGTAATAGTAATAAACTAATTTGTATCTCAATATACAAATTTAAAATTTTATTTATTTCATTATTTAGTAATACTAAAATTGATTATTTCTTTTTATTTTTTAAGTAAATTCTGAAATTTTAATTTATTTCGTACATTAAAAGTTAATACTTTCTTCAAAATATTTTCGTATAAATATTTATAATATATATATATATATATATATTAATTTTTTAAATGAATCGATGCAAAAAAAAATTATTTATATTTAAACACACTTTACGAAATTTAAAAAAATACATTATTAAATTCGGTTTATTTTCAAACATATTTAATTAATAAATTCGTATTCATTTTATTAATTTATCAATAGTTTGGAGTTTAAAAGAATTTTATTATTATATCTGGAAAGTTTTTAACATTAATAAGTATTTTTGTTATTATTTTTGTTAGGCATTAAATGATCGATAGTAATATATTATGCTAGACCAACTGCTTGACCACAGAAACGTTTTCTGAATGAGTGAATGAGAGTCATTGAACACTTTGGCCATAAACATGTTGGCCAGCAGCTTACGTGCTGTTGTTTTCCTTCAGTACAAAAACTCTTCATGAACAGTTCGATAGTAAATCTATTTCTCTAGATATGATTGGAATTTTATGATGAATCAACAAAACGTACTTCGATTATAGTGGTTTATATTTTTTGCTATTCAAGCAATTACTCAGCAATTACTACGAAAACTTTTTGTCCAAACTTAAATTAATTTAAAATATATATATATTTTTTTTTATTTAAAAAAAACGAAATAGATTGTTTTTTTTTCCTTAAATTCTTTTTCCAAACTTAATTTTAATTTTAAAATAAGTATATTTAAATTCTCTACATTAAAAGTAAATCTGTAACTAAGTAAAAACAACAAAAAATCCATAAAAATCTTCCTTATATTATTTAGATTCAAAGAGAATATTTTAATTTTCTCTACTCCATATTTTATAAAAAAAATTTTCTTTTGTCATTTTTGTTCTTTTTTTCCTCGTAACAAAAAAAAGAGAAACGAAAATTCCGTTTGTTTAATAAATCGCGAATTTCAAATTTAAAATCAAGTAAAAATGAAATTTAAGAAATAATTGAAAAATATAAATTATAAAATTATTTAGAAAAAAAAAGAAACAAACTTTTATTTCCTGTACGAATCAATCTTAATTTTCTAGGCTTTACAATTTTATATATATATATATATTTTATACATAAAATAAAATTCTAATTATTGAAATTATAAAGTAAATTTCATAAAAATGCATTTGCGTTAATGTATTTTTCGATGTTATAAAAATAAAATTACTGCAGAAATTTGCCAGTTTTCATGGCAAAGCGGTGTGTTTGCTACAAAGACTGGTAGTAAAATGTTTTAAAATATATATTTTTAATATAATTTCTCAATTTTTTAGTATTGAAATTGCTTTAAAATGTATGCTTTTATTGTATACTCTTAAGAGCATCAGAAGTTATACCGCACAGATTACACGAACGTGTAATAAATAAAAGTGAAAAAAGAAAGAAAATAAATAGAAAAATCGATATTACCTTTCACTAACATTTATTTTCACTATATTCTAATTTACATCCAAAGTTTTAAACAGATATAAATAAGTGCTAACAAGCGTACGATAGGCTTTATTTGATCGGAAGAGGAGCATGTATTGGAACCAAAAGTGTAAGTAGCGCAATGTTCATACATTAATGGACCGGATATCCTGTCGAGATGTTTTTGTTGAAATTCAGCTGCATCGGAACCACAGTCTTTGGAGACGTGATGATACTTGCAAAGAACGAACTCGTTGAAGGCACTGAAAAGAAAAGGTTAAAAGAAAAAAAGAAGAAAAAAAAGTGTCAATCAGAATCATCGATTATTCTTCTTTTCCCATGAATAAAAGTTTTTATTATTGTATGGAGATGATGATAAATTTTTAAAATTCTCTCAATTCTGATATTTTTCTTTGAAAATAAAATGTTAAAAATTGTGATTTCGATAAAAAATTCCGATAACATTTACGTTGAGTAATAGTCCCGTAATGATTTCTCATTCTGCTTTATTTCTGCTTGGAATTTATTCTTTTATATATATATATCTAGAAATTACAAATTTATTCCCTATTTTAAAATTTAAATCTTTATAAATATTAAAATCGGTACGTGCTTCTACAGTAACAATTTCAGTACAATATATTTTATGTTAATACGCTGCTTTAATAATAATAGTAATGCATATTTTCGTATAAAATTTGCTTATTTACAAAGAAGCATGTAAATAATAATTTAAAATAATACATAAAGTGTTTATATGTAAAAGTAACTGTGTTATTATATAAATAACTTGGCATGCACATTTGAAATGAGTCACTAAATTATTAATAACAACGATAAGTTGCTTGCGTAAATCAATGCTTTAATTGATTCAAGCTTCTCGACGATCTTTTACGATAATAACTTGCAAATATTTTAAAAATTTAAATGAGCAAAAACACAATAAAAAATTTTAATAAAATCGAATTTTTCCAATTAGATAAACGAAGATAACAAATCAGGATTAAAAGTAATTCTTACCAACAGGATTTTCTTAATCCTTCTTCCACGTCTTCTTCTTTGTTCACATTTTCTGATAATTCCAACACATGTCGATATATAGGAGCGCATTTATCTTCAGATAATGATATGTTTATAAAACACGGTGCGTGACGGAGATAAGCTGCAAAAAAAAAATCAAAACAAAAGAAAACTTTTCTTTACTTAAATATTGTACACGAATCTTTTTATATTTATAAAATATCGAAAATTATTAAACAGTTTTAATTGTTATCATAAAAAAATAAAATATACCAAATTTCGTTCTTTTATTTTAATAGCAATTTTTAATAAGCAGTACATATACTTATACACGGTTAATAATTTCGCACTTTTTTATATTATGATAAACGATAATCGATACAGTGCACACGAATTTTCCTAAGAGATGTTTTTGATCCGCAAACTCACTTTTTTTAGACTTTTTCCTCGATAACATCTTTTTTTAAACAAATAATCTGACCCTTTCCCTTTTTTTTCTAACACAATTCAACGTTTCATTTGTAATTAATCGATTTTTTTCCCTTCTAACGATTAATCGCAATAGAGGAAGCGATTAATAATAATTCAATATCATTTATTACTCAATTCAACATTTATCAATCGATTATCAAAAATAATTAATCGATTTCTTACTTGAAATAGAAACTAAATTTTACAAATCATAAAAATCGATTACAAATGTAAAATACATCAATTACAAATTAATCGATTTTTTCCTTGTTTAATCTAATTAATTAGACTAATTATAAGAAATTGACTAATCGTATAAATTAATTAATCGATTAATTAATTTATGTATCGATATCATTCTCGAGGAAAGAACATACTGTAAAAATTGGTGTCACGAAGATATCTTCAACCTATTCAAAATGCACGTGTTTTGACACTAAATCGCGTGTTGAGATAATTAAAAATGAAAGCTACTTTGAACCTCTCATGTAATTTTTTTTTTCCAGGAGATCGTAAACAAACAATTAATTAATAAAATGCAATTATGTTAAGAATAACGAAAAGAAAAATGACAGAAAAATAAAACTACAAGTGTTCTCACATTTTTCTTATTATTCTATTTATTTGATTAAGATTTACTAATGTTGAAATTCAATTAATTTTCTCGTTATGTTTTGTAATTCTCGTTACTGTAACGTTTACAGTAATTGTAACTTGAGAAAGTTAAAGTATTAAATGTAATAATATTTCAAAGTTTAAATCGATCTTTTCGGTGATGTTAACAATAATAATTAATAAAATAACATTCAAAAATTATCATAGTTAATGTTTATTTTTTTTATAATTAAAAATATATTATAATAATTTAATTTTATTGTATTAAACCGATTTATCATTTATTCCACACAATTCATTTTCTGATCAATAAAATTAAAATGAAAAAAAAACGATATAATAAATTGTCAGAAAGAAGTTTTTGGTAGAAATAATAATGACTAAAAAAGAAAATTTCTTTTATATCACATAAAAGAATGACTATTTCTAGCAAGAATATTTTGTCAAAGTCACATAAAAAAAATCCTTACAAGCTACATTTGTCAGTAGAACAAGTATAGAGTTAGAGTCTTTTCATCTGACTAACATTATTCTATACCTGTCAAGGTAAGATAAGTCATTGTACCTTCTTGTATCGGTCCGGGAACACACAGATCATCTTTCACTTGTCGAGCTTCTGCAACCACATGATTGAAAACCTGTGCTTGGGTAGCAGTAAAGCATCTCTTGATGTACTCGTCAACGCAGCTGATGCTCTCCTGCATATCGCTATATAAACAAGAAAAATTATATTATAAATTCTACTTTTATGTCTTTCTATAACTTATTTCATCTAAACTTTATCCTACGATAAGTTAACCCGGCTTATATACTCATCAAAATGGTTCTGTGGATGCGTAGAAATGAATTTAACACATTTTTCGTTTCGGTTCTTAATCCATAAACATTACAACTCTTATTTATTGCCTATAAACGACTTAAATTAAATAAATATATTTGCATAAATCAAACTTAATGCTCTTTGCGTGCCTGCAATTTATTTAATTTATTACATTAATATAAATTTTATATTGTTTTTATTGGTGTAATTATATTAATAAGCAGTTTTTACATCATATTAAAATACTATGATAATTATTATAAAAAATTAAAATATCTTATTTACAAGTACTGAATGTATTTAATATTTGAAAAACTAAAAGGTTATGACCTTACATTATTTTTTTTTTTAAAATAAATAAATTGCAGAATGATTAATAAAGTATTATCGAATAATTTAAGAAAAATATATATATTTTTAAATCATTTTAGAGAGAGTTAAATATTAATTTAATGCATCAACAATATAAATTCCATAAAATAAATCACAATTACGGTTTTCTTAAACTTGTTCTTAATTTAATTCTTGATTTTTTAATAATTAAAATATTTATTATTAAATGTAATAAATGGGAGAAATGCATAAATTTTATATGATACATGTAAATAAATAAATTATGTTTATATACCTTGGTGGATATGTTAATAATCAGTATAAGAAAACAGAATAAATAATTTATTTATTCAAAATTTCTTTATTTATATATAAAAAATATACGTAATTATAAAAATTCTAAACGAAATAAACGAATTTCTTTCATCATTTCTTTTTATATCCCTTCCTCTGAAACGTCTCTTCGTCTCTTTAGAGAGAGAGAATTTCGAAAATTTTAATACAAAATTCTTCTATTGACAAATCAACAGTTACAACAACTCACTTTAAATTTGAAATGATTATTATTAATTTTTTAAATAATTTAAATTCAAAACACTCAAAACTTTGTTAATTAAACAGAAATTCATTTAGAAAGTTCAGAGAATATTTAATAACTCTAGCTGTGGGAAAACACTCTTTTCTACATCTTTTCAATGATAACAAGCATTCTTAACTTGCTGTTTCTCAGGAAAGTGTATTGCTACGTTGTTACTCTTCATCTCTCAGACACGAAAGCTTACAAAAATACGTTAATTAACTTATACGTCGAACTTATTTCTGCTTGCCAGAATTGATAAACTGGTTTTTAATAGAAAAGAATAACGTGAGTTGTTATTAAGCTTCCTTCTAAAGGAGAAAAGTTGTGAACCTCTAATTTTTTTTTTTACCTTTTTTTTTTTTACTTTTTAAAGAACGGCTAATGCTAACATCGATCCTGGATCTAGAGCAGATGTTGCTTGTCGTTTCTTTTGAGTTCAATAGGTAAATCCCAATGGTATCAAGGATGAAGGAAATCCTACGTGAAGGAATTTTTAAATTTTTAAGACAGACTTTTTTTTTATTATTATTATTTTTATTTTTTATTCGATCCCTATAGATAACACATTGTTTTCTAAAAAGTTATTCTATCCGTCAAAAACGTTATAGAATATAAATATTTTTTTTTTTAGATCTTGTTGTTTTCTCTTCCTTTAACCGGTTATACGAGGAAATAAAATTGATCCTATCGACAAATTTTTAAATTAGTTTATTTAATTTTGATTACGTTTGCTACAGAAACTAATATATTGCGTAATAATTAATGAATTAAATGTAATTTATGTTTATTTCTACTGGAATTTATCATTATTTATTAAAGAGTTTTAAAACTTTATACAGTATATATATATATATATTTCCCCCCTTGTTATTGCTAATTTAATTAATTGATTTTTTGTTATTAGATTGCATTTGTTTTTGATTTTTGCGCCAAGTAATCTATCTACTTCGTTAAATAACCTATTTGTTTACACAAGTATAAACTATATATACTTCGATTTAGCGCTACCATTTGCTCGACTATGAAATTGGCACTAAATCGAGTGTGGCACTAAATTGAAGTAGCTCAAACAATTAAAAAAAGTCACGTAATTTAGTGATTTTAAAGGATTTTTTTTTATTTTATTTTGGAAGACTTAAAATCGTCTAAAATTCTATAAAATATTCTCTTAAATTAATAATAATAATATATAATCATACATTTAGCAATTCATAGCTACTGAAAAGCTCTATAATTAATATTTATGGGAAAGATTTGTTCACAAGTATTTAATAACGCTTTATGAGGATGGCGTTATTTATGAGAATTTCTATACCGAGGTTTGCCCGTATATTCTTTTATAAAACGTTAAAATAATACAAAAAATATTACATACAATAACTTTTGCACACAAGATTAGACCTTATTTTAAGTTTGTAAAACTTTAAAATTATAATATTTATAAAACTACATCATTATAATAAATCAAAATGTCATAGATGTTTTAATTATTCAAAGTAATAATCACAAGATATTTCTCTAAGGATTATATTCCCCTTCCTTAAAAATGTCAAACGTTATAATTATTATAAAGAATACAAAATGTTATCATATGTGAGTATGATCTGTCATATTTTCATCGTAGAAAATTTATTATTTATTAATTCAAAATGATATACTTTTCATGAATTAGTTATTTGCATCTATCTTATAATTTTTAAAATTCCACTTATTCAAAATTAATTATTTAATAAATATATCTAAAAGTTTAGTGTAATAATTCTGAATTTTTTCTGATTATTAGTAATTTATTATTGTATTAACTTATTTAATAAGTTATTTATTATGAATAAATTATAAGTTTTAAAATATTTCATCTTTAAGATTATCTTTGATATAAAAAGTTTTTCTTTCTACTTGCATTTGATTCTTTCCCTTCATAAAATCTCATTTTCTACTCCATTCAGCTCCTTAAATTCTGTTGGATCATTTCTCCATAATGGATCCAATGCTTCTCGAGCAATTAACTTTTCTAATTGGGATATAGAAGTAAGAATAAAAGAAACATTTAAAACAAGATCCACAAAGTGATCGAAAGCAGGGCTTAGCAACTTCATCCTTGTTCGTAATAACAAAGCTCTTCAATCACAGCTTAACCTCTTATCTTTCAGAACACCTTAGACGTTTAATCACCTTTTCTTCCATTTTGTTTGGTCGTAATGTGGTTAAGTGGCAGAACAATTAAGATAAAAGTGTCAGCATTCGCTAGTCTAAGACAACTCCACTTTGAGAACCTTATTTTTGGCTCCTTCATCCTTTCCTTATACGAGATCTATAACTGAATTTAACTTTTGCTAATATACAAGAACCCTAGAATAGTATGTTCATAAATACACACTGTCGCGCTAACAAAAATTGGATATAGGATACAATGGGTGAATGAAAAGTAGAAGTAAATCTCCAAAGTCAACAATAGTAAGGTCAGTTTGTTTGTTCAACATTTAACATTTGTTTCTTCTTCTATTTAGTGCAGATGGAAACAGAAAATACAGCCATTTGTCTGCTATTTGCACAAATTATAAACTAAATTAGACATTCGTATTGCTTTCAGCATTAAATTTGAATGATACTGATCTTACTCCATTCTCCATTGTTTATCTGTTATTTACAGTTCACTTAAATAACAGATTTAATTTTTTTACGTACATTATTATAATATTTACTTTATTATTAACACATCTTCTAAATTTCGTTCATAATTTATGCTTCTGCAAAATCTAACGTTAATTATTTTTAGTAAACATTATTAAAAATTAATAGCTTCTTTGAAAATTCTCCTCTCTCTTTATCGTTACTCTTTTATTATTTATAATTACGTTTTCAAATTTAAAAAATATATATATTCTTGTTGAATAAGTTTTATACAAAATATCTAGCGAACACCGACTAAAAATCGCATAGAAATTCAAAATGAAGAAGCGATAAATCGCACGAATATGTAGCTGGGCGAAGAAATATATTTCGTGTTCCTGTGTATCTGAAGCAGCAATCGATAAATCATTCACGTCGCTAAAGTTGAGAGTCAAAATATGTTTTGTTCTGTGACTTTTCAATCTATATCTGTATGTAGTGTCTTATAGACGACAAATAAACACGTGATTTATTCATTACTCAGCCTGGTATATTCTAATTAGGCATAATTACTAAATACTTTCACTTTTTTCGGCATATTTTTTCCTTCTGTCTCTATCAAAATAACGCAGAAAATATTTTTATTATCCCTTTTTATCTTCTTTAGTGTTTATGCCATTAAATATGGTAAGTAATAATGTTCAATTGTAAAATTTCGACACGTAATGCAAACTCGAAACTAGTTTGAATATTTCATTGTTTCTCTTTCAGCACACGTGTTTCTGCGAAGGAAACGATTTGCATAAGCAATATACAGAAACTATAAACATAAAATTTCGATAAACATAATTTAAACCTACCACAAAACTAGTCTCCTCTACTCTTATGTGAGTGTACGAATGTATGAGTGATTGGGTGAGAACATAATATTAATAATCACACCATTAAGTTGCATGAATAGAGCTTAGTAAATCGCATATAAACCCTTATTCTGCCATGCACGCTAAGTGAAAATAAGGACGAAATTTACAGTACTCTGTATGAGTAAATTGCATCAAATATTATCACGCTATCGCAGTTATTTATATAATCACTTGATTATAATTTATACAAGAGAAATAGCATCACGCGATCGCATATTCTGTATGTTACTTTCATTTCACTAGAAACAAAATTTAAGCAATTTAGATCGGGTGACTAGAAAGTAATAATAATACACTTTAAGAGGATAGGATTTTTGAAAATAAATGTTTATCTCTCTTCCTACATCGCTAGCATTTATCTTCTTTCCTCCTCTGTACATAAGCACGAATAAAAAAAAAAGTTGTACTCGTAATAAGGGCCTTCGAGAGTGGGAGGGAGTTCAGAGGCCTTATTGGGGTTCATACCCTTATAAATTAATGTTATTTTTACTAACAAAAATTAAAACCTTTAAGATTGTTATTTATTAATAATGAAACATTCTCTACGTATATTGTTTGCTCAGAAATGGAGACAAAAAATGAGCCCTTTCACCCCCAGGCCTCGAGGGCCCCGCACACAATATAAAATTGTATACAAAGTAATTTTAAAATAGATTTCAATCGAATAAAAGAAATAGTTTACAATAATGAAGAAAGATTTTAAAAAAACATTTATATCTTTAACTATACTTTGTTTCAACCTTTTATTCGTTGTAGTATAAGTTTGGTTTGGTTATGAAAGCAAGGTAAAAGTAAAATAAAAGAAAAAAAATATATATATATATATATATAAATTTCCGGAGGTACTAACACTGATATATACTCTAAAAATTGCCTAAAGATAAGAAAAGAATAGTCGATACAATCAGAAAAAAAATATGAAATTCCTTATATATATATATATATATGAAAACCCAAGTTCTTTTTAAGACCAAAACTCAGAAAAGTGCTTGAGTTTGTCAAGTAAAGTAATAAGTTCAAGTTTTTCTTCTTTCTCCTCCTCTTTTTTTTTATATTTTTTTACTTTTCGTTTCAATTAATTTTTTCTTTAAAGTTTTAATTATGAGAATTGTAGCAAAGAGAAAGCCCTTCAATTTTATTTTGTTTTTTATTTCTAGGAATTTATTTCTATGTTTTTTTTAAAGTAATGACATAACTTAAATAGGATCTTAAAAATAAATATTTTTAATTATTTTAATATGAAATTTATATTGCTTAAAGAATTTGTTAGTAATATTTTTGTCTGAATTGTTTAAAATTAAATTATTTTAAATTTCGTTTGTTATTAAATGCAATTTATTTTCGTTCTATAAGACTTTGTTTTGGAAAATAAATTCCCCTAAATGATTCTATTTTAAGTTCCCCGCTTACTTTATCTTCCAATTTAAAAGTAAAATTAAAATTTTGATTTTTTTTTTTTTTTAATTTATCTTTGAGTAATTATTTTTAGATGCGGCGTCTTTTAGGGTGATCACAGCTGAACTAATTCGTTGTCTTGTTGCTGTTTTGTATGTAATTTAAAGAATTCCTAATTATTAATCCATATTTTTAAATAATATACAGCAAAGAACAAATACTTAATAATGTTAAATTTAAATGTAGAACAAATACATTTATTATAATTGGGCTGAAATTCTAATCTATAAATTCTCACTGTCCGTTCGTAAGTCTTTTATTAATCTCGAGAATGGAGTTATAGAGATAGAAATAGAGAGAGAGAGAATGGAGTTATAGAGTTATAGAGATGGAGTTATAGAGAAATTCGAGACCAGATACAAAAACCTTAGAGAGAGACTGGAGGCTACCTATTAACTATACAAAAACGTCCAATGCAAACCAGAATTCGAGTTATTTCAATTCAAAACTTTTCCCCTGAAAGCAGTTAATAGAAGACTTACACGACACTATTGTTAAAGGAAAAGTATGATGTACAGGGGCAAGTCAATACTAATTTGAGGTGGAGAGCATATATTTTAAATTAAATAAATGAAAAAATATGATTAAAAAATTGCATGCCCAGCATTATGACGATGCCACAATAAAATAATTGCTCGTTAAATAATACATAATCGTTTAAAATAAGTTTTAAGAAATTAAAAATGTAAAAAATTTTAATAATATAAATTCCTGTGATAACAATTAACTTAAACAGTAAAATCTGAAAGTAAAAACATATTTATTTCTGTTTTCACTTTATTAATTGAACATACTCAAAACACACTTTCATTGATATCTCGAGTAGATCGAAGAAGAGTGCTTACGTTCATAAATTTTTAAGTTGTCTAGGATCAGCTGGTGCAGTCTCTTACAGATTTCTGTAACCAGATAAGAAACAATTTCGTTTCTTCTATCGTTTTTTAAAGTTTTCTATCTACTAATAACTTGTTCTATGGTATATCTTCCTTCAAATTAGTATCCACTAGTGGTTGAGTGAATAATACAGCTAAATATAAAAGGCCCCGATCAACTATAATAAATTAGCATTTAATAGCTTATCTGCACGACTCTATTGTTAAAAGAAAAGTATGATGTACAGGGGCGAGCCACTACTAATTTGAGGTGGAGAGCATATATTTTAAATTAAATAAATTAAAAATATGATTATAAATTGCAGACCAGCATTTGACGAGTCGCAATAAATAATTGCTCGTATTATTTTCATATTTCATGTAGCATGTAGCAATGAGTAATTTTATGAAAAACTTTTCCATTAATTTTAGTATTAAAATTTTGTGACATCAAAAATGCAAGTTAAAATATTCAGTATAAGAAACATGAAAACGTCTGAACGTCTGAGGAACGTCTGAAACGTGTCGTTTAAAAAGGATAAGTTAATTATTCCGAATATTTTATCTCAATTTACAGGCATTTCAATCTTATAAAAATTTATTCATTTGTTAGTTTGCAATTTATTTTAGTTTCTTTTTAAAAATTCCAATGATAGCTCTCAATTTTGGTGTTAGATGATATTTGTGAGTTATTTAAATTATTTTACATATCAGTAATCTGTAACTTTAGAAAAATTTTAAAAAGTTTATAATTTTGGGCTTTTTGCAGTAGGCTACCCTCTGTAATGTTATGCTTAAAGTGACACGTAGTATCAACAATTACGTTTGTAATAAACCTGATATTGTTTCATGTATTATCTAATACTGTACAAGACATTACACTTTAAACCTTGATTTAATAATCTCTCTGATTTACTCTCATGTGCCTTTTTACCTGTGTAAATTCGAAGAAAAAAAAGGGAATTTGTGTTAATACTTTACATAATAAAGCAATAATTTTTAATATTTACATTTCATCTGAATGTATGCTATTTCGTTTCTTCAACAAACATTAATTCTGGTATAAAAATATAAAAATTCAATACACTGAAAGAACGTTTCGAATTTGATAAATTATGTTTTTCATTCTTACAAATCGAGAGATATTCAAATAGTTACTAATTAATTTTTAAAAAAGCTTTTTCTATTAAAAAATGATTTTAATATGCAGTTTTAATTAGAATAATGTGCACTTCAATAGAATTCTTTATGATCTATATCGTGTATAACACGCACGTTTAGTAACTTGAAGTTGAATAATTTGTTTGACAGTTAAAATCCTATATTATTAATTATTTTAGAATCTATTTTTAACATTAAAATTTCCTTGAAATTCAAATTTATTTTCTATTTAATTAGCATGTACAGTGCCATAATGAATAAACAAATTGTTTTGTGTAGGTATTCAACAAACCTGTTTAAAAATGTATCCATTGAGCAATGTCTTCATTAATATTGAAGTGTTTTGCATTAAGAAATTACTTAAAAGCAAGTGTTTATACTTGTAAGCGTGATGCATCGTAGAAAACGCGAATAAACTCGTGGCAACTAGTTTCTTTTCACGTAATCATCATGGAAACTACGCTTTTATCGCGTGAAGGTTCTCGATGTTTTCATCTTTTTTTTTCTCCCTCGAAGCACGCTCGACGTTTGAAAAATCGAGTTTAAATGCTACATGTGATTTCATCTGTATGCATTAACTCAAAAAGAAATAAATCTACATAATGTTAAAAAAGCAGTTTAATTTAAAAAGTGAAATTCACCTGCAAACTTTAACCAGGTCTTCTTTTGTGGTACCAAAAACCAGATCATTACTTTGCGTCAAGGAATGCAAAGCTTGTAAGCATTGACGAAACTCGTCGAAGGAACAAGACGTTTCTGTCGATGTCGTCGAAACTACGAACAAATAATAATAATTATTATAAAAATCATTCTTATAGTAATTAGTAATTTAAATTAAGGATTTCGTCTAAAGTTTATTAATCTTTTATAAAATCATTTTAAATAATTATATCAGCTTTCTTTCTAAGCTTAATTAAATACTCGATACTTCAATAAACATAGATAATTTACAGTAACTGGATTAAGAAAATTAGCCCTTCTATTGAATACAGATATTTAAAATGTAGATACGGGTTTGATATAATTAGTAATTTCGTAAAATTCATTATAATTTGTCAGGTTTAGCCGAAAACATTTTCTGCATTGTTAAAAAAATCTTCAATTATTTACAAAACTTTTTGCCATCACACTATTGGAGGCGTTGATACCACAAGTTCCTTGTACATTGGAGATAAATCGTTGAAGCATTTTGAAATTCAAATTATGTTTTACTTGTACAGTACTTTGTTTTTAACTCAACAGCAGAAAAATAGTCACCGAGCATGATAATACCAGAGAGGACAATAATGAGTCCGAGGGGATTGAGACAATAACAAATGGCCCCGTGCCAAGAAACATTCACTCTGATTGAAAGGGGAGAACATGGCACAATATGTTAAAGTTTTTGATCTCATTTTTAGTCGAATGAGAATAAGATTCATCGATCGGTGAGATATACGCGTTATGATTTACGATACTCCACTACTTCTCCAATTATTATATCTACATCATCGCTTTCGTATAGGTTTTAATGATGTCACACTACTATTTTGGTTGTTTAATAAGATTAAAAATAACGTATAGACATTTTGAGCCCTAATGATAAGCTGTAAAGTGGAATACGATACATCTTTCATTAAAAACATTGTTAATTATGATAGTTACGGGGTTTAATTAAGCTTATTTCAGCAGTAAATTTATCGTACTATAAATTTAAATATATGAAACTTTATAAAAGTTTTATTAAAATTTTAAAGTTATTTTTAAATTAAAATTTAGAGATATTAATATGTAAATATTCGTTAAAAATTTATATGAAAGGAAGTAAATGATAGAAATGTGCTAGGGTCCTCGAATTCCTTGCAGTGGGGATGTACTACAAGCTAGTGTTTTTTTATAAATATTTAGCCAAATATAATAATAGTTTTAATATAATAAAATACGCGAGGAATTATTTATGACCGAGAAGACATGTAAAAATATAACAGGAAAAGAGATGTTGAAGTAAGAGGAAATTAAGGTAGTTGTTCTAATGAGAGAAACAGAAAAGTCAACATAATGAAAAGCAATAGAAAAACAACCTAATGAATCTTAATCCAACTAAAACAATCACTTATCTAGATTAAAACACTATTTGATTTAAAATACATCGTTGTATAAAGCATATCAAGTTACATACAATCGTTATTACAGGCTTTATTACGAAAGGGAAAAAAAATCCTTTAAAAATTTTAATGTAAACTCTTTGAAAATCAAAAAAGAGAAACAATTTCACAAAAATCCAAACTTGTTTTACAATACATCTTCAATAAATAACTAAGAAGTTTTTATGGGAACGAGTCGACATACAAAAAAAAATCATATAATAATAATATTTCCTACGTAACACTGTTGCCGTATGATATAAGATGGGAGTACAATTTATTTATTTATTTTTTCTTAAAATATCTTTTCCCTCTTCCTGATATCAATTTAACTGCAACGAATACTAAAATTCGGAAGAAGTATATATAATATATTTTAACAGTGAGCTCGTAACGGTGGGTTATATATGCCTTTGTCACCAACATCGCATTGACGTGTTTAGAATAATAATATGTACTTGTAAAGTAAGTTTATGCAAATTTTACTACTAAGGTAGTTCCTTAAATGTTCAATGTTGGATACAAAATAATATCTAAGTTCCGTACGTGGTGGGAATTAACGGGAATTTTCTGAGAGGTGAAAATAATAATAAAAAATTATATCTACTAATCATTGATATATAAAAAAGTTGATCATTTTTCAAAGTAATTTGTAATAATTTCCGCTTTAAATTCTATTCTGTAACAAAGATGTTTTGTTGTTTTTAAGTTTTAAAAGTGATTTATTTCCAGAAAAATTTTTAAAACGATAAAATAAGAATTCACTCGAATTCTTTTAATAATAGAAGTCGTAAATTCTCATACTAAACAAATATTTTATTTATAAAACAGTAAGAAAATAAACCGTAAGAAGTTTCGAGTCCATTAAATTTTTATTTTTAGTACAAAAATGAAAATTATAATCGTTTATTTTTAATCTGAAAATTACAGAAAGGAAAGAGGAAAAAAAAAATTAGCACAAATAATACAAAAATTCGGTTTCATTAATAAAAGTAAACAACTTAACTAAGAACATCCAGCTACTGGGAGAAAAAAAAAGTAAAAGATTTCAATTTAAACTGGCCCATTCCAAAAATCACAGACATCATCAAAATTTCAGCAATCTCTAGCTCCGTATAAGAAACAATTTTAGAAAACAGAGCTTAGTTTGAGTGGGAGAAAATGAAAGAGACGTGCATAAAGCAGCATGCCGTACTGCAGTGCACACTTCAACAGTTTCAAACTGGCCTTTACCCTTTCAAATTTCCGATAACTCCCACCAGATGTGTGATTCCTGATGTGCACCAAGGTGGTTCCTTTTCTTTCGGTAAAAGAGGCTTTTAAATCGAACATCCCAGCGAGTCTTCATTGCTTCGGAATGGTTTATTGTTACCTTAGAAGGAAACCCAATCGAAATCAGTAAAGCGGAAGATAGAGCGATCGAGTCTGGTTGAAAAATTGCCAAAAGTCCTCTTTCAATAAGCTCCTTGATGTTACAAGCAGAACAAGAAGATGAGGACGAAAGAGATAGTTATGCCCCCTTATTCCTCTTCAGCATCTTTTAAGAATATAAGAAGATTTTTTTATGTTCCATCCATTCCAAGATCATTCGAGCGTATTTTTCATTTTTTTTTCCTCGATCGCCGTAAAAAAAGTATCGTGTATCACTTCCGTAACCGGAACGATGGCAAAAAAATCATTAAACATGAATCCGGATTCGAGTCCTGTAGTAAAATGGAAAGAAATGTGTTTACTGGTGTCACGGGAAATTGTGAGGTGAATGTTTGTGAGACAGAAGCAGGAGTCATGAGTGTCGTATATCTTTTTTTGGCGCCGTCTACGGGGTTCCTGGATATTCCACCATCTCTCTTCTTATATGGCATTGTAATATACCGTATATCTTCATGTATAAGTTTGGTTCCGGCGTTCTTCCAGCCGTTTATCATACAGTCTTATACGTTTCCTATAGTCTTAAGCAGAATAGTAAAATATGCCCTATACAAAATATCTAAACATAATCTCAGAACTAATTATATTATTTATAGATAAGAGATCATTTTTAAAATACCTTTATTTAAGATTGTGCATGTGTATATATAGAGGAGATGTAGTTTGTGTGTATGTAAATATAATACATATGACGTTGCAGGTGCTTTTATATAAATGCAGCACAAAATTTAAAAATCTATTAAGCCTTCGACATATATATAAAGCTTACGTTAAAACAAACATATGCCATATTAAAAATCAAAATTTAAATTGAATTCTATAGAGAAATAAATATATAAATGTTAATCAAACAATTGCCTTCTTTACTTAAAACATAAACAAAACAAATTATAATTTAAATTAATGCAAATTACAGTATACACGGTATTAAAATCATCAATTCTTAAGTATTATTAATTTACTACTTAATTATAATTACATAATAAAAGTGAAATTATATTAATTATTTTAATTATTTAGTATTTTATCATTTTCAAGTTATTCAAGAGTAAGATAAAGTTGTGTTTTAGAATGTTTTGACTGCATTAAGGAAACATTTTCATTCAGAAATCTACTCTAAACTGAAAGGGTTGTTGATAATGTGACAGAATCCTACAAAGAAGTGTCAGACTTTCAAAGAAGGTTTTATACTCTTAAGTCTTCTCGTTAATAAAACATTTTCTCCAACCTTACTATCTGCAAAACTCCTTTGCTCCATTATAAAAAAAAAAGTTTTTGGACACAAACTAGAACTGTATATTCTTTATTTTTTTAAATTTTAGTCTAAACCGATTTAGTTAATCTTGTTTTTTTTAATTCAGAAGAGTTTAAATTATTAAATTTTTACTTAATTCATTAATTTTCTTTATTGAAAAAACGCGAATGAAGCACAAAACATTATCATTTTAGTTTATATATTTGTAATTATTATTTTTTCTTCAATATTCAAAGTGAACGGAGAAGAAGAATTGTTTCCCCGAATATATATATATATATATATATATATATATATTATTCCAGAGAACAGGAAACCTGTTAAAACTATTATTTATCGAGGCGAGAATGGTATCATAAGAAGATATTTTATTGTTTACAAACAGGTTTTTTTTGATTTACGGAACTAAAATTGAAGATGTAGATGGGAGAAAGTGCAGCATCCTGTATTGATTGCCACAATTAGATTTATTTTCATGATAGCAGATGACAGCTTTGACCAAAATAATAATTCTTCCTATTTTATACCTTGCCTATTCTTTATGACATTACACATAAAAGAAAAAGAAAATTGCTAAAATCATATAAATATATATATTTCAGTCTTTCCGCATTAGATTTCCTAAGCTTAGAAATTATGGACAAAGCTATCACCAACTCTACGTCATTTTTATTAAAAATAATTTTTTTACGACACTCAAAGAGGCTTAATTAATGACGATAAAAGTATATTGCCTTCGAATAATGAAGCAATATTTGCAAAACAAAACGATATTGATCGCTGGCAAACAAGAGAGGGCTGCAATACTGACAGTTGTTCGTGTCTTCTCTTTGGAGAGAATGACGTCACGTGAGAAACACGATTGCTTCTTTCTCTTTTTTTTCACTCCTCGTCTCTGTTTCTTTTATACTTCGAGTAAAATACACGTAAATAGGCTTCTTAATGCACGGAAACGTTTAGAATAAAATACGATCTACGCCCAATACTAAAGAAGAGATTTTTAATTAATTAATTTTAAAAGCTAAGAAATGGTTGCCAAAAACTCTTTCGTTTTTTCCAATAAGCAAAGAATTTTCTCATTGATATTAAGCTTTTAGAAGCTATTCTGTCAGTTAAAAAAGTAGAAGAATTTCTCTTTTTTTTATATCAATAATTTAAAAATGTGAGAATTTTCTCCTTGAAGCTATACATCTAATCATCTGCTATCGCGCCTTCAGTTAAAATCGAAGTATAAATAAGGGGGAAAAAACCTTTAAAAATGCTTTCTAAGTAAACATTTTCTTTTCTTGCTAAGTACCGAAACACTAAATGTAAACCATACAACTAATTCCATTCTACTTAAATGAAGCTAAGTAACATTTTTCGATTTCCTATTTTAAGTGTCCTTTAGAAGAGGGAAAAAAATATCTTTTTGCTTGGAGATAAAAATAAGATTTTAGGCATATAAATTATTAAAAATATAATGTTTCTTTTACTAAGAAATAATAGCAAAGTGAACGGTGAACGTTTAATATTTAACGTATAAATCGTATTAGGTTCGTTTCTCTACTCTGTAATTTCTGTTTTTAAATTAATTCCAATTATAAATCAATAAAATTAAGTTTATTTTTTTTATATCTCGTTTTATTCCTAAAAATTTGAATTTATCTGAGTGACTTTTTTGCATTTTTTATATGAAAATTACACTTCTGTAGTAATTTTCTACTGTTTTCTTTATCTAAAATAACTGATAAATACGAAGCAACATTGTTCTGACTTTCTGTTCCTTATCTAAATTCTCTTTAGTAAGAATAACCTGGTATAACTCTTCTAATAATCTGAAAATAATCTTTAATTCAATCTGAATTGGGCTGCAATTCTCTTGCTAATATTAATCGTATTCTATCAATTTAAGTAGAGATAATTCAGAGTTATATAATTTCAATATTAACATCGTTTTTTAAAGTAGAAAAATATTATTTTTATACCCAGTAAGCTGGCAAAAATGATGATATCAACTCTGTAAACAAACTACTTTGGTATTCTTTAGCATATTAACTTAGAAAAATGGCTTTTCTTTATATTCTTAACAGCGCTTATTCCTAAATACGAACCCCCAAAATTAAATGAATTTCATTTACAATGTTTTCTTTGCAAAGTTACAAAAATTCTCTACAAATATTGAATCGATATTAGCTTATAAACTCAAAAATACAAACACAAAATAAGAAATAATAGAGAATTTAAAATTCGGGAATGATTATTACACTTTTCACTTTCGAAAATGAAATTGAAACATTAAATAAGAGTAAAAATATTAGGAATTATTCGACCTTTTCTATTATATAAATTCGAGAAAACAAAAAAAATTTAAATAAGGACCGAAAGTTTCGAATCGAAAATTTACAAAAACAGATGGAAGAGTTACACTTTTATAATAAGATAGAATTAAAAAACAAGAAGAAGTTTCAATTTTTAATAGGGGGGTCAGGTGTTAAATAGGAGAAAATCATTTTGTTCTTTTCACACTGCTTATCCTCACCTGTGACAATCGCCAGGATGGAACTTGCAGAAATGAATGTCACCAACCACGACATGTAACTTGTCGCTGCCACGTCTCGTTGTGTTCTGCCGTCTGATCAACTTCTACTTCGATTCGCTACGATCCACTGAAAACGAGGCCAAAAGAAGTACAGGAAGTGACGTAAACCAAATCAAGATACTCCACTAAATCAATCCTAATACTATTGCTTTAGGCTCTCATTTCTGAAAATTATTCTTAGGAAAAAGAAAAGGAAAAAAAATTCTTAATCACCTTTAGAATGTAATTTCACACAACAGACGTTCCGAGTTATTATTTTTTAAATCGTTTTTCACTTTTAATATTATGAAAATGGCGGAATTTAACGTTAAAATGGCGACGAGTAGAAAAATTAATTTTTTTATAATTTTATTTAAAAAACATATAGATTATTAATAAATATCTTCGAGCTTTTGGCTAAGCAATATGAATATTAATTTAGTTTTTTTTTTTTAAATATATTATCAAATTTAATGTAGAATAGAGCCAGACTCCTGTAAATTTTGAATTTTTGGTTAATGTTACCTATGGTTCCAAGATGGCGGCTCGTCTGATTCCAGCAAGGAAACAGTGGGGACGCACGTTCTAACTTAACCTAACCTATTCTAATAAATTACCATAATTATTACCAACAAAATTATTAGAATAGGTTAGGTTAGGTAGAACGTGCGTCCCCACTGTTTCCTTGCTGGAATCAGAGACGAGCCGCCATCTTGGAACCATAGGTAACATTAACCAAATTTTTTTCTTATATAGTGGATATCAGACACTTTAATTTTTCTGAGAGAAATTCAAAAAAAAAAAGTTATAAGAGATGATTAACATTGTAGATACCAAGAAATATTTTTACTATAATAATCCATTAGCCAATGTAAACATTTTCACCATTCTCCTCACGCAAATTTAAGAGGAAACGAATAATTTCTCTTTCGTCTTATACAGAGGATGATGATTTACATTAAAGCGTGGTTTGTATTTTTAATGATGACGCCCCTCGATATCATCTCTTAAGAATATTGGGAAGAGTTACAAGAAAAAAACTTCAAATAAAATATTAAAAAAATAGAAACACATTAAAACCCCAAATAAACTCATTTTCTTTAGTTCCTGAAATTATTTTTACCTAAAGAAGATTAATGGTTTGATCGAAATTAAACATATTATTTTTTTAAATTAATTTTTTTTTTTAAAGTAAAAACCTTATCGTAGAAAAAGACGATAAAATAATGAAATTTAGTAATTATTCATTCTGCACAAATAATTCATCAAGATATGCATAGAGCTTTTTTTCCGTAATAAGGGAGTTAGTTTTTCTATTTCCTAACCACAGAATTTTATTGATTAATGTTCCACTCGTGTCCTTTTTTTCTAATCTTCATTACTAATAACATCATAATTTAAGTTTATAAAAATGTATTTCTTTTTTTTATAAATCGTACAAAGAGTAATAATATCTTTTCAAACTTATATTTCCTTCTACAGTAAATGTAATGGGAAAATTTAAGATTTTTCCGTTTCTCCTTGACGTGTTTCCCCCATCTTTTAATTTTTTTTCCCTCGTTTAAAAATGTATAATTTATTTCTTATTATATGTAGAAGGGGGTGTTATTCTTCATTAATTTTAAACTTTTAAAATAAATTTTTGAAAAATCAATCAATTATTAAGTTTAATCTAATCAAGACTTCTAATGACGACAACATAAAATTAGGGATTATCAATAAAGTTTCCTTAATGAGTTTCAGTTTAATTTCCTTCTAATCATGCGTACTTTTACAATAATAAGTAAAATGGTAGAAAACTTTGCTTGTATTCTCAAAAATTCTCATTAAAATTGCTGTGTTATCGTTTTGATTAAGATGTCTTTACAATATATTGTGATAATGAAATCAAATGAATTTCTCTTATTTTTTGTAAAACAGATGGATTTTCAGTTTCAAAAAAGACATATTAACGAAATTAAGGTAATAAATATGTAATTAATAATTATTTATGGGAGATATTCCATATCTTTAGCGCTGTGTTCCTCCATATCTTTAACTGTTTCACTGTATCCTCCAGTACATCCCTATAAGAAGCTGTCACTTTATGTAATTGTAACTACTTTGTTAACATTTCTCGAGAAATTTCGTATTTATTTTCATATTTTCTGATTCAGCCTTTCTTCCTCATCCCTTCACCCTCTACCTTTCTTCAGTCTAGGCACTCGAAAAGGCTCTACCTCCTAATAACCGTAGTAATATCCATGTCTTTAACAAAATATATACTACTTCAAATTGGCAATTCCTTTCAATTTTACTAAATTAAACAAACAACAATTAAAATTCGATTAATTTGATTGTAATTAAACTAATTTCATTTAAGTATTAATGTAATTAAAGAACGACTGCTTGTTGGAAAATTATGTTTATGTTGTAAAACGGAGTTAAAGTATTTTAACAATATTAAGCCATGTTTAAATGGAACAAACAACATTTTAATTATTTATCGTTTAGTTTTTATTACGATATTTAACGTAATTGGTACGAATAAATTATTCTTTCAATTTAAAAAGAAGAATATCATTAATAAAAATGTTTTATCTAATATTAATGACATTCTTTCTTACAGTGAAACCTGCTAATGTGACCATCTACATAAGGCGATGACCGCTTTTGAGTGGTCAAAAAATTTTCCTACGGTAATTAGACGATTACAGCTTAATTTTTAATAACTTTAACACTTCGATAAACTGATATATTTCAAGTAATAGCTGCATGTTTATTCCTATACTTGAGGTAGATTCAGGGTTCGAATTACAACTGCAATGATAGAAGCATAACTCAGAGTCGATCACACCTGTTGTATCCTTATCAACGCATCACATTTCATCAATATAATCATAACATATTAATGTGAAACATAATCTGATTTAATTAAAATAATAAATGAAATTTTTCGGAATAGATAAAGCACTTCCCTTAATTATTTTTAACGAGATCAATTTCCAAAAGGGAAAAATAATTTGCATAAATGAAATGTAGTTAGAAGCATCGATCGGTTTTAATAGTGTTTTTTCCCCTTCATTTTACACAAAGTTCTTGCAGAACCTCGTGGGAGAAAGCTATTAAATGTAAGAATGTTACTTAACTTTTTCTTCGGCGTTTTAACGCGAAGTTCAATCGGATAATTGCTAAGCAGATGTAGTTAGAAGAGCATAAGGAGAAGACGATTGGCAAAAAAAAGGGGATCTTGGTATATACCCTGTCACGTGAATCTTCCAAACTTTTCCTCCCTGGTGGGTGGAGCGGTGTTGCTTGTTGACAGACAATCACTTTGCAATTAGGCTTACACCAGATAGTTTGTCTTCAATTTCGTTTTGATTGTGTACCTTGATTGTATAGTTTGTGGTTCGAGTTACGTTCGTAATGTTCTATCTTCCTCTAATCTTTAACAAAATTCTTCTAGAAATAATATCGTTTATTGAAATCAACTTTTTTATTTGCTCATTGTTTTATATATAAAAACATTTAAAGTTATCTTCAAATATAATCGATATTTTATAAATTTTTAGTATATTATTTAATATTTAATCAAAATCCTCATTTATTATTTACGTAACTGTTTCCAAACACAATTAAATCTAAGCACAAACACAATCATAAATGTTGCATATAATATAGAATATAGACATTTGAAAATTAACTATTTTAGTGTAGAAAATAATAAAGATCTTGCTATATTTAAAAGGCTTTAATCATTTGACGTTGCCACTCAAAAATTTATTTCGGTTGGAATTAAAGGAATAACGTCTGACATTTGTTTCAACGGAATAAAATTTTGTATTTGTTTATACAGATCAAGAAAAGAATCATCAAACAGTAGTAAAAACTAGAATTTAATCAAATAAATACGCAAATAAGAACGTTTGTTTTTCATGGATCAATTACTGTTTTTAACTTGAAGAGCTGATTAGCTTCGACTTCAACAAGAGAAATCTCTGAATCTACTCAACATTAAACTTGTTTTTAATACACAAAATAATCGCTTTCTCGAGTAGATGTTTTCACTTACAAACTAAATGATCCATGGCTTGTTATTCATCTTAAGTTAGTTAAGATATCAGGAGTGTTAACTCTACATTCACCCGTGTACCGCTGTAATCACTAGCGTTACGGATGAAGAATAAGCTTTAGGTATCGTATATACATGTATATAAGTGCATTTGTCACATTCAAATGCTTTCTCTGTACTCCTTAATTTATTTTCGAAGGATATAGGCCCGGTCTTCCGGTCCCCTCCCTGGTTACGCTACTGTTCGTGTTAGCAAGGAACATTCAATAATTTTTTAATTATACATTAAACGCAATATGTCAAAAATAATCTTTTAAATAAGACTTGCAATGAATGCAATTTTTATAGTGTTTTGGTTAGTTTCAAATCTACCATAATTCCACTAGAATCCTATGTAATATTTAGGTACTTAACTGCTCAGAGATGAAAGAAACATTCTAAATTGGATATTTTGCTAGAAAGCGTAAAGTTATGGCACCGAAATGATGTAGTTATTTTACATTTCATTAAAAATTGGTCAATTTCTGCAGGACATTATTATAAATATTAACTGTGGACTTCATTACAAACATCAAAACTTGTGTTCTCTAGAGGTTTTCAGCTCGACGATTCTATTAATTCCGGAATAATTTTGACCGCATTTATTTATTTTAGCAATATAATTCAATCTTTTCTAAACTATAAAACTCACGTGAAACATTTTTGTATAAAATTTTTCATAATTTTACAAGTTTATTATAAATTACTTCTATTTTTAATAACCGAGTGTTACGTAAATAGAAAATACCATCAGATAATGAGCCGATTTAAAATTCTCTAAAGGAAATTTCTAGAAAACAGTGGCGTGTTAAATATTTAATTTTTCCCATATTAAAATTCGAAATATTTAAAAATTTTAAGGAATTTAACGTTATTAAGTTTTTATTTAAAATTTTTAATAATTAAAATATCTACTATTAATTAAAGAATTTTTTTTGCAAGAAATAAATGTAATGTATCATAAAATCAATATATAACTGGAAATTTATTATTATTATTATTATTTTTTCCTACATATAAACCTTAAGAAGGAATATTAATTATTCATTGAGCAATGAGTATTTTTTCCCGTTGCTGATGCATTATAAATTTATTAATTATAATATTTTTTCGAAATAAATTATGTTTATATTTAAATTTAATGTTTTAAAAGCTTAAAAAAGAGTAAAATGATTGTTTTAAAATAATAATTTATTTGCGTTAAGGAAAAATATTCTTGTAATAGGGAATAATAAATATGGTTAATGTTACCTACGGTTCCAAAATGGCGGCTCGTCTCTGATTCCAGCAAATAGAAGAAGGGAAATAGTGGGGACGCACGTTCTAATCTAACCTAATTTAACCTATTCTAATAAATTACCATAATTATTACCAACAAAATTATTAGAATAGGTTAGGTTAGGTTAGAACGTGCGTCCCACTGTTTCCCTTCTTCTATTTGCTGGAATCAGAGACGAGCCGCCATTTTGGAACCGTAGGTAGCGTTAATCATAAATATTGATGTTCCTTAGTAGGAACATCGACATTCATATCTCCATAATGACTATTAAATTATTGAGTTCTCTAAGTATATAATAGGCCCCAAACCAATTCTTTATAAAATATTTCCTTCAAAACATTCTCCTAAGAGAAATGTCTGAAGTCAACACTGTAATGGGGCCCCTAATTCAATTTCACCCGGGCCTCACGAAGCTATAACGTGCCACTTAAAGAATTAGCATTCGCATAATTATACTCTAATAACGGCCATTTTGTCAGGTACATTTCTTTTTAAAGTGTACAAAATAACCTGTAAACAACGACATTCTTTTGGTTAGTGGTCGTTATTCAGAGGTTTGACTGTATTACGATACGAATGAATTTTTCATGTTTTTTCACGGAGGGAATGAATATTTATACAGTTTATATCATAACTGATTAACATGGAATTGAAAAGTCAATAGGGATGAGCATCCATTCATATTCATCATTCAGTTGAATTGATGCATGGAAGGAAATGTATTTTCCAAAATAAGTAGATATTTTGTAGGAAGTAGAGATTTTTCCTATTTACTGCAACAATACTTGGGTCAATTATACTTAACACCATCTGCCGATATCAAAACAGCAGATGGCATCTTAGACAGTTGATATTGACTGGGGGGATTACACGGTATCCAGTAGTTTTCCCAAGATAAATGTTTATGACGGATTGGTCCCCGTTGGACATTAACGCTGCACAAGCGGGCAGATGAAAAATACCTTCCCCCTTTAAATCTTCTTGATTTGTTTCCGTTTGTCATACAAATTTAAACACTAGAAATTAGTAAACAAACTACAAATTAAGATTTTATTAGTAAAATATAATGTAATTTTGCTTCCCGGGTATTAATTAGCATAAAAATATTAAATATTTTAGAGAATATATTTTTTTTCCGTTAATCAATAAAATTAATCAAATTTTAATTCTCTTAAATGTCCCGCCATCTATTGCCGAAATGTATTACTAAACGTTTAATTATAGGTTTTTAAATAATGATATTCGCATTATGTTTAAGAAATTTATTTTTCTAAAGGATCAATATCAGCGGTTGAAAGTTATTTCCGGAGTATTCAACGAATTTTGTGATATAATAAAGTGACAGCTGACATTTCTTCCATTTTTGCACTTCTAGTTTTCTTGACAGTCGAGTTTAACCTTTTTCTTTCCTTCTTCTTCTTCTTCTTCTTCTTCCTATTCGCATGTGATCTTTACTCTTTTCTTCCCTTCTAATTTATTTATTAAATTGTTAATAAAGTTATTAAATATAAATTATTTTTATATAATTTAGAATTATGCTATTATCAGCTTAAAATCTAAAAAAAAATATATATATATATATATCTTTTTATTTTTAATTTTAAATTTTAATATAATTATAAGATCCTCGTAAAGATAATGAATATTTTTATATTAAATTATTCATTATAGATAAAAAATTGAGCTTTTTTTTCCTGCAAATTTCCGAAGAAGAAAGCGCATTCGAGTTACCTAAATATAATTTTTTATACAAGGAACGATATTGTAAATCATATGACTGTAATTTAAATATTAAACATATTTAAATAAAGCTCCTTTATTCGTGCATAAAAATTGAAATTTTGCTATTATTCATGTAGGAAATTTATAAGATTTTAATCAATTTTTTTAAAAATCTTTCTTGGAAAGGTTTTAATACATTTTATTAGATTTTTATCTTATATGTTCTTTTGTATTCCTATCAGGCATTATGGATTTTTTAAAGATAGTCAATTTTGCAGCTGTTAAAGATATACATTTTATAATATTTAGTACTTTATACCTTATTGTATCTATGGTATTCTTTGTCCATCTGTTTCATTGAATTACTAGAAACATCTGTTTCGTATTTTTCTGTTCTGCCATCATATCTATTGTTGTTACAGTTCTACTTAACTACAAGGTCTTGTCCCAGGAGATATATAATGTGGATCAGATTTCCTTATGTGGACAGTCTCCTATGATTGGAACAATATAACTCTAGATACACACAAGAGGCATTTGAGGCATTAAAAACGAAATAAGTAACTAAGCCAACACGTTTATGAGGAAAACTAAAGCAAATATAAATGAAAAAATGATGAATTTGTCTAAGTAAACATCGATAAATTTATTTAATAAGTGAATAATAAATGATGTTATTGCGGATTAATTAATAATGTTATATATTAAGACATTCAAAACCATACACTATAATTAATTAGACATTCCAAACCTTGGGAATAATAAATTAGAAGTGTGGAAACATAACATCAATATTAAAAGTTTTGAAAATAATAACATTTGCACATAAACGAGCAGAAAAATCCAATTTAATTTTTCATATGGGCTTTATATGCTTACAAACATTATGGTAACGACGTTTTACTACTGTGCAATTGTCTGTTATACAGATTTTAATTTAATTTTTTTTTGTATTAAAATGCAATTTATCGTGATATTTTTTCGAATTTTCTGGCAAATAATGAATTAATTTAAAATTGTATTCCCTATTTTGATATGTTAAACAACAGCAACATGATGGAAAGTCGATTCGTCACTTTCAACTTCGGAGTAGAATTTATCGATTATTCGATGTTTGAATGTCAATAAAGAATAATAATAATTTCCAGAAATTATTTTCAGTTGAAGTACGATCGAGTTTTGAATTAATTTTAATCTTTTATTTTAAAATCATTTATCTTAACAATTTAAAAATCCTGTTGAAAGTATATGCAAGTTTCAATAGATCCAATTTCTCAATAGAAACTTTCTCTGAATATATTTTAAACTTGATTTATTTTTATAAGACCAACTAGCTCAAATCGTTATATTTTTTTCCCTTCTTTTTAGCTTACCTCTACTTCACTTTCTACCTCTCTTCTGCCAGGATAAATTAAGTGAAGCAGAGAAGAACTTTCTAGTTCATTTATCCCTTAGTTCCGTTATAAATACTAGTTGATAGAAGCCTGTTCTATTCTAAAAAATGAGCTTCGTTACTAAATAGCCCATAGGATAAGCATCGCGGGACTGAATAGCAAACTTTCCAAGCTATTTAATACTGAAATTTATCTATTCATACCGTAGAAGAAAATGATTACAAGATTATTTTTATTAGTTTTCTAATTAATATACTTTCGATAAAATTAGCAATTGCTCTAAATCCTATCGGAAATATCCTCATCCAAAAACATTAAATGCATAAATGCTACTAGTCTCAGATAATCCGACTTTTTATTCCATCCAAATACTGTTTACCATAAATGCCAGTTCATCCTAATCCTGAAAATCCCAGGAGACGAAAAAAAGTGTAACTAGCGAATTTTACAAACCAAATAACCAGTAAAGTATATAAAAAAAAGAGAGAAAATCAGCTGAATTTCTAAGAAATTTTTAGCATTCGAAACGATAAAAAAATGCAGAAAAAGAAAAAATAAATTAGAAATTTTCTTAAGAAATAATCTAATTAAATAATAAAAAAAAATTATGAGTGGATAATCAGATAAATTAATAATAATGCTAATCATTATTTTGTTATTCATTAAGCTTTTTACTCGAAAGTTAAAGGTAAAAAAAAAAAAAAACGGAAGAATGTCAAACAAAAATTACTTCATTCCTTGTTATAAATGTTCTCGATTATCAGAAACACGTTTCTTTCTTTTCTACTTTTTACTTTATTTTTCATTTATTTTCTAATTTCATCAATTTATTACTTTACAATTTAGAGAGAAAAATGCAATTTTACAAATTCATAAATTAAAAATCATATCATTAATTAAAGTTTTTAATGAGTTGATTGAAATTTCATTTTAAAAATTCCCATAATTTAAATTCTCTGAATGTTTTCTACATTAAAATATTATTATTATTATTATTTAAACAAAAGATTATTTATAATAATTGAATAAAGCAATAATGAATTTACGAGTATAAAAGCGAAATGTTCATATATATATATATATATATATATATATAATATATTGTAACACGAAAATCGCTGCAACACTTCACATTTCTGTCGATAACTCGTCTTTGAAGAAGCGCAGAATAATATAAGTTAGCTATAAAAAATATTTACATTAATATAATGAAACATTGAGGTTTAATATTTACAGAATTCCTGTCAAAATAGGTTATTTTCTATTCAATTTTTTTATGGTTGATTAATTATCGATGGGAATTTAACTACCTCCCCTATTCCTCTTTTTTTATAATTTTATAAAGAAAATATAAATTAATTTTCTAATCAATAAAGTAAACTCTACTTTGATAAATTAAATTTTCTCCCTTCTTTTTTAATAAATTGGACAAGTAAAAAATGTGTAATAAATTAATATATTTCAACTTTTGATCAAATTTTCTAAAATGATGTCAAATGTGAAGATTCTTTTCGCATTTGCTATGCTAAATTTAATTTTAATTTTAAAACGTGTTTAATTATAGGATTTCTTACTGGCTTAAATATTTAATTTTTAGTTAATGTATCGAAAAAAAAAATACAAATGGAGAATTTCATTTAATTTTTGATTTAAGGATATTTTATTTTTTCTCTTTTATACAAATTTTATATTTGATTTTTAATAAATCTACCTTTTAAAACATTAAAAAAAACAAGCTTTAACAGAGATTACTTTATTAAATATCGATAGATACACGTTAAAAATATACATTTTATTCAATTATGTTGTAATTAATACAGGAATGGGCGACTGAAAAGGGAGAAAACATGGCATTTGCCCCATGGGTTCGAGTAAAAAGTCCCACAAATTATAATCGTAACTTCGACTATGGGAGTTTAATGCAATTTACTTGTGGGAAAACCCCCAAAGATTAAATAAAGTATACGATTATAATATAATTACTGTATATAGGCTGCGTGTAACTGTTATATATATGTGAATAACATAACAATAACATGTAATTTAATATGTGTATAGGTATTAAATTACACGTATATATACAGTAATTATTCACTTCTACTGTATACAAGTATGTCTAAAATATGATTCAGAATTACTTAATCAATAAATTTAAAAATATTTATATATTAATTAGAGCAGTAAATAACAATTTTCGATAAAAGATTAAAGTAATTATTAAATAATTACAGAATAAACGACAATTAATGATATCGATTTAAATATTTTTAATGGCATTCACAATAAACGATTTCGAATCAGAAACAAATGACTGATATTTACAAAAAAAAAGAATATGTAATTATCATTAATCAATTAAAAAATTTGAAAATAATTACTGTAAATGACATTAATCTTGTTTCGATAAATAATTAAAACGAAGTCGAAATCGTTAATTCTTTGTTAGGGAAACGGATCATTGATGTTAAATACAGACTTTATCTTGTATTTATTCTGTTTTTCCCCGAGGAGAAATTCTGTTTTCTTAGCATCTGTTGTTAAATATCCACATTTTGACAGAAAGTTAATATAACCTCCTAATTCTGTCCTAATAAATCAGCTCCTTGTAGGTGCAATAGTCAAAGCCTACTACTACTACTACTACCTGTTAATAACAATCTTTTCTGAAGTACATACAAGTATGTCACCGGATTTCCGAATTAAGTGAGAAATTCTCCACTAATTTGCCACCGTGCTTTAATTAATTAATAATTCTTCCGTTCTTTTGACTTTATCTTTTCATCTTTTAAATAGCTGAAAGAATATAAAATTTTCCGTGCTAATTAAAAATTTTTTAAAGTTTTCAGGAAATATAAAAATTCGTCATATTTTACTTATTTCTTGCTTGTTTTCTTTTTCTTCTTATACTCAATTTAAACTTTTATAATTGAAATCTGTTAATATGCAAACTAAGTTAATAATTTTAAATGAAAATTTCTCGTGAAACTTACTTTAAATTATCACGTTTGTACTTTAATATTTTAATAATATAAAGCAACAAGTAATTTTCATTTATCAACGTTCATGCAAACTTCAACACGCATTCTTAAATAATAAAGAGAAAAAAATATATATATCTTCGCCATTTAATTTAACTTTTAGACATTTAAAATGTATAGTTAATTATATAAATATTACGTACAATTTTGGATTTATGTTAATTAGTATAAATAATTCGTAAAAATTACGAATTTATCTAGCTATATGGCAGGATAAATTACACTTCTAGGATCAATAATACGGATTTTAATGTTTCTAAAATCGATAGGCCCACATATTGATATTTATAATATATTTAAATGAGATAGAAATGTAAAAATATATTTTGGAATCAAATAAAATATGAGATTAAGCTGTTTAATTTAACATTAAGTGATGTCGGAGAGTCGTGGGTTCGCTCCTCACGACTATAAACCACGGTTTTAGACACTGAACCACTGATTAGTACTAAATTAACTGTTTATGTCAGTATATATTTTATCTTATACATGAACTTTAAAGAAAATATACCGATTATAAAGGAATAAGTGAAGTGCTTAAACATTAGAGAATGAACCAATTTCGCGTATGTAGCGCCTAAACGAGCAACGCCCCTAGTTTGAAAAGTACGGTTGGGTTCACTCTATAATGAACCCCCTTTTCATTCGATTTCAAAAAGAAACGGTGAACAAATAAGCGTAACATGTTACGAGGGCGTTGCCCGACCTGCTCGTAACTTTACGTGATCGGAAATTCAATTGGTAAGTAGTTCAACCGAATATCACGTTTGTATTAATCTTGGATTTAAACTATGCACGTCGTTTCCTGTTTGATAAAAATTCCTTTACGAAACAGTAATTTGGAATGGCTCTTGATGTGTCACGTATTTTATATCTCACTTTAGGAATCTCCATTGGTTACGTGAAAATTAAATTACCAGGTGGAGATTAGATCGATACATTTTACATTGTAATTAGCAAATAAAAATAATAAAAAAAATACACAAAAAATAGGTAAATATTCATAAAATTAAATCTTTTTACAGATAATATAGGTAATTATGATTTGCTAAATTCGTTTTTATTTGATAATTAAGCGATACACTGATTTGCTTGTCTCGTAATGTAGATTAAGTAGAGAAATATTTGAATGAGGCGTAGACTTCAAGCATTGAGGATTGTGTTTTTTTCTAATATGATTCGTATAAAATATATTTTTAAACTGTTGTTTACTTAAAATAAAAATTTCGTTATGTTTAAATTAGATTTTGAAGCTGCAAAATCGATGAGAAAAGCCAAGAACAAGTTATAAGTTTAGAAAGAAAATCGAAAATAGTTTGGAATTAAAAATACCGAATTTAAAGTTAAATCTCGGAGGAAAAGAAAAATATTTCATTCCAATAAAATAAAATAAAATAAATCTGTTTCGGTTAAACTATAAAATACAATAAAACATTTAAGAAACACACAATTTTTGACATAAAGGTGATAGCGACTTCTGTAAAGTCTAGTAAATAAGTTTGGAAAGAAAATTATAACTAGAACTTTCATCTAGAAAGAAGAAAAAAGTAAATATAATAAAACTAAATATCTATTTAATCTCACATTTTCCGCCCGAATAAATCACACAACTGGCAATTTATCAATCTTGACAGAAACATTTGACGAAAACTTAAAACTTTGACGAAACCAACTTCATATAATTTCGAGAAACGGGTAAAGAAATATTGGGTTGTATGACACTTAAACAAAGAACGTTTTCCACTTCATCTTTCGGCACATCATCCATCGAAAGAAGGAAACGACCGAATCTACTATAACGTGCGTGACATATGTATGTCACGAACACGATTCCTTTTTTCTTTTATTTCCATCCCTACTCGCACGTTATATACATGAAAAAAAAGGGAGAGGAAACAGCGCGGTTCCACCCAATACAGAGGAAAAAGATCACACCATCATTTCGATCATCCCGGAAAATTTTCATACTACATCATGCATTATATTATGAACATGGATGTAGATAAGTAGCACTCCATTATTTACCATTTGTGACTTCGCAGTAATGACTAGAAGTGTAATCAATGATTTATTTTTACATTACTCTACTTTATTATTTATATATTATTAATGGAATCTAATAAGTAAAATATAAGAATATATATATATATATTTGAAAACATTAAAGATTTTTCTCTTATTTTAGAATGAAAATAATAGATATTTTTTAAAAGTTTTTACGTAAAGACACGGAAAGGAAACAATATCTATAAAACAAGAACTTTTATTACTTTCCTAAAATCGTAGAGGGTAGGGAGAAAGCTATTAACTTTGAACTGATGTATGTAGTAAATTATAATTTGAATTCGAATAAATCATTTTTTAAAGTGATTTGTAGCCTGTTGTATAGGTTTTTTTGAATAATTATATTATTAAAAATTATTTTACATGCAAAAGTTATTATTTTTTTCGGTTTTACTGTCTTTGAAATAATAAAAAATTAACGAAAGAATTAATTAATTGCTTGACTACTGAAAAGGGCTCTTGCCACTTGTTCCTTAATAATATAAAATTAAAAATTCGAAGATTAAAGAGGACATAAAAATCTACAAATTATATAGAACTAATGGTATTTTCTGTAAGTTTTTTCCGCGTTAAACTATATTTTATTTAATTTAAATGAAGCTAGATATCCGAAAATATTATTAACAAAAGAATTAAGATGTAAAGAGAAATATCAAATAATTGCTGACATCATTTTAGAGAAATTAGTTAAAGCGATAAGGATATTAAAAATTCGATATTTTCATGGATAATTAAGAAAATTCTGACGTTTAATTTGAAAAGATAACCCCGAATATATTAATTGTATGCTTTATTCTCGAATTTTTGGCCAGAATTTTTTTAAAATATATTCTATTAAATCATTTGAATTGCGTTTAAATTACAATACTAATAGCGTAATACATAATTGATTAGGATTCCTCCGTTATCGTAGGTTGAAAGTAATCGATAAAAATTGATCATTACAAGAAGATAATTGTAATCAAAAGTATATCTCTGTCGACTGAATGAACTTAATTGACATCTGTTATCGCTAGATAATAAATGTATTACTTGAGCGCATTTGTAAGATAATAAGTACACTCGAAATTCTTTGTAACAGGGTATGATAATAAAATGATAATTATCGCTAGATATTCTATCCAATTATAAGATAAATATCTATACTTTATTTACTTATACGCTTCTATAGAATTAGAATAGAATTATTTTCATTAAATATATTGTAAAATATAAATTTTATGGATTTAATACACATGAAAATATTAGCGGAGTTCTTAGTATTTATTTAAATAGTATAAAAATTATATAATGATTATTACTAAGATATGCAGTTAATTACAATACCTGCAGCTATATAATCACTTATTTTATTAAGTAAACAGTATTATAAAAGTATATTTAACTTATGCAGTTCGAAACATATTACAAAGTTATAATAATTAATTCATTTTATATTCTATTTTAAATGTTCAATACCAAAAACTTTAATGGCTGATTAGGTTATAGAATGTCTAGAAGTAATATAAATATATGAATTTCTATTATTATAAATCATTCTTTTAATATGATATTTAGCTCTTATTTCAATATATTAACATTGTTACATTGAAAATAGGTTAATTTCTTAATTACAGATAAATTCTGGAATTAATCTCGATCAGATAATAGGTAGATCATAAAGATATTAAGTTATATGCATCTGAATGAAGTTATTATCGTGATACAGGTGTTTAGAACAGTTACTTCTTAGCTAATGTGAAGTTGAATGCATTCTAATGTGGAGGTCTTTGATTAATATCAACAAGAAGAAAAACAAATTAAAATAGAACATGTAACGTCTCATCTTGTGATTCTATAGAAAATTATTCGTCCCATCTGTGCTTGTGTCCGTGCAATAATTATGTAGAAACATATGCATTTATCATCGTTACTTGTTTTGTGCTATGGCACGTTTTTCTCTAATTTATGTATTAATCTGCTTCGATTAATACAATGAAACTTTGATATTATATCGATCTGATTATAAATCGCATCAATGAATCCTTCCTTCTCAGGAAGAAATCTTTAAGTAAATCAAAACATGACGTATCATCACCAAATCCCACTAATGGCCGAATGGTTAACGTATGACCAGACCGACGAGCTGGGAACGTGAAGTTTACTGAGTTTACTTCATGTGTAACCCCCTAAATAAGGGTTATTTCCCCATAGAATTCCTCCACGTTTTATTTTGTGTTGCCCCTTATATCGCAGGCCATGTGTTGCGTTGTCTTATCTCAGCAATCTAATTCCGTGTGTCCTTTCGTTTGATACTCTTCAATACATTATAATAAACAAGGAAACAAATATAATCCATTGAAATTAACTTTGAAGTGTTGAAATTGATATCTGGTTCCATGTCTTTAACTTATAAATTTAATTCATGCCCACTAATGGCCAAGTGGACAAAACCACTGAACACTGGTCGTGGGTTCGAGCACGTGGTTGGCCACGTGCTTGAACCCAGTAAACTGCACGTGGCCAACGGGCTGGCCACGTGCAGTTTTCCGATTTTTCTCACGTTTGTAACAATAGAAATTCCTCCTGGGAGGTATTCCCTCGGAGAATCATCCACAAGTCGCTTTACCGTGTACAAATAAACAAGCAAATATTAAATTTATTCTGATGAACTGGCAGTAATAACGCAAACTAGAAAGATGTTTAATAAAATTTACTTTTAAATTTAATCTAATGTTGTATTTTTAATTAATGTAACGAAGTATGTGTATTATTAATATCTTTGTTCAAACTTTACAGTTTAAAAATGAAATTACGATCTTTAAAATATTCAACAGGAACTGTTTGAAAATTATAACAAATTTTTCAAATAAATTTGTTTTAATTTGAAACATTTCGTATTGGATGTTTTCAATTTGTATAATTTAATTAATTATTTAATTTAAATTAATTTATTGTTTTAGATATAATTTGAAGTTTTAACGCGATGAATACTTAATTTAATTTACATTTTATTAGTCAACTTTATGCTTAATTATAACACGCGGAGAAGTAAAGTTCTTCTCTACTTTACCAATTCAAATATTAATCTGTTTTAAAGTTAAAAATACAATTTTTTTCATTCTTTTTAATGTCATCATCATTGAAATTCTTTCTATTACACGTTAATATTTTCTACAGTGTTTACAATAAAGTGTCTATAGTTCTAGTTTCATTCTATTGATTAAATATGTTATGAAATGTCGAAATATAATTTGAATAATAAATACTTGAGGATCCTCCACCAAGTATTTACTAAACAAATTGCAATAGATTTATACGCTTAATTCTGGGTTTAAGACATGATATTTCAATATATTACAAATTAAAACAGTTCGTTTACTGGCGTAAAAAATATAGCGGTGTTTTTTAAATTAATTTTTACGCAGATGTTTTAGTGTACAAACAGAATGTACAGAATTTAATAGGATTTAAATTAACACAATAAACTATTTTCAATGTAAATAGTGTATGCATAGTATTATAAATAATTTTTTGTTAGATTAACCTTTGACATGTCTTGTTTTTTATAGATTGGCCAACTGTCCTACTACTTTTTTCATGTTTTACTGTTTGTTTTGCGGTGTTGTTTTGTAAGATAGAACCGAAAAAACACAAAGGGAGACTGGGGACAATTGTAGCAAAGGGTAATTCTAACATGACCGATTTATCTATAATACTCTTTTCTAAAATTGCCTCTTAAGACAGTGCAAGACAGACACTTGTTATAGTTTGTTGTGCATTATTTCAGAGGCTGTTATTAGAAAAACTTGAAAGTATTTGGACTGAATACGCAAGTACAGTATTAAGAGTCTACTTATATAATTAAAACATGAGTTATAATGCGTTTTAAATAAGTGTTACTGAAAGAAAAAGTCTGTTAAACTGCTCTTCCCGAAGAAAATTCATAATAACTTAATAATTATTATAAAGTTGATAAACTAAGCATAGGTCAATCTCCTCGTGACGAATAGCTATCAAAGGATATATTTATAACTCTAATCACTGGAAGACTAGAGAGTGATATTATGTAAACCCCATTGTGCATTATATATATTAAAACAATGCTATTAGGGAATATTAATACTCCTGTTTCCTAACTGCATTGTTTTAATATGTATTAATATGAATATTAATATCGCATCAAATTTGTCACATGTTAAAATGGTTATTGCAGAGAATTTAGATAAAGAATCTTTGCTAGAAAGACTTATAACCGGTTTAAGATGTTAATAGACAAGTAGTATCAAACTAAACTTAATATATCAGAATGCAACGTCACGCAAATATCAACAAAGACTTCACTAAAGATTTACATGGATAAGATGTAAAAGCATCTATCATTCGTTTATATTTTAACATAATCAAATTAGAAACAGAAACCACAACGTACAGAGAAAAAACTCCATACATTATTCAACATTCAGTATCTACATTTAAATATTTTTGAGTAGAAAATAGTTGATTAGAGACGTATAAAAATCTTATGTAATCTACTACGTTTATTTGTTTTAGAACCAAGCAAATAAGCGGTAGATTCCTTTCAAAAAATACCGGATAACACAGACATGTAACAGAAAAACTGGATGTTCTCAATTGTAACCGTAAAAAGTAGCAAATGTAACGTTAAAAAAGTTCTATAATCAAACGCATTATGAATTTAAACTAGCCTTATTGTACTCTCGTGGAATACAATACAGTATATCCTTTGACTTGTATACAGTATATTGACTAGATAAAAATTAAATATGCGTTTAGTAGTTTTGTTAAAATATTTAAACAATTTTATAACTTCGTAAAGAAGGCGTAGAAAGTATAAATAAGGTAGTAGGCGTATTAGGCAGTAGGTAGAATTGGACTATATTATAAAGGATTTTCCAAATAAAAACCGTCGAAAAAACCGTACAAAAGTTAAAGAAAATTGAGATTAATCATTTAGCTACATAAAGGTATGTTTGATATCGAGAATTAATTGTAATGAAAATATCCTATCATGCGTACAAATTACTACATAAATCGAGGAATTATTCGAGCGATTTAATTGAAAAATTCCAAAAAAATGACGAAATTTACATTAATAAAGAAAAGGATTTTTTATTTTCGTTAATATTATTCCAATTTCAGTTTATTTATCTACGAATTTACAAGATTTATGTAATTTTAAACGCTAGATACAACTTAGTATGAGCGACTGGGACAATTACTTTTGATTTTTCATAAACACCAATTCATGAAATAAAATAAAATACACGTTTATAAAGTAGCATCCTTCTACTTTAATGTAAACATTTTGAAATCCGTGAAACTATTTTATTATTTACAGAACTTTTGTTGAAATAGTGAAGTGTTACAACTGACCCCAATGTAGGGTCAATTGTAACGTGTTGTAACGTCTATATTTTAGCCTTGTCTGCTTCGGTGCTGCTTTGTTGCTAAAACGTTAAAATAACGGAAGTGGAATGAAAAAATTGGAAATTAAATGCTTAAACAGTTAAAACGTATAAAAAGTTTCCCAAAGTTTTTTGTAGTTTAATCTAAATCATCGGATATTACAATTTTGGCATAGGTATACTACATTAACTGTCTCAATCTGCTTCTGTTCCTTTGTGGCTTGGTGCCTGAACTGTTATACCAGTCTTATTAACATCGTAAATGTTGCCTGGCTCAAGCTTATACCTTTCATTTCAGCAAGGTTATCGAAGAATTTATTTATATCAAATCAATTGAAATTTATGACACTTGTGAGACTAGTCGACTCGGGCTTTCTGATGGATAGCTGGGTGTTTCGCTTTGAAAAGCCACACGACTCTAGCTATTTCATTTCATTCCACTTTTCTGCAGTCTTCAAGTTATATTTCACAGCGCACTGATAAGCTAGTTTACGAACATACCTGTACGTAAGACGGCAGAACAAGTCAGCTGCCATTCTTATATATTGATAGAAAGTCAGAATTGTTTCCAGTTCATTTGTGAACGTACGGTTGTGAGGTTTTATAACCAATAGAGGTTGCGGCTCCTTTGATTGTCCCCGTCTTTGAACAGTGCAAAGACACGGGGCAAATATTTAAACTTGTTGCCGCTAATCTTACTGATCTGCTTTCATCCAGAATTGCAGTCACAGCCTTCATCATTGATTCATTTGAAATGCTTCGTTTTTATCTTTCTCTCTTGTTTTTACAGGCTCCCTGTAATAAATTACATGGAAGGACTATAATAAAGTACGTTAACAATACAAAAAAGTAGAGAATGCAGACAGTTTTAGAGTAGCCTCTTCAAATGATTAAAAATCCAGCAACGAGTTGCGTAACTTTCCCGGAAAAAATTTAAATTGCGTGTAGCGCCATCTGTTATTGGATCTTATGTTAAAATTTTTTTATATTATTAATTATTATAAATTGGCAAAAAAGCCTAATTTTTAGAGTAGAGATGAGTTTTATAAAATAAATTGTAAATACTAATAACAAGTAAAATATTTATTAAGTTCGACTCCATTCATGACACCACCTTCGACCTTTAACCACCAAATTTAATAGCATCAATGCTCCTAATAAACAAACCTCCTACAAAAGACACAGGAATTATTAATACAGTTTGTATCTATGTTAAAAATTTAATATAAAAATACCTTTAAATCGAGATATTTTGCAATTTATATGTGCTTTGTACTTTACTATACTTTGTACTACGTACTTTAGTACTGTTATATACTTAATTTAGTAATAACCGTTTATGCTTATCCTTGCTATTACTGTAGATATTATTTAAATGCTATTTTTATTGATATTAAGTTTAATTAAATACTGTTTAATGATTGCTATTCCATGTTACGATTCATTAAATATCAAATACCTCTCCATTTAAAGTTGTAGATAAAATTTTATTTTATGTACAGTACATAAAATATAATTTATATCTACATAAAAACTATAAAATAAAACATCTCCAAGCAAGATATTTTGTAATTTATATAATATATTTATATGATATAAAACATAACAGCTAATGTGAGCAGGAAACGTAACTGCAAGTCACATTGCATGACATATATGTAGTATAAAGTCTCCCTGAAAACGAGTATTTTCAATACAGTAACGGCCTGCATGTAGCCCGAATTTAAGCTCCATAGAAAACTTATGGAGTGATTTAGTCAGTGCTATATTTTAAAAACATTTTATGCCTCAATTGTTTATTTCTAAATAATTTTTAAATTTTTTCCCTTAATATTTAAGATTTAAAACACTTTTCCAAGTGTTTATAAAATTTATACAGCGCTGTATAATTGCATAAATTAAATTAAAATAAGGGTTAATTTAACCCTTGGTGCCAAGATGGCGGCTCGTCTCTTGCAGGTTCTAACCTAACCTAACCTATTCTAATAATTTGGTTGCTAATAATTATGGTAATTTATTAGAATAGGTTAGGTTAGGTTAGAACGTGCGTCCCACTGTTTCCTTGCTGGAATCAGAGACGAGCCGCCATCTTGGCACCAAGGGTTACATTAACAAAAAATGAATAAAATAAAATAAGTAAATCTATAATATAATTAACACATACACATATATTTACCTATAGAAGTTTTGAAACGAAACATCAAGTAAGGATTTATTTTATCAACGATTCTAAATATTAAATAATTATATTAATAAGCCACATACAAATTATTCAAAATAGTTGAAATATCATATTCAATTTTAAACAAGATTTAAATTAATATATCGAGAAGAATTCAAATTATGAAGCCGTTATAATTAAGAAAATGCTTAAACAATATTTACAGTACAATGAGTAAAATTCATTAAGCAGAATAATAGATTATATTTAATCATCTCTATAATTAATTCTAATTAAAATTTTATACGAGTCGATAGAATTTATCGTTAATATATTTAGGTTAACAAAAACATAATCTATTTTTATGTATTTGGATCAGTTTGATGAGTTAAAATGATCGCATGTTTTCTACTCTTAAAAATTCATTTATAAGTACGAGTAATTGCTAATAAATTGTTTGATATTTTGTTTCGAACGTTGGGAAAAATCAAGATTTTATTACAGAATTGTCTACATAAAAGATAATCTTACTAATTTTATACATAGATATATAATGCTATAATAAAATCGTGTACTAAATATGTCTGTAGAAAGGATGCAAATTGAAGCCCTGGATGAACCAAGAAATGCCGTAAGTAATACTATCAACATTAATGATAAAACATAAGAAAAGATTTAATTATCAATATTTTCTACTCATTTTCCGGATATTTATTTGTTATTTTAATAATATGATTTTTATAAAAATATATTTCCATTTACAGGCCAGATACAAGGTTTGTATATCTTTATATCTTTAAACTAAAGAAAAAAAATTTAAATTTAATCATTTCTAATTCGATAAAAAAAATATAACAAAAATTTAAGAAAATTAATGAATGCAAATTGTTGTATTATAGATTACTTTTATCATCAATTAATTTTATGTGAGCAATCATTTTTTTCTTTCTTTCTTTTTGAATAATTGTAATAGAAAAACTAGGTAATCAATATGGAAAGTAAATTTTTTTATGTATAATTAATTCTCTATACTTAATTTTATATTTTACTTTAATATTTCAATAGTTATGCTTTACTGCTTTATCATCACCACTTGCTTAATAACATTAAGCAAATGATAGAAAGGGCATAATATCGAAAGTAACCTATGCATATTAAACTTTATTATATTTATTACTAAAAATAAAATAATAAATTACTATTATTATATTTTAAAATTATATTTACATATTAATATCAGCGTTAAAGTATAGCCCCAGAATGAAAACTTATCGTTAAGCTACTGTGTCAGACAGGAAAGACTCTTTTACAGGCTAAAATTATATTGTATACTAATTTCATATTGAGTAAAAGGTTAAGTACAGATGTTTTATAATAAAATATTTAATATAAATTGAAGAAATGTTGAATACCTCCATCAATATAAGATAGCCTATAAAATTTCTGATGTTTTTCCTGTTGTAATTATTGTACAGTGTATAATAAAGATGTAGATGCACTCTAGATTAATTATTAAAAATTGATACGAAGTTACAGCTTTTAAATTTAAAAATTTTTGAGATCCGCTGGTTAAAATATATGGAAATGGTTGTCTTTACTATGATTAATATTCTGCAGTTTATATTTATCGCGTACACGTATATGCAATTTCTATTTCTTACAGAATGTTTAAGAGATTTAAAAGAGTCAAATCAAATTATTTTAAACGAATCGATTTTATTTGAAACTTTAAATACATCAGGAATAGTGAAAGTAAATAATATTAAATATTAATGGCTATTCAAGCTATTTAAGTGTCAAAAGTACTTCATGGAGAAAGAAGAAAAACAAGATGTACTTTCAACAAAATGACTCTACGCGTGAATTACTTAAATCGTTATTTACTTATTAATAATTTAAAATTTTCTGCTGTAATAATATTTCGAAATTTTAGAACTTGTAACTATCGTTATCACTCTCTCTTGTTCTAACATTTTATTGGTTTAGATTAGTCAAAGGTTTCTATCTCCTCCAATCTTCCTTCATGAACTATCTTCCAGTCTTTTCTTATTCTATCAAGTCCCGTTTAATCTGATCTCTCCATCTCTTCCTGGTTTTCTCTTCCTGTCCTCTATTTTCTGTTCATAATGTCTTCTCGGTATTCTTTCCAAGCCCATTCGTTTCATATGCCCAAACTCCAGATGCTCTTTTCTCATTCTGTTCATCAGACCCATTACTTTTAAGCTGTTCCGTATTACTTTCATTCCTTGTTGTATCTACTTATAACTTCAATTATTTATTTATTTATTACTCTCCTTCGAATATACAGATAAATTCGTTCAATACATTCGCGTGCATAATTTATTAATTCAACAATCTAATTATTCAGATGATAATATTAAACTTATTATGATAATTTATGTTCAACAATAACGGTGTTCAATAAAGAATTATGTTTATTTCTTTAAAAATATCTAAGAAACATACAACTCATTAAAGGCACCATCCGTTCGATACGCAAGGAATATCATGGATATCGATTATTAAAATACGAAATATTTAAAATATTTATCGATTTTAAATATATAATCGAAGTAAATATAAAAAAGGGAACGTCTAAAGTTTCGGTTGAGTATATTATTCGAGTGACTAACACTATCCAATTTGTTTCCTTCCTGATTGTAATGCCCAAATTAAATCTAAGAAAGTTTCTTAATTGGGTTTAGAAGCTGATTTTGTAAGAGTAAGTCGAGAGAGAAAATATGTTTTGCGTGACTAAAAACTAAATTTTTTAAAATTCAATGACGTTAAATAACCTCCAAATAACAATAGTTCGATGCTTAGAAAAATATAAGTTTTTATTCTTTGCACGAATTGAAACTGTAGTAAACACATAAGAAGCATCTAAGCTAAACTTTTAGTCAGTAAAAAACAAAGAACATAAAGAAAAAATCTTTCCATTGATGGACTCGTGTTTTGTTATTTTCTGGAAAATTCGATATATAATTTTTTTCTCTTTTACTCCTGTTCAAACTTCAGTTTTCGATCTTTCTTTTTAACGAAAAAGAAGTATTTCGAGGAACGTTTAAGCTTTGTAATATAACGATTCTCGTAGGGTCTTATCCTTAGTAATGCTATAGGCCTGAATTAATTAATTATAACGATATTTTACGCATAAAATAAACATTATATTGTTTATAATTAACATAAATTTTTTATAGTTTATAAAAGGGAATTATAACTCATTTTTCTTTCGTATAAAATTAGATATTCTCTGCAAGTTAAATGAAAATTCCCGAAAAATTATATTGTAAAAAAATTTTAGAACATCAATTTTTTAAATTTACAAATTTAACGATCCGTTCGGGAGAGAATATGGACATTTTTCGGATCTTATTCTTACCAAACGGTAGAATTTCGTGTTCCTTTTCTGTTTTTGCACTTGACGCGACGTACATTTGCTACAACCCGTTATTTCCTCCGAGATGGATAGAATGGTAGATTTGACACGTGCCAATTGGCATTTCGGGCAGACAGACAGAACTTCTAACGTAATATCACTCAATGCATCTAGAAAGATGCATCCGGATCATTTTCTATTGCTTTAGTAGCATTTCTTCGAGGGCAAGTGTTCTCAAATCGGATTTTCATCGAACGTTCGTCAAACTCGTGTTACTATCCTTGTATATGTTTTCCTGCCTTAACGGTAAGTAAATTAGGCTTTTTTCTGTCCAAAACAGTAGACAGTATGTAAGTTAAATTCGCTTAAAAGAATCTCTTTGAGTGCTTTCGATGCCTAATTTTGTTACTATAAACTTTTCAGAGTTATCTACCTTCTTAACAATTTTAAAATAGATTTCTAAGAAATAAATGCCATTCAGCATTTGAGATGATGCCACATTTTCCCTTCAAACAAAAAGTTTTATTTTAAAAAAATTTACTCTTTTTATGCAATTTTTTCGTTGAAAACATTTAAAAATATATGTCCTTTTACGGCTTATGACATTATTTCTATCCGTTTCTATGTACTTTTCGTCCCATTCTTTTCTTCTTAAAATGTAAGTAATATTTAAAAGGATGCTTTCAATTTCATCCTTATTTACTTTTGTCGTTTTTCATTATATAAAGTATTCATTATATTTTTTAAAAAAGCATTAAAATAGCGGATATTTTTAAAGGATTTGGAAATATTTATAAATAAAAAAAAAGAAAGGAAATTTAAAGATTTAAATATTGTTGAAGGAAAGCGTGAAGCATAGAATTGTTTATTGTATGTACTTTTAAATGAATTCCTGATTTGTAAAGGAGATATTCTCTTGACTCTGTGGCTTTTTTTTAAAGTAAAATGTGGATAGTTCCGAGAAAAGAAAGTCGATATTTCTCATTACGGTCAATTCGTTTCCGTTCAAAGACAGGAAAATAAAAGGTTTTTCGATCTCGCGGGACAATTTTCACCTGAACATCTCTTGCTGAAGAATTACACCATTGTAACTCCTTTCTTTCACCAAAAAAGTTTCTAGTTTTGTTCAATAGATGGCAGTTCTGATACTTGCCAAAAACAATTTATCAGATTAATGGCGTTTTAACGACTAAGAAAGAAAAAAATAAAAATAAAAAAGTATATAGCGGAATGCTTCGAGGGTTATTATTTACACCAAATTAGAAAATAAATAAAAACAATCGTCTTTTTTTCCTGTTAATATTTTAAAGGATATATATATATATATATATATTTTTTTCTTTTCGGAAATATCAGGTGCAAGCTAAGACATTTATACGAAATAAAATCGCATTTTTCCTTATAATTCAAGCTGGGAAACACGTATTTTTAATAATTTATTACGAGGAAAGCAAATTACGATACCATTTCTTAAAGTTATAAAGAAAAAATAAGGTTTAAGCAACGTATAATGCGTACCTCTAAATTGTTAAAAATGACAGGTTTAGCTTTTTATGGTAGTTTTTTCCTCCCTCTTTTGTTGCTTCCAAGTTATTATAACTCCTCGAACAGATTAATAGGAAACTTTAGAAAAGAAGCAAACAGGCGAACTTTTTTAAGAATGTCCAGATATAGCAACGATTAATCAGTCAAGTTGGAATTTTCTGGTGTTTGGTCCAAGTGAAGCGGAACCTTTCTCCTTTGCTTGTGACTGACCAACTCCATCGATTCCTCATTTCTCAATGACATTCTTTGTCACAAAAACTGACCTCTTATCTTCCTTCTAGTACTATCTGGTTGGAGATTCCTGATTAATACCGTGTATGATGCCACATACTGTCAACCTCATTGATTAAACGTCATGGCATATTTTGAGACAAACAAAGAGAAGATAATTCTTGTCATCTTGAATTCTATATTATTTTTCTCTTTATACTTTTATAGTTAATCTTTAATTTATAAATAAGCAAATCGCTACTTTTTTATGACGAAAATTGCGTATGGATTAAATATTTCTAATGCATTTTCATTAAATAAATGTTCTCGTAAAGGTAGACCTTATAAGCTATAAGAAATGTTTATTAATTTAATAAAAGTCTTGATATAACGTTGAACGTAACCCATTAACGTATTAATAATACTCGAAGCTTTAAATCGAATTTTAAAAGTTTGTCGACGTTTTCAATTATTCAGAATTTTTACTTATTTGTTTTTATAATAATAAAAAGAATAAAAAATACTTAGAATTTACTAATTTATTTTTTATGTTTTCATATTAAGATATTTCTTTATTATCTACATTTATTATTGAAGTAAAAATAATAGGAAAAATTTTAAGTTAAAAGGATTTCTGTCGATATCATACATTATTTATAATACTAATTTTAATTTTATATTAGACGGCCGAATGATCGAGACGGTTAAGGCTTATTGGTCTATGGATCCAGGTTCGAATTCCGGGCGAGCATTTATGGGCGGTGTCCGTTCTTCACCATCGTGGGCCTGACTGAACTGGCGATGTGTATGGAAAAAGAGGCCCTCTTAATGACCACAGCATGAAAAGAATTAAAATAAACAAATTGTTTATGGGCGAGTTATAGCTTCATGGAACCCAGGCAAATTTGAGTTAGGGGCCCCATTACAAATTGACTTCAGACGTTTTTCTTCGAAGGATTTCTTTTGGGAGGAAATATTTTCTTATATAAGATTAGTTTGGAGGCCCTTTATTGGTGGGAGCTCAGGCAATTGCCCCCTTTTTTGCCCAAAAGGATAACGCGCCACAAACAGCTCTATAAATTTTATAAACATCAAAGTAATGTTATGTTGCTAAAAGATCAAATTTATGTTTTAAATGAATAAACACCGTTTAAGGATTATATTTCAATCGTGAATAATCACTTTTGCCGTTCAAAAAACGCCTTTGAAATATATAAATCTCCACCGATTCAAAAACGTGAAATTTATTAAACAATCTTGTTTATGCCTGAAGGTCAATCTTTCCACATTAAACAAGAATTTCTTTCTAAAGATTTTTTTTATCTTTCTCCCTCAATTCCAGCGATTAACCTCCATTAAGTCATTTAAACAACAATATAGATCTTAAAATTAATTATTTTTATGAGCAAGAGCATAGAAAAATGTTAATGGAGCAGAAATGATAAACTACAATAAATTTATGTTAAACTAAGCATGAAAATTTTAAAATCCATTAACGTGTCATATTAATATGAAATATTTTCACTCGATTTACCGGATATTCTGCTTAAACATTTTATTAAAAGAATAATAATTAAAAAAATAACGTATTTAACAATGTGAAAATCTTCTAATTAATGCGATGAAAATTGAATTATATCAGTAACTTACTCACAATAAACTCTTGTAATATTTCATGTAAGGGTTGAATATTATTTTTAATTATTTAACAATAAAATATATAAAATAATATATATATTTTTTTTATTGTCTATAAATTAGAAAACGTAGTTAAAATTCGAAATTTTAAGATAATACACTTCATTATTAAGTATATAATTAATAAAATAAAAACAAATTTAACTATAGTAAGACGTTAAAGCTTTTATATTTAATCCAATAATAATTATTTTAAACAAAATCATCATTAATTTATGTAAACAGGCTAAATTATATTTTAAAAAAATACAATTATTTTCCCTCAAAGAATTATTATTAAATTCATCCAATTTCTTATATTTGTTAAGGATAATATTACTGGGAAAGGGGGTTAAAAATTTAAATTAAGTTAAACTTATTACACCTTAAAATTTTTATTATATTCATTAAAAATAAATCTAATTATGAAGCTGTAAAGAGACTAATGAGCATTTTTTTTCCTTCTTGTATTTTTTTTGCTGTTTGTTATATAAAATGGATTAGAAAAAAATAATTGTTTTAAGCTTGTTTATCGCTAGAAATGAAAGGAAAAAAAAAAAATATATATATATATATATATATATATATACAGTTGCTTCGTCGTGTATAACACATAAAACAAAATTGGATTATTTTAAATGTATTCATTACGAGTAATAAAAAACTGCAATCTACTACATCATCCATATGTAAAACAGTGCAGAGACATGATTATTATTTTGTATTTTTTTGTATATTTATGAATAAAAATTGAAAAAAATATCATTATTATGCAACTGTTAAAGAAAATGAGCTTCCATATTCCGGATATTCATTAAATGTTAACTGCTAAAATGAAAAAAATTCTCATCTTCTTCTTCTTCTTCTTCTCTACATTGAAAGCTGATGCGCTCTTTCCATGATAAAATATTCTCTAATAATAAATTTATTTAAGTATAAAAATCGAATATAAACAAACGTATACGCGAATTCAAATAGGATAATTAAACGAACAAAACTTATTTTTCTATTCAAATATATAAATATTTAATACTCTCTTACTTTAATTACATGCATCCCATCTTTAAAATATATTTTTTTTTTCCAGTTCCTTCATCTAAAATTCAAAAGCGTTTAGATATAAATAAAAATAATTATAAGTTTAAGAAAGAATGTTTAAAAAATGTTTAAAAACATAAATAAAAATAATATTATTATCAAAAAATTTAATTTCTACTTCTTAAATATGTCTCTAATATTTAAGAATTCAGAATTAATTTCATACTAGTAACTACATTAAACAATATATGAATTTATAATATAATTTTATAAAAATAATAATAATAATAATAATAAAATTTTACATTAGTATACAGAATTTATCACTTAAAATCAAAAGTAGAATATTAAATTATTGTAAAAAAACAAAAAGAAATGAAAGGAATAAATAATTTTCAGCTGTGAGAATTGTATGAATATCAAATTTCCTTTCTACGTTGTTTTAAATGCAAATAAAAAAATGTAATTTAATTGTACATTAATAAATTTATAAGGGACTTCTCTGCTTATTTATCAAAAATAATAATTATTTTCCTTTCTTATTTTTATAAAGTTATAGCTTAGTTTAAGATAAATTACCCTCTTCTTCTTCTTTCATAAAAGAAATAAGACATCCTTAACTATTTATAAGAAAAAAAAGGAATTAATTAATTATAATTATTCATTGAATCTTATTAAAATAAAACATACGTGGAATGAAGCATTACTTTTAAAAAGTCATTGAAATAAAAGATAAAATGTGTGTTTTAATCGCAGCACGTTTCCCATTTACTGTGTGAAATTTCTACTTAGTATAAATGATCCGAAAACGTGTGTTAACACGGCCCCTGTAGAATTGTGTGATTTCTATTCATCTACTATTCAATCTACAGGTATTAACCAGTTGCCCCTGTTGGTTTGTGTAATTTCTAATTATCTACTGTACTAATGATAGGTGTTAGTAAGTAGCCAACATTAATTTGTGTAATTGCTATTTCTATCCCTTCAATAAGAAGTATTAGCTGGTGTTTTCTCATTAATTCGGCTGAATTTTATTGAATTATTATTATTATACTCCAATAATATATTAATTTAGATATTTTTCTATTTTAAATACGTGTCTTTTAATCATTCTGCTTATAATAACGTATAATAAAACGACAATTATTTCCTAATTTACTGTAATTTCTATTCGTCTACTGTTTAAACGATCGTTTAAGTAAGTACTTAACTAACTTTTACTAATTTACACATTCTCGAAAGAATATTAGCAGATTTTTATTCATTTAAAATTGTATTTTGTTAAATATTTTCTCTGGTGAAATAAGATTTTATATATATTTTTATTATTTTATATTATTATTAATGATAATATAATATTTATAAAGTATTATATTGTGTTGTATATTGTAAAGTATTCAAGATATAAATTGATCTTCCGGCCATTTTATAAATCTGGGAAACTCGTATATTATAAAACTCGGGTCTGAGGATCGAATCCGGGCGAGTAAATCCCCAAAAATCTTTCATAAGCAGTCATTTCATTGGTCGAACCCATAATGGGTATGGAAAAAGGCCCTCTTAGCGCAAATTTTTAAGATTACTAAGACCTTTCCTCTTTATCTTCTTTTTAATCTCCTCATTCTCTTCCTTCCTTCAGCCTAGGCTCTAGGCCCTACCACTTAATATTAAGAACAACAATAACACGTCACATAACACAGCGCCTAAACAATACATTTTTTCTGTAGTTAAACACGACTTTGCACTAAGAACCAATATGAAATAAACGATAAGAATGTCAATTATAAAAAGAGCATATAAATAAATAAATATATATATAATTTAAATTTAAATTTTAAATATGAAAGAGTTAATAAACATAAATTGCATTCAAGGTAATTTTACGATTAACACGTTACTCGTAACGTGATATTTGCAATAAATTATTATTAATTGCTTAGGAATAAATTGTTTGAAAATCTTCTAGGCATATTAAGTATCTTTCGAGAAATTTAATAGTTCTGTTAATTAATAATATCTAACGATTTGTATGATATAATTTACGTAGAAATTTTAAACTTTGTATTAAAAAATTTAAATGATCTTTTCGTTTTTTATGATTTACTTTAAAAGATGTTTATTTGAAATTTATTTGAATATTATCAATTATTACGAAATTCCTTACAAATTTTTAGTAAGATCAAAAGCACAATAGATTATGTACTGTATTAACTCAAGTTGGTTTGATGGAATAAGGCAACACAACACGCGAGCGATCTACAGGGGGAGGTACAGTACGAAAAACTGGCCACGTTTAGGTGTTAGACACACAAAGAAAACACGGGAAACAACACGTGGTCAGGTGCCAGTGGTTATAACACCACTCAGCCACTGGTGGACCATATAAGTATTGGACAAAGGTAAAGATTCAGTTTGCATTTTTTACGTCAATTTATTGTCATTTCTTCAATGAGAAATTCTGAAAATGACGTGAAATTTACTAAAAATATTCAGTCTCTCGATCAGTCGAACAGACATTATGATTAAACGCTTTGTATAAGAATCCGATAAGCATAGTAACTTATAAATTTTTCATAATTCAAATCTTGTATAGTCAATAAGCTACATTTTACGATTGGTGATCGTATTTGAATAATATTTAAATATTTCTAATTGTTGGAAAAAGAAAATTTACTTAAAGTTTAATTATAATATTCAGAAATATTTCATTAAAAAGAAAAACTTTTGTTGAAATATATAAACATTTCTCCATAAGTCTCTACAGATTTCGATTTTAATTTGAATGGAATGTTCAATTCATTTTCTTAATAATAAGTCCGACAATTAACAATAACAAGCTCACAAATTTAATTTAATTTTAAAATGTCCTTTGTGAGCTTGTCGTTGTTGATTATTGAAATTATTTAATTTTATAGATCTTGTTAAATGTATTCTTTATGACCGCAAAATAATGAATATTCTAAAGACTTTGTAAAATTTATTATACAGTACTTATGTAAATTATTTTCGCGTCAGAATTCATTGAAAATTGTATTAAAAATAATTAAAATTTATACAATTTTATCGAAAATATTAAATTTCAAATAAGCAAATCTTATTAATCAATGCAATTATTTATGAAGAATTTTTCCCAACATCTACATATCTAGTGACTTTCTCGGTTAATTCACGAGAGCTTTAACTTCCTACTTTAATTTCCTAATTACAGAGAACAAAAACAGCTTGAAAAATTCCGAATTTTACCGCATTATTCTATGATAATAGGAGAGAACTTTGCCGCTTGATAATAGAAATATCATGGATAATTCAACGTGGATAATTCAACGAAAATCCACTAGAATTTTTATAATATATTTATTATATATAAATTCGAAAAAGACAAGTAAAAATACATTATTTAAAAATCAAAGATTAAATTACGTGCACTTTAAAAAAGCAATAAAAGTCTCATCTAACATAAATGATATTAAACCATAAGAAAATTTCAAAATTTTATGCCAAAGGATTACATTTTTATCCTCAGATTTAGAAAATCCGGCAAGAGAAGAAGAAATAAGAAAGGGAAAAAAGGAAAAGAGAAAGAAAAAAAAATCATGAATTATATTGGAAAGCACGGACATCTAAACTACCAACAAAACTTTTTAGATGTTTATCGAACAGATAGTTTTAAACTCTTATTCCTTCTGCCGCACCTGAGGCTTGTTCCCTTAATCTAATCATTGAAGGCATTCAACAGTTAGCAACACCGAAGCCATCAATGAAAGTAAAAGTTTCCAAAAAAATCCAGGATTCTCGCGGATACAATTTTCTGAAAGTGTAACGTTTAATGAATATAATTATAATATATTGATCTGTTATCGTTATAGAAGAAATAACGTACTTAACACCCAAAAGTATGGTCGTTACAGAGTAACATTATTAAACAAGGATCTTTTATTACTGTAGTAACACGTGTGAATGATAACTAAGTAAGTAGAGTTAGGAATAGCGTGAAAACAATTGCAATAAGGAACAATACATTGTTACACTTATTAGCATTTTAATTCAAAGAGAACTGTAACGTTGCATTATCATCTTATTTTATCATTTTATTATACTTAAGAGAGTTGGAAACGTATTAGAATCTTATTCTATTTACCTCATTAACTATTATAAATGTAGCTGTATCTAATATCAAATTAGAATATATCCGTCTCCTGCTAATCATCATTATAATGCGATTTTAGCTAGTCACATGCCAAGAGTAATAATTATTATTCATATATTCACATTCGTATGTTTCTGTAAAGCAGAATGCTACTTATTGAATAACTTAATGAAATTGAATCGTTAATTTCTAAGCAAAAATAAAAATATTATAGAAATATTTATATTTGTAATAGAATTTATAAAGTTTTCTTTCTGTGTGTAGGATTTATAATTTATTTAATATGATAATTAATAAAATACGAGTGTTTATTTGTACTCAAATAGTTCAATTATTTATAAAACTTCTTAGGCATTGTCTAATAATACGGCAATAAATTGTCATTATTAATATTAATCGCGTTCTATTATATATATATATATATTTGAAACTATTATTTGTTTATAAGAATTTATTAATGAATTTTTATTTATATAAAGATTTCAGTGTTCAAGGAATTTATTACTTTAGACCTTATAGTTTACACGTGTTGGTGGATGCAAACCCGCGACCAACTCTGAACACTGGTGTTCAGGGTTTTTCACGGGTTCGAACCCACCAAGGTTGGCCACTTAGAGTTTTCCGGACTTTATTCACGTATCTAATACCTAAGTAGAGGCCAGTTTTCAATAGAAAGGCATCCCTCTTTGTCAGATCGCATGTATTGCATTGCTACATCGTGTAAAGTAATAATTTGTACATGGTAAATTTCCGTAAGAAACTTACAGATACTCGTAAACAGACTGTTAAGGTATCAGAAGGAGATCCAGGATTGCATCTGGTAAAAAGTCCCAAGGATTTTTCATGAATGGACCCGTTCCTCCATCACCCAGGTAAAGAAAAAAAAGGCTTTCTTATTGCCCACAGATGAAAAAAATCAAAACGAATAGCGAATTAATATTTATATTAAAATAAATAATACAAATAAAAAAAAATTAAAATAAAAAATAATATCCAGAAACATTCGAAAGCATAAACTTTCTTCAACATTAAACTGGAAAAAGAAAAAAAAAAGCAGCGCTTAGGAAATAAAATCAAATAAAATCGTCCATTTAAAAACAAAACGGATTTGCTTGTAACACTTGTACCAAAACAAAGCTCAGCACCATAAACCAAATCTATGCTTTAGTATTTGTAAAGAAGAATTTTATCTATTTATTTCCTACTATAAAAAAAAAAAAATTGGAAAAATTTAATACGAAAGTCTAATATATAATAACTTTATCCATAATCTTCTTACATAAGCGAAAATTTAAATTATTGTAATATCGGATTTCATTTCCGGAATTTTCTTTATTTGCCCGAACGATTTCACGGGAAGACGAAAAGTAGATTTAATGGAGAAACTCCCCTCCCTTCCCTCTTCTACTTTGAATGATGGTAGAATCTGGATTCTTATAAATACACAAATTCCGTGGTTTACGACTCGAACGTGGATTTTCTTATTCGGTCAGTTGTGTCGACTTCAACTTTGAAAAAACAGGAATATATATACTCTCTTTTGTAGACGGGATATGAAAGGAATAAAAGGTGTTTCCTATCGACTTGTTTTATTGAACTAGTATATATCCACAACTCTGAATATACATAGGGATAAGCTGGTATTTACATTCTGTTTTCCGAATTTGTAAAGAACTGCGGTCATAAGATTATTTGCGTTTTTCTTTACTTGTAAGAATTATAAATAAAAGGATGGGATGTTATTATTTAACTCTGTTTAACCACCGCAAATACAACTTCTTTCAAGTTATGCTCAATACCGGTTTTTCTTTAATGCATCTAAAGTTTAAATAATACTCTTTTTTTTTTTAATTTTTAAATGTCATGTTTTTAGTTTTATTACAATGCAACTAGTTATGTTAGATCGGTGATTGACAAAGTGGGGGCTAATACCACCTACAGGAATGCTGGAAACAAGGAGTGATGGAAGACAATGGCGTTAAAAATGCACTAAATGGGGTAAAGTTTAGGAAATACTATGCGAATTCGGTTAATGTTACCTTAGGTAGCCAAGATGGCGGCTCGTCTCTAATTCCAGCAAGGAAACAGTGGGACGCACGTTCTAACCTAACCTATTCTAATAAACTACCATAATTATTAGCAACCAAATTATTAGAATAGGTTAGGTTAGGTGTAGAATGTGCGCCCCACTGTTTCCTTGCTGGAATTAGAGACGAGCCGCCATCTTGGCTACCTAAGGTAACATTAACCGTGAATTCGAGTAAAGAACGTATCGTAAATAAAAATCGAATTCGGATCCCCCTGGAAATTTAATTCATTTTCATTATGTCGCGTGAGAGATAATGTTTAATTAAAGTCGTTAAGTTGTGTCTAGATAAGCTATTTTACATTGTATAATTTTTTTATTAAAAGAATTCGTAATAAAAATGTTAATTAAATTTACTAGCTGCTGCTCCTTTCAATAAATTTTTTTTCAAAAATTACAAAATAGTTTCAATTATAACAATTTAAAATTTAAATTAATTCATTTAATTTATTCTCATTGTAAAAAAATTAAGAAATTAATTAAAATTTATATCTTAGGGGTAATTCACTTGAAATCGAATATACTTATAATTCATCTCATTTTTTCCCATATAAATATCGAAATTTCGACATTTTCAATAAGTTAGGGTTGCCTAAATCAGAAAAAGTAGGCCAACCTGAATCTCTAGAAACGTCGAACGATGTCTGGCTATTCAGTAGTTCCTATTTTTTACATTTTCAATTGCCATCTCGAAATTTCAAGAGTGTAGGATATGCAGACTTTGGAGGATTTGGAAAACTTTCAAACGATAGGACAACTTCCAGGAATTTCTAGATTTTTATGAATTATCTCTGCAACCATACAAAGTTCTTATAGCTTCAGGAAATACTTCGTGACTTATACAGAGCATGTATTTTGTATTCAGATAACCTCTCAAAAATTTTCAGTAGATATTCTCTATGTTAACATTTCATATATAGGAATTTATATATATATATGAAATGAAATGAAAACTTTTTCTCCTTCTCCCCTCTCTCCCTGTATATAGAGGGGGAGAGGGAGAGAGAGAGAAAAAAAAAAGAAAAATGAAAGTTTTCATCCCAGATTTTTATATTTTCACCAAAAAAAAAAAAATTCATAATAAATCTCAATTACTAAAATACTTCTGAAGAAATTTTGTTTCCAAAACTTCGACAAATGTTTCGGTGCCCCGAAGTCAGGAATTTCAGAATGAAGAAAGGGATTACGTTTGGTGAGTATTATTCCCTTTGATTCTACACGAGAGAAGGGAGTGGGAGAAGAAGAGAAAGAAAGGAAAGAGAAGGAAAAAAAATAAATAAATAAAAAATGTCGGTATTTCAGTGACAAGCAAATTTCCTTTTTCTTATGTCAAACCTTATCCGCTTCGGGCAACCGTTTTGCCATGTTTACGTCCTGTAGGGAATTGAGTAAAGGAAATAGAAGTGTATACCTTGCTGGATGCAGAAGAAGAGTAACGAAGAAAAAAAAAAATGATTGAGGAATTCGGACACGATAAGATTACTTTTTTCAACAATCGATTCCTCCATTAGACTCTATACTGATTTGAAGTGGATGCAAATTTGGTTGAGGATGACAAAACGAGATTTCTAACACCTAACCAAATATTGAATTACATCAACCAACTTTCCATCCCTTTACACAGTGACACAGGCACAGAGAGAGAGAGAAAGAAAGAAAGAAGAAATTTCAAATATTTACCTATTTATTTTTTTTTAGGTTCAATTGGTTCGAGTTATACCGAATTCTTACAATTTTTGTGGATTTTTGAGATTGCAGACTGGAAAAAAATGAAGAGGAAAAAAACATATATATATATATATATATATATAATATTCTGTTTAATCCCGGAGATGTAACGCGTGGAATTCGCTTATTAAGTTGAAAATATGAATATAATTTTGTATTCAATTGCTGTTTTAAAGCGTGAAGAGAACGCAAAAAAATTTTATGTATTTAAAACTTTAAAAAACTATGCAAATTTTCTTTAATTAAGTATGCAAATGGAATAGAATTAAAGAAACTTTATCGGGTATTTAATCGTAATTTTTAACCAAATTTACCTCTGCCCAAATTAAAGTTCCAAGTATTTGCAATTTAACGGTTCGTTGTAAATTGCAAGCGGTTACGATCGAAATTAAGTAAAGGTAAAGATGTAATTTCGTTAACTTTAAACAATTTATATGCATCCGGAGCGAAATACTTTGTAATAATATATTTAAAATGATTAAATATGAACTAACAGTGCAAATAATATACGGTATTTTAAAATAACTTTATAGAACTATAAAAATTCGTAAGGTGAGGAGCGTATAAATAAGGCAACGTACGAAATTGTAAAATTTGAATACTTATTTAAGTTAGATTAATTAGAAAAGAAACAATTCTGGCACAATTAGGAATAATTAAAATGTTAATTATAATTATTAATGGAGCGGCACGGGAGTAGTGTAGTAAAATAACACGAAAATTATTTAAGAAGTTGAAAAATTTGCCATTAAAAGGATTAAATACGAGGAGAGAAGAAAAAAAAAAAATACGTGAAGAAAGCTACTTTGTCATCTCTCGTGCAAATTAGATATTAATAAAATCCCTTATCTAATGGGTGTTTGGGTTTGGTTGACATTAAAATAGTTGATGCGTTTTGGAACAACTTTACTATCTGTTAAGAAACATCAGAGCGAATGGCAATAAAACGAATGGTCATTAATTAGTCTGGCATCAGCCACTTCATTCAACATAATGGCGCGGTTAATCTCTCATTCATAAATCAAATAGCCGAGTGTCGACAACAAACCGACGCTTGAACAGTCAGTTTGTTCAACTTTGTTTGATAAACGACTTCCATGATATCCAGAGATAAATTATTCTTTAAGAATAAGCACAATAACGAAATCGTGAATGTGAGAATTTAAGATATTCTAATTTTAATCGCTAAACTCATTATCTGAGGTTAGTAATGGTTTTTAATGGTTGCGAAGATTATTTTCGATTTGTTCTTGATATACTAAGAAGGTGCGGAGTTTTCTTAAATTATAGTTATCTCTTTCTTACTTAGAATTATCTTTTATAAATTATTTCTCTTTATTAATGAGTTTTGAAGTGGCTAAGACCATCCCAAAATGCTGATTATTCTTCTTTTTTTTATGATGAAGTAACCGTATTACATTACAGCATTTGCTCTTTTGTAATTTTAAAGTTAAAATAGCTTCGTTTTAAATATAATAATACAGTACAATTTATATTAGTTATATATTATATAATTAGTATTAATAAGCTGATGATTTTTGTGTTAGAAAATAAATATATATAATTTATATTACTGAAAGAAAGAATATTCTGTGTTAAACGTGTGGTAGCTGCATTGCAATTTACTAAAACATTTAAGAGTTTCTCTGGTGGCAATTAATAGTGTGCTACAACAAATTAACACTTTGTGCCAAAATGGTGTTTATACTACCTCTAAACGATTTGTGGTATAGTTTCCACTGTAGCAATTAATGGCTTGTATTTTATTATTTAACCACCCAGTCAATTACCTTTAATGATTTATATATATATATATAAATTAAAAACTAAGAATATGATACGGAAATTAACTATTTATTTCATTTGATTTTTTTAAAAGAAAATTTAAATTTGTGACTAACAAAATTCACCGTAAGTAATAAGAAAATGGGGTAATTTTTCTCTTAACTTAATTTTACCTTAACATCAGTAAGTCTACATCAGGCCGACCGCCTCTTTAGTGTGTAGTCGCAAGAGAATAGATCTAGGGTGATTAGTTTCTTTCGGACAGAAAGACATGAAGCAGCAAGATTTTCACCACGACAACAATACGCTGGAGACACAAGACGATTAAGCGATGCGACATTCGTCTTCCATTTCCCTGACGGCGCTCCCGAACCCAAATAGAAAATCACTCCTGTGAAGAAAAGTAGAACTCTTCTTCTCTGATCAATTTATTTCAATTATAACTTATATATATATATATATATTTTCGATAATTTTCGGGGAAAAACTTTACAATATTTCCGACTACATGATAAATTTTACGCACCAGATAATAAAGTATCCATCCGTGTAATTTTTCCCTGTTACACGCGTTCACTTGTATAAATCGCTCTTCCATTTTCGTGTCCTGCTCACTGCAATTTTCCTTTTCTGGATCATTTGTTTGATTATTTTTTCTTTGCTTACTTTTACTTTAAAAAAAAGCAAAAAAAAAAAAAAGAAATAATGATAACATTAATGTAAAACCTTCAATTTACTCTCACTGCCTTAAAGTATACAATTATAGCTCCCTCGCCCCTACAAAGCACAGGTCAAAAACAGAATACCCATCAACTTTACGATCTCAAATGAGTTTCCTTGATTTGAATTCCGATTACACCAATACATAGCAAATATATTCTCGTTTACGTTAGAAAATGGCGACTTATGGCGTTAATTTCTTGTATATTTAACTTAATCATTCTTAAGAAAAATGTTCGGAAGTACTGTACAGTTTCACTTATTTAATATATTTAAAAAATTGTATATACGCGTGGAAAAACTTTTTTTTTAAATTTTTTGTTGTTTAGCATTTTTATTTTTTTAACTCGGTAGTATTTTTCTAAAGAAGAAGAAGAAGAAGGAAGGAAGGAAAGAAAAAAATGACTACGAATAAAAGCTATAGACAACAGCTGGTACTTTTGCATATCTTCAATTTAAATCAATATTGATATCCCAGGGTGGCCGTGTGTCGTAAGTTCCAACTGTTGCCACTAGAGGGCATAAATATTGATTTACGTTGCTATTTCATGTTTACTGATAGTTCTTGGCAAAGGGGTTCATTTTACTTTCTTTCGAGTTTATTACTTTCTCCTCCACAACTTTTTCTTATACTCTTGTTAAGGATAGAGTATTTGTGAAGTCTTATTGGCTATATGTCAGATCGATATGCTAGTTTTTTTTTTCTTTTCACTTAGTAGATAGAGAAGTATTATTTTGTGGATTTTCACTTTTGTTTCACGGTGTTTTGATTCTGTGGACAAGAAGGCAACTTTTTCCCAGTGATATTTAAAGAAAAATAGTATTGTAATTCTTTAGTGTTCGTTATCACGTTAGCTTGTTATAAAACTCTAGTTTTATAACGCAAATCTTAGAAAAAATTTAATAAAATTCTCAAATATATTTTAAAAAAAATTAAATATTTTAACATTTTTCACTTTGTCTTTAAGAAAATTGCAATTTAGTAAAGTATGGTGCGCCATCTAGTATCGATTCTATAAATTAATTGACCAAAATTTCTTAAAATTACATACATATACGATAAGACAAAATTTTTTTAAATTTTATAAATATAATTAATTATATATATATATATTATAATGAATTTTTAAATTTGCCTAGACAATAATTATAATTTTCATTATTTATGATTAGTAGTATTAGTTATTTTTCTATTTAATAATAACGTTAAAATATATATAATTTTAGGATAACGATGTAATTAAAATAATTACTTACACTTGTGCGCCTTTAATTAATAAACACTTATTAAAATAATAATAATAATTTTATTAAAACGTTTTTGTCCTTCTTAATAACGTTTCTTTTACCGTTTCTAGGCCAATTTGCAGAAGAGAACAGCAAAACAAACCGAAGAAAAGAGATAAAAGCTTCCAATTTCCTCTTCCCGCCGAGGGGCGCCTTTTTTGTTCTTCTGATTGCATCTAGAGGGCAGAAAAATACTTCCGGTTTCATTTTAGCACGCTTTTCCTGTCACGTGATCGATTTCATCACCCTCCTATCTTGAATAGGAAAAATATAACTATAATATAAAATCGATAGAGAACTTTTCAAACTTTCAAATTTTAATTATTTATTTTAAAAACTTGAGAAAATTTATCTGGAAAATTTCGAGTTTATTACATTATGAAAATAATTTGTATGCCTCCAGGATAATAAGTTCTGAATAATTGTTTAATATTGATTCTACACAAATAATTTTATTTAAAGTAGTAATTAAAACTCACTTTCTACACTCTCACTTTGTATTATTAATTGATAATTGGCTTCATTTATTAATTAATCTGTATAGGCTTGCATATATTTTTTAAGTTATTATTAAACAAACAATAAATATTGTACTTAATTCTTCTTATTACAAGCTTTCTTTTCTTTATACAAATCTGTTTATGTAAATTTCTAATCATTGAGAATTTAAAAAAAAAATTATTTTTGCAAGTGTATCAATAATACATAAATTACTGTATTTTTCAGCTAATAGATCGTGATTCTAGAGAATGGTAAATTGAATTCTTCGATGCTTAAGAATAATGGTATGCTAAACAGGGATTGTCTACTGTAAATAATCGAAACACCACCGTACACAGAACAAAATAAAGAAAATCAAACTCTTTCTTTTGCAGCTTTGTTGCAAATCTTTATAATCATAATTATTATATTATAGAGGATTATCCATAATTTACGTAACGTTACTTTTATACAATTCAACTACCATATCACCCCTTGTAACGCCCCGTAACGCTGTCGTATCATACACATCCACCTTACAAAATTACTTAATCCATAGCCTCGATCAAACTGAGGAATAATACACAACACCGAACACTTATATTATTTTATTAAGTAAATGTATTACGTATAAACGAGTACGGTTCTCTGTGCAACACTTTAGAAACAAAGGTAAATCATACCGTTACCCGAAAGTTATCCTAGCATTACGCCCATAAACACTCCCATCTTATAATGCATCGTAACGATTACCTGTATATTTCCCGGATAGCCCTATACAATTAATATGAAATTTCTTTTATAGAATAGTGATTAAAATACAAATAAATATTATAACGCACGATTTTAATTAGATAACTGAAGTAATTCTATGGTAACTGAGTAACATACTCTACAAACTCTCAATTTTAACACGCAGACTTTGATTTTTGTAGTGTCTTTCCCCTGTAAATCATACTTTTCCTGTTAACGATAGAGTCGTGCCGGTCATCTATCGTTCGGGAGAAAATTTTTGAATTAAAATAATGTGACTACCGGTTTAGACCGGATGTTTGTATATAGTTAATCGTGACTCCTGCCCCTAAGCTTTTCAAATCTCATCTCGATTTTCATCTATCTAATTCTTTTCTCAGGATTAAGGAAGGAGATACAGAGAGATAACAGACGGGCGCCAGTGGGAATTTAAACGTTTAAACGTTCTACCATTGTTGAAAAGAATATGAAAGAAGGTCTTAGATCTTTGACCTTTAATCTTAAGTAAATATTATTGCATTAAGATTAAGTTGATAAATAATATATATGTATTTATAGTCATTGTCAACGTATACACGTTAGAAAAAAAGCCTATGAGTAATATTAAGATGAAAATTGTATAATGCGTTAAATGTGCCATTTTGAAGTAGAATATAGCTGTATTTTCCCCAAAAGATTTTAAAAATTATTTAGTATTTATAGTATTTTCGATTAATTAACTACATACTTCCTAACTACAGTTTAAAAAGTTTTTTAAGATGGTAAAGCAAAGCAAAATGCTTCGTTTATTATTAAAAATACTATTTGAAAATTAGCAATTAAGTTATATTTATGGATCGAATCACTGTACGTATAAACTGGCATTTAAAATTTGAAAGTTCAAAGGCTATATAACCTATATTACATGCTAGATTCCTCGCACGATGCATGCAAGCTAAATTACTGTCTCTACATTACATCAGTTAAATGATTTTAAATGAATGCATATTTACTATACATAAAATTTAAATATTTCCTCTTTATTTCTGTCTATAAGACTATTATATTTTACAGATTTGTGACATTCTTCTAGTTAAAAAATGAATATGTTTACTACAGTCATTTTATATTTTCAATTCTCCGCATAGCGCTAACATGTATTCAAATTACATCAATGTATATTATTTTATAGTCATATATTATCTAAATTTTTTATAATCGAACTTCGATACTTTAGTCTCGTGTTTCTAAGTTTCGAAAATATATTTCTCATTTTTTATCAGTAGACTAAAATAAGATGACCTGAAAGTTTTTAAGATAAAGAGTTATAATGGCTAAGAAGGGAACCATAATTCCCCGACGTCATTCAGAAAATAAATGGAATAGTTAAAAAGGTCTACGGAGAATTTTTGCAACAGTATACATCATGTCTTTCTTTACTTTGTTTTTTTTTATTTGACAAAAGATCTAATTTGAAATATTTATATCAAAACTGCCAAAAATTTAAACATAATTTCGTTAAATGAATACCAATTTTCCTTCAAAAATCTTGTATAAATTCGTGAAATTATTATTATTATTCGGAGTAAAACAAAATATATTTATTAAAATACACTTTATATTCTTTTATTTGCTGGAAAATTTTTGTGTGAGAAACTTTATTTTACTAGAATTATATTAATGTTATTCAATTTAATATTCATTTTAATAAAATCGTCATCGACGATATATGTTAAACGAACAGTTAAAAATGCCAGTATTTAATTATTTTATATGTTTTTATACAATGGAACTGTAGGAATTTTTTTTTAATTGTTAATTTTATTTTTAATTTTTTCCGCCTTGTTGGAACTAAGAAGGCTTTTTATCAGATACATCAAGAATTCGACTTGGCCGATAAATGGTGAGGGACAAAGCCCAACGTATCTGGAACAAACCTCATGAAAAATTCCTAGGGGTGCTCGTCTAGATTCGATTCCGAGCCCCCAAGGCGGTAGGTTTCGGTTAATAGAGGAAACGTAACCTATGGGCGATCTTCAAGGGTGGAAAGACTTTCGATGAGAAACCGGTCCTTATTTAGGTGTTAGACACACGAAGAAACTCCGGAAAATCCACGTGGTTAACTCCTTAATCAGGTGCGAACCCGCGACTAACCGGTGGGGGAATAGAACTAGTGAATACTGGTCGAGGCGATTAAGGGTCGATTTACACACAACAGTGACGTGCCGGCACAGTGACCGTTTGGTGCATAAACATCGATAAATATCATACATAGCCAATCAGAGTTTCATCTACGACACGTGATCTGTATTCTGTCAATCATACAAGTGTCGTACGTGAAATTCTGATTGGCTATGTGTGATATTTATCGATGCTTACTGCACTGTTGTGTGTAAATCGACCCTAAGGCGTTAGCCTAATCGTCTCGACCATCCTGCCAGCTCTCACACTATTCATAATATAAACACAGTAAAGCCTCGATTTAAAGGACCCCGATTTAATGGACTTCGGATTTAACGGACAAAATTTGATCTGTATATTATATGTGAGAATTAACACAGTGTTGACTTTAAAATGCTTCTTCAGAAATGATTAACCAGATATTTTTCAATAAGAAAAATACATTTTATTATGTTAACAGTTTTCTATTTTGAATATGTGAAATATATACTTACAATATGCTACTTTATTACTTATTAATATATTTGTCAAATATATGCGGTAATCGTGAAGAAAGTTCACTCAACTTTTCTTTATATCAATTTTTAATTCGGAATGAAATGCATTTTAAGACGAATTGTATTTCTGTATTATATTTATTTTTAAATAAATAAACTAATAAATCATTAATGGAGTTTGTCTCTTGCTTGTATTATAAATAAAATTGTTTTAGAAAATCTTAAGACTCAAATAAAAGCAATTTTTTTAAAAAATTTTTAAATTCAAACAGACTTATCTTAAGCTAAAAAAAAATAAGAAATTATTATAAAATTATTATTACGTATTTTAGGGTCACTGCAACAGGGTAAGAACACAGCGTGTCTTATTTCTAGCCATCATATAGGAAAGAGGGATCCTTTCGGGTCTTTGGGTATGGTTTATTTACAATTTTCTTTTCTGTGCTTTAATATTTTTATGTTTTTAAATTTGTTTATACAGTATTTTATTCATTCGATAAAGTTAAATTGAAAACAAAAATACAATTTTAGCGATCGATCGGCGTTCGATTATTTGATCTTTATGGTCAATATTTTCTGAGTAGCGCCATCATGCGTTGGAAAAAACGGATTTAAATACTTTCGTTATTATAAAATAAATTAATAAAATTTTTAAATTTAAATCTAATTTTCACATTTTATTATTTATATTAATTTATATTTATTACATTAAAGGGGGAAAAAGTATATTTCTTTTAACGTTAAAAACTAATATTAAATAATTGAGGTGTACATACTTCCCCATCTATCGGTAATATTTCGAATTAAAGAAATATTTTTTTTTTTAGTATTTCATTAAAATCTAATAATATTTAAAAAATTTTATCTAAAAATTAAAGAAAAAGTTTAAAAAATTATTAATAAAATATATTTAAATATTTATTTATATACCTATTGCTTAAAATAATAAAGTTTATTTAAAAATTTACCTAAAATTAACATCAGATGGCAGCATTATAAAAAATTATATAACACTAATATTTTAATTGTTTTACAGATTTTATGTAATATGCTAATGTTACATTTACAAAATTAATTATAATGAGTAAAAAATACATAATTTCTATGCCATAAAAATATTACTGTAATTAGTTATAAATTATTTCTTTATAATACATTTGTAAGTTGATTTTCGGAAAGTTTTGTTTACCAATGATGTATTAGTAATAGTAATTTTAGAAAAAAAAAATATCGAATGTTTATGATGCGTTAATTTTTGCAGGATCAGCAAGTATATGTTAAGCCATGTAGAACAAATTTTATCATATGATTTCGTTGTTAAATATACAGTAAAATGTAATAGTGAAGCTATCTTGTTTCTATTGTGGAAGTTCTATTGCAATTCAGTTAATTTTTAAGATTTTCTACAGCAGGTGAGTTGATTTTTTTTATTCAATAAAAATAAAATATTTTACTTTCCGCTGCTGTTATATATAACACGGAAAGTATGGCGATCACTCAAAATATTACCCCAAAGATTTTTATATTTTTTGGGCTCAGGACATCTTAAAACGTCGAGAAATGCAATAAAATTAGGCGGGTTTTTTCTTTTTCTTTTTTTTTCCTATATATGTGTGAGGGGCACAATTTTGTTTACCTTCTTTGGAGCTTAATAACTTCTCTGCTTTTTGTCGAAAATTTCTGAAATTTTGTGGAGAGATTTGTGTATTAGAGTGATTGATACCATGAAATTTTGATTGTTAAAGATCGGGAGGTGCGGTGACAGAAGATAGAGGAAATCACGTGTCGTATGTCGAGTGGGGTTAGAGTTAATGAAGATTTTACTGTTATTAGTATTTAGAATTTTTTTATTTTTTTTATTTTTATAAAACTTACCTTTATCCTCAAAATTAGGTTTTTCGCCATTTTATAATAAAAAAGTTTCTTAATAAAATATCTTAACAAATGGCGCCTCACGCAATTTTAAATGTTTTTGCCGGGAAAGTTACGCAACTCGTTGCTGGATTTGTTTTTCTAGTGATAAAGCGTTATAAAATGAAATTTAAGATTAATAAATTCTAAAAAATATTTTTCATTTCATAATGTTTAATATGTTTAATGATTAGTTAAATATTTTAGACGATAAATATTTAGATTTTTTAAATTATTAATTAAAACTTAAATAAATTAATAGTCTTGGTATAAGTGCAGAACATTGCAAATAGATCATGCTGTGTTCTTATACATAAGAAACAAGAAGCGAGAAACAATTGAAAATATAATTTTCGTGTTAGATTTTGTTAATACATAAAGAATAAAATTAGATGAGAATATATCTGATTATTTTCATGTTTATCTACAGGTTTACTGAATGGTTTAATGATTATATCGGTCAAGTAAAATTATTAAATATAGAAAACACGCGAAAAACTTGATGTGTATAAAAATATATTTGTTCAAGCTCTATTAACTATTGCTTATAGTAGCTCTAAATATATATTTTATTGTTATTTTAGTGTTAATGGTTACTGCAAGAATGTTTATTGTCGCTTCTACTTCTTGTAATATTAAATTAATTCGATATATCTGGTCTAGTTTTTGTTTTTAAAGTATAGAATATTTGCTTAAATTTTTGTAAAATCACGGGCTTTCCGGCTGTAGTTTAGGCTGTTGTTTTGATTAAATTCTTAAATCGATAAGCCTGGGTAACAAGTTTCGTAAACCCTTAAATTTTTGTAGAGATATCATTATTCAACATTCTTTAAAAAGTCCAGAAATTTTTACCTTAATCTCAGAGATTTGTCGAATCAGCATACTTTTCATGACTGGAAAGATGTTTACGATAGTCATTTTGAACAAATTTTATTTATACAATGCACGAGGAATAATAATTATATACAAAAAATAATCATAATAATAATAATTAACAAGATGAATGTACAGTAATTATTTGACTTGAAATAAGAATTTCCTGTAAGATTGATGCAGTAAAAAAGTCTATACTAAACATAATTTATTTATTTTTTCAGTGGTTTAAATAAGCCCAACTCACGTTGATGAAACATTTCTTCACTATTCAACCAATTTTCTAAATATACTATTATACAAGAAATATTATATTGCATATTATTACAGATGTGATGTAATAGAATAATGATAAAAATTACATGAAATATTTCGGAATATTGCAATCACGATCAGTATTTTTATTGTTATTTTCAATATCCTTTTCTCATTTAACTTTTACTGTCAACAAAGATCAAGATTTATACAATTATAACACTAATATTCCAAATAGTACAATTAATTCGAAATTCTTATTATGTATTTTATATATATATATATATTGTTATGCTACTGAAATATATAATTGTAATATCAATTGTTAAACCATAAGAAGAGAAGCTATAGTATTGTGAATATAGTCTAGTATATTTTTTGTTACACAACTGTTGTCTTTCAACACCTGTTTATAATTTTAAAACAGCTACAGCTATAACATTACCGAAACAATAGATAAATATTTCTGTTTTACATATAAAGAAAGTAATTCAATAAATAAATATTCAGATGTTGATTTCGAGTATAAATTTTTCCATTATTAAAGACTCTATTTAATTTATTTCTATTATATTATGAGCTTAATAAACAGTTACGTCGTAATAGAGTTTCCTTGTATCATTTACTGCCTTTCATTAGCAGAGATACGAAATTTAGTGCTAATATATATTACTAATTTATTAGAACTTACATATATATATATATCATTAGTATGATTAAAGTTAAATTATCTAAATATTGGTAACTTTATATACAAGTTAAATACAGCTTAATAGTAATTAATGCATTTATTTTTTGTTTCATAATAATCTGGTTTTTAATACCGCTAGTGTGCTATTATGATATAAATTAAAAAATTATATTCTTGTTTCTTTTATGATTTTCTATCAAATTCAAAATTATTAAAATGTAAATAAGTATAATTTCCCATAAGTTATATTAAATTTTATACAGTTTTTATACGGTAAATATAATTTTAAAAAGTTTGCAGCAAAAGTGACCGATTGGGTTGCAATTTGAAAACACTGTAGACCCATAAATTTCCACTGTCGTTCGTCCGTTTGTCTGTCCTTTCGTAATCTCGACAACGGAATTAGATAGATGACATTTTAGACCAGATATGGAAACTATAGGGTCAGCAGACACGGATTAACTGTATAGAAACTTTGCATGTAAACTGAAAGCTGTGTTATTTCAATTCAAAACGCCTCTCCTGTAAACCGTTAATTGATGATCGGCACGACTCAGTACAGGGGAAAGACACTAAAGTACTAATTTGAAATGAAATTAATTAAAAATATGATTAAAAATTGTAGCCCGGCATTGTGATGATGTCACGATAAATAACTGCTCGTTTTTCTGTCAAAAATAAAATTATGTATTTCATAATATTAACCTCTATTTAACTATACTTATGCAGCTTCATTAGAGATAAACTGCCTTACTGTTGCTATATTTGTTGATTTGTGATGAATATTAAAATTTGTTTAATTGCTGATGCAATACACAATTTTTTTCACAATTATTAACATCGTCTTACAACTTTCTCTTTTTAATATTTATTCGTTTAAAAATTCATAGATTTTACACTAATATTTTTACATATATATATATATATGTCGGTTTTATTATTTATTTTAATAAAGGGTATTGTTTGGGGGTGATAATTGTAGATTATATTATTACCAGATGTAAAATAATCATATTAGAATTTATTTTATTAATATCAATATCAATATAATAAATAAAAAGTTAAATTTTATAAAACAGTGTGTATTTTTTATATATAAACGCATTCATCTAGTATTTCAAAATTTATTTTGTATTTATTTAAAACTAAATTATTGCAATATAATTGTATAAATATTGCTTAATGTATAGGTCTCTTCATATAAAATCGATTATAAAATATATATTATATACAAATAAAAATTATTCTTATTATATTTCTAAAATTTTAACTGTAAAAATGTTATTCAATTTTATATACTGCAAAGTCATGTATTTTAAATTCTTACATTTGACATGCAAAACAACATTAAGGTCATCAGTAAAACTGAAAGAAAATTTATTATAAGCTTAACTCCTATATCTATCTTTAAGTATATATTAATTATACTTTTATAAGATTATTCTATAATATTTATTAATTATTTTTCGTATATTAATTAATGTTTAATGTTATTAAAATAACTACAAAATATACTTTTAAATGTTTATTTCATAATTCCATATCCGACTCAATTACTTTGTTATAATTGAAATTTAAACGTTGTATTAGGCCTATATCTAAACTACCGTATAATTTCGATTTCTGATTTTCTTATAGTTTTAAAGAAAATACAAAAATTTCATTAAATTATTCTTCGTTTTTAGAATAATCTTTAATACTATAAATCATATGTTTGCTCCTCCGCGAAAACCTTCTAAGATAAATACTTTATTTCAATACGCATTTCGGCCATGTTTAGTCCTCTTCAGTTGAACAAAATTGGACAGATATTTTCCATTCGTCCCTATTTCATTTAATTTTTGGAATTTGGAAAATGTGTGTCTACCGAATGTTGGAAAATGTAACGGAATGGAAAATACTGTCTTTTTCCCAACCGAAGAGGATCAAACATGGACGAAATGCATTTCGAAATAGTTAGATTACTGTAAATGAGAGAGAGAATGTACAATATATTGAAATAAAACAACACAAACAAAGCGAAAAAAGATTTTAATGCGTAAGGAAGAAAATATATTTGACGTTTTATTATAAAGCAATTATTATCCTAAGTTATTCTGCTAATGGATACTTAATTTAAACATAACTTAACCTAGCTACACCAAAGAATTAAATAATATATTTGTCTAAAAGTAGTTATTACGAAACATCCTCGCACTTACAATCTAAATATGATACCTTTTACGGTTAATGTTACCCTAGGTATACCCTAGGTAAAACGGCGGCTCGTCTCCGATTCCAGCGATCAGAAGACAGGGAACAGTGGAGACGCACGTTCTAACCTAACCTAACCTAACCTATTCTAATAAATTACCATAATTATTAGCAACCAAATTATTAGAATAGGTTAAGTTAGGTTAGAAAATGCTTCCCCACTGTTTCCTGTCTTCTGATTGCTGGAATCGGAGATGAGCCGCCAATTTGAACACCTAGGGTAACATTAACCTATTTTATTCATAAGTTACTCATAAAATAATCTATTTTAATTACAAAAATCACTTAAAACATAATGAAATTCATTTAATCATTAAATATAAATATATAATACATAGAATTTTTTTAAAAATTTTATTTAAGATCGATGGAGTATGGTTTTATTAGCCTAAAAGCATTCGATTTTATACGATAAAGTTGTATTTTATTTTTATATGGATTTTTACTAAAGAGTAAAGAACTATAGAAGAGTAAAGTCTATAAATAAATAAATAGGTTTGACTCAGTTCTGGTTTTTCGAGGTGTGTTTAAAGGACAAATTATAAAGACTCTCTTTTAAGTATACACTAGTGACTTTTGATTGTATATTCATTTTGGATATTTTGTCATTTAAAAGAATTTTTTTTTTAACTGTGGAATTTCTGAATTTTCTCGATTGCTGCACGTGTGCTGATAGTTCAATAACGCTTTATCTTATCATTCACTAAAAAGAAAAGATAAAGGAAAAATTTAAGGTACGAACAAAATAAAACATTCAAATTGGGAAATGACATGGAAATTTCCATTATTTTATTTTTGTTTAGTTTTTACTCTGATGCAAGCTAGTTACATTTACACACTGTTTATGTCTGGAGACAATTCGAATTATCATCTAAATATTTTTCTTATCAAGCAATGCCAACATTTAGAGTAGGTAATACAGGAGGTAGCCCGGTTGCGAAATCACAAATGGCACCTTTTCGCTTTTACTTAAACAAGCCAATAAAAGATTAACCTGGTATAAGACATTTTCAGGAAAACTTTAATAATAATTTATATTAGAAAAAAATTAGGAATTTAGCTCTTTTTCTAACATTGATTATCGTCATTCGTACCTCCGTCTAGTAATTCTTTCTTTCATTCACAATGCTTTAAGTTAAATATGTTAACAGACTATTCTTATTTGATTTAATGAAAAGACTATTGTAATCGAAAAATTATACTCCTTTATATCAACATTTTGTTACATATTATTATTTAATATGCTTATTAGTATACATTATTCATTGTTTTTCAAATTGAGAAACGATATTGTGTCATCTTACCAGAGGCACTTATATACTTAGTATGGTATAGCGTAACAATAGCACATAGTTTGTGGACGTTTTTGTGGTGTTATTTCTATCCTAAATTTATTCCAAACGAAAAATATACTCATGTTCACTGGTGAATACGGTATTATTGAATTAAAATTAAGAATGTGTATTTACAGTAAGGTAAACTGATACTTCCTATCTTTAAGGCAGTTGGTTAAAGCCAACGTTTCTGCAGTAATACTAATTTTTTTAATCCTCAATCACTTAAAGTTTGAAGATATTACGATTAAATTCTTTTTGACCCGGTACCGAAAGGAAACTGAAATTTAATAATTGATTTACAAACAATAGCAAAATTCTCTGTAAATTGAATCCGCCTATTTCAAAACTTTCTGCATATGATTTCACATATAGCTATAGAATTTGCTTAGTGTAAAAAGTTTTATGGACTTTTGTTTTTCCTTTGTAAGAATTAAGAAATCCGATGTACAAAACACTTGCATCGGTTTATTTAGTCTTCGATCTTTAAGTTTTTTTGATTATTTTTTACGAAATGTTTTCAACAATTGTATTTGCCAGATACTGAAATGAGTGATCTTACTATCAATCTACCTTCGTTAATGCTATTATTTTCAACGGAGTTAAACGGTCTCTAAGAAGAAAATTGCCTAAATATATTTAAAATGTTTATTATGTTGTTACTCTTAAGCAGAGAAAACAACGTGGTACTTATACATCGCGGTTTCGATGTAATGCGGTTCACAAATTGTAGCAATCCCTGTATAAGTCGGTACTTATACAAAACGATTTCGATATAAGAGTTCATAGAAATCATCTGTTTATCTTATTCTAGTAAATGCTCTTTCGATTACTAAAACATCGTTCGAAATGCACTTTTCTCTGTAATGATGAATGCTTTTTTTTTATTTTTCATGGCAATATTCTTAGAAAATTAAAAAAAAAACTATTTTGTGATAACAAGTGTGCAATTTTATACACAGGAAATTCCCGTTAGTATTTTGTGTGTAAGCTGCATGCTGCTTATAATTTTCTTTCATTAAAGTCGTCCTGGCTAATGTGTTAATTAATAAATTATTATACACTATTTTTTATTTTACGAATTTTAATAAGTTTGTTTTTGTTTTGTAATTCATATTTTGTTAAATAAAAGTTTCTGAATTAAATAAAATTGTTTTACCTTACACGATAGTTTAAATTTATATTTTAAAAATCCAGCAACGTGTTGCGTAACTTTCCCGGCAAAAACATTTAAAATAAACCTGTTATAAAATTTCATTTTAAAAACTTTTTTATATTATTAATTATTATAAAATGGCAAGAAGCATAATTTTGTGATGGCCACCTCAGCCCCTTGACCAAACTTTAATAGCATCAAACCCCAATACACAAACCTATCTGCAAAATTTTAGAAATTCTAGACAAAAGGCACAAGAGTTATTAAGCTTTAAAGTGGGTGAACAAAATCGTGCCACCCACCCATTACACACACAGACTACACACATAGACTAACATTCATACACACAGGGGACCGATTGCCATACTTTCCCTCTATTATATATAAAGCCGGGAAAGTAAAATCGTTCCTATGGTAGTCGTTTAAACATCTATTCAGGGACAAAAACAGATCTCTCCAACATTCACCAGTGTATGCATATGGGGCACGCTTGTTCCAGAGCTAAAATAACCGAAGGGAATAAATTTAAGGCTATTTGGTATATCACACAAATACTTACGATAAAGACAACATTTCAGAAATTGGTACAAAAATTGGTTTTATTTTGTTAGAGAATAGACGGTTGAGCGTGGCGTTATGGCGTTATGGCGCTCTTCTAGTGGTGCCCTTGAGACAGTTATATATTCCATTATGGAAAAACAGTGCTTCGTCCTTTTATAAAATGCTGAAGGAGTTGTGGTTCGTCATGCTGTAAATTTAACAAAATGTTGAACCACTCAAATCGCTGTGGGCATTCTTCGCACGTTGTATTGATTGCAGATAGAAGAGGAATGGGTGCATGTCATGGAGACGTAATATCTGGTGTATCTGTATTTTCTGCAGTCCACATTCTAACCTAAGCAATGCTGGAAAGATCTCTTGTGTTCCTGGATAGACGTTTAAGTGCATATCCTGTAATGCATATTTTTCTCATACATTATCGGATGAAGTTTATAAGAATTTATTATAGAAGTAATTCCTTTATTGTTGGGATCATCGACTATACATATATTAAATAATTCTTTAAAATCCTGTATTTGCAGGTATAAAGGAACTTAATCATTGATTCAATAACCAAAACGCAGAATATTAACTTTATTCACTCTGAATGACTTCATATATTGTTAGATGCATTTAGGGCCGACTTTCAACAGTAATTTGTATTGGATCAATAATATCTTTAAATACAAAAGTACGCAAACATGGACAAAAAAGAAAATTGTCTGGGACCCCCGCTAATGGAAGGTCACAAACAAATCTTTTATAAACTCATTACTGTAGTAAGAATATCGAAATTTAAATTTGGTGCCCTATCTGGGACCTTAGATTGCCGATGTGGCACAAAACTTAACCATTCGGAAATAGCGTTAAAAAATACAAACGAGAATACCGAGATATTCCTCCAAAATATTCCCCTAAAGAAAAATATCTGGAGTCAAAACTCTGCATGGAGCTCCATAATTCAAATTTTTTTCTGGGTCTCATGAAGCTATAACGCGCCACTGGCAAAAAATGGTGTAGATGATATTTCTAATTAAATAATTTATAAGCATTTGAATAAAACAAAATCAGATTTTTAAATATTAAAAAAGTTTGGCTTAAAAATATAATACTGTTTTATTCAGTAGTAAAAAAATTATCAATCAATATATCGGTATGCATTTTATTTAGCAACTGAATTGCAAATACAAATATGCCAATATGTTGTGTTTTGCAATATTCCTATTTTTACTCGTTCAATCGTTTTGGGAATTTTAAAAGCATTTATTTTTTGGTGTTTTGTAATTCCATTAACTATTAGATAAACGTATCGAAGCTAGACAAAAATGGAAACGTGTGGTATCTTTTCAAATGAACAACAAAGCAATTCTATAAGAAACAATATTGCAATTTTGGAAGAGAAACTATCGTAATTTCAGATTAATTTATATATTATGAAAATGGGGTTTATCCCGGGAGAACTTACTACTAAAAATTGTCCCTGTTTAGATGTTAGACACGTGAAGAAACTCGAGAAATTCCACGTTGTCATCCCGTTGTCGGGCGCGAACTCGCAATCGACTAATAACGTATGTTATCCACTCGATCACTGGCGGGCAGATTCTACCGTATTTTAGTTATCGAAATGTTTTGGAAGCTTTTAATTTAATTATTCGTGTGAACTTTTTGAATGAAACTTTCAATAAGTTAACCCTCTTCTATTTATATTTAAGTTAAGCTTTTTAATGGAAAACTATAGCACTTTCTGACTGTAACAATTTTTAAAATCTAATGGAATCATCACGGATAGAAAATAGAAAATTTAGATTTTTATGTAAATAAAAGAAATTTACAGGTATATTTGGTTAAATCTATTTGTAAAAACGAACATTAAATAACTTTTATAGTTATATAGCAGCTCTTACCCGTTTTTATCGGGTGCAAGAATTTAGTCTCCCATCTTCCGAGGCTAATTAGAGAATTTTTAGATGGGCCTAAAAATATGTTTGATTTCCCGCAAAAACGCAAAAACCGCTTCTAAAATAGTACAGTAAAGTCGAGTTATTCAGGGTAATTCTTAACCATTAATGATTACAGTAGAAAACCGAAAATCGGAATCAATTGGGGACTGGGGTTGTTCAGATTAGTGATTTGTTCCGATTACCGATTATGCACTAAAAAATATATTAACCTGTCCGATGTTCAAATTTTTCTCCGTTGCGTGTCGCTTCGTGTTGAATTTTCGTCGATTTTAAGCCTAACGAAAATTTTTATAATAATAATCGAGGCTATCGTATCGTTAAAAATTATTTCTGCATTTTGTACAAACAAAATAAATATATTGAAGAATATAAAAACATAAAAATTATACTTTAGAAGTAAATCTAGTATCAAAAATGTTCGATTCAGCACGACACAGTCCGACTGAAAATCGTTCCGATTACCGGCGATTCCGATTACCGGGGTTCCGATTAACGAGTCTCTACTGTATTTGTATATATAGGCCTATATAAAACACTGACTATTTATGCAACGTCAGTTTTATGAAAATATTGCTGCAAGAAAAACATTCTCAATACTACTATCACTATAAAAAATGACTAATTTGAAGTAAATGATCATTTCATCACAGTCCTGAATGAACGTGTAAAGCTGTTAGAAATGGTCTATCTAGAGCATTACAGCATTGATGCAACAGCTGATATATTACATACAGTATATTGGCCGACAATTGAAAAAGAAAGAATAATTTTCCAATTCGAATTTCTTGCAAGTATGGATGTCGATAATGATCACAGAACAGCATTCGAGAAGATGAAACTCAATTTATATTAACCTATATGGATGACATGGCAACCGGAGCAACGATGTTCAATGCTCTCCAGATTAGGTTACATGAGTTTCTCTATAGCATTCTTTATCGAGCCTTCTTTACAACCAATCTATCTGGCAAACTATTTTTATACAGATAAAGTGTAACTGTCTTTGCAAAGCTTACTTCGATGATTTTAATGTTGGCCAATACCATAAAGCAAATTAAAGTTGGGCCAATACGAAATAACTTCTGTTATAACGTTTCGTGTATCCTCATCTTCCGAGTTTGTTACCTTCAACAAGGATAACTTATCATGTCCTTTAGCACCTTGATACGAGAAAATAATAGATTGTCGATATTGCTGTTTTTAACGGGTAAAACAAAGTATTTTTCGAGAAGTAATATAAAGTAATGGACGAAATATAGCAGAAAAATCAGTATTTATTTAGCTACAGGAAAAGTCGCCTATAGTTAAGGCATTTCTCCCAATTTTATATTATTACAAGATCATGTCAAAATTCTATTTGGCCCATCATGTGATTACAATTGATATCGCCGTAATCAACTGGATTAAAATCTGTTTCGGATCTTCATAAATTTTCATAAATAATTTATATCTCGAGTATGTAAACGTGTCAAATATGATTTTTATCTTAGGCTTTTATATTTTCTCCTGCTATAGAATATAACACAAGAAAAGAACGTTAATCGGTCAAATTTTGACTTTTCGGTGTTTTTGCATTTCTCGACGTTTTGACACTCCACTAGTCAAAAATTGTAAAAAATTTCCTTACAGAATTCTCTCTATCTCTTTGTGTGTGGGACGTGTGTAGGTGTATAGGCGTGTGTTTGGATGTGTGTAGGCATAGGTGTAGGTGTGTGGATTATATATTAGGATGGGATAGACCAAACATTTTAAAACTTGACAGGGTTATTTCTATATATGGGGCATTGATAATACTAAATTTCGATAGTTAAAAATCGAAGACTGTAGAAATAGAGGAGTCATCTGTCATATCTCGAGTAGAATCAGACTTAATGAACGTTTTACTCGTTATTAGCATTTACAATTTATTTAAAAACTCACTTTCATTCCTTTCTTGCAAATTCTTTAATTTCGTCTTTCCATCTCCTCTTAGGTTTTTCTCTTTTCTGTTTTCTTTTTACCTCTATATTTCAACCCAGTATAATCTTGGTCCATCTATTGTCATGTCTTCTTTGTAATATGTCTAAGCTATTTCCACTTAAAAGATTTGATCTAGACTATTATATCTTTTAACTTTGTTTGATCTCTTATCCACGAATTCCTCTTTTTGTTTTTAAGTGTTTTCCTATCATCGATCGTTCCATACTTTGTGTCTTTATCAATTAACAATGACGAAGCCAATTGTTATGAAATGGATAGGTTAAACAATATAGGTCGTCGGTTAAAACAATCTTGTGAGAATATAACAGATAACAAGAAATACATTTATATATGCACCAAATGACTGTTAAGTTTTAAATTGTTTTTATTGAAAATAAAGAATAGAACTTTTTACATTGTTACAATGTTTTATACAGTACTTTTCCAGCCATATTAAATAACGCACCAGTTTTACCTTATATAGTGAATTAGGAACCTTATTGTTCTGATAGTTAACATTTATTTTATTAGTAATTTCGCATGTAGAGAAGATATATGAGAGATATTTAAATTGTTTTTCTAAAATTTTATTTTCAATTTTCATAATTTAACTCATTAAAGAAAAATATAGAGAAGAAAGACAGACAGAAAGAGAAAATGTGTTGGAAGATCAGATACTGACCTTTTCTGTAACAGACATCTGATTTAAAGCATTGCTCATTAATTATTCTTATAAGAATATAAAATTAAAGGTTTAACTTATGTAATTTTATAAATTTTTATAGTACTTATCCTTTTATTGTAATCAATACGTGTAATCACGAATATCGATCACTCTCACCTGAAAAGTATATGTTAAAGGTGTGTATTTGTAAAAGCCATTGCAAAAATGTGTCCATTTTTATAAAAATTAATAATATTAACCACAAGAAAATTCATAATTTAAAATGATAAATTACATCTTCTAAATACACAATAATTATAAATATCTAATTATCAATTTTTCATGTAGAAAATGTCAATATTACAAAACATCAAAATTTATTTACTTAATTATTAATACAAATTAATTATTTTAAAGAGTTCATTTATTTGCACAAATGTATAAATATATATACACATATATATGATATTACATCATTGGACATGCGTATTATCGGGGGATGTTGCTTGTGTTTGTTGCTAGGATACGGAAAAGTGATGTCGCAACTAAATATCGATTCTACGGAGACGAATAATCGGGTGTGGCCTAAAAAACGCGAGAGAATGGTTTGTAATTCTCCTGTGATTGAATTGTATTCAAATGCTCGTTTACGTTGAACAACAGATTTTATAGATTTCTGGTAAGTCAAGACACACGTCAATTCCTATGTAGTGTCTACTGTATCGATTTTAATCCTCCGATAGGCGCCATATGGTTAGTTGTTTAAATATATTTATTCTGAAAGTAATATTATTTTTAAAAATAACTTTAATTATATTACATAAAGTTTATTAGGGAATAATTATATTAAGATGATAAATAATTTGTATTATTTTTGTATGTAAGATATTCTAAGTTTACTTATTTTTTAAGTTTCCTGTCACTTGTCTTCTGATTGTGTTTCTTTTATACCATTTATATTTAAAAAATAATAATAATAATAAATTTTAATTTTTTAAATAATTTACTATTAGATTTTATTTTATTATAGAAATTAATATAAATATAATAGAATTATTATTTATAAAATCGATGGCTAGTTATACATTAATAATTGCCGTTTTAACAGATAATTACTGCCATTATATATTTAAGGAATAATAAATTTAAAACTTTCAAGCATAGTTTATTAAGATTTATGATAAATTAATAATTCGAGAGATAATAAAAGGCGGAAAATGAATCCAAACTTTCCAGTTGTGTGCGAAATAAAGGTTTCAGCACGTATATAAACATGAATTAATTGATGTAACATGATAAATGAATAACATTGAACTAGAGAGAAATTCATCCTTGAATTTCTCTCTACTTCTCTGTATTTGTTATAATGAACTGTGTATAAATAATATACAAAATTTAGAATTATTTTTATAATTTAAGTATTATAACTTTAATAAATATATTAATTTTATAAAACGTTTTTATATATTTTCGAAATATAAAAATTGAATATAAAAAAAATATATTATATAGTTATAAAAACACTATAAAAATATAACATTTTAGCATATTTATGAAAATATAAAATGTCAAGTGTAAATGTATACATAAATTAATTAAAATCGATTAATAATAATTTCGTGTTAATTCGATTCTGTAAATGTTGAATATTTTTTAAAAAATTATTTAAAATAATTTATATTTTAATTTTATTCTAGTAGTATTTATAAGGAAACCTTGCTTTTGTAAGCATTGTTTTTAAAAAGAGCGTTAAATATATGGAAACACATGTTTGTTTGATACAGTTAGCAGGTGTTTTGAACATCATTGTGCTCTACTTTTTAGCTATTATTTAAAAGAAAATATTATATTTCATCATACATCAATGTAAAAAATAAAACACTAATAATGCTAAATATTGTAATTTCATTACATTAAAATAATTTCAATTAAATAATAGCTGAAAATGAGTATTTTTAGGAGAGAAGAAGCAAGAATTACAAAAAATAAGACTCTTTTGTAAAAAGAAAGCTTTATTTTTAAATATATTTTATAATTAAAGAGATAAACTCAATCTATTAACCAAATGCTAAAAAAATAACTAAAAATAAATCTACATTACATAATATTATGTTTATATTACATTAATTTATATTTACTGCAATAATATTGTATTACATTAATATTATACCGAATATGTAAAAAGTAAGTTAATATATAATGGAAAAACATTTATTCTTTCTTATTGTTTTATACCCAGAAATGAAAAAAAAAAACATATTTTATTAAGTATTAACATTAATTTTGACACCTAAGAATAGCTTATCCTTAAAAAAATATATATATATATATATTCTAACTTAAAAATATTCTCATAATTTTTTCTATTATTTGAATAATAAATTCTGGGTATACGATATAAATATTTTATATCAAACTAAAAAAAAATTTAATCATTTATTCAAAAAATAAAAAGCAAATGAATACATATTTGAACAAACTAAAAATATTAAAATTTCAAAGAATCGACTTATGTGGCATTTAAAACGTCTTGAGCAAGAAATACCAATTACAGTGTATATATTTAATCATTTATTCAAAAAATAAAAAGCAAATGAATACATATTTGAACAAACTAAAAATATTTCTGTTATATAAAATATTTCTGTTATAAAAAATAATCTGTTTTTCTGATAATTTATATTTTAAATGTTTAAATGATTTTTAAATGCACGTTTAAAATCACATTGATTCTTATACAAAAAAGAATTTTCTTTTACGTGAAACAAAATTGTTGTTATGTCACGGAAAGAACTAATCAGTTAATGGCTTTCTAAATTAAGATCAAAGGCTAGGACTGTAAAGCACTTTTAGTAGGTTTTTTAACAATATTTATAAAAATAGATCAGTATTAAAATAATTACTTTTTGGAAATTAAAATTGCTATGGATGTTAGGATATGAAGTTTTCTAATTTTTTTAACTTCATTCTGAATTTTTTAACTTCATTTTTCACTTTTTAACTTCATTCTGATCTTTTAAACTTCATTTTACACTTTTAACTTCATTTTTCACTTTTTAACTTCATTTTGAAATTTTTTAACATCATTTTTCACTTTTTTAACTTCATAATGAAGTTTTGTAACTTCATTAGTAAAAAATACATTTAAATTAATAAAAAACAATAATAATGTGTGTAGGTTATATTTTTATTTTTGTAGAAACGTTTGTGGAATATTTAAAAATTAATAATAAATTAATTTTTATTTAATAATTAAAGACTTTTTTTTATTTAGGTATTAACTTCTAAAGCTTAAATCTGAAGTTAAGTTTCAGTTCAAAAATAAAATTATTCTAATATTTAAAGTGTAAATTAAGAAAAATTATATACTTATATAAAATTTTATATTGGTTTATGTAATTGTTTGAATTATTTATGGGTTGATTTAACTTGATTATATAACATGAATCACTTTATATCTTCTTACTTAATGGAGAAGTCTAAGTTATTTAATATTTTGGTGTATTTTAAAACCTCTATTTTTTGAAAAGAGATAACTGAGATTTTATGAAATCTGCGCTTATACCAGGTGTTTGGCTTAGAGAATTAATAAAAGAAAAATGTATAAATAGAAAACTTGTCATAATTTAATGAAAAAGCTGTTGTCTTCTAGTACAAAAACTTCGGCATTCAAGCACATTTCAATATGTGCACTAACAGAGACGTAGCAATTGTCCAATTTGTATTTCACTTTAACCACGTATTCAATAGCATATAAGGTTTGACATTGACAGATTCTGTCTCAGGCCATTCAAATTATGCACAGATGTACGATGAACTTGATTATTGACAAAATCCCACATGGAAAAAGTCCAGTAGGGTAAGAAAATTGTTCTTACTCTACTGTCTGGGATACTCCACCCAGAAATTGCTTTATCTAAATCGAGTAGCCACATCTTATTGAAAAATGTCATCAGGAGTAAGGTGCAAGATAGCACGAGTTGCAACATGTCCAAATAACATGCTTCAGTCACGGTGACTTATCACCTGGTCCATCGTTAAGTGCACTCATTTTGTCATTTTGCATATGTGCTAGTGTGACCGGGGGGTCGACACCTCTTCGATGCCACGTCAGGATTGACACCACCGTGTCTTGGCTGACACGAAAGCCGCGGCGATTCAAAGATAGATCACGCGAGCGGTCGCGTTACGGAGCGATCGAATTCCGAACGGAGAGAGAGACAGCGCACCCAAAGTAACTTTTGCAGAGACCTCGTTAACTAAACAACGTTTATTTACACAGATTGGGAACATGATCGACATACATTTAAAAAGATAAGCCTAACGTCGCGATTCTCGAGAGAGAGAGTTTACATAAAATACGCGTGGCGATAAATATTTACCTGAAGTTGGTTGCTTGTCCGATTTAGTTTAGATGGCAAATTAGTCCACTTAAGGCCTTCGATAATCTAGTCCGACGAATAGTCCGATGGACGACAGATTAAATCCCATTGATTGCACACAAAGAATTGAAGTACAGTAGAGCATCGATAAGTGGAACCAATTGGGGACTGGGGTCCTTCCAGTTAATGATTTGTTCCAGTTTCCGACTTTGTACAAAAAAATACATTAACCTGTCCGATGTTCAAATTTTTCTCCGTTGCGTATCACTTCCTGTTGAATTTTTCTCCGTTGCGTGTCGCTTCGCATTGAATTTTCGTCGATTTTAAGCCTAACGAAAATTTTTATAATAATCATCGAGGCTATCGTATCGTTAAAAATTATTTCTGCATTTTGTACAGACAAAATAAATATATTAAAGAATATAAAAACATGAAAATTATACTTTAGAAGTAAATTTAGTATCAAAAACATTCGATTCAGCACGACACAGTCCGACTGAAAATCGTTCCACTTTCCAACCATTCCACTTACCGACGTTCCACTTATCGACGTTCTACTGTACTACGAAATCAAGGATCCTGGCGATTGTAGATCTAGGCGACAACTGACGATTTTAATGTGCTATGGACTGATGGAATCAGAACCTTAGGTCGAGAGGTGATGAGAAAGCGTCATTTAGGTGTCTGAGAACCGAACAGATGTTTCGTTCTCAGGTGTAAGAGTTGACAGTTAGTCGACAAAAAGGGTTAATGTGACGCAGTGATGTCATGAAATAACAAGGAAGACATATTGAAGACCAATATTTCGGCTCTTCACACTAGTAACCGCAGCTCCAAGGTATCGTATTTCTTACAAATGGCCGCAAATGTCAACATAGAATACACACCGACTCCCAGTCTTATACGAATACAGCACAAGTTATAAATTTTTCTTTTTTAATCTTTATCACAATTAAGTGCACAGGTAGAAACTAGGCATTTTTTACATCACTCTTTATTCTGCAATATCTTAGACGCTGATACGCGTTTTGAAAATATAAAAGTCATTTTTACACTAAATTTTATAGCAATAACAGTATGTATTGTTATATTGCATTTATTTTGTCTATATAATTTTGCTGTCTTGTCTATTGTATTGTACATTGTAATTCTATATTATTTATATTACAGTATATAATATCTATATAATATATATAGATATTATATATCTAGATATTACAAACAGGTAATATCTAAGTTTTAATCAAATTTTAAGTTAGCAAAGTTTTGATATTAAATATATATATATATATTTTCTTTTTAGAAACCGTTACCTTAAAAGAACATCATGTCGTCTTTCATAAATACGTTGTGCCACCGCCTAAGGAGGACAAAAGCATCTGTAGCAGCAGATCCTATGGAAACCCAACTTAAAAGATGCCTTTCAACTTTCGATATTACTTTATTGGCAATTGGTCACATGGTTGGATCGGGTATTTATGTCTTGACAGCTTCAGTATCACATAAAACGGCCGGACCTGGTATAGTGGTATCTTTCATTATCAGCGGTATAGCATCATTATTGGCTGCGTTATGTTATGCCGAATTAGGAGTTCGATATCCAAGAGCCGGATCAGCCTATTCTTATACATATTTGGCAGTAGGAGAATTTTGGGCCTTCATAGTAGGATGGAATGTTTCTTTGGAAAATATCATAGGCCTGGCTGCAGTTTCACGTGCCTGTAGCGCTTATATCGATTCATTAACAGGAGGAATTATTAAAAATGGCACCATTGGTTTAGTTGGTACCAACCACTCGAGTTTTCTGGCTGAAAGTTTTGATTTTCTGTCACCTGCTATATTAGTCGTCTTCGTGGTGTTTCTTTCTTTTGGTGCTAAACTGACTTCATACATCAACAACTTTTTCTCAATGATTAATATGGGAGTAATTTTAGTCATCATATGTGTAGGTGCTTACTTTTCGGATATTAAAAACTGGACTAATAAAGAAACTGGAGGTTTTTTACCTTTTGGATGGGAAGGAGTGTTTGCTGGTTCTGCCTCTTGCTTTTATGCTTTTGTGGGTTTTGACGCCATTGCTACAGCTGGTGAAGAAGCTAGAGAACCTCAGAAATCTATCCCGATTGCAACATTTTTGGCCATGGGTATTGCTACCGTTGCTTATGTTGGTGTTTCATCCGTACTTACTTTAATGATTTCTTATAAAGATATTACCAGTGATGCAGGTCTTGCAGATGCTTTCGCCGTACATAACGTTCCATGGGTAAAGATAATTGTTATTGTTGGTGCTTTATGTGGAATGGCCACGGGTTTAATCGGAGGACTGTTTGCTTTAACTAGAGTAGTATATAGCATGGCCGAAGACGGACTTCTCTTTAAATTTTTCTCAAGAGTAAGTAAAAACACGCAAATACCTCTTGTGGCTATGTATGTATTTTCGTTTTTATCCGCCATGCTTTCCATGCTGTTAGACATCAATACACTAGTTGAACTATTGTCTATTGGAACTCTAATGGCCTATTTGGTTGTAAGTGCTTCCGTTTTGATTCTGAGATATCAGCCAAGGAAACTTATTGGAATTTATAGTAACGAAAGTCAAGAACTGTATTCAATGGGTGGTGGTTCTAGTACACCTGGATCCGAAGAAAAATTATCGCCAATTGACGAATGTGGTGGACAATTGAAAGACAGATATTTTTTTCTTAGCCGATTTTTCTGTTTTGGATTGGAACCTGGAACAATGGTTAATATATGCGTTGTGTCTTTGGTGGCTCTTTTTTTGATATTAGGAGGTTTAATTAAAGGTCTACCAACTCAAATTGCAGCGAAAGAGTGGTGGATTATATTAATAATGGTGGTGTTATCGTTAATGATTATAATTGTATTCTTCACTATTGTAATACACGAGCAGAGTTCCGTGCCTCTTAAATATAAGGTATGTACAGTACGTTATAATTCACATATTACATATTTATGACTGTTTAAACAAATTTCAACAATATAATTCGACATTTTTAATAGTTTTCAATAGAATAAACATAAATATATGAAAATATCTTTGAATTTAGAATTGAAACTTAGAATTATTTTTCGGATGAATTTTTATAAACAGCAATGACTTATACAAAATTTCTCCCGTGTCTTCTTCCTCATTCTGTTGTTCATTGACAGAACAATCGATGAAATTACTGCAATACCATTTTAAATAATTAAGCATTATACACTGATAGTAAATTCGATTTAAAATATCTATTCAGTTATTTTTGTGTCTTTTATTATTTAAATTTATTAAATTTAATAATAAAATTTAGTTAGGCTACATAAATAAATGAATTTCTATCTTGTTGCAGAAAATCTTACAAAAAAAAAAAAAAGGTTTATTATCCTTTACATCATTACTATCATCATACAAAAATGATATAAAATGAAAGAAAAATCATGAATTTTCTATTTGTCTTACTTTATATTTTCTTGCATTTAGAGGAAAAAATGAACAATTTATTAACGTTATTATTCTCTGAGAAAAATGTAATATATAAATATATATTTCCAGGATAAAAAGAGTTAATAAAGATTAAAGATTAGGTGAATGTAGGCTATATCTTCTCATCAATAATTGATTGGTAAATTAAAAAGCTGGCGGAAATATGTCACCTTTCTCATTTTTTAGGACATTAATTACTCGTATTGTAAATTAACCTTTCTTCTCTGATTATACTTAAGCAGTTTATATAATTTTCTGAGTATTAAGTTTTTAGTTTTATCTCCTATATTATTTATTAATTACATACTGTTCATTTTTGTGTTATAATACAAAATAATACAAATTCGATAGAATTATGATTTCTTTTTAATTTAAAAACTTTTTTTACATTAAATATTTTGTTATATTATTAATTTTAAATCTGTTGTAGGTTCCTTTTGTGCCATTATTACCTGTTTTAAGTATTCTATGTAATGCATTTTTGATGACCAATTTACAACTTCTCACCTGGGTCAGATTATTAGTATGGGTGGCGATAGGTAAATAATCTGTGACTATTATTATTATTGTGACGTTTATTAATATTTAAACGTTGAAATAATTTTATTTTTTATGCAATTATATTCTTTCTTCAGGTTTAATTCTATATTTTTCTTATGGTATGAGGCATAGCAAACTTAACACGCTCATACCAACTTCAAATTCTTCTTTACTGCAACCCGGAACCAATATTACAGCGTATTGTGCTGGACAATCTACAGACTCTAGTTATGGAACACCCGCAACAAGTGCTCGACCCTCAATTGAAAAACTGGAAGAAGAAATGAAGTCACATAATTAAAAGTCACAACTTCGAGTTTATAGACTTTGTGGCAAATTTATACGATTTTATTCATCTGTAAGTCCATGTTTATTTTCTATACCTCAGTTGTAGATGTAAGTTATTTATCTATAAAAATCATTATCAAGAGTATAGTTTGTTAACCAGGAAAAGGTTTAATACTATCAATATATGCTATATAGCCTATATATTAGTATTCAGATAAAAAAAATCCTTTTATGCAGTTTGTTATTCTGATAAAGAAATAAAACTTCATTAATCGGTTTGGTACCTAAAGGAGTGTGCGCGATATGGTACTAAACTTTGTTGTAATATCTGGTAACTTTATTGTGATAGTTAATATTCGGATGAAAATCAATTTATATACAATTTATAAGATAAACTATTAATAAATATAATAACTTCGAGAGATGAAACAAAGTATAAAATTAAGAAAAAAAAACTTGTTACAAATTTAGGCGACTTTTTGAACGTATCGATAAGACCACGTACGAGGGCGATTCGACGTCTGTCTAGAATTTCAGTAATAGCAATGGAAATGTATGTATTACATAGTTCCGATTTATGTTTTCTCTAGGTATTCCCTAACGAGCTAAAATATACTACATAGAGTGGCTGTGACTATGGTTACAGCGCTCTTGGTGGGTACTATCGACCGCCATTTTACTTTCAGTCAAAACATCGAAGTCCGAAACACGTTTTTGGCAGGATTGTCACTTTAGAATCTATTTTTCTCATCTAAATCTAGATTGATTTGTTTGCCCCAAGATTTGAGATTTAGGCAATTAGATAAGTGATATAAATTTAGATTGTTTCATCTCGAATTTAGCTATTTTCTACATTTTATTTAATTATTAGCGAGGTTGAGGCCGAAGTTTTAAACGCGAAAACGTGTACGTCGGACGTTCAGCGCCGCTTTCCTGTAAGCCTAGAAGTTTGACAATGGTGTTTGAAAAGTCGGTGGAATCATGCTCGACATTCCAAACGCCATTGTCAAACTTCTAGGCTTACAGGAAAGCGGCGCTGAACGTCCGACGTACACGTTTTCGCGTTTAAAACTTCGGCCTCAACCTCGCTATTATAAAGAAGGTAAGACCAGTGTTTAAAGTGATAAGTGTAGTACTTAACCCACAATATAACAATATTTTTATAATCTAAGTACGAGCCAGGTCTTGAAGGGCTTTACTCTCAGCCATATGATTATTTATATCTCAGCCAAATGTTTATTTATATGTATCAGGTCAGTCTGATACATTATAAATACTCAGTATGTTGTTGCTTTTTCGGACTGTTTTTTTGCAGACTATCAGTATATTCTTGTGTTTTTATTATAGTTATGATTTATTTTTGAAAATTTTGTTCAACTTGTAAAAATATTTACAATGAAAAACTACATTTTGGCCTTAGTCGTGTTATGAACCACATTGGTGAAGTTAAAATCATTCTAAGAGATAATAGGGAACTAATAATTGTGGAAAATGGAAGAATTATCGCATTTTCCCATCGAAAATAGACAAAGAAAACGTACCAGTAAGCCAAAGGACTGATAGGATGATACAAATTGTGCACTATACAGTATGCATCATTCTGGATAACGAAAGTATATTAACATAAACTAATTTGTTCGTTATGTTGTAGACAACAACCTTAGACACTGAAGCCGTAAGACTGAAGATGGATTAAAAAATTACAAATCCGAAATGCATTATTAAAATAAGCTAAATAAAGTAAACTGTTTTAGTTTTGGTCTCTGTTAATTGCGGGTTATTAAGAAAGACATGATAAATATCACTAGTTTCACTATTAGAAGAATAAACCTTTACTTATAACTTTTTATATTTTTAATTGTTATCGAGTGGCAAAAAGCTTAATGATGAGGGTAGTGATAAGTTTTACAAAAAAATTGTAAATGTTAATGACGAATAACATCTTCATTAAGTCCTACCTCTCTCGAGATATGACTCATGACAATCCTCTATCTCCCCACACCTTTAATATTAAGGAGCTATAATGCTATTAAATAATAAGAAACATTGATGCTGTTAAATTGATAAGGAGCATTGGTTCTCCTTATCAATTTTGGCATTATAGCTTGTGTATAAAGAGGATCAATGCTCCTTATACACAAGCTATCATGCCAAATTTCGTTTCTTATAGACGCCAACACACACATGCACGAAAAAGTTTTTCCTTTTTGACTTTTTTTGGGGGTTTACGAGGTCTAAAATCGTGAAGATTTACAAAAAAGAAAAAAAACTCTAAGGGTCACAATTCCAATGCTTGGAATTGGAACTTGACACAATTCCAATGTTTTCCCTTGTTATGTATACATAACAGCTGGGAAAGCGAAATTAAGAATGTTTAGAAATGCATTTAACTTATCGCTACAGGTTATTTTGTCTTGTTAAAAAAACGTTTAGAGGGTTAAAGAAAAGAATGTCTTGTTATTTACTTCCAAAATTAGAAAAAAATTAAATAGGATCATTTTCACATGCACTATCTTAGTTAAGGGTTAAAACTCTTCCTTTCCTCTGCACACTTTTACACAGAGAACACTTTAGAATATTCTAACTCGTTGCCTTCACACAACACAAATGCTACGCCCCTTGTCTAAAAGGAAAATGGCGGACGTGTATTCAATTTTTTTCCAACATGGCGTCATTAGTCACTCCATGTAGTATATTCTAGCTCGTTAGTACTCTTCCTATATACGCGGAAACATCTTTCATTATTTTGGTAACTATGCTATATCTGCAGAATAGAAATCTTTTGGCTGGTATCGAGGCACGGCCATGCATAAAATGGAGGTGATCAATCGACTTGGTTAGGAAATTCTGGATCGCCGGCCTATAGTCCGCATCTGTTTGGCCTTTTGAAGAAAGCCTTGGAAGACAGGAAATTTACCTAGAATGCTGAAGTCAGAAAGTTTGTCAAACAGTGCCTTCAACATCAGCCAAAATACTTCTACTCTGAGGACATAGCGCCGTTACCAAAACGATGGTAGAAGTATCAGTATATGTAAGGAGAGTGACTAGAGAAAGAAACTTTAAATTGAGACTGTAACAAAGTCCCATCGCTGTTATTGAAATTCCGGACAGAATTTTAACGCCATTTTATGTACTGGATTTTCTTGAACAAAATTGTTGAAGACAAGGAAATCCACTAGTTTCCACTTATTTTACTATTGTTAAGGTTGTTTTTAAGGGAAAAAATATGATTTGGCCATATCTTAATGGCACGACCAAAATATATTTTAAAAATTGCATACATTCTGTATTAAAATTTTAATTTTTTCACAGATCTTCTATAAAAGAATATTATGTTGACTGATCTCTCAAAGTTATTGTAACTTACCAGTTAAATGTTTACTATAACATGTACAGTCTATACAGTCTATACAGAAAAAAATATATGTTTAGAATTGTATCTCGTTATTTATTGTTCTATTTACGTGCTGCACTTTTTAAACGTGTAAGCACCAGAAGCCATGTGCCTCAAAAAATTCATATATTTAAAAATATTTTTTAATGTTGTAGATCTTAATTTAAAGTAATGTGCCTAACAATTTAGTGTTCACAATTGTTATCATATATAATTTTGACATCACTGTAATTTATTATAGGTGGATTTTTCTCTGTTTTAAAGTGAAATATATTGAAATTGTAAATACAATATTTGAAATTTTGTGAAAAAGAATCAAGAAAGTATTAAATGATTTATAATTACAAATACAGAAGCAAATGATATGTTTAAACATGGACTTAATTTATTTCCATTTTTTAAAAAATAAATAGTTAATGATTACAAGTTATTTTATACGGATAATTTAGTTTTATAATTTATTATATAAGATTTTTAAATAGTTTATTAAATATATCATGTAAAAATGTCTTTAAAATATTGTTGATCTTTCTAAATATATAATTTTTGAAGTAAAATGAAATATTTCTTGAGTAATATTATAAAATCAGCTTCGATAACCATTTAAAATATAATTTAGAAGACTTTTTAGTAAGGAGATCATAAGCTAAGATGTGCCAATGTTGTTAAGAGACGACAACTAATGCTTAAATATTAACAAAATATGGAAAGTGTACGAAAGTTTGAAAGCAAGAATTGCCTTTGTACTTCCAAAAATTTTTATGTAACAATCTGAATTTTATAAATAAATTTAGTATAGAAATGAATTTGTAGATAATTTTTTTTTATAATAATCAAGATTCATAAGCTAATTATTTTTCTTGTTAAATGTTTGAAGAATAAGCGAAAATGAATAGATGGTTAGATTTACCTATGGTATACAAAATGGCGGCTCGTCCCTAACCTAACCTAACCTAACCTAACCTACTCTAATAATTTGGTTGGTAATAATTATGGTAATTTACTAGAATAAGTTAGGTTAGGTTAGAACGTACGTCTCCACTGTTTCCCTTCTTCTGTTTGCTGGAATTAGGGACGAGCTGCCATTTTGTATACCATAGGTAAATTTAACCGAATAGATTATAATTGACATCAAATATCGTTAGTAATAAAGAAAACAGTTTCTTTTCTTACGTGATACATTAAAAATATTAAAGTAGATAGAATTTCTGAACTTGCGTAATATCAAATGTTTAAATTTATATATAATCATGTAAGAAAAATAACAACGAGAGTCTTGATCGGAGATATGTTTAATAAATTTAAATGTAATATTTTTTATGACAATTTAATTATTAAACAGATACTTTTAAAAAATTACAATTGTTCGATTTCGTTGAGATACAGGAAATCCTCGTTAGTTCGAAATTCAAGAAACAAAATTGTGATTTCGAATTATCCGAGATTTGCATATTTCTGTACAATATGCAAATACCACGTAATTGATATCATTTATTAAGGGAACGGTATACGGTTACTGTATACAGAACGCTATTTTCGTTAATTAACAATTAAAATAATATAAATAAACTGCAGGTAAACATCACATATCCGGTGAGAATCTCACAGGTTGCTAGATAGGTTTTATAAAAAAAATAAAGTAGAATTCCTCGAAATGTAGTCCAAATTATTTTTAAAGTGGCCAAAAAATCGTAAGTTGCTCAAATGTATGCCTAGAGCCTACAGATATCTCAATATGCTACTTGTAGCCCAATCTTACAATCCCGAAAACAAGCCGTATTTTATGAGATAAGAGAAAAAAGTGTAGTCCATGGGTTAGGTGTTACTGTAAAAGCGAAGCATATTGACCAGTTTAGAGTTATTCTTAGTCTATTGTTCTTTTTTATAGCAGCGATTCCTAACCTTCTTTACTTGTGTACCCTTTGGCACCATAATATATATATATTTTTTTCATTTTCCATTTTCGCTAAGTTTTATTTCGCGTGTTCCTCAGTGGTTCTTTGGTCAATTGTAGAGCCATTATTAATTTTTTCCGCGTACCTCTAGGGGCACGCGTACCCTCGGTTATTAATCGCTGTTTTATAATATGCAGGCACTTCGATCTAAACGAATGAGTTAACATACGCATGTGACAGTTCGGACAGAATTTTCTCTTCGAATTGCGAAGTAGACGTATTTCGAACTAACTGAATTCATTAACATGTAAATATCTATATCCCCTACCGGGACATACGTACTGTTACGAACTAACGAGATTTCGAATTATCCGAGTTTAAATTAACGACGATTTCCTGTATTTGTTTAAAACTGATTTTATTCAATTTATAGTAAATTAATACATTGATTTATGAAATAACAAAATATTTTGCAAGTGCATCTGCATTATTGAATTCTAATATTAGGAAATATGGTTCTCGGAGTGCAAAAAATAAAGGCGCGCCATAGAAGAAAGCACAAGAATGAGGATATTGTATTATAGTAATCGATTTATATAACTACAAAGGTTATCTTATGTAAGGTTATCGTATGTAGATTGGTCACACCGAGTGACCAATCTAACACAGTTTTTAAAATCAAATACTATGATATAACAATTATTAAAACGAAAACCATATAAAGAGTTTGGTTATTTTAGCCTACCATTGTCATGTTTAACGCGATACTAGGATGGTACGAAACGGCCCAATTTCATTGGTCAAGTACACCAATTAGCTTGTGCCAACGATAGATCTGACACCTAGCAGTATTAACGCGAACTACATAATGGCGGCGGCTATGGGTATAAAGTCTGTGATCTGTTAGAATTAGAAAGTGTTCAACGTATCTAATATAAGCTTATCGTCAGGTTAAATATTATAAATCTTCCAAAGAAGAACGTACCGTTTTCGGATATTTTACATATTTATATAAAATTCAAAAAAATAATTTAACTTTAAAATAAATTGGAAAAAGTGTGTACATTAAATAAATAAACAAATAAAACAAAGAAAACAAAGCTAACTAGAAAGAAACATGATTTAAGGGTTTTTAAGTTCCATTCATTTTTCTATTCCTATATATTTCCACGCTGTTAGAAGCGCATTAGCATCCCTAGCATTTAGGCAACGGTTTTTCATTTTACTTTTATAAATTTCTACCTTTTCCATCTCAAACGCAATGGATGGAGAGTGCACCGTTTTGATGACTTTAGCCTCTTCCCATTTTACAATCTCTCCTTCAGTCTGGGCCATAATTGCTGATATTGTGTTGTGTCGTTTGTCAATGTCCTCGAAAACCACTTAAATCATATTTTGTGCAAGTATCTCCTCGTATTATGTAATTTTCCTACTCGAATGCTACCATATCGGTGGGTCGGATAGAAAGATAAGACTGTTGCAGATGGAGGTTGAAGTTAATTTGACCAAAACTAGTAGTTGTCTTCTCCCTGAGATAGAGGATGGTCAACCACTACTCATTAATAACGGTCTAATATTAATATTTCAAAAATAAGCCGTGTTAGGGAGCTTGTGGCGGCACTGCACGTGATCGAAGTTCCTAACCTTAACATTCGAAATATTGCATATAAAGCTTGTTTAAATAAAAAAAAATCTTGTAAAAATACTAGAATAATTACTTTTATGTAATCTCGTAAAAAAAGTGGTAAAACCAGGCTGAAAAAGTAAAGCTTGGAAAAAACATCTAAATAAAGGAAACTTTTGAAAGTTGCGACATAATCTTATTGGAATCAAATTTGACAGTAAGACTCAATGTGTGAATAAAGTGCACATTATACAGTCTACGACTACAGAAAATTTTTAATGAAGTAATGTCGCCTTGACAATAAAGAGAAAAAATAAACATCGGCACAGAAAAAGCCTTTAAGCTCTACTTTGGGCTTCGAAATCGTTGACGTACAGTACATAAATTGGGCTGAACGTTAGAACACCTTAAGCAGAATCAGCGAAAAACGTTTGGAGCAATGGGTTAGAGAGAAGATGAAATCAGGGGAAGGGCGGAATGTCATCGTAAATATCGCATTTATAGAAAAATTATTAGAATCGGTTTGATTTATTTGGTTATGGCGACGCAACACGTGAGCGATCTGCCGAGAAGGATGCATCCCCAAGACTTTTATGTAAAGCTGGCTCCCTATTTAAATGTTACTAACACGAAGAAAACTGAGAAAACTCTATGTGGCCACTCCGTTGGCCATGCGCGAATCTACGACCGACTACCGGTGTTCGGTAATTTTATCTACTCGGTTACTGAATGATAATTTTTACAAAAAAATGTAGACCTATAAATTCCCACCGTCGTCCGTCCGTCTCTGTCCTTCCTTAACGCAGTTGATTAAATTCCCGATGATACCGCGTATATCAAAATCGCGTTAATCAAACGCAATGGTAACTCGATACTCGATCAAACAATCACGATCCGCTAGAACAATTTTCGGTTAATAGAAATCAGTGAAAAGTTTTCTGTGATAAAAATGAGTAAATAATTTAAAAATAAAATGAAACATTAGAGCTCGCTTGGAAATTAACAAAACGGCATCTCTATTACAAAGAGGGGCACATGCCTCATCTACCCTAATGTACGGGTGCTTCTGCTACCCACCGACTTTGATCAGCTTCGACTTGGTGAAATTACCTGAAAAGTGTGTGTATGTATGTGTTTTAATATGCACACGCAAATTAATAAAATACTTGGATAAATAATCGGACATAAAATACGAGGGCTATTCGGAAAGTTCGCGACCTTGCCTATATGCGGCGCTGCGATCAATTTAGTTTTTGGCGGAAATAATTCAGCCATCTTTGCTAAAGATACGATACCAATTTCCGCTTGATTTGTCGTAAAGTTTTGCCACGGCAGCTTAGCAGATAATCAGTGTGCACATGCTTTGTCAAAAATGGAGAAGACGGAGACTCGTGCGGTCATAAAATACCTGACGAAAAAGGAGTTGACCCCATCTCAAATCAAAACTGACATGGATAAAGTTTTGGGAGAGTCTGCTCTTTAGTACACCACTGTGAAAAAATGAACAGCCTTTTTTAAATCTGGCAGAGACAGTGTGGAAGATGACCCTCGCAGCGGACGGCCGTCAACTGCTGTCACTGAAGAAAATATCGACAAAGTCCACGATTTGGTGTTAGCAGATCGCCGTTTGAAAACGCGTGAGATAGCTGAGACAACAGGCATCTCTGTCGACCGAGTGCACCACATCCTAACCGAAAATTTGGGTATGACGAAGGTCTCAGCAAAATGGGTGCCGCATCTGCTGACCGCCGAGGGAAAACGTGTTCACACTTTGATGTCAAAGAAATGTTTGGACTTCTACCAGAAAAACCCACAGGATTTCTTGCGTCGGTTTCTGACTACTGACGAAATGTGGATCCACTACTACACTCCTGAAACAAAAGAACAGTCGAAACAATGGAAACACCACAGTTCGCCACCACCAAAGGAGTCAAAGACATTTCCATCAGCGGGGAAAGTGGTGGCCTCGGTTATTCCTTTAGCATAACCGAGGCCACCACTTTCCCCGCTGATGCTAAAGGCATCATCTTTATTGACTACCTAGGAAGAGGAAAAACCATCAATGCTGTCTATTACTGTGAACTTTTGGAAAAACTGAAGAAAGAAATGGAAGAAAAGAAGCCACACTTGAAGAAGAAAAAGGTTCTGTTCCACCACGATAATGCACCTGCACATTCCGCCAGAATCACTGAACAAAAGAGAAAAGAACTTCGCTTCCAATTAGTTCCACATCCACCATACTCACCTGATTTAGCTTCCAGTGACTTCCACCTTTTTCCGAACCAAAAACTTTCTTGGCTGGAAAGAGATTCCACTCAAATGACGAAGTCATCTCTGAAGTGAACGAGTATTTTACATACCTTGACAAATCGACCTATTGTGATGGCATAAAAAAGCTAGAACATCGCTGGAATAAGTGCATTGCTAATAAAGGAGACTACATTAAAAAAAAAAAATTAATATTATTTTGCTTGTTGTTCTATTTGAGGCCGCGAACTTTCCGAACAGCCCTCGTACATATAAAGACGTGTAAAACCAAAATGTTTCTAACAAACAGCGGCATATGATGATAGTCGATTTGCGATTAACATCATCATCATGGGGTAACACACTGTTAAAATGTGCCTGATCTGTCTTACCTCACTTTTTTCGAACCGAAGTTTTTTGTAATTCTCGAATAAAATTATGACATTATCTTAATTTTATTCGAGAATTACAAAAAAGTCAGAATAATTCGAACCCGGTTAATTCAAAGTCGGGTTTTTTGCTCCCAAAAGTTTCGAAATAACGAAGTTCTACTATCGAGAGGGTCGGACTTCATGAAGATTTTCTTCTTTATTTACATTTTACAAACTCATCCCTACCCTCGAAATTAAGCTTTTTACCATTGTATAATAATTAAAAATAGAAATAAAAATTGTAATAAAATCTCATGACACAAGTTTATTTATTTATTACGATTAATGATAAAACATTTTATTTAAAAAATAACTTTTATAACGACTGGGTATAATACACAACGCGGTGCCGGATGAAAATTATATTATAAAATATATATAAATACAGTATATATTTATTTATTGGCTAAAATTGATTCAGTATTTCATAACTCTTGTAGTAATGTGGTCCTCAAACTTATAGTCGTGTACCCAATACGAACACCTGAGTACTGCTTTTATAGACCGTAGACTTCTTTCTGCACGTTCTGTGTGTCTTGTTGAATTATCACTAAACAGCAATCACAATGCGAAGCGATCGTGTTGAAGAGCCTTAAAAATTAATTTCCATAATTTAGTGACACGTACATAAACCAAGTACAACACTATTACATCGTCACGGTTGTTAAATGTCGGCCTACATATAGGGTACTTTTGATGGGAACAACGCGCTTCATGTGATAAACATAATTTTTCGATATTAATTTAATAAATAGACTGTTAAAATGATAATAATCTACCAGACACGTGCAGTAATAATAATTGTCTACACAGCCATAACACGTGGAATTAGTGAGAAAAGTAATTAGTTTTGTAAGTACAGTACAGTATTTATTTTATGCTGCAAATCTCTACATATACAAATAAATTAAGCAGTAACCTGATATTAACAAGTTAATTGTTGCCATAAAGCTAAATGAAGTAGATTCAAAATCCATAATAAATATACATATAAATTCCCTCGGGTTCATCTGTGAGTCCTTCTTTAATTTCTAGAATTAGATGCGTGAAAGCCACAAGTAGATATGGAAAGTTTTGGTAGAAAAGACCCCATTAACTATATATGAACTTCTGAAATCAGATTATGTAAATTCAAATATTTTCCACTAAAAGTTCAAATTTTAATCTTAAAATATATTATAAAGTTTTTCCTTAAACTGAAGAATTGTGTTTTTAAAATATCATTTAAAAATAATAAGTCATTAGTATTAAACATAATATTTTAAAAACACAATTCTTCTGTTTAAGGAAAAACTTTATAATATATTTTAAGATATAAAATTTTGAACTTTAATAATTAATAAAAAATATAAATACGTTTTTCAATTTCAGTTAAAAATAATTAAAACAAGTAACAGATTTCGAATGTTATTTATATAATATTGAATTTATTTTAAAATACAAAGTTGCGAAAACACGAGAAAGGTCATTAATACAATTAAAAATATTTTTAATCGTTATTATACAATATTATATCTTGTTAATTAATAATATACGTAGTCCGTATGAAAATATTTATATTGTAATCTGTACGTGAGAGAGCTAAAGTTGAGATTTTTCTCTCAAAAATTAAATTTATATGAAAGAGAGCTTCATCACTTCTTTTATTTTGTTTTCTCGAGTTTAACTGCAGCGTTTATTAGTAAAAAAAAAAATTTGAATAATAATCTGCTTTTAAACGCGAACACATATGGTATTATTGTGAGATCCGCCAGTGTGGTAATCGTGTTATATAATTAATAACCGTCCACCGCTTACTGGGCTCCGACCTAGATCGGCCTCTCTAAGTTGGATGGCTTCCCTAAAATTAATTTATTTGGAATTTGGACAGGAATCTGTGAAGATATCCTGTAAGTAACAGAGATGCCCTGTAATTAGTTTGCTCCTGACACCAGTTAACCTAGGAAATTTAGCGGGTTAACGCGCTTTAAACCTGGCGGAATAACGAGTGAGAGGGACGCGAGTAGGGGAGAGCGGGGCTAAAAGTTCTCGGGGTAAGTTGTTCCGATTGAAATAGCTCCATAAGGAAAAAAAAAAGAAATATAATTAGCAAATACGTCATGAAATCGAACGTTTTTGTGCATGGACGGCAGCCATCTTAGTCAGGCCAGTGAAGTTCGGTACATTGGAAAGGGAGCCTGTACATCGCTGATCTACGTTAAATAAAAATTATAAATGTTAAAAAGTAAAAATGTTTAGTTTATAATAAATTTAAGAAAAACAACTAATTATTCATAAGATATTATTGATTAGTCCTTAAATACATACTTAGTTAAATAAATTATTATTTTTTTTTTACATATTACACCTTCCATAGATCTCGTAACAATTTGCTCCACCCTGTTAACAACTAGCCCCGAACCGCGGTAAGTCGTTACTTTCCGACTTTAGGTATTGTATTATTAATTATTAAAAAATCTTACACAAAACAACCCCAAAAATTGTCTTTATAGCAAAGTTATTACTAAATTTATTATTACTAAAATATATTACTAAATTTTAATCTCTCAATACTTATGCTAGAATTTCGTTTCCTTAACAAATTATGACGTTGATTAAAAAACGGAACTTGTAGCCCCGCTCTCCCCTAAGTTTGGAAAGGTGCTGGATGAATTTGAGTTAGAGATAAACTTGTCAAGTGTGAACTTGTCAAGTTATTGAAACAATCTATATCCCGTTCTTCCTAATTTTCCATTTATATTTATTTATATTCTGAAATCATTTAAATTTTCATTCCTTTGAGACAAGTCGTCTTTAGTGTTTCTGGTCTCTTAAATACGAATGCTCCTTTTATTTATTTGCAGAGGTTTTAAATAGAAAACTAACTTCCCTAAAGGAGAGTTTAGACAAAATATAGTTCTCTCAGAATTAGTCGACTTCAATCTTTAACGGAGACCAAGCTTACAGAGATGAAAGATAAAACATTCTCAGCTTTAGGGAGGATCAGTAATGGATTTACAGCAGCAAACAGTAATATTCCCTTTGTTTTCTTGTTCGGACTCATCCGTATTGTTGAGAAACTTTGATTTTCCTGATGGGTTGTTTGATGTTTGATCGCTATTTTTATCCAGTAAGATGTTCACTTTCACAAAAACACGTCTTGGGAAGAGAAATTGGAGAACTCCTTTTATACTGGCTTCTCCCGAAAAAAAGTCCGCTGGAATCTAATCGTAGTTGAACGAATATTATATAGATTTTTTTTGATTTGGTATGAGTTCACATTATGCTGATCATCCAACGTGAAGAGCAAAATCATGTCCTTTTCTTAATCTTATAAACTAGATAGAAAACTATTAATTCATCATATTCTTCATTTTTATTACAATCTGAATTGTAGTGGAACGAATCTTATATATACATATATCGATAGATTTTTTTTTGTTTGTGCAATATTATATTGAGCGGTACCATGGGTCTTACAGTGACTGTAATTGTTTAAATGACAAAGTAGCCGACGAATTGACAATGATTATCAATCATTGTCAAATAGAAAAGGGTTCAATACATTTTTTTTTTTTTTTTTTTTTTTTTTTTTTTTTGTGTCGACACTCGGTGGAATAAGAGAGATTTGGAGAATTGGTTCCTTGGAGATTTGTTAAGACGAAATTGATTTCCTTCTTACAATGTCTTCCCATGTGATAGAGAGGTTAATTCTGGTCCAAGCCATTTCTGAGAACAAATGGTTGGCAATATTAATATTAAAAAACGATTCTTATGCGAAAATGAAAGGCTAAGGAAGGAATTTGGGTCTTATGGAGGATACAATGATAAAGGTGTAACTTGACTATCTGTCAACAGATTTCTGATTGTTGTAATTTTTTTTTTTTTTTTTTTGTGACTTATGTACATTCTTAAACTTTAAGATTGGTATTTTCATTTTTTTACTCGGATTTTCTTGATTTTCGAGGTCAGTATGTTGTTGCTGTTTTTGGGTTTATGAAGCGTGATTCTATTTATATAGAGACTATTTCAATGTAAGAGAACAACCCTTCCTTGATTATTTTATTTTTATTTTTATTTGTGTGAAAGAAGTGACCGGGAAAGAGTACTATGAAACCTTTATTCTATAGTAGTAAATACTTGAACGGAAGCCTTGAAACAGAAGAAGTTGGTGGTGTCTTTGATTCTATGGTCGCATCTTTCAAATTTTTGTTTTTCTTTATTACAATCTTTTTATTACATCTAGAAAAATTTGAACGACACATGCTTATTTGTTACCAAGGATGTTAATGAGTTTTCATCGTTCTCTGGTCAGCTCATTTCAATAAAAGACCGCTATATAAATCATCAGGAATTGCGTTGATCAACGGAAAACGCTACCCATAAGAATTCTCACTTTTCTAAACGGTATATTATATGAATGAGAGTTCATTCTTCACATTCTAAGCATAAAAGGAGGAAACTGTTAACAGAGATCACTTGACAAGTCGACAAACTGAGAAAGACTTGCTTTTAAAATTCATGTCTACTCACAAAAACTCTCGCTTTTCTAAATAAAATATTATATAAATGCGGAAAATTTTGGTCCTCACATTTTGGGCAGCATCTGACTATCCTGTCTTCTCTCAGGTGTAACAATGAAATGTAGAGAGTGTCTTGTCTTGTCTTGATGCAGGAGATGTTGGGAGATTTTGCCAGGGAAGAAATGTCTTGTATTGTATGCTATATTGATTTTGGTTTCCGCTGTAAGGGTCTGTAACCTAACAGCGTAGGATTGGACATCTTCGTCCACGAATTATTTTGCCTAATAGTGAATTAGTTCATTTTTGTAAGATTCGGGGTTCACTGGTTTATTGAGTGAGAATTTAAAGTAGAAATAGAGTTTAATTACTTATTTGCGATTTTGTCGAAGCCACGGTCTTCTGTTTTTGAGGTAACACGCAATCTATACGAACAGCAATGATTTTTTTTTTTTTGATGAGTTCTTGATTTACTTGTATTCTCTGACTTTGATAAACAAGATATTATGTGATAGGATATGATATAATGCTTGTCAATGTGAGCCTGACAATTGATACCAAACTAAGTTTAAATTTAATTTTGAAACGCGATGGATTTGAAAGTTTGGCGTGTGTCAAGTCTTGAATTCTGACTTAACGGCGTGACAGGTAAATCCGACAGGGCGAAATGCTTCCGAGTCGGAACGGAGAACGTAATCCAGAGCACGCTATTGACCAGATTTTGCCATATACTGGAGCAAGTGCTTGTGGTGTAGTGGTTATCACATCCGCCTAACACGCGGAAGGTCCCAGGTTCGATCCCTGGCAGGCACACGATAAATGTTTTTGCGTGAATCTCTGCTTGGCGTTCCGTACGGCCTTTTTAAATTTTTGAGCAAATACGTCGAAACGCACCTCGTTTTCCTGCAAAACATCTCCGTGCTTTCTTAAAGTCGCTCGATTTGTAAGAATCGCGCACAGGACACCGAATCGACGTTCTCTCGCTATAATGATAGCTGAACAGCGCAAAAAGAATACGCAAAAGCCGGTCACCCAGCCCAACTAATAGCGAAAAGCAATTTAAAAAATAACTTCTTGCGTTTCCCAGGTGAGGCTCGAACTTACAACCCCGGCATAACTCACAAGTACTGCTTATAAGTACCGTACGCTAACCAATTGCGCCACTGGGGACCACTGCTTACTAAAACACGTTAACAATTACCAACGTTTTCGTTTCCTAACCTGAAACGATCCCGAACGACGCTCGCGGTAAGCCAACACGTAATTAACCTTTCACCAAGCGACCGTGTGTTTTGTGCCTTTCGCTTTCGGCAAAGGTCAGACTCGAGTTTGGAAATAAAAAGCAAAAACAGTGCACCGAGAATACAACAAAATTTATGTTAAAAATAGCGAATTTTGGAAACAAGTGGGCGAACAAGCTCCTAGCATGGAATAATTTCTTCGACTAAATTCGCAATTGTCGAATTTACAGCAACCAGAACATTTGTTCAATGACTTATTTCTGTTGCATAATCTGCAAATGCAGTGATGTTCCGTTCGCAGGTTCACTCAGTAAAAATAAGTTTACGTTTCATTTATGGCTACCCGAACAAAGAAAGTAACCTTCTCCTCTGTGAAGATTTCTCCGGACACACATCGAAGATTCCTGGCCGAAAGATACGTGCTTAAAGCAAAGTTCTATATTCATTTTGCATTGTATACAATGCATATGTTGATTTGAGCAATGTAGATAATAAAAGTGGTGTGAACACTTTGTAAGAAGTTAAAGAGAAAATCGAAGTTATTATTACTGTAAAAGAAATCATTTAGACGTGAAGAAAATGGCAATATAAAGTTTTTGTAATTATGAGTATTTTCCATACGAAACCTCAGAATTTCATGCACCAGACGCAATTGTCAGGAAAATTTAGCCCGGCTTTCTCTTCATTCGTATGAAAGATTATTAAAACGTTAATATTATAATACCTATATACATTACTGGAAAATAAAAAAAAAACATCATAAACTCATTGTCCCCTGAGATGAAAATTTTATTTACACACACACTATAAGTAGTATACGGTGTGATTCGCATGAGCCCATAAGCATGTTCGTAAGATCGTTTCAATACTCTGTACTCTCCTCTGCTAGCAATTCAGGCTGCAACTCTCGGGTGGAAATGATCATAGAGATGGCAAATATTATTCTGCAGATTGGAGTTCCATGTACTGGACATTCCAACTGGTGGCGCAGTTTGGCAAGAGTTGTCGCCAGTGTTAAAGACGGCCAAACGACGTTCAATCTAGCCCCATATATGCTCAATGATTGTTGAGAGTGATTTGTAGTCGGACGTTTTCGTGTTAAAATAGCACATCTCCCTGTAGTACAAATGACAGCAGAACGGTTTAGATGATGTTGTGACCTAAGGGTCGGCATCTCTTTAGTGCCCTATCAGGACTGACACCACCGTGTTTCGTGGAACACGGAAGCCGAGACGGCGGATATTTAATGTCGTACAGTCGCGCGAGGGGTTCCGTAAGCGGACGGGCGGATTCGTAATGTCAGCCGATCGAGAGACAGCATATGGAAGTGACTCAGACTCCAATTAACAATTAATAATGATTGAATTCGCAAAAAAAAAAAAAAAAAAAAAAAAAAAAAGCAAAAAAAAAGATTAATTTCCGATTATTTCGCGGAGAGAGAGAGAGTTCACATAATTAACGGGAGCGAGTTGAATAAATACCTTGTAGTGGAAGTGGATATCCTGATGAAGTTCTGGTTGATAAATGAAGCTTGCTCACTTGTGAAAGTTCCGTAAGGAGCGTGTATCCAATGGAGGTCAAACTGACACAATGTCGGACGATATCAAAATGAAGTGTATTCAGATAGTTAATGATCTTGGTTATTTGGAGGGATTCGTTTCTCTCTGGCTAACGATATTCCGGAAGGGATCGGAGGGATTGGCGACTACTGACTTTTTTCGGCTGTCTTTAGCGATATCCACAGATGATATCGGCTATCCAGAGGTTAATAGATCACGAGAAAGCGTCGTTTGCTTTCGAGAAAGTGTAACGGGAGACTTTCTCAGGTAGCTACGAACAACAATTGTTACGGAACTCGGACAATATTAAGTGAATATAATATAAATTTTTTAAGACCGTTCACTAAATTTTATAAACAGAAAACTATATCAAAATTCAGAAGTAACGTGACGTCGTTTGTTGAACGTCATTCAGGGCAATAATGAAATGAACTTCTTCGGTAAGAACTTGAACTTCTTCAATGAAATGAACTTTGTTAAGGAATGATTGTTAAGGAATCAACAATTCAAATTCCATTGTTCTTTGATTTAATCAAGGCGAATTTCCCATTCCTAACATTTTCGAAGAAATTACTCGAGAAAAAGCAGAAAAATTGAAAAATGAGAAAAAAGACAAACGCGGAATTATAGTGTAGGAAACGAAACATTCAAACAAAGAACAATGGACTTTTAATTGTTTGTTCGTATATAAATAAAAATATATATTAAGTAAAAATAAGTATTTAGTAATAGAATATTCTATAAAATATAAATATAATTGGTAATTAGAATTGAATAGAGTTAGAAATGAAAATTGTAATTAATTACAATTAAATATAAATATTTTATACACATGATTATATATTATAATATAGAAATCAGTTATTTCATATTAGAAATAAGTCATTTAATTAATATAATATTTATGTACAAATTCTATTTATTGATATTTAAATTAAATACGCTTAGAGCCTTAAATTTATTAATAAATTAAAAGGCATAGCCATATTCGACGACGGCCGATAGTGCTAAAGAGGCACTGAAGCCTTCGCCAATGCTTGCGAGCCACCTTCGTATATACGAGTACAATACATTAGGTCGTTCATCACGTGCTGGGCGCCTTTCAACTATTGTACCAGCAAGTGTGTGTCGTTGTTGGTGCTATTAAATAATGATATTTTTAGCATATATTTTGAATTACTTATTTTCTATTCAATAATTTTTAAGTGCTAATATAATTTTAATTATTTTATTCGTTACTATTTTTATTTTGAATTGACAAATGTGCATTGAAAATGTCTTTTAGTTAATAGGAATATTTGACCTGATGACATAAAAATTGGACGTTTTGTAATCGATTTTAGATTACGAAATTAATCGAATTGCAACGAGTATTCAGTTTAATTCTCCGATTATTATTCTGTCGAGCAATCGGGGTCAGTTTATGGAAATCAAAAAAACTACTACAAAATGGGTGTCGCCTTGACGTGGCTTTGTGGCTTAATGTGTGAAAATTTTATCGAAGCTCTTTCCGCCCTGTGGGCACTAAGAGGGCCTCTTTTAGTAGGCCCATTATGGGTTCGGCCAGGCCCACAATGGTGCGACCGGGTGGTGAGGGACGGGGCCCGACATATCCGAACGGACCACCCCCGAAAAATTCTTGGGGATTATTCGACCCGTTCGGATTCGATCCCGGGTCCCCAGAGCGGTAGGCTGCCACCTTTACCGCTCGGCCATCCGGCCGTCTGGGTGTCGCCTTGACGTGGCTTTGTGGCTTAATGTGTGAAAATTTTATCGAAGTTCTAAAGATAATATTTTCCACAGTCTAAGAACACCCGACAGAAATTTCACAAGTATTTTAATAAGTATTATTTTGTTCAGAAATATTAAAAATACATGATAATTCTCATACGCCAAATACTCAGCTCGTCGGCTCATTACAACTACCTTATATTATTTATGAGATATTTTACAATATCGTAATTTACGATTGTAAGTTTTGGTCAATTCGGGCCCTACCATTTTTCACCCTATAGACCTCGAGTGCAAGTTACTCACGCGCCGCCCTGGTGGCAAATATTTACATAACATATAGGAGTTCGCTAATGCATATGCATTGTATCTGAGACATTTCGTAAACCGTACTGTACCTAGTGCAGTAAATCGCTTACTATTTTTTTAATTTGTATTTTTGCTATAATATTAAAAAGGAGAAAATCAAATGTAAATTGTTCTGTGTTTGGAAATTATCTATCAAGGTTACATTACCTGAATCATTTAAAGAAAATTTTCCCGAAACAAGAGAAAACAGTGACTGTACAGAAATTTAAACTGAGAAGCCATCATCAGTTCAACATCAAATTCAGTTTTATTCCTACTATAAATCTGCTTATACTATAAAATATTTAATTGAAATTACCCCATCAGGACATAACTTTTCTTTCTAGTGGGTGTAGAGGAAGAAGTACAGATTTGTTTATAACAAATGATCAGCGCCGTAACTAGCCTTTTATGCGCCCGGTGCGAGCATCTGTAACTAAGCCCCAAAACTATGATTCAAAACTTGGTTCAGGTCCTTTCTGCGCCCCCAGGGTCTACGCCCTGTGCCTGGGCATCGCTGGCACCGCCCTAGTTACGGCACTGCAAATGATTGTGATATTCTGCAAAAGCTGGAGGAGGGAGATATTGTTATAGCTGATAGAAGGTTTCCTCAAATTAAATTGGGTGTCGAAAATAAAAATTCTATTTTAATTATGCCTCCTTTCTCAAAACCAAATCAAAAGCAGTTTAGTGGTAATGAAATGGACGAAACATAGAAAATTGCCCGTGTAAAAATTCATGTTGAGAGAGCTACTCGTATTGGTAGAATTAAAATTTTTGTATTGAACTGCAGATTACTCATTTCACTTCTTCTATATGTAGATAAAATAATGTTCGTGCAATATTAGTAAATCTGCAGCCTCCAATTACAAATGGGAGAAATTTTTTTTTCTTGTGAAAACACTATAAAACTATTTACTTAAATACTATTTACAATCGCAGGTAAACAATAATTATGGTAGAACATTGGCATCTCTAATAGTTAACAAATGAATCTCTCATCATTTTCCACTTTAAGTATTACATTTTGTATATCACTATAGATAAACAAGTAAGATAACTGAATATTTGTTACATATAAAGCTAATTGTATTTGTGTATAATACATACCATTCTCTTTTAACGTTATTTCACAGCTAATCTGTTTTTCTTTTTCTATTAACATTACTGCACAATCTTTATGCTCTTCTTGTCGCTTCTTATACCTTTGGTGGCAAACTCCTTGTGCTGCATCTCTAATTAGTTTAGGTTCGGGTTCATACAGCGAACAGCTTAGATTTTTCCTACTGATTGCTTGTTTAGTAAGCAACCTGTTCTTTGATGATTCAATAGTTAAATTAACCCCAGTGTTTTTAAAATTGTTGTATTAATTTCAAAATACACGTAAGCCATCCGGATTTTTAAGTAGCTGGAGTTAAGATGTTGCTGTTTGTGTCGCAATAGCAAATCATTGCGGGGTATGATTTTATAGCTTGAACAGGTGCTTAAGTGTATCTGAGTGTTTTTAACTCCACGTGATTCAGGATTCAGCGAATAAAGTACCATGCTTTTCGTTTTTGTTTATAAAATCTAAAATGTTTTATTATTTAAGTCATTTTATTTCAATAAATATAAAATGACATATTATCCTGTTTCTTATGAGAATTTATCTTCAGAACCTTTGGAGAAAAATGACAATTTTTCCAATGACGACATTTTTCTTCCTGACAGTGACTACGAATCAGATCATCTGAGAATGCAATCAGTCCATGATAGTAAAGTGCAGGGTGGTTATAATTAAAGTTGCCCTACTCAGACCTGTCTAGAGTCCGTTCTCGTGCATTGTAAGGCGTTTTGAACACACTTTCAGGGGTTACCCAATTTGGTTTGTGTATTAAGACATTCTGGTGGCATTATCTGGCGTGCAGAGATCCACAATCATTACAAATTCCTCTTCGGATTTTCAAAAATACATATAACATTACTTTAGAATCAATGAATAATACATCTATAAATTTCATTTTTATAATTTTATTAATTAGTCAAAGCATTATTTTAACTACAATGCTGTTTTTCTAATAAATATTATTTTAATAAAAATAATCCTTCCTGAAATATTTCAAACCAATTAATGTTTATACATAACGTGATGTAAAAACATGACGGGATCGTAATACGTCAGGCGTTGTTAAAAATATATTCTAACAATACGTAACGAATTGTTAGAATGTACTGTTGTCTTTTACTGTTGTAGGTGGCCATTGTTGAATGTGAATTTATTTGAAAGTTTCACGTTTTTTCTTTTTTTTTCAGATTTTCCGGAAAATTATGATTAAGCACTTATATGTACTTCAGGAATGTACGGGAAGCGGAAAAGGCCCTCTGTGTCCCGTTTCATGAAGGCACGGTCGAGTGAAAAGGCTGACAAGAGATGAAAAGGGCTTTTTATGTTCGCATCTTTAAAACCCCCTCGGATCAAGACAGGAGAAGCCGACGAAAGGCGGAGAAGGCTCTCTATATCTCTCACCTTTAAGGCCCGCTTGGATGAAGACGGGAGACGCTGACAACAAGCGAAATGGCTCTCTGTGTCCCGATTATTTAAGGCCCGATCGGGTGAAGACAGAATTAGCCAACGAAAAAGGAGAAGGCTGTTTGTGTCCCGCCTTATTAAATTCCGCGCAGCGCGAGTTTTTGTTAATGGGGTTCAATATGAGTTTGAGGTGAATTTTTGGCCCTAACATGCGTTTTATTGCGATCTGGTATATTTATAGTTTTCTGTCTTTCTTTGTTACTAGTTGTTGTAATAAAGCATCTTTTAGTTTAGGTAGTAATAATACAGTAAGTTTCGTATAGTTGAATTTGAAGTTTACAGATGTAATTATAAATATTTTCATTGTGTGAGTTAGGACGAATGAAACAATCATTAAGTGATGTTGATCACTTGTGGAATGGCATTCTTTCCAACTCTCGGTGGAACTCCGAAGCAGTCACCTTTACGTGGTGAGTTCTGGGTTGTCGTTCGTCTTGAAATGACGAAGGGCAAGCGAAGAACTGCTTATTCCTTTCAATTGAATAATAAGGAATAAAAACGTGCCAATAAAAGCAGAAACTACAAAAGTAATTAGTTAGAAGAATTAAGTATCTAAATTTGGTATAAATCGCTTTAAATCCTTTGTTTCAATCGTGATCATGAATTTCAATTGACCCTGGTTAGCTTTATGGCAACATATTCGTGTTATGGTTGGCTATAAAATTATAACTACGTGTTCGATACAGTGAGATGATCTTACTGGCAAAATTATCGACTTGCTAATAAAATAACGAGAAAAAAAATTAACGTAAGCGCATGCGCTTTACAGAGCACCAACCCCACCCGGTTTAGCTGGTGGAAGCTATACACATGTAACGCTTCCAACGATTCTTTCAACGATTCTCAACGCTATCCTTTAGCCACTGGGTAGGGAGCTATCTGACTAAGTGAATTGTTTAAGATTTAAAAAAGTAAAGAGTATTCAATGTTATTTTTATGTACTTTTTTTGCAAAGTTATATTTAATTATAATTTTCTTTTAGTTATACTGTAGTTATATTGACAGATTTTCAGACATAAAATCTTTAGAATTTTTATCACTTTTAGATGTTAATAATTTTAATATCATAAAAACCAATTTTTCCAAGCGTGTTTTAATTCTTTAAATTAAGTAAATTTTATGGGAAATTTTTTGATTTATCTAAATTGCGTAGCGAATCGCAATATTTATATTCGTGTTCGGACTATATCGACAAGTAACTCTTAAACATAAAACATATTATAATTAATGTCGATCCGAACAAAGACGTACTAAAAGGATTATATGATTTAATATCATTTATTTTTACGGTACCATCAACCAGTGGGTCTGTTGAGCGCAGTTTTTCGACCACGAAGCAAATTCATACATTGGCCAGGAACCCTCGGTCGGAGGAAAAATTGTCGTCGCTAGCGTTGCTTTCAATAGAAAAGGAGCTTTCAAGTACTGTACGTCGATGGAGTCGACGACCAGCGACTTTTATGATAAAGTAATTAACGACTTTGCGGAAAAAATCGCCGAATAGAGTTAGTTTACAAAAATTAAAAAAATAAGTTTTTCTGTCATTGTTTGTATCGTATCAATTTGTGTTATGTATGTATTATTTGTATTTTAGAACTAAAATACATAAATCGTTTGTTTTTGTCATTTCCAGTATTTGTTTAAAACTTTTGTGGAAATGTCATGTACCGGACAGGTCTGACCTGTCACGAAAGACGCGAAAAAAACGGTTAATTTAGAGAAAAATTTATTAGTTTAAAAAGACATAGGTAAAGGTCGTCTGTAGTCGGACACCCATTGTTTATATCAAACTGCCAGGCAGAAACCATAAATCGCGGAAGGAAGTCGTCCTATGATCGGTGGAAGATCGAATTCGTCTTCGATTTTGACTTTTCTCGCGCTCCAGGTAAGGGTCTCGTTACGTTTAGTAACCAGGGACCAACCACTCCGGAAGCGTGATTGAGGGAGAACGACCAACCAAAATGGACGAAAGAAAGAACGGAGATTGATATAATCTCCGACATCTCGCACTCGGTTAACGTTCCGAATAACCAAAACGCCGTGTGTCGACGCGCAAAAAAAAACAAAAAAAAAGAAAAATACAATTTCTCTTCTATTGTGCCAACCTATAACCCGTGCCACTTCGGACTTAGACCGTGTCCCCGACGCCAACAGAGGAAGTCTCTCCGTGCTCTACAGACTTATCAACGCCACTGTCCCGAGGCCACCTTCGATCGACCATCAAAGAACCACATCGACGCCCAGGATGTCCAAACGGCTAATTGTCCTAAGGCAAACTATTTTGTACGTAGTATATGTTTATTTTATGTTTTTTTTTTTTTTTGTCGGTTTTTGTCAGATACGTCTCTTCCGCCACCACGCACGTACGAATGGGCCCTAGGCCATCACTGACGCGCAATTAACTGATTGCCCCTGAAAGTCGGCTTCTTACAGAAATACAGCTTTCCCCCTTTTTTTTTTTATTTAATGCAGAAAAGACCTCTTTCCGCTCAGAGAGCACTAAGAGGCCCAGGGAAGCCTAGGCATAGTTGGCACATGAGAATAATATGATGGCACAAAGAAGGGACAGCGGGTGAAGCAACATACCCTATTCCAATATTAGAGTTGGAACAGAGCATACGACACCCACAAAAACACACACAAAAACTAGAAACAAATACATACATCTAAATAAAACAACTATACAAAAACATATAATACCAAGATAGACCCTGTAGAAGCACTAAATAGCCCAGCCAGGAACAGTGACAGTAAGCCGCAGCCAGCAGAAAGAGTTTTATTGGGGACCGTAATGACTAGCACACTGAATAAAGCAATCCTTTAGTAAGTTAAAACCCTCAGTGTCCTCTACTAAAGCGTGGAGAGGAGCCGGCCAGACCTGCAGCCGGTCGTATAGGAAGGTGATCAATTTTCTTCGACAGATATCAAAAAGGCTACAGTCATACAAGATATGCTCAATAGTGTCCGGAACCTGGCAACCACAGTTACAATTTGGGTTATTTATGATCTTGAACCTGTAAAGATAGCTATTTAGTTTACCATGCTGCGTTAATAAAGTCGTAGTGAAATGGTCATGATGATCCCAATTAATTTTAATCCTGTGACTGACAGTCGGAAAGAAGCTATGCGTAACAGCACCATTTGTGTCTGTTTGCCATCTGGAGTCCCACAGCTGAATTGAACTCTGCCGTAGAATATGCTTAGCATGCCCTAAAGGAAGAATAGAATAGTCTATATTACTATTTAAATGTGCACTAGTAGCCAGGAGGTCAGCCAAGGCATTCCCAGGGCAAGCAGAGTGTGCCTTAATCCAAGAGGCCTTAGTGTTGTACAAGGCGATGCACTTTTTGAATAAGTTGTAGATGTCTAAACTAAGCTTGGTGGATATCTTAGGCTTTTTTAAACAAGCCAATGCAGTCTGCGAATCAATGCAAAGTAACACCTGGTTCAGCTTGTTTTTAATTATGTAATTTAAAGCATGCCAGACAGCTAAAATTTCAGCCTGAACAATGGAACAATCCTGATGTAACTTAAAGTCTAAACAATGCAAAACTTGCATGCCAGACAGGAAAGCCACAGCTGCCCCCGTGCCGCGCTTGGACTTCGACCCATCAGTGAATATCTTAAGCGGATGGTGGTCAGCATAATCGATCAATGCACCTTCATGTGAATATGCAGGGTGAGGAAGCTGCTCCACACCAGCATGGATAGCATACTGAACACAATAATTATTAAGGTGCAATGTACCTTCCCTCTTAATGTTAAAATAATCATAATGCTCTCTAAGCAGAAGATCCAATGGTAATTTGTTAGCTAAAAGTAAAGCAGTTTCTCTTGAAATAGTCCTATATCCCTTAATTATTTTAATACAAATACGCCGTTGAAACTTTAAAAGCATATCCCTATTCTTTTGGTACTTGAGAGCGTCCCCCCAAACGCCTACAGCATATCCCAGATACGGTAGTACAGCACCCTCGTAAATAACATCTAAAGTCTTAGAAGCAAGTCCCCAACGTAGGGTCGCAATTCTATTAAACATGTGTAGCAGTTTCTCAGCCTTCCCCAACTGCACACGGATATGGGGCGACCAGCTAAGCTTGTCATGTAAAGTAACCCCCAGGTATTTAATTGAATTTACATACTCCAAGACCTTCCCATTTAAAGTCAAAGATGGTTTACTAATCTTACGCTTCCTCGTTACAAATAGTAATTTAGTCTTGTCAGTATTAAAATTTAATTTAGTATTATTAGCCCAATTTTGAAGACTGGCTATTATGGAACTAGCTTTCTTTTTAAGAGAATAAATATTTTTGTCAGTCACCGTCACAAGCAGGTCGTCGGCAAAGGCAAAGAGCTCACTACCGGCGGGAAGCTTGATCCTAAAAACAGTGTTCATTAAAATATTCCACAAAGCTGGGCCAGAAGCAGAACCCTGAGGAACACCCAGCGAAACATCCCTAGTGGATACTACAGTATTATACCTTAAAGATACCTTCCTGTCCTGAAAGTAACTAACCACGAGATCGTACAGATTCTTTGGTACTTCGGCAGTCCGAAGTTCGCGTAGAATGAAGACGGGCCAGGCGGTGTCAAATGCTGAGGAAATGTCCAGAGAGATAACAATGCATATTTTTTTGTTACTTAAGGCATGCTGCATAATATCTCTAACTTTAATCAGGGGGTCAACAGTACTCATCTGAGGAGTGAAGCCAAATTGGTTTTTATTTAGGAATTTTTTAAGATTTAAGTGGTAATTTATCCTATTGATCATTAATTTTTCTAAAATTTTACCTAATACAGGAAGCAAACTAATTGGCCTAAAGGATTTCGGATTATCCAGAATTTTGCCAGGCTTCGGAATGAGTTTCACCACTGCATGCTTCCATGCTGTGGGGAAAACACCAACAGCTAAACACATGTAAATATTAACAAGGGAGTCGGGCGAGGTGTTAAAGGCAATTTTTATGATCTCCGCATTCAACCCATCATGACCAGGCGCCTTCTTATTCTTTTGAGCCAGAATGACCTCTTTAATTTCCGAATGAACAAAGGGCAGATCATCGCCCATATGGTAAGGTTGCTGAATACAGTTCCTTATATCACTGTGAGAATCACTATCATTATCAGTATTATCCATATGAAAGAAATGATTTAAGAGCATATTGGCAATTTTTCTGTCATCGTACAGAGTCTTGCCTTGAACATTTTTGATAGTTAAATTGGAAGAACTAGTAATAAAGCTCTTCTTTAATAATTTATAAACGCGACCCCATAGATCAATGTTGCCCTTGTCTGTACAGAATCTCTTCCAGGATTCAGTTTTTGAAGACTTAATTAAATTTTGATAGCTTCGCCTAGCTTCTAGATAACGCTTCTTAAAATCTGTACGATCTGGACCACAAGATTGCTGAAACCTACGCCTTAACCTATTAACACTCTGCTCTGGAGACCGTCAATTCACGACTCCACCAGGGAACAGAGTGCCTATACCATTTTTTGAGTGGAATACTTTTGTCAGCAGCTTTTTGAATAATTTCTATGTATTTTTGAATAATGTATTCCACCGGATGATTATGATGAATTAAATTATTAATCTCTGGAATATCTTCAGAGAATGTTCCGCTAAAACTGCTCCAGTCAGCTTTATGGACATTGTAGTTTTTACTAAAAGGCTCGCTAGTTTCTTGAGTCCTAGCTGTACATAATTCAACGTCAAATAAAATATACCTATGGCCTGAAAGTGATTCAGCAAGCGAGACTCACCAATTTTTGATATTAATGCTACCTTTAGTTAAGGTCAAATCAATATAGCTTTCTCCCTGGTGGGAAGAGAATGTAGGCGGTCCCCCTAAATTATGAATGACTAAATCTAAATCGTATATTAGTTCTAGTATTCTCACTCCTCTCGGATTTTGAAGTCTGTCAAACCAGACAGGCGACCTACCATTTGCATCAGTACCAATCACGTAAGGAAATTTAAAGGCAGAGAAAAGCCTATGAATGGCCAGAACACAGCTCCCCTATCATCAAATGTCACGGCACGCCACTGGTAGACAATTATTATTACTGCACGTGTCTGGTAGATTATTATCATTTTAACAGTCTATTTATTAAATTAATATCGAAAAATTATGTTTATCACATGAAGCGTGTTGTTCCCACCGAAAGTACCCTATATGCAGTGGTGATATTCGAAATATTTAACAAGGGGTTCGCTAGCAGAAATTTTTCCCTGACAATCACCGACAAACGAAATGGAAGTTTTAGCTAGAAATAAATACAATACTTTTTCTTGCGATGTATCTAACAATCAGTGGCGTATTTGGAACGTAACGAGCCCTGGGTGAAGATCAGGTAACAATAGTATTTTATCGCTGTCGACCTTTTTTTTTTAGGCAGAGAAATTCTTCACCGCGAAATGGCACTCCTCGTGATAGACAGATGTCATCATCTCTCGAGATACATTATCTTCTTTCTTTCGCTGTCCATAGCCTACGTGTTCCACAGCCATCTTGTATTATCTCGCGCGCGTGACATTCTGGGATCTCTCTTATGACTGGATCTACTTTCAGGAACTCCCTTGAATCGATCGCGATTAAACCTCGTTTCGGTCGAGATTGAAACGGTCGAGAGAGATCGCACCAAGACATAGTCCCGACCTTGCTCACAATCTAGATTGAAATGCTCGGTGCAAACGGGGTATAAGGCCTTAGTTTAGTAGTATTACAGAGTATAATACGTATATTTTAATATATTTTTTTAAAAAAACAAACCCACTGAGAAATGTTCCGTGTGTTTAACAAGGTTCGGAAAACTGAAAATTTTAACAACGGGTTTGGCCGAACCTGTCATTGCTGTTCAGTGATAGTTCGACAAGACACACAAAACGTGTAGAAAGAAGTCTACGGTCTATAAAAGCGGTCTCAGGTGTTCGTATTGGGTACACGCAGTGGCGTAGCCTGGGTGTCAGCCGCCCGGGGCGGAAGAAAATTTAGCCGCCCCTTATTTAGGTATCTCAATAAAAAAGACTAAAATATACAGTAATTCTAAAGAACTTTTCAGCAAGAACAATCATCATTATTGTGTATTGTACAGGTTCAAATTTTTACAAGATATTATTATTATTTATTGTGAAATTTTGCCGCCCCTAAAAATGCCGCCCGGGGCGGGCCGCCCCTGCCGCCCCCACTACGCTACGCCACTGGGTACACGACTATACTACAAGAGTTATGAAATACTGAATCAATTTTAGCCAATAAATAAATATATACTGTATTTATATATATTTTATAATACAATTTTCATCCGGCACCGCGTTGTGTATTATACCCAGTCGTTATAATAGTTATTTTTTAAATAAAATGTTTTATCATTAATCATAATAAATAAATAAACTTGTGTTATGAGATTTTATTACAATTTTTTCCATTTTTAATTTATACAATGGTAAAAATCTTAATTTCGAGGGTAGGAATGAGTTTGTAAAATGTAAATAACGATAGTAGAACTTCGTTATTTCGAAACTTTTGGGAGCAAAAATCCCGACTTTGAATTAACCGGGTTCGAATTATTCTGACTTTTTTGTAATTCTCGAATAAAATTAAGATAATGTCATAATTTTATTCGAGAATTACAAAAACTTCGGTTCGAAAAAAGTGAGGTAAGACAGATCAGGCACATTTTAATAGTGTGTTACCCCATGATGATGATTTTAGTCGCAAATCATCATATGCCGCTGTTTGTTAGAAACATTTTGGTTTTACACGTCTTTATATGTATTTTATGTCCGATTATTTATCCAAGTATTTTATTAATTTGCGTATGCATATTAAAACACATATACATAAACACATTTTTCAGGTAATTTCACCAAGTCGGAGCTGATCAAAATCGGTGGGTAGCAGAAGCACTCGTACATTAGGACAGATAGGGCATGTGCCCCCCTTTGTAATAGAGATGCCGTTTTCTTAATTTCAAGCGAGCTCTAATGTTTCATTTTATTTTTAAATTATTTACTCATTTTTATCACAGAAAACTCTTTTACTGATTTCTATTAACCGAAAATTGTTCTAGCGGATCGTGATTGTTTGATCGAGTATCGAGTTACCATTGTGTTTGATTAACGCGATTTTGATATACACGGTATCATCGGGAATTTAATCAACTGCGTTAAGGAAGGACAGAGACGGACGGACGACGGTGGGAATTTATAGGTCTACATATTTTTGTAAAAATTATCTTTTAGTAAATCAGTGGATATGTTAAATGTATCACTGTTGCAAGTTATGTGTTCGCAGGATAGTGAGCAGGATACCTTACAAATAAGTTTAAAAAAATCATACACGACTACGTTGGTCCGTTTCAAAGTTATACCAAACCAAAAGTGGCGGGCTGGATAGAGGCGCCACGTCATGGCCGTTTATTTTTATAAGAAAAAATAATACAAAGGTTATATAATACAAATCATTGCTACACACATAGGTAATGACAGGAAAGAAATTTAACAGGATAAAATTACCGAACACCGGTAGTCGGTCGTAGGTTCGCCCATGGCCAACGGAGTGTTATTATAAACAATAACCAATATCCTCTGCTTAAAGTGATAAATATCACATTTCTGGAAGTTTGAATTCGGGATTTTTTAACCTAAAGTGGCATAGAAATGACGACAGCCGAAATAGTTCGTAAACGTTTTATTTAACATATATAAACATCTCTTAAAACCAAATTCATTAATATAAAGCCTAACCAACCGCCGTATTAAATCGGGCTATTTTCCAGCGATTATATGTCCCGCACTGCATGCGGGAGTTGCGGGTTCTAGTCCCACTCCGGGCCAGTTGTTTTCTACCAAAAATTATAAAATTAGTTAATTAAATTATATTTATTAAATTTAATACGAGATGGCCTCTAACGTTTCTCTCTACGACAAATTACTTAACATTTAATTAAATAAATAATAGTAATTACTAATTTAGCCCGATATAAACCGGTAATCGTTTGGTTTAATAAAAGTGGAAAAATGATGTAAATGATCCAAATAGAAAAAGAATCATGAGAAAATTTAAGTAATATTCGTCGATGGAAATTAAATAAACAAAACACATAAACTTTAACTACTGTGGTGTTCCTCCTCTTTTTTTTTTTTTTTTTTTTAACTCTTTCCGCCCAGTGGGCACTAAGAGGGCCTCTTATAGCAAGCCCATTATGGGTTCGGCCAGGCCCACAATGGGGCGGCCGGGTGGTGAGGGACGGGGACCGACATATCCTGACGGACCACCCCCCGAAAAATTCCTGGGGATTTTTCGACCCGTCCGGATTCGATCCCGGGTCCCCCAGGGCGGCAGGCTGCTAACCTTGACCGCTCGGCCATCCGGCCGCTGGTGTTCCTCCTCAGTCCGTTGTGACTTTTGGCTGAGCGACGAAGGTCTTAGCGGCAACCTACCGCTCTGGGGAGCCAGAATCGAATCCGGACGGGTCGAAAAATCCCCAAGAAGTTTTGCGGGTGTGATCCGACCGGATATGTCGGTTCATGTCCTTCACCACCCGGCTGCCCCATTGTGGGCCTGGCCGAACCCATAATGGGCATGCTATAAGAGGGTTTCTTAGTGCCGACGGGCGGAAAGAGTTTAAAAAGAAAGGTCTGGTTAACAAATACACACAAACACACATTTAAAATATATATACTTATACGTATATATATTTATAAATTATTATAATTAAGAAATTAAAAGTAATATTATTTTATAAATTAGAAATTAAAATATTTTTATTTCATATAAATCGTTAATTACGTAATAATAATTCCGTAATCATTTATAAGACAAAAATTAATTATAATTAGTATGTACATAAATTTAATATCTTAAATTTATAATATTTTATTTTTAAGTTAACATTTCAATTTTAAAAAATTTTTGAAAAATATTTCATTAAAATTATAATTCCCGCTACTCTCGTTATCTTTCCCTTTCAAACGTGGCGGAGAGTAAATGGCGGACGATCGTCTGTTGATTTAGTAATATCTTTAGGAGTGTTTATTCTGTATAGGTAAATTTCTGATATTTTAATTTAAATCGATTTGTAATATTTAATTTGGATCAAATGTTTTACGTTAGATAATACGTTTTTAACGTTGTATCACAGAAATAATAATTAGGCCTACCTATGTATGATAGAAATAGAAATTCTTTATGGTTAATGTAAATGAATCATCATTACTATCTTTACACTTCTTTTAAGTAATTAGAATTTAAATATTATTGCTGTACACCATTTACAATGATTTTAAATGTATTTCAGAATTTAAATATGAACATTTTTAGAAAAAAAATTCATCTTTATAGGAGCTTGTGCTATAGTCATGTGTACAAGTTAAGAAAGAGTTATTAAGTTATTTGTAATTGTATAAATCCGAAATTTTACAGTTTTTTCCCATGTTTTATATCTTATGTAATGTTTCCATTTGTCTGGGTTAATATATTTCATATAATACAATAGATCTGAATTGCAATAAACTGTAATCTTGACATTTAAGATACTTCCTTGTGGTAAGTATAAAATGGCTGCATTGCTAGTGATACAGAAACAATAGTCAAAAGTGGCACAATTTGATCTGTAGTTCTTTGCCCAAGGTTGGATGGTTGATAGTGCTATTTTTGTATTTTATCATTTTGAAAAAGTTTAATTTATCATATTTAATGAATCATTGGCTGTTTGTGTAGTAAAATAATGCTGTAATAGCCATTGATGGTTATGTCTTTGGCTTATATATTCTGGAAGAGATCGGACCGAAGGTCTGGGTAGTGTAACTGGCAACGCGACCGCACGGTAAGCGGGAGTTGCAGGTTCAAATCCCGCTTCAAGTCGATTCTTTTCTTCCAGTTTAATTTAAATTATTATAATTATTAATTTTAATAAGAGATGGCACCTAATGCCTACCTCAAGTACCAAATTTATTTTCTAATCTTTAATCATTTATATCCAAAAGTTAGCCCAATTATTTACGGCAGTTGGCAATGTATTGGCTTAATGTTAATGGGTTTAGTACAATGTTTATTTGTAAAATATTAAAGATTCACATAATTTTGAACATTACTGTAACAAAGGTGTGGGAAAATCTCATTTTATGAAGAGATTAGGTTCTTGTCCCACTGTTCATAAAGCAAAATTTTCATAAATTGAGGTAAAATATTAATATATATATATATAATTTTTATGTGAACTCAGTATTCCGAAGAAATTTTTATTAACTGGGTGGAATGAAGTAGAAGTGCATGGTCCAAGAAAAGTACTGCAAAATAATCTAAAATTTCATCATTTAAGTTAATGTTCGAAGATGGAGAGTTGAAATTAACCAATAGCCATTCGTATACTAAAAGTAAAGTAAATTGTAATTGGTTAACTTTTAGCAAACATTTAATCTTAACTCTTGATCCCTGGCTGTGAATACGATCATTATGCAGTATTTGTTATTTCTTCTCCTTGATCTCCCTCTTCTAGATCTGCCTCTTCTAGATACTGCCTTTACAGATTCTTTGGCATGTTTTGCCTGTTTCTTACCATCGATGTTCCAATGTTTCTCAGCACGTGTTTGATGACTGCAGTTTTATGCTGAGAAACATTGGAATGTCGATGGTAAGAAACGGGTAGGATGCCAAAGAATTTGTAAATATAGTATTTGGTATTTTTTTGCTTTAGCAAAATATCTTAGTTTTACTTTAATGTAAAACTAAAATTAACACATTGTTATGAAATTTCATTTGTAGATTTCTGCATATAATTCAGAAGTATGACGACAAAGCTAGCAATGCTATCTTTTTAAATCATTATCTGTTTGTCTGTTTGTAAGTAAAGTATTAGAACATAATTGAGCCGTTTATTTTGAAAGTGGTCTAAGTCCATTGTCCAAAAAAATTAAGTCAGCTGTTATAATGTTTACATTTCTACTGTTATTTTTCATTTTAAAGAATTTTCAGCTTATTATATTTGAAATTCATTAAAATTTTGAAAACAGAAAATTAGCTGGTTAATAGAATAATAATAATTTTATTTTGAAAGTGACCTAAGTCCATTTTGACAAGTTTCAAACTAATATGCAGTATTATTATAGAGTAAAATTTAATTTGTTAATAATTACAATAATAAATTACTAAATATAACATAATTCTACAACAACAACGCATTGATGGTGCAGCTCCCCTATCTTCGGTAATCCTAATACCTACCATAATCCTTATTGAGAATTCTTACATCTTAATCTGAATATAAAGATGATGATTCATTTGTACTTGCTTGAATGTAAAGAAGTGCTGTTAATGAGTGGACTTATATAAAAAAAATTTTAAAGATTTTAATTTACATTTCCACCAGCCACAGAAAATACACACCAAAAATGCAATCTATTAAACATTAAAATTAAGGCATTGAATAATGGCAAAGAAAATGGAAATCAAAACTTATGGAAGTACATGATACTTATTTTAGATTAGCAGAATTGACTAGAAAATCATTAAACAAAACCAATATCTAGTAATTCTATAATAGTAATATCTTGTAATTCAAAAAGCAAAATAGTGATCTGGATTACTAGAAATATCTAGTAATCCAGATCACTATTTCACTTTTTCTTTTGACTTGCAAAAAGCACTGCATTACCTAAAGTTGACTACTTCAGTTGCATATTACAAGCATAGTATGTATGTTTTAAATCTGAGTTTTCATAACTTCCGTGATGATAATGTTTATCTGTATTTCTGAGATAAAACAGTTGCATCCAAAGGTGCACAGGAAGTAGCATCATGTATTCTGAAACATCTACAAATCATAGAAATGAAAAACATGTCATAGCTTACTGCAGGACAAATTAGGAATATAAAATTAGCTTTAAGATGGTTAAAAGTTGTCCAATAAGCCAAACATAAAGTAAATATCATTGACCATAAGTTTGTTATCTGGGCATTAATTTCTGCCAAATGATAGAGATTTCAGAGTTGTAGAAATGGCATTAAGAAAAAATAATTTGTTGTTTGTCCCCAAGATTATTAGGAAGTCATAAAAAAGTGTTGAAAAAATATAAACTTCATTCTGAATGAAATGAAACAAGAGAATTTCATTTCAACTAAACCTCTAGAGCTGGGATGGCCAACATGTAGACTGCAGTCGACCAGTCGACCGCAAAGCTAAAGTTGAACAATTTGCTTTCACTTAAATTAATGTTTAAAAATCTTAATTCGATAATTTATTCTTACAATAATAGACTGTCTGTGCAATGTACATACCTATACTGTTTGTATTTATCCCAATGAACAATGCAAATGAATGTTAACTTTTAAATTAATTGTAGTCGCAATGCATGCACATATAAATGGCAATCGCATAAAATGGCGCAAAATCATGTGACAGGCCCTGGCTTCAATCCACTTGTTACTCCTTGTTTGTGCGCTTGTATTTACTTTCAATTTTAGTTTTTTTTATTTATTCATACAGCGAACGGAAGCAGGTATGTTAGTTTATTAATTATTGTTTTAAATGTTATTAATATTTAACCCTATTATTTTAGAATGAATAAACTTAAGTACAGGCTGGAAAAAAATAAAAACTTATCATTATTAATTATTTATTAAAATATCTATGAAAAATTTGAAAAATCCTAAAATTGTTTGCCCGTATTCATAGTCGTTCGCAGACTATATTTTACTGAAAAAGTAGCCCCTAAGGGATAAAAGTTTGGCCACACCTGCTCTAGAGGATGCAGGTTTTAAAATGTTAAAGAATACCAATGGAGAAATAGTAAGTTAGATGTTGAATTTGTTTTTTGAGAACTGAACTGTATAAAATGTTCTATAAAACATCAATTAATGAAGATACATAATTTAAAATTCTGGATTTATTACTGCATCAGGGAGACCAAGAAATTTTAATAATATTGAATTGATACCACTGTACAAAAATGTAAAATCAATTTTAACACTCAAATACAAAGATATGATGGACTTATTACACTATACCACCTGCACACCATGATTATTTTAAATCCTTCCCATACATGCAAAGTAGAGATGAATAAATTATAAATTATGATATATAATATCAGTGTTATAATTCCTTAAAAGTGAACAAAAATTGAATAGTTTCTTTTATAACATAATATATTGTATTTTTTTATTTATTTTAAGGATATTATATTTTTTCAAGGGCTTTTTCAAAAATTAAAACAATTATTTCATGATTTTGAAAGTGGCTTAAGTCCGTTTATGGCCAATAAAAACATGTTACTTTTTAAATAACCAGTTAGTATAATAAACATTAAGTAAATTAAACACTTTTAGAAACACAAAAACATGATAGTACCATGTTATCAGTTACCAATATTTTTAAATTAATTAAAATGAAAACCCTTAAATATCTTGATTTAAAGATAAAGGGACTTAGGCCACTTTTAAAATAAACAGCTCGATTAATTTTGTTTTTTAAATATTTATCTTCTGTTTAAACACAAATGCAGATTTAAGTAATTCAAAAATATATTATTATAAAATAATAATAATAATATTTTCATTCAAAAGTGATATCTGACTGATGACATGATATTTTTGATACTTATGTTAAATTGTAATCATATTAAATAGGTCACTGATTATTGTTATTTAAAAGATTCAATAAACTTTTTATTGAAAAGACGATCAGCTTGTTTTTGCTACATTTAATATTAACAGTAGGTAAGTTAGTGTTTTGTTATTGATTCACTGTTCACTTTCACACTAACATCTCAAACAGAAATGAGTTGCATTAGTTGTCATGGGTTTCCTCATTTATAAACAAAAGATTTTTTCAAGACAACATAACAATGGCATTAATAATTATACACTATAATGTACCAAATAGTTCCTTAGTATTTCTCCTATGCTGTATACTGTCAGAGAATAACAAGGTGTTTGATTCCAATTATATTTTAGCATCAGTATGAATTTAATTGAGTGTGAAGTATACATTCAGTAATTCTGTAAGAAATTGTTTTAACCAATTTCTCAACTGATTGCTTTAAAAAATATTATTATTGAGCAAATGTACAGATTTCATGGCCACATTCTCACTAGCATAATTTCACATTTCTGTAACTTGATAGTATTATATTTCTTTAAATGTGTTATATAGCCAACTCTAGCCCGATAATTCGGCTCTTGTGGATGTATAGCTTTGTAACGGGTTAGTCGTTAGATCATCTTTAGGTTTATTATTGATAAAATGAATAATTTTCTTTCTAGAATTTGTGTTCTATTGAATATATTTTTTTCTGTTACACTCAAAAACTTTGAAATGAAAAATAAGCCTGAAGAAGATCATTAAAAATGATTGAAAATATTTATTGTTTAATTGATACTCATTGATAAATCCTTTAGTGACGAGCATAAATTTTTCTGAAAACAAATCATACATGGAACACACCAGTAATTGACAATTCCAATTTTATTATACCAGGAAATGCATATGTATAAACATCTTAATAACCTGATGTATTAATTCATCCATCCACCAAATTCATCTGGCAGAAATTTTGCTACAAATATTAATTAGAAATTTCATGATTGAGTAATTTTTAATTAATATTTGTAGCATAATTTCTGCCCGATTAATTTGGCTGATGGTTGGATGACTAGGAAATGCATTTAGAGCCTTCTTGTCCCTTTTTACTCTTTTATTACAAATGTTTGACTATTTCTTAAAATTATATTAGTGACCACTGGATAAATCAGCTTTGTATTCACAGGCTATATAAAAGTGAGAATGAATGTAATAAAATATTTATGTATTTCTTTTTTAATCAAACTTTTAAAAAAGATTTACATTTACTTTCACTTTTATACAGCTTATGAATACAAAGTTGATTCATCCAGTGGTCACTAACCTAATTTTAAGACATCTGTAATAAAGGACTGAAGAGACAGAAGACCCAAAATGCATTTCCTGGTATAATAAAGTTTGAATTGTTAATTGCTGGTGTATTCCTTGTATGATTTTTCTCTTCAGCAAAATTTATGCTGATCACTAAAGAAAATATTAGTGTAAGAAGAATTGAAGTCTGCTGATTAAAATGGTGGATGTAAGTGATTTTCTAATCATGAAGTCAGTTTATGGTTGCATTATGGTCAAATTTTCCCACAAAGTATCATGCTTTGACATTCTGAGCCATCTGACTTAGATCCCTGACTTACTATTTTACTGCACTGTCTTACTATTTGGACTTACTTGGATATTTAAAAGTTTAAATGTTAAATGATGAACATTCTATTCTCTTTGGATAAAGAAAAATAAAAATAATAAAATACTTGTATACATTTAAAAAATAACCATTCTGCTTCCTTAACATTATTGTTATTTAATTAAAAAACTAATATAATAATTTTGGAAAACAAGTTTGTCAGTCCTTTTGACCATTTGTCACTTTTTCACTGGTAAGGTGCTTTCATTATAAGAAACAAAGTAGAAGCAGAGTAAACCTAATCTGTTTCTGAGACCAATGTTGATATCAATGAAATATTGTTTAGCAGATTTATCAATAAAGCAATATTGAAAATTCTATATCTTTAATATTACTGATATATCAAACAACACTATTATTATTTAGTAGTCAGTGATTTGATGTTTGATTGATAAGTCAATTGAGTCATTTGAATAAATTTCCTCTACTGGTCCTCTGCTCTGTTCAATAAATAGTTGTAAATTGGCAAGTTACTTAACAAAATCTTGATTTGCCTACATAATTTAGTGAATTTGTTTCAATATTAGTTTACATTTTTGGATAATTTCCTAACATTAATTCATATTTGACAGTTTGCAAGCAATGGCTTAAATCTTGGTTGGCCTGTGATGATTGTGTCAATCATGGTTGTCATCCATATTGCCCATTTAACTTTTGTTTACTAGATCTGTTTTTACTGAATTAAGTGTTTTGTTTTTTTATTTTTAAACATTTTAAAGTTTAACATAATTGATGTTTGAATCTATTGGAATTTTTTTGTCTCTTCTGTGTTCAAATCTGTTAAGTGTGATCAATCTGGCAATGAGATTAAAAGGTCTTAAAATATGTTTACTTGGAAATAGACTACTTGAATTAAATATGATGGAATCAATAATTTCAAGAAATTTAAGAAACATATGGAACATTAAAAGATTTAAACTAGTGTATACATAACACAATAAAATCAATTACTCCCACACATTCAATCTCTTATATAAAAACAAAACAGTATAAGATAATGATAAGATAAAGTAACCCATTGTTCATCCATTACAGTAACTGAGAAGTTAAAGGATATCATATTGTCTTCCAGGCATTGAAAATATTATCAGCATCATGAAAATTGATTCATTTCTAAAGAAGGATATGTGGTCACTTCCATTTATAGAAAACCTAAACACCATCCTTTCTTCTTCAATCTCTGTGGTTCATTTCAACTTTAAAGTTTCTGCCTTTATTGCATTTATATAAAGTCTTGTACCTACATATTCAATACAATTAGAGAAATATTAATAGAATATATTAAAAAGATTTCTGTCATCATTGATTATTTTCTAGGTCTGATTTAAAGTTCAGGCAATGCTCATAGCACCAAGGTCTGAAGCAACAAACACCAATGAACACAATGAAATTGGTACATTACAATGCATATTTAGGAAGACTTCTTAAGGAGATAGCTTGATCTAATAATACCATTTATTACAGGAGGAGCTTTATGATATATAAAGTATTAAGGAATGATAAAGACAATAGACATTTAACTAAAATCCTGGGAATCGTAGAGTATATTTAGAGGATACATGATCTGAACTTGTAAGGACAATGTTGGGGCTACTACTCAGAGTCTTGAATTATGATCACTTAAGTGAGTGGCCACCAAGATGAAGTTCAATTTATATTAAAACTTTTATAAGGAAAGGACACAGTTTGGAGTGGCCAGTTTTATTGTATGTAATAAATATGAGTACTGTACAATGTTAGTAATCTGACCATTTGCTAGTTTGGAAAATCCAGTAATCTGACACTAGTTAACTCTGGCATTTCTGATATTGTTGCTAAGGCATAGACAAGCTTTTTGCTAGTTCAAACTATTAAATTTGAACACCTTCCCACTAAACATGGCATATCAAGCCCAAGCTTGAACACTTGAGTTTGGGCATGATGTTAAAGATTGTTAGGCACACCATGTTATGCTTCTCAAAAAGGGAGCAGTAACTTAAACACAATACTATACAAATAAAAAAATTTCAGGGGACTGTCCCTGAAATTTCCCACCAAAATCACTATACCTCCACTAAATTTAGTGGGGCATTACTAGTGATGGCAGTGCACCAGAGTTTTAGTCAGTAGTATAATTTGTTTTACTATGTCATTAACACTACAAATTTGTACTTGTGCTGTGGAATTAACTTTATTTCCAATAATTCAGCAATCTCCTTAATCTGACACTGTTTCAGTTTCATATATATCAGATTACTGAGATTGTACTGTAAACATTTTCAGAAATTATCAATGATAAAAACTCAAAACATATATGGTCAAACCTCAGTTATGTTTCTCAGTTGTACATTAAAACAACTTACAGAATTCTAAATCTAACAATACCATTTATTAGTTGTCAGTTGTCATATTTGCATTCATACATTAAATATTTTCTGCATTGTATTTTTGCCAGTATAAAACACCAATTATACATTTTTCATTTTTATGATTTTGTACATACATGGGTCATGCTCATAGTGCTAAAATTGCTAATTGGCAATATTTTTATTAAAGTGGCAATAAAAATATAATACTGGCGATTCAAGTGGCAATAAAAACTCTAGTCTGCTTGTTTCGACATTCAGCATGAAACTGAATCACAAAACACACTTTAGGAAAATAGCAAAATATCAAACTTCCTTATAATGGGATGTAGGGTGCTTATACTTCATGAATCAAACTGATCCAAAATTACTCTGATTGTTCAAATCGTGTATACAAATGAACTATAGCAATGTGATCAATCTCTGTCCAGGTATACAAACACTAGGATCATCTGGATTGTGATCAAACTAATCCGAACAGAGGGTAGGATCATTCGGATCAGATAAAAAGATTATCGATGGTGACCATTAAGGTTAAAGTCAAACTTATAATTGACAACAAAGAAATATGTTCAACTGTTGACAATGGAAAGTACTATACTTAAAACTTATAAATGGTAAGTAAAAATATCATTGTTAAAATATCCAATAAACCGAGATGAAAAACTAAGTCTTTATAGACAATTTTGCAAGATTGTACAGTAAGAATGCACATTCTCTTTTGCTGTTTTGTGAGCAAATTTATTCAGTGTAAATATGATTTGATCCTACTTGTATACGTTCTGCAAACTAAAACATGAGACAGAAGCAATCTGTATCATGTGACAAAGACTGATCTATCTTACACATTAATCCATCTGAAATGAAAAATATATGCTCCCCTAGTGATTTCATGACGTCACATGGCAAGTTTGGGCAGAAAAGTAGAAAGTGATGTTGAGAACTAAAGGCAGTTTTTGGAATGCCACCCAGTGTTTCCAGATTGGGGGAATTTTTTGGGATGACTTCTCACTTCGATCTTTTTTCAATAGACTAAAACAAAAATTTTTACATGACAGAACCTGTGAAATACTGTTTAAATATTGTGATTGAATGTGTTATTTGCAAAAATTATTTAAAAAATTATTCAAAAATGATTCCTACTGCTAACAAGGGGAGGGCCAGATGTTTTATATGTTGTTCAAATGTATTATACATATACTAAATTGAAACTTCTTTCTTAAAAGTTACACATACAAATTCAGTTTAGTTAATTTGTGTCATACTGTACTTTTGTGATAATCGTATTCACTCTGTGAAAGCAATGCAAAAGTACTTGCAGTTTCTCATGTATGTTTTCTCACTTATACAGTTTTTTTTTCAGTTTCCTTGAAATGTGTATAAATGGAATTTGACTGTATTGTTTGTTTATTTTCAATTTATAATAAATTGATTTGTATTATTAGTAATTTTATGTATAAATGAACTTTTGTAAACTTAAAGAAATTTGTTCCAGATCACTTGAAATTAAAGTTATTTGCACTAATGGATGCTGAAGGTTCATTAAGGCCAAAGCCATCAGTTATATCACAGATTTTCCGTAGAATTTCACAGGTATGTTTGAACAAAAATGAACATTTGTTAAATAATGGAAATATTTATCATTGTAAGTTTCACATTCCATTTTGAAATTTAAGCTGTAGTAAAATTTTTCACAAATCTGTAGATTTTTTATTAAAATTTTATTACATTTGAAATTTTCAAGTAGATACTTCAGAAAATCTCTGATTAACTGTTTTTGAAGAAGGGAATGTGAACATTTGTCATTTATTTAAAATTTTATATAAAATTTGATTAAATAAAGCATACATAGAATAAATTGTTAAGCTTTTAAGTTTTAATATTAAATAGAAATGAACAGATTTTTAATAAATATACATAGAAGAATACTAAAATATGTTCAAATATCCATCTTGTCCAATCACCAGGAACCAGTCTTGCTTCATAGACAACCTTTTATTAAAAGCTACACCTCTAAAATTATGCAAATTTAATTTAAAATGTTTATTGGTGATTAAGTTCAATAATATGTGACAAGATGGATATGTAAAGACATATTAGTATTTTTCTAAGTATATTTTTTTAAAGTGTATAATACTGTTTGCCATTTTTAATTGAAAAGTGAACAGAAATTAACTTTTTGAAAGACATTTTATGAGAATTTTTAAAATCTTTGTAGTATTTTTTAATTAGCACACAACAAAAATAAATAATGGGTATTTAATTAATAGGAAGTGCAGTTTTACCAAATCAGTAATCCTTTTATGTATATAGAAAAGAATAAGCATCAAAGGATGTCACATAGCCAATCAGAATCAGAGTTTCATATATGACACACAATCTATAATTTGTCAGTCAAACAACTCTAATGTTGCACTCCAGCAAATCCAAAGTGCTGCCATTATTTGTGTCTTGCTTTGAAGGTTTAATTACTGATTTCAAGTACTTACAACACATTTTGATTTAAAACTTATTGTAATCTTCATATATTTTGGTGGTAGTTATATATTTATTACATACTTTTCTAATTGCTTTTGTGTTTATAGCTGTTTGAGACAAAAATTATACAAATCATACAGTTATATGTGTCATAATTATCATCATCGTTTCAAATGATGATAATGACACATCCTGTTCCTTTACAGTATTGTCCTATTTTTACCTTTAAAAATTTACTTTCTTATTAGAATTATATAGAATAAGAGTTTATGAGCACTGTCTGTTGACGTTAATAAGGTTTTGATGAGTAAAACACAAAATTTCTCACAAGCACTTTTGACATGTATAGAATATTTTCTTCGGGCAAAATAAAAACAAATTTTAGAACATTGATATAAATTTTAACATTAATGTTAATACAGTAGAGAACCGAAAATCGGAATCAATTGGGACTGGGGTTGTTCAGATTAATGATTTGTTCCGATTACCAATTATGTACGAAAAAATATATTAACCTGTTCGATGTTGAAATTTTTCTCCGTTGCATGTCGCTTTGTGCTGAATTTTCGTCGATTTTAAGCCTAACAAAAATTTTTATTATAATAATCGAAGCTATTATATCATTAAAAATTATTTCTTTATTTTGTACAAACAAAATAAATATATTGAAGAAAATCTAGTATCAAAAACGTTCGATTCAGCACGACACAGTCTGACTGAAAATCGTTCCGATTAACGAGTCTCTACTGTATGTTCTAATTGGAGTGCACATGTTACTTTAAATGTTTAACGTTAATTTGTTTTAATCAGAATGTATGTGTGAAGTTTAAATGGTATGCTATTAAAATTATACATTTAATTAATGATCAAACTAAAATAAAAAAATATTGACTTTATTAACACTGATAGACAATGCTTGTAAACTCTTGTTCTGATAAGAATCTGGCATGAAAAATTGTTTCTTTTTACTTTCTTAATTTTTTAAAGTAATTTTTTGTTTATTAACATATACTGATTTTTGAATATCCTTATAAATATAACTAATGAAAACAAATACAATTCACATTACCAATAAAATGAATTTAATACCGACTATGACTGGTATATACTGCATTTCCTTGACTAAACCATAAATACTTTTTAAAATAAAAGCCTTGGGTTGAAAAGTATTGGAGACATGTTGAAGTACTGCAGAGTGTAGAATAATGTAGTGTAGAGAGACAGGTAAGAAAATTATAATTATTGTCAAATACTGAGCAAGAGAAAATAACAATTAAATTCGTAAGTCTAGAACAAGGATGGCAAACCTTTTTGAGTCTGTGTGCCATGTAGTAAGCATACTTATCTTTAAAAATGTTTATCCATGAAGTTCCAGACTTCAAATAACTGTGTTTAAATAAATAAAATGAATATGCTTTAATTAGAGTAAATGTAAAAAATCTGGCTGAAAAAAGGATGATCTGACGATAAATCAAAATTGTTTGATATATTCATTATGTTCCAGGTGATTTCTCCGACATTCTACAGGTTTGCTACTGTAGGATGTCTAGGGCTATTCAACTGAAAGGTAATTAGTAAACTTGAATTGGAGATGGTGAGTTTGAACCAGACAATGGTAGGAAAGATTCTGATTCTGACATCATTGAAAGACACTGAATCAAGTTTACTATGAAAGTAGTAATTATTTCAAATGTAACTATAACCCATAAATACATTAATGAATGATTTTTTTAATACTTCTGAAAATTACAAGTAATTGAGATATTTCTTTCAATTTTTACCCATTTGTGTTCTGTTGCAAAGTAATAAACCCCAACCTTGAAAATACTTCAAGACTTCAAATAAACTCCAGGGTTATATTTTTAAAATAAACCCCTCAAGCAATGGCGTAGCGTAGTGGGGTCAGCAGGGGCAGCCTGCCCCGGGCGGCACGTATAGGGGCGGCAAAATTTCACAATAAATAATAATATCTTGTAAAAATACCCAAATAAGGGGGCAACGAAATTTTTTTCCGCCCCAGGTGGCTGACACCCACGCTATGCCACTGCCCTCAGGGTTAATCAAAGAAAAATGGTATTAGTGGCATAATTGGGCCACATATGTACTAGTGAATTATAAAGAAAACTGAGTGTCCTGTATATATAGATTTCCAAAGTTGCCACTTTTATTAGATATATCTTTTAGTAGTGGATGGAACTTTTTTTGGTCTGAAAGATTGCTAGAATTCAAATGGGCTTGAATTTGATGAAAATGTTAAAAACATTCCACAGACTTTTTATTCAATGCTGTATTGTATGTAGCTTCTTAGCCTCTTTTGTCTCTGTTTAGAAATGTATTCAGCTATGCATAAATGTATATTTTTAACATACTACTACTACAAATTAAAAATAAATTTTTAAAATTTTGGCTCTGGGGTCCTTGATTTAGGAAGATTCATTAGTTTCAATGTAAATCTGCTTTTACATTAACTACTAATTGACAGCAGTATTCAAACTTTTTCTAGATAGTAATTCATCCAAACATTAATTAGTAATGAGAACCAGCATTTAAAATATGCTGTGGCTGCTGCTTAGATCATATTAACAGTCAACAAGAAGGAAGAAGCCAGGGTGTGGGTCTGTAGTGGGATCCAGATTACAATATATTATTATTCTATATGTAGTAACTTGAATTTATTGATAATTATTCTTCAGCTATAGTAAAATACTTGTTAAATAATTTGATAATAAATATTATTTAATTAAAAGTCAAAATATAAGATAATAAATTGTTATATATGTTCCACTCTCAGAAGGTTTTATTGTTTTATAACTTCACCGGTAATCTCTGTTCCTGGAAAACTGTCTATATATAATTTAAGTAAATTGTTTTATTATTAATTTTTCCTTTTGCAAATACCTTTGCTGTCAGAATAAATTTTTCTCTCCAGTGTCCAATATATGTGTGTTATGTTTTTATGAACAAAAATAAATTTTCTGTTGTCCACACCGTTGGTCAGATTCAAGAAAATTGATGATAAATTTTCTAGAATTTTATTTAATATTGAAACTAAAATGTAATATTAATAGTAAATTGATTATAAATATTAATTAACTTTAAGTGTTGTTTATTAAAATAATAATTATTTTCAATTATTGGATAATAATTTTTACAAAAATCATGTCAGTTACTTGATAAATAATAGAAACATAAACTAAGGAAAGAAACTACAGCTCAGAGATGCTTATTATGAGAAGTTTACTCCATAAAGATCTCCTTTATTGCCTTAAAAAGTATAAATTATATGTTACATACAAAATTAAATTTTTTAAAATTAGTTTTTGATTTCCAAATAGTCAAACATTTTTGAGAGGAGAAAGTGGATAGAACATCTGGCAATGCCACCACCTTTCATACTCTTCTTAGAACTATCAATATCAGATCTTCATTTAGTAGGACTGAACCAGATTGTAGAAGGAAGTCTCTGTATAGACTAAACAAATGAGACTGCTTAGTTTTTGATTTATTTGACCTAAATTCAATTACATTTAAAACAACTAAAATTAGATCTGAAAGTAAAACAAATATTTTAAAAAATAAACCAACATATTTTTTAAAAATAAAATCTTGATTTATTTAACTTTTATTATAAATGTAATTAAAAAGACTGTTATTGGAAACTTTACATGAAGTGATACTGACTAATTTAATTTACATAAAAATATAAACTGGTTTAAAATAGTAATGGTATGTAGCATTTTACATAGTTTCATATAGCATTTTTCTTTCGTATAAATAAATTTTTGATTAAAATAAAATTATATTAAAAATTCTCTAGTATGAGTAAATTTTTTAATAATAATTCTTTTATTTTGCCTTTGTTCTTACCATTTTTTTGTAAGAGCCTCTGAATAAATTCGACTGGGTCTGAAAAATGCTTAAAATGACACTGGTAGTAAGTTTAATTGTATTTATTATATCATTTTCATAAGTTTTTTAAGAAATTTATAAATGTGTATTTACACACTTGGTAGAACAGGCTGATAAGGCTTTTTCATTATTCACTAGATTGCATGTTTGAATTCTACTTGTAGCAAGGGTGTTTGCATATGTTGATTCTAATGAAGGTTTTATTAGAAATTACTACATACAATGTATGTTTTACCATAATTATAAAAACAAAAATTATTCTGTAATGAAAATTGAATTACAATATTTTTAGTACTGCTCAAAGTGAATAGTCCTATAAATAAAACCTTATAAATGTTAACTTCCAATATTGAAAATTCAAATTTGTAATAGAATAAAAATTACAATATAAGTATAATAAAAAAACAAGGAGAAAAAGTTGATAGAAAACAAGACCTGGATATGCAGAATAGTTGTTAAAAAAATAGGTAATGATACAGAAACAGTAAAATAATATCTGAAATGCCAGGTCTTTGCAAGAAGTTCAGTTGACTTGAAGTATAGAAGCCTGATATATTATGCATTAAAGACAAATTAATACATGGGTATCATAGAAAATCTATAATTTTAAGTGCATAAACAGAAAAAAATGTAATAAATTGAGCCATTACAACTCTCATCAAACGAGGAAATGGATATCCTTGGGAGACCTTAGCTCTGGAGCATGTAATTGCTCTCTATTAACTTATCAGTTTTACTAATGGCCACTCATGGTATGGAAGGTATTATCAAATTTTGGATGTTCAGATTTTAATGGATAAGCACAAATTGTGAATTATATACATTTTCACTATTTTTGCAATGATGTCTGTGTATCTCAGTTCTACTAAATGGATTGACAGAAAATTTCATGCTTAAGTTTTGCTTGTTATTAACAACAAAACAGTATTTGCAATGGATATATTTTGGCACATGAATTTAACTATAAAGGTAAAATGCCATTTTGTCACTTGTGAAATCATATCAACCTCCTTTTGTTTTATTCTTGTTTATATTGTATGCTTTGTAAAGATATATTTATTGTGAGATGTAAAACCTATATCTATGTATATCTTTTCATATCATCGGATAATTTTATGTATTTAATGTTTGTAGTTTCATCTAGGTAAGTGTGTATTTAATCAATAAATGTTAAGACACACTCAAGTGTTGCAAATGTTTTTCATAATTAGCTCCAAACTGGTTAATGAATGCACAAATAACACAGCCTCAAAGTAGTGTTGTGAAAAATGATTTATTTGAGTGTTTTGAAACATTTGAGTCAACTCAGTAAAGTGTATTTTTTTGATACATAAGTCATTGATGAAAGTATGCCTGTGTTTATAATATAAGCACACACCAAATTGAAACTTAACCAATGAGTGTAACATGACTCCTTTCAATACATCAAAACTCATGCCTCTTGATCAGATATTATTGGGCTACAATTTGGAAAAAATTATAGATCTAAAAATTTTCTCTTTCGCCTGTCTGTCTGTCCATCCTTGATTTTGAGAACTGGATTAAATAGATGAAAGTCGAGACCATATATAGAAAGCTTAGGGGAGGAGGCCCAGATTAACTATATATGAACTTCTGGTGCAAACCAGAAGTCACATTATTTCAATTCAAAAATTTTTGTTTGAATGGAGTTTGATAGATGACCAATACAATTGTATTGCCAACAGGAAAAGTATGATGTACAGAGCCAAGACACTACTAAAAAATTTGAGAACATTGACAAAACAATGTTCTCAAATTTTTTAGTAGTGTCTTGGCTCTGTTAGCCCAGCATTGTGCTGTTGTTTTAGATTCATAACAATGAAAAATTCACAAATATTTTGCAGATAGGTAAATGAGAAAATTTAATTATTAAAAAATATAAGGATGGCTAAATGTAATATTTTATTCAAGAGCAAAAATGCAATTGTCACCTCATAAGGTAATTTAAGATTTAACAATTTAAAGGAACATACTTTCAAGTTTATTGATAGTTTCAGTCCATGAGAGCAGCATATTAAAATTGAATTGATGTTTCAAAACAGCTGAATATTGAGATTCAACTCATGAAAACACATCTACTCTTTCAATTCATTGTATTAATTCATTCATTCATTGGCCAAGACTACCTTGAAGTGCATCAAAAAAATAAAGGAGGAAGCTTTTACAATTTGTATATCAGTGATTCTCAACCTTTTTTACGTCACGGTACACTTTTAATAATTTAAAAATTTGATGGCACACATGGTTACTTCGGTAAGTACTGCAGGACAACCGGTGACGTCATAACAGTGATTTTTAAACGCAGTTGGTTATTTAGGTTAATGTTTCTCAGTCTTTTTAGACCCATGGACTGGTAAAATTTGTGAAAAAAATTTTGTGGACTGGTGGTGTTTTAATAAAAATCTTTTACTAGATATTAAAGAATTATTACAGAAGTAAATTGTAAAATTATCATCATCATTTATTTACAATAATATTTAAATGTAAATATAGTGGAACTTTGCTTAATGAGCATAATTCGTTCCAGTGTCTTACTCATAATGCAAAACACTCGTTAAGCAAAACAGTTTTTCCCATAGAAATTAATGTAAAATATGATAATGCATTCCACACTAAAAAAATACTCAAATATTTTATGTATAATGTTTCTTCAAAGAAAATTATGCAATATACATTGTTAAGGAGTGTGAATCATTATCATCTTTTCTTCTAGCATGGAATGAACCAACCTGGAATGTGAATTCAATTTGCAGAAAACAAAAAAATTGAAAAAAATGTGTCTCAAACAACCAAACAATATGCCAAATTTTTGGGTTATGTAAAGGTTATAATTAAATATTAGAAATTAATTAATTTGATTATAGGTAGGTAGTTATGCCTCCATCTCGTATTAAATTTAATAATTATAAATACTGTATTTTACGGACTATAAGATGCACTTTTTTCTTTGAAAAATTGCCTCCAAAATTCAGGTGCGTCTTATAGGTATTTCTTTTTTAAAAATTGTTTAAAAATTAAGATGCGTCTTATAGTCTGTAAAATACGGTAATTCATTTTTAATTAAACATTTCTAAAATTTAATTTGGAATTAGTTATTAAATTTAATACGAGGTGGCAGGACAACTGCCTACCTCTAGTCACATTAATTAATTTCTAATATTTAATTATAGCCTTTACATAGCCCAAGAATTTGGCATATTGTTTGGAGTGTTTATTATATAATGGGCTATGGTTGTTGATAAACATCAACAATCATATATGTAATATATGGTTGCAATAATGATTGCAAATATATGGTATGTTTATATGTAATATCTGTGAACACAGGTTTGGAAAAATATCTGATCACAAGCGACACTAAGATGCTAGCTGAACGAGTGCTAAACACTGATGGAGCATGTTGCACAATTGGGATTTTCCCTCTCCTCGTCACTTGTTATGCAAAACATCGCTCGTTAAGCAAGTCATTTTTGTTACAACTTGTTTTGCTTGTTATGCGAAATGCTCGTTAAGTGAGGTTCTACTGTATAAGTAATTATTTTACATAAATTAATCTTTGACAAAAATCACAGAAAACCATGATAATGTCATAAAAACATTGTATATAGGACAATAAAAAAATCGGTCTTATGAAAAATACACTTACGTAAAACCAGATAACCGGAGTGATTAGTATTCGGGTCGCAAACGTTTTCGTAGCCTCTTCTAGGCTCTTCTTCAGGCTTAGTAGTAATAAATTCGAATATATTCCTTTAGAAGAAGAGCCTAGAAGAGGCTACAAAAACGTTTGCGACCCGAATACTAATCACTCCGGTTATCTGGTTTTATGTAAGTGTATTTTTTGATTGAATCACCGGTGTGTAAGGAAGATTGAATTGGTCTTATGATTATTAAAAAAATTTAATTAATAGTATTTACTAAAAGTATCATTTATATTGTTGTTTTTAATTATAATTAATAATAAATACAAACCCTTGTCAAAAATTACAACAAAAAATTGTAAAAAATTATTTAAAAAATCACAAATTTATTGCATATAGGTACACAACAAAAAAAATCAAAGCTATGATTATTAAAAATTATAAATTTAAAATTTTCTTTTATTTGGTATACATTGCTAATGAGAAGATTGCTGCTGCTCTTCAATTAACTTTTCAATTGTGTTTTCTAAATTAGTCAAGCTGATCGGGGTGGTGAAATAATTGAAAGTTGATTTCTAAATTTTTTTTTATTACCGTCATAGTTGAAAATCCCGCTTCACATAGATATGTTGTTGCGAAGAGGACTAACATTTTCGTTGCTTTCTCATATAGAAAGGGATATTCATTTTTCATTTTGATCCAAAATTTATCTATAGACATTGTTGAAAATCTAGTTTTTAACATAATATCTGAACTAATTCAAGGATGGATTCATATTCTTTGTTACTTAAATCTAATTTACTACTGTCATATATAATGAAAGGTTAGTTAGCAACAAATTCCTTTCACTTGTGGTTTTTCAGATGGGAAATATTTTTTGAAACTATTACTTTAATCATTGAGCAACACTTACAATCTTTTAATATTTAATTGTGATAAGTTTATATCTTGCTGTGAAGTAACAAACTCAGAATAATTATTAAATATCAACATTATTATATTTTACCTTATCCAACCAAAATTAATTTTTTTCTTAAATCCATCTATTTTATTAAATAAATGAAATGCATTTATTGCAGTTCCTTGTAAACTTAAGTTTAAATCGTTAATGCATGAAAATATGTGATATATTTTCATGCATAATATATAAAGAACTGCTTGTGTTTACAGTTTAGGAATATTTAAAAAGATTTGAACAATTATAATGCAGAAAGATCCACTCAAACAAAATTTTTATACATACTCAACTTTTGAAAGTTTAAATTTTATTAATTATACCAACATTACAAAAAAAAAACAGTTATTGTATTAAATTAAGTATCTTATAAGCTATATTTAATACATTTGAATGAATTATATCAAATATTTTGTCTGTAGATTACTATTGGGTTGTTTGGAAACTAATTTCATTTTTTTCATGGAAGGGGGAAAACAATTTTCTTATAACATATAAATATTTTATTGAATTATATATTGACCATTTTGGTCCAATACCTTTTGCCATCTTTCTGGTAGTAGCATGATTCCACTCATAAAAGTTCTGATCTTTGCTTACAAAAAACCGATCCAAGTGATTTTTAACATCCTCATTTGAAGTAAATGTTTTACCATTTAGAAAATTTTGTAAAGACTGAACAAGTAATAATTCGAGGGTGCCAGATCTGGCGAATATGGTGGATGTGATAGCATATCCCATCCAAGCTGTAATAGCTTCTGACGAGTTACCAAACTTGTGTGAGGTCTGGCGTTATCATGGTAAAACTACACCTTTTCTTTTCTTCAATTCTGGCCTTTTCTGTTTGATGATATCACTCAATTTGTCCAGTTGACGGCAGTACACTTCTGAATCAATTTTGGAATTGTTTAGTAGAAGCTCAAAGAAAAACAATTTCCTTAAAATCCCACCAGAGTATCACTTTATTTTTGTTTTTTTATGAATATTGGCTTTTGAAGTGCTTTGAATCGACTTATCTTTTCTACTCCATGATCACTTGCATTCAACATTGTTATAAACAATCCATTTTTTGTTGCCAGTTATGATTTGCTTCAAAAATGGGTCATTTTCTTGACATTTGAGAAGCAATTCTCTTTCTTAAAGAACGTGTGGAACCCATATATTGAGCTTTGAAACAGTTGAATTTGACAAATTTAATCTCTTAGCCATTTCTCATGTTGTTGTTTGGCAGTTTGCTTTAATCAATACCTTTATTTTGTCTTCATTAGCTTCAATTGGCCTTCCAGAACGTGATGCATCTTCAATATTGAAATTGCTGGAACAAAATTTTGCGAACCAGTTTTGGCATTGTCTTTCTGTCAACACATCTTCTCCATACATGTAACAATTTCTTTCTTGCTTGAACAGCATTCTTACCTTTTCGGTAACAAAAAAGCAAAATATGCCTAAAATATTGCTTTTGATCTTCCATATTTTATGGAACACCAAAAAAAGAAAACAATTGCAAAGAATCAAACAAAATTTTTAACAAATAATCCTTGAAATGTCAGCTGTCAAAATATATAACGACAATACGATTTAGAATGAAATTGGTGGGTAAAAATACAACTAATCCCTCTGATGGTAAAAAAAAAACAAAATTACTTTCCAAACAACCCAATAGCAATCTATTGGGTTCTTTGCAATTAAAATCTTTTGAGATTATTAACTGTAATCTAGTGTAACTAATTATGTCTTTATTTTATATCTTAGTATAAAATAAACTAATAATTGTTAATTTTTTCTTTTTTAGTTATATCAGAAATTACTGGATAGTTGGACTCCTTATACTACCATTCGATGGATAGTTACTTTTCTTTTTTTAATGCTATATATGGTTAGGGTATTGTACATTCAGGTAATTATTGAATTGTAAAGTATTTGAAAATGAAATTTCTGTTTCATATATTTTAGTTTAATTTAATTGTTATTACTTTTAACTTAAATGTTTCAAAATATTTTTAAAACAAATTTCAAAAATTGTTTTTCAAAGTTTAAAGTACTTTCAAGTTGCTGCTTTGATAACTTTTAGAATACAAATCTCAAAATTTAGTTTGGAAAATAAATTAGAACTTTTGTAAATTTGTTTGTTTATTATTAGTATCTCATATCATATACAGTATGTTTTATGTACTATGTTGTTTTTTTATTTTTATTTTTTTTTTTTTTTTGTTATGGATGGGAGACAGAATGAAAAACATATACCAGAGTTGACAACACAAGTTACAAACTAAATGTTATACTTAAAATAAAATTACAGATTAGATTAAAAAATAATTACACTTTAATTAAAGTTGGGAAATTGTCCAGAAAAGCTGGGGGGAAAAACTCAAACAACATATTTATTCACAATACACCTTTTACACACTTCCTGCACACAGTATTTAACAATATCAAACATAAATTTATTATAATCAAACATAAGAAATTTATGTTTGATTATGTGAGGGTCCTAAAATTGCATTGGAATTTTGATTAATTATAAAAGAAATTTCTAAGACGGGAACCTTCAGAGGTTAAATCAGACTGAGAACATATGTTGAGGCCATAGATTCACGACAGACTCAACGGGAGGAGAAACACTTGTGCTAAAACAAACGTGAGACGATATGAACGACCGAGGGGAACGTCCACTGAGTGAGAGAGGGGTTTGTCAGGGTGCTTGTATATAAGAGTCGGGATGTACACAATCAAGAAAAGGAAAGAGAGACTTATTGTCAAGGACACCTGTTAGATCATGTGAGCCCAGGACTGTCTCAGAGGGGGGTAGGCGGACACAGAACATCTGGCTGATCAGTCAAGCCAGATGTCCGAGAAAGGGGGAACAACGGTATAAATTATAATCATAGTTGTCAACATTTGGGTGCCATCCCTGGCCAGACTTAGTTTCCATCTTGCTTAGAAACAGAAGAATGACCAATCGGGAAAAGGGGAAAGGGACCCAAGACCAATCAAGAGGGGAAGATTCGAGGGAAAATCATATAAAATCCCCTGAACCAAGGTCGAGAGAGGAGAAAACGGAGCTTTCCGCCTGCCTGTAAGTGTTCGTCGGAATGTCTATCAGCTGCCCATCCCTATGCTGACATCAGCCACTGGTTCTACAGACTCTTCTTCCCCACTGCCCCGGGACTTTGTCAACTTCTGGCATCACCCTACACCCAATTGCCGTCATCTAGAGCTCCTCACCCAACAGATGATCTAGATCGCTCCTTTTACTATTCTTTTCTAAGTTCACTTTAATGTTAAAATAAATGGCTATTGTAAGACACTTGTCATCTCTGCCTCTACCGCCACCACCCACATATGATCGGTCCCTAGGCTTTTCCTGACGTGCAATTAACTTATTGCCCCTAAATGTCAGCAACTTACAATTACAAGATCAAACAATAGTTAATCAATCAAATGATAAATTGGTCTTTTTGAAAGTATTCACTAATAATTTTTTTTTAGTCTGTCTTTACAATTTTTAGTTTAACACCTCTGGGGGGGTAAAAAATATTACAGTATTATTATTTGAATATAATTAATATTCAAATGAAAACACTTTTCTGTATTTCACAGGGATGGTACATCATTACTTATGCTTTAGGAATTTATCATCTGAATCTTTTCATTGCTTTCTTAACACCAAAATTAGACCCTGCTATGTCTGATGATCCAGGTAAGACTAAAATATGTTAAATTATTAAACAAGTTTTCAGTATGATTTATTAAAATAATGGACAGCACCTTAGTGAAGTGAAAAATGTTTGTTTTAAAAATTAGACATTTTTATATAGTGAATTTTTTCTTTATTTTTAGACAAGCTAGAACAGATTTGTTAATAGGTATTTCTATTGATATTCAAGAATTATATTATATTCAGCTTGTAATTGGTAATGCAATTATAGTTTTATCTAATTGACTGTAATAATCAGTTGATTATGGATTCTCATTTCCTTTGATGATCTAAAAAAATTTTTTTTTCCATATTTTTAATTTTTTAAATTTAATACACTGATTTGTTTTTACATGGTGAATAGGTTCCTGAAAAATCTATGCAAAAAAGATTACAAAGTAAATTTTCAGTGGGCCAAAAAGTTACTAATTTTGATTGGTCCAATTTTCAAATCCAGTTTTCTTAAAGTTACAAATTTACAGTTAGCCACTATCTGTATGTATCCAGACAAGAGGTTGTCCCACAAGGTATTGTAGGTTTTTTTAATTGGGCTGCTATTCTACTGGAAATTGTTACTTTGCTATGATATTGTAATCACTTATTACCATTGTCATTATATTCATACTAATATGAGTAGTTTCATATGATTCCAATATCATCATGGTGTATAACTTTTGTCAATGACTCTCTTTTATCTTATCTGACCTATTTGCATTAATAAAGAGTTTAATTTCATCTGTGCTGCCTAGAAATGTTTGTGAATTTTACATTTGTATTTAAACTCATATTTCAAATAATATAATATTTATGCATATAATTATACATCATTATAAATGTATAAACTAAAAATTCATTAATTTAAAAATTTAGATGATGGTCCAGAACTTCCCACTAAAGCCAATGAAGAATTTCGTCCTTTCATTAGGCGGTTACCAGAATTCAAATTTTGGTTAGCAAGCTGGTTCTTCATTTAATTTTGTATATAAAATTTAACTGTGTAATTTAATTGCAAAGTTCTTATTTTTATTTAGGTATTCAGCAACAAAAGCCACCCTCATTGCAATGTTTTGTACTTTCTTTGAAGCCTTTAATATACCGGTTTTCTGGCCCATTTTGTTGCTTTACTTTGTCACACTCTTCTGTCTTACAATGAAACGTCAAATCAAGGTATGTCTTTTTTTCTAAAGAATTTAGATGATTTAAATATTTTTCTTTTGAAATATGATTTTAATTAAATATATTAAATCATATTTGGCACGATTATTTTTAAATTCTGAAAAATATAAGTATGATACCAATGAATTCTGTAAAAGTTTTCATAGTGTGTTATTGTATTGTATTTTTGAAGTTTTCACATGTTCAGCTTTGAGTACGTTTGTGCTTTAAATTAAAGAAATCATAAGTTTTTCAAATATAAAATTTTACACAAGGAATATAAAACATAAAATGAAGTAACTTTTTGTATAAATTTATACAAAATCATGCAAGAAGTTTTTTTAAACAGAGTGAAAAAACCAAAAAGAAAAAACAAACACTGACATCTTGGGATTGTAGAGACAAGGTTATCTTTAGACCCAATTTAGAGTAAAAGTGGAATTAATACAAAGATGCAAATAATTGATTTTTGAACCCAGTCTAGATAAACTTTGACTATTACATACTTTGGCCTACTTCTTGTACTTTGATTGTAAAGTTGGAGATTAAGACAGATCATTGACTCCACATTTTTGTTGCAATACCTGTTCAATAAATCTGTGGCTGCATGGAGAGGGACATGCCATACCATTTCCAGTTCCAGTGGTATGGAGGGAACCAAGTAATCACATTACAGATTTGCTGTATCCTGTCTTAAAGGAATGACTAAGAAGGAGACAACAGTTCGTAATCCTAATATTGCTTCTGCAATGCAGCTTGTACAACTCAGCTAGAAAGTACCCATTCCAGAACTTCCTCAATACACAATAGAGTGAGGTAGATGAACCAGACATGAACATAGTGGCAGGACCATCATCAGTTGATCATGAATTTGTGTCAAATATTTCTGAGGAACCACAAGATAACACAGGAAGAACTGTATGATATTATCAGGGATCTGTAACTGCCCAAGAATAAAGCAGAGCTATTGGCTTTCAGGTTGAAACAATGGAATCACCTTGCAGAAAATGTGAAAATCATTTACTTTTGCTGTTGGCAACAATGCTTTGTGTAATTCTGTTTGAAGAAGGTGATTTCACTTTCTGTAACAATGTCATTGGTATTATGGCATCTTTGGATATCATGTACAATCATAACTGATGGTGTTTCTTTACAGATTTTTCAAAGGTCAGTTTGAAGGCAGTGCTTTTGAATAATAGCAGTGTGCTGCCTTCAGTTCTACTGGCATATGCAACTGAAACTAAAGAAACAGTCATGTAAACCTTCTTAGACTTATACGGTACGAGAATCATGTGCAGTGATGTTTAAAGTTTTACTGCTATTTTAATGGGACTACAGCAGGGCTACTCAAAATTCTATTTGCTGTCTCTGTGAATGTGATAATCATGACAGATTAAATCATTACAAGAATAAAACTGGCCTTGTCAATCATCACTTATACCAGGTCAGAAAAATGTAGTGCATCAGCTGCTTGTTATTCTGTATAATCATTGTTCCATCCATGCATTAAACTCAGACTCATGAAACAGTTTGTAAAGACTCTCAATAAGAATGGTGACTTGTTTACCTTTTTGTGTCAGCAATTTTTGAGGATTGCCACAGAGAAAATCATATTTATTGGTTCCCAGATCAGACAATTTCAAAGGGATGAGGAATTTGAGAGTTGGTTGATGGACAGTGAAAAAGAAGCATGTAAGGCTTTCAAAATTGTTTGTTAGGAAATATCAGAGCTGAAAATTTCCATCAGCTTGTAGATGAACTTCTAATAGCATACAAGAAAATCAGTCACAGAATATCCCTGAAATTGCATATCCTTTCCCCATTTAGATGTCTTCCATATTAAATTGCAATGCATTCAGTGACAAACATGAGTAATTTCATCAGGATATCATGATCATAGAGAAGCATTACGAAGGTAAATGATGCCCTGCAATGTTGGCAGATTACTGCTAGATTATTAGAAGAGATGCTCCAGAAATAGAATACAAGAGACAAACAGAAAAGACATTGTATTTGAAGCAGGCATATGATTTTGTTTTTAATAAGAGAGAATGTCATAAAATTCAGTGTTCTTTCCTGTTCTCTCTGTAACTTTCAAACAAAACCAATCTCATGTTTTTAATGTCATTTTTGTGTTCAGCATCCAAAAACTATGTAAGATTAGTTAATCATACACCAAGAAATTTAGTTACTATTCAGAACCACATGAAATTAAGCACTTGAAGAGAAGATTACAGGTGGCTAAGTGTGTATCACATATTGCACAAACAGCATACTCATCATGTTACAGAAAACTGCCGTATTAAACACACAACAATCAGAAAATTTTTTAATTGCTGATAGTTGTATCAATGACAGAACTTTTTCAGTAGGTATTTCTTGGTATCAATCAAATAAGACAGAATCCACTAAAATAATAATAATAATAAATGCTCAAAAACATTAAAAGCTTGTAATATCTACAATATCTTGGTATAGGTTCAAGTATTTGTTGCTCACCTTCTGTTTGCTTTAGAGAAGTAAAGGACAAAATCAACAGTAGACTCTTAAATAGAAGCTTCTAAATAGTGCTCTGAATGTTATTACTGAAAACTTGTCAACTTTTATGTAGAGATGTTTAATGGGTTTAGAAAATAAATGTAACAATTATGTCTACCTATATCTCAAGCTATTTATTAGAAGGATATGAAACATGATTCCATTACAAAATCTTACATCTTTTAAGTAAAATAATTGAACTGCAAAAGTTAACTTTATGCAAAACAAGAAAACAATAGAAAGTATCAAAGCAATAGTAATAAGCCATAAAATGGTTAATATAGCATGTGATTGTCTTTTTCAAACACACACAGTGGTCAGGCATTCTGTTCACAAGGCAATATGGTCCATTCTTAAAGGAGGCAGAATCAAGCTCCTGAAGGGATTTTAGTGGAACTAACAGGATACAACTTGCCAACCTAAATCATTCCACATGCAATCAATTGGATTCAGATCTGGAGACCTTGCTAGCCATTCCATAAATGGATATTTTTGTTTGCAAGAAAGTGTGAGAGCATTATTGTCCATAAAATAAAAGTTGAAACTCCTTGTGGTATCTCTGAAAAGTTTTACATGGATATGACACTTTCTGGCATATTCAGTACTTTTTGATATCTCATCTGCTACTGGCCAGCTTCCAGCATAATAAACCTGCCTTGTGATCAGTGTGCACTACTATCAATCCCACAAAAGCAATAACACCACTATCCTCATTGACTAGAGCAAAAACAACAATGATAGTTTACATGTAAAGTAACCATACACACACTTTTTTCTGCTATTAGTTGTGTCAGTTTTTCAGTAACTTTGAAGTTAACAACTAAGTAGGACATGTGCTTTTGTTTGTTTAAGAAAAGTTAACAGATAAAGATTCTGTAATGTGCAAATAATTTTTTCATGTTTTTAAAGACTGACTTGATAAATTAGACAAAGGAAAAGATGTTGGATGAGATTTGTAATTGCAAGTTAAAACTCAAATAATCTGCAGCATTATGTAATTATTGATTTCAAATTGACTTATAAATGCAGGTAATCCATATGTCATTCACTTAAAATCATAATAGAATTTTTTTTTTGTATTATTACTATGGTATAAAATATTCAGTTATTATTAGTATCTGCAATTGCTTTATGCTCATTACTGTAGTTTTTGTAAAGCAATTTAAAATTTGTTTTTTAAATTAATTGGGGAATATCAACAATTTTAAATATGTTTTTTTTTCTTTCTTGTGAATGGCTAGTCAGTAGTACTTTGACATAATCTAGTTTAATATGCTCTTTTTGTTGTTGATTATATGAGGCAAAGATTTGACTAAGTTAACATTATTAATAATAAATTATTGTAAACTAAAATTTATAAGAATACAATCCCAAATTTTCCATGCCTGTAATTTGATTTTAAAAAATTTTTATTTCTATAGCATATGATAAAGTATAAGTACCTACCATGGTCAAGAGGGAAAACTATTTATCGAGGAAAGGAAGACACAGGAAAAGTCATCCAGACCAAGTGAGGAATGCCTTCTTGCTATCACTGGCTGCCTGTATATAATGTGCATTGAGAGATGGCATACAAGGACTCTGTAGAGCCTATAAATGTGGCATGCCTTAACTACAGAATGTACTATTTTGTTCTATATGTATATGAAAGTATATCCTTACAAGTAATATCATTTCTTGTGTAAACATATTAATTTTTTGCAATTAATTTGATAAATTCCACATTTCAAAAATTAAATTGTATATTTTAATATGTTTCAAAATCCGTTGGTACGGTCAATAATTTTCATCTGGGTTTTTTTTAAATTAATTCTCTAATCTATTTTTATACTCTTGTGTACAATCATTATTCCAGACAGTATGTGATTTGGGCATGTGTTTTGGTTTCAGTAATGAACAATAAAGAGTGCAGTATGGTCAAGGAAAGAAGAAGCAGGAGGAGGACAATAATTTGCCATTATTTATCTCTGGTGTGTGCAGAATCCATCTTTGTAAATCTACAAAACTATCAGAAAGGATTAAGAATAAAGAATTGATATGTTCTCTCAATTACTGATGAACTAATGACAGTGACTGAATTTTTAATATGAAGCCTTCATTTTCATCGGTCCCAATATAAGTTGTTCTTCATAGACATTTCAAGATGTACATTATTCTAAATATTGTCATAGTTTTTTATAGTTAGAAAAAAATAATTTTCAATGAAATACATATTATAGTCTAGCACACATTTTAATACACTTGGTTTATTGACTAAATGCAATTAAACCAATTTAGAATTCAGCTAGAAAAATCAGTTGTATTTTGGATTTTTCAGAATGTCAGTTTACATTTGTTAATGATAAAATACATCATTAAACCTAAAATGTTAAAATTATCTGTTACAGTATTATATAGAAAAAATTTTCTAGTTGAAATATCCTAAGTGACATTTAATATTTTTAATATATCCTTGGAAGACAGTTTCTATACAGTTGAGAATAAAATATTGAATGTTTAAATCACTTTGAGTTTAAAGTAATGTTTGCACTGTATTGAGATTATTCAAAATTTTAACTTGTGATTAGTGTATTAATTTAAAAATTGATCTGTAGATGGCATTTTGATTATTGCATAGTTTGTCTAATGTAGAAATGCAGTAAGTTGATGTTTTATATTTTGTCAACATTAAGAGAGTTTTACTAAATTAAATAGTAAAAACAGTCAATTCTTTATAGAAAAATAATTTTAATTATTACAAAAATTATATTTTATATTCAAAATTTAACTGATCATAATTCTTTTGTAAAGATTATTCTCGTGCAATTAAAATTTTTTTTTTCCTGCTTCATAATTCTTAATTGAGTAATATTTTTTATTTTACAAGCTTTATTGTTTCAACTACATTGAATACTCATATCTATTTTATTTTATTTTTTATTTTACAATTTAGTTATAATTTAATATTGAGACAATGTACAAATAATGATGATGATTTTATACAAATTCCTATTTTACATTATATGAAATTATTTTGGTGAGATAGGAGTCTTAAAACTAGATAAAAATGGCAGCGATGTTTTATTTCTCACCAATAGGTGATTTGATTTCATATCTAATTTTGTAGTATTGGCAGTGGGAAACCATCCAATGACATTATCTCGAACACGTTCGCCTTTACACCAACCTATAAAAAAGAATTAATATTTTGAATGTACAGATGTTGAATAAATTTGTGTATTTGGTAGAATATGCTTATTGTAATCATATTAGCACTTGCCTTTACTGCTTATAATAATTGATAACATTAAATGAGGGTAAATAAATCTACAATAGGTGGAATTCTAGTTTTATTGACTCTTAAAAGGACTGGTTCAAACAATTTAAAAATTTTAAAGTTTTAAGATCTATTTATTATAATTACTGTCATTAATTAATAGTAATTCCAATGGTTTTTTTTTAATACCATCTTTGGAATAAGAAGTGCCAGCAATTTACACTGGTGTGCAAAAACTTAAACGATTGTTTTTTTTCTTTTTGCCATAAATCTGCAAGAATCACCCGCAAGAAATCGCATTCTGAATTTCATGTCCCCACCTGGGAGACATAAAATCCAGAATATAGAGACAGTATTTTGTACTTAAAGGATGAAGAAAACATACTAGTGCAAAAATGAATAGAATGCATACAGTATGGAATCAAAAAAATAAAAAATAAATAAAAAGCTTTATTGAAAGAATAGCATTGGTACAAATGATTGTCTGCTCAAGAGAGAGAACAACAAATAGATGTCCCTTAGTAAGGGATATGACCTCTTTTAACTGCAGTGGTTGCTTGGCATCATCTCTCCAAACTCACCACCAGATTATCGAATAGTTGATGAGGTAAGAATGCCCATTCCTCAATGATGAGCACCTGTTTCAGTTGTTGGGTGTTCTCTGGCAGATATAATCATGCCGAAAGACATCTCCAAAGCATCCCACACATGTTCTATGGATTTAAATCAGGGGAGTATGTTGACCAATCCATTCTAGTGATATCTTCACTTTCTAAAAGCTCCTCAGCAGTACAAGTCTGATGTGGCCTGGCATTATCCTTCATAAAAATGAAGTCTGCCCAATGGCACCTCTGAACAGATGCACATGGAGTATCACTTGCTGACAATAGTGATCTCCAGTAACAGTACCTCTGTCGAAAATTTGGAGCTGCTGTTTGGAGAGGCTGAACGTAATGCCTCTCCAAACGAGCAGTCCAAAACCACCATAACAGTCTCTTTCCATATGAAACTGGGTCACTTCCTCTCTCCATATCAGCTTGCATTGAGAATTGCTTGTGATACTGAAACAACTCTCGTTTGTAAAGAGGACATGACTCCACTGACAAGATGTGTTCCTCTCACCAGTCTAAATGGTGCTGTCAATAGGAGGCAGTGTTCAGGACGGCGAGCAAGTAGGCCATCTTTATGAAGCATCTGGCCATAGTAAATTGCAACAGTTGCTGAGTAATTTCATGTAAATTGCAACAGTTGCTGCTATTGTCATGCAGCTGCTGAGTAATTTTGCCATTGACAGGTATCAATCTCTTTTTTGCTTGCAAGATGATATATCGGTCATCCATTGGCATTGTTTTTCTTGAACAACCACCACCAACCTTACAGCTGTATCTGTGGTTTGGAAGGCTTTCCAAGCTCATGAAACAAACTTTTGCTGATTCAAAACTCTTGGGCTACACTCATCACACTATGCCTCTCTTCAAGCTTGCCAATCATTCTACCACATAAATAAAGTCATCTAGATGGTTTCTTATAACAATATTGCACATATGAACTCACTTGAACTTGCAGCAAATGTCTTTAATAGTGCTTTTCATTGTAGTTTCTCACTGTGTGCACTGAATCCAATTTTGTGCATTTTGCATGCCATCATATCACCTGTGATGTTTTCTTCCTGATATTTGCATATGAATCACCTTTCTACTGAATTGGGTGTTCATCGTACTGTGTGCAACAAGACCTTTTCTACAATTTCATGGCTGTCACTTAGAAATTACATTGTTGCTTAAGTTTTGCACACCAGCATAGTAAAACTATTGTTCTACAAGTGACAATTAAAACAGTGAAGGTTGTGTAAACCACTGATTGATGATGTCAATCAAATGCACAATCATTAAGTAAATAAGCATTTTAAGCTAAACTTGTACTAATTAATTTTAACCAAACTTTTGTATATGTCCCAAAATACACTGCTTATGATAATTTTGTTAATATTCATGATTACAATAACTATATTCTATTCTATATCCAATACTTATCCATCATATTCATCTTACCATCATTCATTTTTCTGATGACATTGATAATTTCACCCTCGTTTAAACATAATTCATCACATTGTTGAGCATTATAAGATCGTATACATTGTACTTGAAAATCTATGAAAGGTAAACTTAAAATCAATATGTATATATATAAAAGCCAGTCTTTAAAATTAGTTTAATTTTAGTTTGAAACTAAAATAATGCTTAAATATTTGTAGAGGTGTATATATTAAAAACATTATTTAGAATAAATATTTTTGAAATTAACATTCCAGCATCCATATGCCATCATAATCATTTTGAAATTTTAGTATTGTTAAAATTATGACATGTGCTGTTAGAATATATTGATTTGCAGGAGTAAATTTTTGTATTTTAATTTAACATGGATTTGTAAATTTTAAATTAATTAATTATTAGATAAATTTGATTTTCTTCCAGACATCTGTCTGAAATTAAACTTGATTCTACAACTTCTGTTTACCATCCAGATGTATTATCATTTGCACTATCCAGACTGATCTTCACTTTCAGGTATACATTAATTGCTTCAGCATTGAGTTAATTATCTTAGCATTGGCTGAGAACAATAGACATAATGTTCTCAAACAGGTATGTGATCAACATTAATATACAAACCAAAGCCCAATTAATAGATGAATATAAGCCTAAGACCTAGGAAATTTCTTCATTCAAGTTAAGTAAATTAAAAATAGGCTGTTCCAACAGAGTGAGAAATTTTTGGAGTGTGAAGGTGTATTGATTTGATATGTTTGGCTATTAGAAGCAGGGTTTGATTTGCATGTTTAAATCAGTATTATTTTTTACAATTGCATAATAGATTTTACCTCGTTTTTGTATTTGCTCTTGTTCTTTTGGCTTCTCGGAAAATGTTAAAATTTCCTTCCATCTTAATTTTTCACTTCTGCATACATAGAATTTATGTATGTCAAATGTAATTAATTTTTATAATTCTAAAAAATGAATGGATACTCACTCAGAATAACAACTTAAAATCATTTCAACTGTTTTGTTTTCTTGATTACTTAAAAGAATGAGTTGAATAGGATTCTTGCATCCTGTTGGTAATCTAATTGTTGACTGACTGCCACTTTTCACTTGAACCATATCTTTTGGGCAGTAATCCAATACAAGATAATTATCTTCACTAAGAAAACCATAAATGGAGTTTTAACGTCAATTACAGAAATTAATAACAATAATTATAGTTATAATAAACATACCTTCTTCGTTTTGTCAACACTAAAAGATCATTAAAAAGAAAAACATGCAGGGGGAATTTATTCCAACGAGTACTTTTCCCAAATGTCTTTTTAACTGGAGAATCGCAAGAAAATTGCAACATTTCTCCTCTTTTCAATAACCATCTCGATGCTGATATAAGTGGAATAGCCTAAATTATAAAAACAAATTTGAATAAAAATATTATTATTGATAAGTTTTTAAATATAAGTAATTAATTGTACTTTGCACTCTTTAAAATCTAACTGATGTGCTAAGAGCAACATTTCTTCCATTCTTTCCATTTTTTGTGCTCCTTCAATGCATTCAGAAATGATCTGAAATTCATTCCAAGTGTTTAACATTTATATTTAATTAAATATAAATATATATATAATAGGTTTATGTCTTACCTTTCTAAGAGCGGTTATGGTCAGCTTGTATAGATTATATTTTGTGGAATTCTGTGGTAACCAATGGAATACTTCTTCAATCAAGTTAAGTAAATTAGAAATATGCTGTTCTGGAAGAGTGAGAAATTCTTGAAGTGTAAAGTATTGATATGGAAAACTGCATTCTAAATTTTTTGTAACTTCTAGAAACTTTGGCTTGGTATTTCTGTTTAAAAATATAGTTCCTTAGTAATCATTAATGCTTTAAAACAAAACAAAAATAAAATTTTAGAATTAATATTTACATTAATACTTTGAGCATTCGATCTCTGTATAATTTATTAGAACAGTACTTGATATAAGCATCAAAGTAGTTAGTTATGTGTTCATATAAAATATCCATGATATCAAAAGATAAAAAACTTTCTTCCCATCTTGATTCTAGATCTGCAACCAATCTAAATACATAAAAATAAGTATATAAATTGTAAATAGATTAATTATATTATTAAATATGCTTACCTTTTGCTGACATTGATAACCGGAGAAATATCAGAAAACAAAACATTCCATTCGTGCCATGATAAAATCTTACATAAACCATTATCGTCGGAATTAGTTGATCGAACAAAGTGTTCTTGACCAGTTTCTAATAGTCTTAAATAAGTTGCTTCTGATAGTGCTACACTGAGTAATGCTTCTTGTAATTTAAGCTGTTGAGCAGACATCTTTTCTAGTATTCCACTAGCTTGAACCTTAATGATTTATAAAATATTTTTAGCAATCTAAATGGTTAATTAATCATAAATTAATACTACAAAGGATAAAAATATACCTCTGGTAGATCACTCCACAGTTTTTTATTTCCAGATTCAACTATATAAGCTAATTCTGCTATATTTAATTGGGGCTTCAAGGAATGCAATCCTTCAGAATTATAAAACTCACAATATGGATTGGATTTTTTTAGATTGTAATCATAAGTACTGCAATATATATCTTCTTGACTACTACCTGATGTTTCTCCATAACTTGATTTTTTATTCTGAGGAAAATTTAAACACTAGTTTGAATTTGAGTATTGAACACAAGACCGTGTTATTTATTAAACACTTGGCTTTTTCCACCTTTAGTCAACTAAATAAAGGTGGAAAAAGCAGTGTTTAATAAATAACACAGTCTTGTGTTCAATACTCAATATACAGTAAAACACAGTTTCAAAAACAGATAAACTAGTTTGAATTATAAATTTTATGATTTTTTTTTAAAGAAAACATACCTCTGAAATGTTAATTTGTAAATAATTATGTTCACTTTCAGCAGAGCTAGATCTGTTCCGAAAATTAAATGTTTTTGATCTTTCGAATAGCCTTACAGATTCTTCTGATGAAGATAGTGGACTCTGCAGCATTTCTAAATGATTTCTGCAGACATAACCATCTCCACAGGAATTACACGATACTATAGATGCCCTAAAAATCAAAAATAAAGCTTATTTAACTTTAGTAAGTATTAAGTAACAAGAATTTTTCCCTAATTTTACCTTGTTCTTTCTGGCAAATTAATAGTTGAGGCATGTAGTTCAGAACTCTTCTTATCTAATTGTATCTCTGTAATATAAATGAATGAATTTATATATATATATTATTATAATTATCATTTAAAATTTTAATTGCTAACCTGAGACAAATTTGGAAAATTGTTCAGTTAGAGGACCACAGTCACTGGCTCTTCTTTGATGAGTAATATTGCCATCATCTTTGGAAATTGCCTCAGAATTTTTCTTATTTTTTTGATACGGAAGCGTAAAATAATTCTTCTTCTTTTTCTTTTTACATTTTTGCTCATCTAATTGCTCTAAAATACATTCGTAACTTTTAGGTTTTTCGCATTGCGAAACATAGAAATTTGTATTCTTCTCTTTATTTTTAATTGTTTGCTTCTTCAACATGTTAACTTCCAGAATGTTGGCTTTTTTTATACTCTTCAGTGTTTTCTTATAACTACTCCTCAGAGCATTAAAATCTTGATAGATCAAAGCGGATTCAGTTATAGAATGGCGAGAACTTACAGGCGAATTATCTTCGTTCTTTTTCTCGATTTGAATTGGACTACACGGAGAAAGAGAATCTGCATTATCACTCTCGTCGGCCGAGTGATTACCAAGAAAATGGAAAGATTCTTCAATAAAATCATTAGGACTCTTCGGCTCATTTTTACATTGAAATGGCTCATCCATACTAAAATCGTTTAGATCTTCATAATGGTGTTCTGAACTGGTAGTGCTGCTATTATCATCTCCACACTAATAATAAATTTTACTATTAAAAATCGATGATAATTTAAATTAAACATGAAAAAATCAAGCATTAACTTACTGTTTCCCAACTAGAATCTGTTCCGTTATCATCTTTCAACCTGTAATTCTTCCATATCCTTTGAATTCTTCTTGGTGAACAGCAATCGTAAAGATTTCCTGATTCTTGATAACATCTTTTCCCAGATTTATTACTTATTCTATAACTACATTTGACAAAATATTTAATAATGAGTTTTATTATTATAAGTGAAGGTAATTAAAAAGTAGACCAAAAAAATCGAGAAAAGTATTTAACTTTTACAACAGATGTAGAATGTTTCAAAAAATAACACTACAACGGTGGAAACTCGACCTAGTTTCGCGGCGCTACAATCGACAGATGAAATACAGATTTCCAGTTATTCGGAGAGTTTGGTCTTTGTGTATTACACTGCACTATGTATACAACGCTACACTTTTTTAATCGTTCCGGATAATCGATTTTCTACTGTAATTCGTTGAATAACGCAGATGTACTGTACTTTTATAGTTATTGTACCAGAAGAGGATATCCAGTATCAATTCCTTTCTTACTGACTTTACTATCACAGTAATAATAATAACATATTCATCATTATTATTATTATTAAAATAATATTAGATTCTAATAAATCTATTTACATATAAACGTTCAGTATTTATTTATAAATAAAATATTAAAATAATTTGGATAAACAATAGTAATTCAACATCCTTACACAATTAGATAGGGTGTGTGTCTAGAGATAAGATCTCAAAATGAAAGGAACGGAAGATAATTATGATTCATGAATCTGTAGTTATTGAGTTGTAAGTCTCAGATTTTAAGATAAGTTTTTAGTATTAAAAAAAAACAAATAAATAATACAGTAATAATACTGATTTTTATGAAAATAACACGTCAACATATAACTAATTTGTATAAACCAATTAAATTATAATATATTAAAATGAATTACCAAGTTTAGTATTTTTAGGTTACCTTAAAAACAGCAGTTTAGTCCTGGTAAGTCATGTGGTACCAAGCTTTACATATTTTCATGAATATAATATAATATAATTGTTGTAAAAATGAGCATAGTATCAAAATTCAAATGAAATTATTGTACAGTATTATAATATTTTATGAAATCGTAAGATAAATGTTATAAGATACTGTAATTCTATTTCAATTTTGCATCTCTCTCTACTTTGATATTGCAATAGAAAGGAACGGAAATAGTTACAAATTATTCAAATTCTATACATGTATCTTTAACTTACTTATTTTCTGCATTTCCATCTTTTTCATCCTCGCTGATATCTGCCCATTCTTCTTCACTCTGTGTCACTTTAACTATAATTTTAAATAAACTTATATAAATTTTGAAATACAATAATTGAATTAAATCAAATGGCAACTTACTGTTTTCGTCCTCCTTTATTGCTTCTTGTTCTTTACTTAACATATGTTCAGTATAACATTCAGAGAGATTAACATAATGTTTAATAGGTGATCTAGGTAGAGGCATGGGCTTTTTTACAACCACAAAGCGAGGCTTTGGAGATTTTGATTTCTTAATTTCTCTGTTGTTGAAGTTCAGATTACTGTAAACTAGCCTATTGTAAATTATGTTTTCAATGCTTTGTCTTTCGTTTTCAGAATTAATGAATCGAGTGATGTGTAGAGGAGAAGTCAAAGATTCTTCTCCTTCACTAATTCCACTGTCGTCTCTATTTTTACATAATTTTTGGCAGCTTAAGATAGATAATCTATTAGGATCTTGTTTGAACAGTTCTTTGTTATTATCCAAGTATTTCTTTCTTGATTCTTTTTCCATCTGTTCGTATTTGCAAACCAAATTTCTCACCGATGAGAATTTGTGTAGATTCCTCTTTCTGTCCTGAAATGAAAATCTTGGTTGTGAGTAATGCTTAGATCTTTTGTGCTGCCTGTAACTGTTATTTCTAGAAGTATTTTCGAAAAGTTTTTTCCTTATGATTACGTTTTGCTCTTGATTATATTTTCTATTTACGACTGTACATTTTTCATTCAGTTCTGGATGTATACAAATCTTCGTATTGTATAATGCAGAATTTACAGAGCTAGTTTTGGCATCAGGTTTTTCCTTGTGTTTTTCAGAGGATGAGCTGGATTTCGTTGCAAATTTAGAAGTCACCTTATAATCTTCTCGAAGAATTTCATTGAACGAAAATTGTAAATCCTTTCCGCTAGATTCTGATGTTGAATTTTCTTTAACTGCTAAAGAGGTGTTGGAATTTTGTAAATGTTTGGATATATTACAGACCTCACCGAAATTCTTTTTGGTTTTTTGTGTCTCATCGTACAGATTTTCGCTTTCATCTTCTCTACTTTGAAACACACCTCTAATTTTTGTCCATTTTGGTGAATCTGTCAATTTCTGGATATTTTTTCTTCTCAAAGACATTGCTCGTCGGTGTTTTAACAGGACAGTCTGCTAATTTGAATAGAGTCAGTTTAAATCAGATCCATTTGATAATTCCTAATCAATGTGGTCGGTACCTCCTCAGAAAAAAAGAATGCAGCTTCTCTCTGGGGAAAAATAATTATTAAATGAATATACGGAAATGTGTAATAATATGTAAAGACAAAATACATTTTCGTTATCGCATTTTATCTTAACAGTTTGTGCTTATCTGAAAAATTTTACTTGATTTTGTACATCCTTTTACAGCTGGAGAGCTACACAAACAGAATGCCATTAAATTACACTGTGTCTGATAAACATCATTTACTACTGTGTTTTTGTACGGTTTTCTATTGAAAATTTAAAACAAAATTCTCAGTTTTCTTAAGAATTTCATTAAGTTTTTGTTGATTATTATTATTTTTATTTTTTAATGATAGATGATATAAGGAAATTTTAATATGTATAATTCTAGGGTAAATTTAACAATAATAAAATTGCTCGGGAATACAATAAATTTAAGAAATATTATCCTATTGTATCAAGTCAAGCATTGATTCAAAATTTTTCTTGCCTACAATTTACTGCGTACTGTATTTATAAAACTTTTGCAAGACATTACAAGGTCAAAATTATATGTATTATAATAATTCACAATAGATTATTTTTTATTGTTGTTTAAGAGTAATTTCTTGGCATTCCCCGAAACTAAATTTTCTATAGATCTTCGAAAATAATAACCTCTTTATCCTTAATTATAAAATAACCTTACAGAAGTGATGGATTCAAACAGGGTCGTCGAGAGCTTGTATGGGACCCGAGGGACCCTTTTTTCATAAATGAAATATGTAGAATTTTTTTTTAATTAATAAAAAAAAGACAGTTTTAAAAATTATATTTTCTGTAAGTAACATTAATTTATAGGGGTAAAAACCATTACGAACCGTAATTTTTCTCCGGGAAAAGTTCTCCTCTCGATAGCCAGGATACAAATTTAATAAATTACGGTATAACACTAATAACAATATTGATATCACACTACTATTATAATAATATAGATCAGTATTAAATCCAAATTTATTTATTTTATATTTTTTTCATAAATTATACAATTTAGTACAGTTATGAAGTTCCACAAAATGCCGGTTTCTCTTCAACCGCTACTGTTTTTGTCTCGAGAGGAAAAAAAAAAGTAACACGCCCTTCATTAAATTGGGTGTTTCTGAACCATTTTGACAAGTTCTTTCGCCGAAATGAAAGTAGTAACTTCCGAAAACACGATGAGTATGAATAAATTTTATATGAAAACACTTCGGTAATGCAAATTATGATTATTGTATTGAAAAGAGGCCAGAGAAATTCCAGAATGAACGTATCCAGTAGATAACATGCTCGAAGGGAATTCAGGCATTCGAGATGACTCACCTCTCTCTTATTTTGGGATGGATAATGACCTCTCGGGTGTCACCTCTATATATTTGTTTACTCGTTTAATAATAATTATATAAACCGAATTTATACCATCGCATCTAATTTCAAATTTTAATATCCTCCGTAAATCTTTTTAAATTCTTGACAATTACCAAAACGTCAGTTATCTCGGGGTATCAGTTGCACCAATTTTGTGTTTGAAATAGCTATTCTATCTGTTAACTATTACAACACATTCGAATAGGTAAATTTAATACAATTTATTAATTGTTTACAAACAAAGGTTAAATATTTTGAATTGATACTTACCTAAGTAACTCCGGAAACCACGGGCGAACTAGTTTGATATGACACGTGTTCTGCGAAACGAAGAATCCTAACCTGCTGGAGAGAATCACGTGACTATTCTCCTAACGTAACCTCGTGTATTCTATTGGACAACTGTAATTCCCCCCGCGGTATCTTTGCGGAATTACGTTCGATGGATTTTCTACGAATTACGCAACAGGTTCGAGTAATGTAGCCCTCAGTTTTTTGTCAGATCTTTCGATTTGCAATAAACAGTTTTGTTGCTTTCATTTCCTAAAAATATCTGACCTAATTACTTCATATTCTTTATTCTAATGAATATTTAATAAGAAAATATACATAAAATTTAGAAAATTCTTAACCTTAACAGTTTAGAAATGATTTAAATCGCCAAGAAATGTCATTTTTCTAACACAAGTTTTTGTATTCATCTTAAATTCGCCGTTCTATCACTAACGTAGATATTTTTTATTTTTTCCTTTATAAATTAGGAATTTTTAACTATAAAAATATAATTTATAAATGAAGGTAAAGTTTATCGCACCGCAGTAATTGGGGAGTTTTTAAGTTATTGTTATGAAATAATTACATCACTTATCTACATCCAGTCGGATTTCTTTAAATATTTTACAGGAAAAGTAATCTTATCGGCCATATGTTAGTCATTCTTATTTATTTCTAAAGTCGTGTAGATAACTTCCTAGTTGAAATATTTCGCTAAGATTAATTCTAAAATTATAAATTACATATACACTCGTATAGTACATATAGGAGGATGTATAAAGACTTTCTCGAAATTACGAGAGACTGAAGCAATTTCTCTTACGTGGAGACAAACTGGCCAAGGTCAAGTTCATGGAGAGAATTTCTCTGAATGAAAAGTTATCAATTGGAAGAAAAATGTCTTATTTGATGCAGAAATTTACGAAAAAACTGTCACAACTTTCATATCATTATTCATAGATAAGCACATTAATGTAAAAAATAATTACTAAAGTTTTTTGGTAAGGCAAGAAAATGTAAGTTTTGTCTCTTTTAATTGAAAAAAAGAAATAGAAAATATATTGTTTTTTCAATAGAAAGGCGTCCAAATTTAATAAAAATGCTCGATTTAATGAGAAAAAAGTGAATAGTTGAGAATAAAGCAATATATAAGAATAAAAAGTGCATTCTTATAATGGTGAGCATCGTAATACTTCATTACAATAGGAGAGAGCAAAATTGTTTATTTCTATTAATAAAAATATCCAGTCGGTGAGAATAAATGTCCGAAAACAATAATAAAATTGCGTTGTATCAATAGCTATTTAACTTTTTTCAACTGAAACGAGCTACTCCATACAAAATTGGGTGTCGATTGTGATACTACCGACGAGAGCGTAAAATATACACCGTATCTTTTGTCCTTTTAAATGAGCATATTACAGTTTTAAACTGAAGATTTCCGAACTAAATCACGCCGGCACCACCCGTCACCTTTCAATATCCGCTTATTTCAGTTTGATATAACTGGTCACTGCAAGGTCAAACTTTGTAGACAAGTTTACAGCGGATGTAACCATAATGCGTCATCTGGAGGGTGCGTACAACCAAGCTGAATTATTCCCCTACATTATTAATTATTCTTATTAAATAATTACAATGGTAAAGAATGCCATAAATATTTGACGAAATTCAATGGTTAATTCTTTACATAAATATATATTTTTTTTCTACATACTGTACTTAACATTTCGTCTATTATAAATTGTCTTTGTCATCCCACTTACGTGACTGGTCTATGGAACGCTGGACAGGCATTATGTCATCGGTCGTTGGACCCCAAATCGTAGAAAGTCTGGTAATGAAGTCGTTTTAATTAGGTTCGTGTTTATGGGTCGTTAAACTAACGTTTTCGAATACTTCGAGAAGTTTCGGAAAAGGTCAAAAATGTAGAAAAGGTTTAACGAAAATATTCACCATACGTAATAAATTTTATCATTAATAAATTAATGATGAAGTTACCGAATTGTTCTTGTAGTTAGATAACATCGTTGAAAATAATTACGTGTTACATTCAAACACCGTAACCGGAAGCGAATCGTGTTTTTTTTTTAATTTTCATTCGTTTTAAATGCCTTTCTAAAACTATTTTAACTAAATTTAGAAGTGTTACAGAGGTTTAATTAGAAGCGAGATAGAATTTTTATTCACATACGAAGAATATTGCCCTTCTTAGAAGGCTCTTCTTTGTCTAATTTAAAGTTTAATAAAATACGAGGCCCAAATTCTTCTAATTAACTCACAAAGAAACATTTATGTCGGCTTGTTAGAATTTCTGAGTACAGTTAGTTTAATATTTATGCTGTTACAAATTTGCGATTCGTGACTTTATTACCGAAAGGCACCTGTTTGATAGATAATAAGCGGCAGTGTTAACATGACCTAAATATTTCTATTGACCATTTACAAAAAAAAAAAAAAAAAAAAAAAAAAAAAATTAAATACAACGCTTTACAGTAAATATGTCTTTTAGTCAGAAGAATACATTAAAATAATGAAATATTTAACGGAATGCGGAATTAAACATACCATAAGACTAATGGAAGATGCTTTTTTTTAAAGATTAATATTAGTGAAAATATTTCTAGCAAATGCCGAATAGTTTTTGTAGATTCCTATGTTTAATTCGCTTCTAAATAATTTTATTTGTTTAATTAATGAAATTGTTTTTAGTATAAATGAAAGTATTGCGTAAAGAAATCGTTCCTTTATCAGACAGATTCTCGTTCCTTCTGTGAAGGAAGTTTCTTCGATATAATTCTTCCTGTTCTTCATTGCATTAAATACTGTGTTTTAAAATGGAAGCCATTTTTCTTCTCTTAATTTCATTTTATATCTCGGAAATTCCAATTACCGAACAATATAGTAAGTCGGATATGTTAAAAAATATATATCTAATATCGGTAAGTTCGATTTGCTTTGAGACAAATTTTAACACGAATTAACTTTTTTTTCCATAGAAATTGACTGCCCTCCTCTACCAATAATCGAGTTTCCGAATGGTAAAATTCGAGTAAATAGAGACAAAGTATTTTTCAGTTGCGACAATGGTTTTCGTCTTTCTGGGCCTACTTACCTACGTTGTAGTCAAGGCAATTGGAGTAGTACCATTATTCCAAAATGTCTTCTACCATGTAACGCTTTTAATCATTTACGTGAAATTTACAATAATTATTACTTTTTCGTAATGAATTGTTTATTTAGTTAATAGATGTAAACCGCCAAATGCCATAAAACACGGATCAATTATGGGCGATTGGAATGTCGGCGACGAAATCGTTTACTTTTGCGATGCTGGATATCGACTTTTGGGTGATCGATCCAGAAAATGCCTAAAAAGTAGGCATTGGGATGGTATTGAACCTATATGCCAAGGTATAGATTTTATTATTACTATTATTTTGTTGTATAATTTTTCACTTCTTAATTATTTAAAACTTTACGTATTTTTTTCTGAATAGATGAAATTAATTATGTATTATGTATAGGCCTATAATTTCGTCTGGAATACATTTTTTGTCTGCTTCAAATTCAGCATACAAATATGAAACGACTAAAATTTAATCAATAAATTAATTAGTTTTTACTTGAAGGTTTAAAATTCATACATCGATTAATTGATAACTTAATTAAATTTAAATAATAGAATTAATCTCGGATTAATGTAGGTTAAGATTAACGAGCAGTTATTTATTGTGACGTCGTCACAATGCCGGGATGCTCTTTTTAATCATAATTTTTAAATTTATTTAATTTAAAATATATGCTCTCCACCTCAAATTAGTAGTGGCTTGCCTCTGTACATCATACTTTTCTTCTAACAATAGAGTCGTGCCGGTCATCTATCTAACACATAAGGGGAAATTTTTGAATTGAAATAACGTAATTTCCGGTTTGCATCGGAAGTTTGCATATAGTTACTTTGGAGCCTCTTGCCCCTAAGGTTTTCATATCTGGTTTCGAGATTTATCTATCTAACTTCGTTCTCGAGATTAAGGAAAGACAGACAGACGGACGTCAGTGGGAATCTATAGATGTACAATTTTTCAAATTTCAGCCCAATAATTTAATTTTTTTATTTTAAATTATAATCAATTATTAAAATATTCTTTAAAATAAATGGAAATATGCAAATTATACAAAGAATATTTCCAATTAAATATATAAAATTTATATACATTAAATAATAAATTACGTTTATGAACGATCCAACATAGCCTATACTTAATTCCCCGAAAGTTGCATGGCTTTTCCAGTGATATGAACGTAGTTATATGACAATTTTTACTAAAAATTTTTTTAACTTTCCGACGTGTAGGCACTAAAAGGGTCTATTTTTAGCAAGCCCCTTATGAGTCCGGCCAGGCCCACTGTGGGGCAGCCAGACGGTGACGGGGTCTGACATATCCGAACGGACCACCCCTCGAAAAACTCCTGGGGTTTTGTCGTCGATCTAGATTCAATCCCAGGCCCTCCAGAGAGGTCAACTATCATTTGAATGGTCTGGAAAAATAATACAATATCGAAATTTTGCATAGACCTGTAGGACAAGCTACTGATCATCAATCTCTATGAACAGTAGATACAAAATTAAAATAATTTATGAAATATCCGTTTATTTAAAGGTTTTGTTTGTATTTTTGATTAGTTCGAAAATAAACACAAAGGAAGTAATCCAAAATAACGTTGAATTAAAGCCACGTGACTTTATTCAAATATCTGGAAATACTGTAATTATATTTTATTTTTCTTCTTTTTTTGACAGTAGTGTGAATAAATTACAAATTTGAATAATATTTTTATTTATTCAAATCTGTTACTGAATTTGAAACGATATATTATGATTACTTCTAAGACCAGGTGACACGTGTCTCAATTTATTATTCACATGTTGTAAGACACTAGGTCGTTGGCCTACATTTATAGCATATATTTGGAAACATTTTTCCATATGTTGGTTACAAATCAAAATGTTTATTGTTCCTTTTATTAAAATGTAATTTCCTAAAATCTACTTAAATTATAGCTTTTAATCTACGATTAGGAGTTTAATCAGACTTCTGGATGTAAAAATTACGTGTTAAAACAGTTTCTTGTTTATGTTTAACTTACAAAATATTCGGTAGGATCTGAATTTCGTATAGTATTGTTGGTATTAATAAATGAAGATACGTTAATCGTTTAAAGGGTATCGCACTGAAGAGATCGACAACATTGAACGAAGTTGATGGGTGTCAGTTTTTTTTATAAGCCGGATATTATTATATAATTAGGACAAATGAGATTAATAATTAGTTGCAAACATTTTGTTCAACGCCTGCTCTAAAAAAATGTATGCTATCTTTCTTCTATATCGATAAAAATTCCCGTTAATGGTGTCATGTTATGTGATTCTTTCAAAAAACTGCCAGTCGTAAAAGATATGATTTATTTTATAATATGATCCAATTTATCATAAAAGTCGATTGTTGTGGATGATGCTGGATTATATAATATCGCAGTTATTTTGTATTCAGAGTCCACCAGTTTGTTTGGCCTAGTGAAGAACTTTTTAAAGTAGGGATCACGGCTCGAGAAATTTTAAGAACTACTGAACACTATTAGTTGTTCAGGGTTAGGGTCGATTTACACACAACAGTGACGGTTTGGTGCATAAACATCGTTAAATATCACACATAGTCAATTAGAGTTTCATCTACACACGACACGTGATCTGTATTCTGTCAATCATACAAGTGTCGTACATAAAACTCTGATTGGCTATGTGTGATATTTATCGATGCTTACTGCACTGTGCCGGCAAGTCACTGTTGTGTGTAAATCGACCCTTAGCGAGTTAGCGGCCTGAAGTTTCCAGGACAAAAGGCTGACGGCCTGGAGTTTCCTGGGTTTTCTTCACGTGTCTAACACAAGTAGAGACCAGTTCCCATAGAAAAGTCCTCGCAAGAAGAGAAACAGATTAGATTCTCTTATCCATCACACAATAATCTGTGTTAAGATGTTTCGAAGCGAAGATATTTACAATAATTGTTTTCATTTTATTACATTTTTATTGAACAATCATAAAGAATCTCTTGTAATTAATAATTTTAGCAATTATCGGATTTATCTCTCAATCGGGCTGATGTAATAAAATGTTTAAAATGTTAATTAAGTACCCCTCCAAAAATAGCATGTAATTATTATTTTTTAATGATAAAAGTCTGATGATAACAAGTTTTTTATTGTCTGAATCAAAATAAATCACAGTTGGAGTTGTAATTTTTGAATTACAAATTTTGAAGCGTAGTTTGTATGCTTCGATGTGCTTGTCTTTGATTCATGTGGAAAATCATATTGATATCATAGCCTTGTCGGAAAAATAACTAAATATTCCCTTAAAAAATATCTATTGAGGAAAATAAGCAGAAGATAATCCATATTTCTTAATTGTTACTACTGTTTTACTGTTTATTAACTAGCAGAAAAGTCAAATTTAAATTCTTCTCGTAATTATTTTTGCTTTCGTAATAGAAACAAAATTTTCTGATTAGAAGTTCGTTATTCATTTTTCCAGGAGAATTCTTTATACGATATTCTCAGAATTTTATGCCTTATTTTTATCGCGACAATAATCTAGTGTAACCGCATCAAATTAAATCCACATTTATTCGTTTAAATTAATGAATTTAAAATTAATACGAATACATTTAGAAGTAAGAAATTCTGAGAAATGATTCATGATTGGATACCATCATTCATGAATTAGTCAGAGTTTCTTTATCCATGAGTTATAATAAAAACATAATTTAAATAACTATATTGAGAAATATACTTAATATAGTAGTCAATTAATTTTGATTCTGTTTTTAGGAAGGTATATATTTCCAGATTTGTGAATAATAAGTATGAAAATTTCATAATTATACGCCTTTGTGTGCGTTGAAGATAGGCCTACATATGTGTTATATGTATCAACAATGATATATGTATATTGAATTTCTTTTGATTTCTATATATAAACTTATAGATCTAAGAAATATATTTCAGTAAATTTCAATGAGATGTGAATTATAGAACAAAGTTCAAATTGCAATTAAGAATCACCAAAAATTGTATGCTACATTGACTGATGTTGAAGAAGTATTTGGCGAAAGGATGATGAAGAAAAATCCTGAAAGATTTAGCATAGAAAAGTAGATAACAGGATTATCCTTTGCCAGTACATGATACATAACAATTATATTTTATTTTGATTCTTCATTACTGCCAAATAGCTCATAATATTTTAAATAATTTGAAAGTATTAAATATAGGCCTATCTATGTATTGTACAAGGGTTCAAGAAGATGCTCAAGCTATTAATTTTATAATAAGTAATATTAGAAATAATGTGAAAATTATAATTATTAATGTCGTAAATTTGATTAACCTTAATGACACGCCATTTTATATAATTTTATAAATTTTTTATAAGGAAAAATATGAATGTATGGAGAGATGATGCAATTAAACAGGAAAATATAAGAATATATCCGCAAATTTAAATAAGCTTTACTAAACAAATAAAAGTTCGCTCTTTCTTTAAAAATAGGCAAATATTCATATATAAAGAAGAATAAAAAGCACTATCTAGAATGAATACTTTCAGGGGCAGATTTAGGGAATGAACAGACAGCAGAAACACCCCCCTTTTAGGGATTTTTCCCGAGGAAAAGCCGGGTACCTCGAGTAATAAATTTTGTAAGGCATATTATTTCCTTTCTGTAAAGATTTATGAATCTTCTGTTAAATATTTTTTTATGTTGTTGAATTGAATTACAGGATCTATATTAGTGATGTTGTCTTTAGCTTTAAAAATTTGGCAAAGAATTATAGAAGTTTGTGATTTATAAATAAAATAAATATTATTTTCAGATGAGAATGAGCCGTTGACAAAGGTTGCTGTCCGATTAAAAAATCAATTTATCACAAAAGTGGGAGAATATTCGTCTGACAGTAAGTTTAGAAGACTTATTAAGCAATCCGTTTTCTTATAATTAATAATAAATTATTTTTAAATTCAGGTACCGCTCGAGCCATCGGCGTAGAAATCACAAAAATTGGATTGGAGTTGATATTTTTGATCGATCGATCAAGTAGTATCGATCCCATCGATTTCAAAAAGGGAATAGAATTTGCAAAATTTCTCGTAGACGAATTTGGTGCTGAAAATGGAATTAATAACAATGGTAAATTTTTGTCCTTTTAGATTTTTTTTTAACAATGAAAATGTTAATTGCCAGCGCTATTGCTAATTGACAAGACTAGCTAAAAATTATTAATATTATTTTAAAATACAATCTGTATATTTCCTATTGTATATAATAGAAAACAAGTTCATGCAAATATAAAATTCTGTACGATAGATGGCAGCACGAGATGAAGATTTTCTTTTCTAAACAATTGAAATGGACATTTTCAAAAATTTCTCTTAAAAATTAAAATATTTTTCACAATTTTAACTTCATTTTAAAGGCATAACAAGGCCAAGAATTTTTTAAATATTACAACCATAACGTTAGAAGTCGATGATAATTAATTTTAAGTGATGGAAAAGTGAATACATTTACACCAGTAAATCGATGAATTGTAACTATAAATCTCGTATTAATTACGTTGGAAATAAAATAAGTTATAATATCTTACAGCAAACAATTGCAACATAAATCTTGAGTCAGAGAAAAATAAAATTGCGGAGTAAAAGTACAATAAAGGAAAACTTTTCTATACTTAACGAGTGGAATTTTTCTCAATATACTCGTATATTGCAATTCATTTTTTTCCTTGATTTTTATATTAAATTTACCTCACGACTCTTTAATCACAGAGTTCTTTTGATTTTCTTATTTAATAGCTTTTATTGATTTCTTTTCTCTTTTTAAAAATCAATTTAAATGTTTCTACAGTCTCTTATGAATATTTTCATTATATATTAAAGTCACGCATTTTAAATTTAAAGTTTACTCATTTATAAAAATTACCATGACTAATTCCAACAAATATTGCAGGTGATTTTTACCAATGAAAAGTGCTTATTTCATTGGTTTTATTTACAGTGTATGATAAACACTGTCAGCAAGCTATAGAAAGATAAATTTTTGAATTTAAAATATTTAGTAAATTTTCTCTATATTTTATTCTGGATGACGGTAAAGTATTCCCGTTTAGGCTACTATATGAATAAAATGAAATAAATATAAGTCATGAAACGATAATATAGTTCACGTTTTATTACCGAGTTGCGGAAAGAACTACAAAGAATTGATTTATTACCGATAAAATGATAAAAGTTATTGAATGTCAAGTTTTCATTGGCAAGTACAACTTTTTCTTCCTTCCAGACCATAGAAACCTGATACAAATTGCAGTCGCTTGACCGGTAACGTTAACCTTCTGATCACAAATGTGTTTATTGGCATTTCGAAAAACCAAGGACTTCAAACGGCTTTAAAACCAGAAATAATATAAAATGAGGTTTAAATACATTTACAACTAATCATTATATCATTAAAATTCGAACATAGTAGACTTTGTACACGCTTGAAATATACATTCTATGAAAAGACAATGAATTGCGGACATTCTTGCTTTTCCGTGAAGAAATTTCATAAGTTGTTTGAAATTCCTTTTAATATCTGTTTAATAAACCGTTGATATTCGAACATTTTTTAGGATTTTCAAATGCGAGTATCAACATTTCTTTGTAATGTGAATAACGTGAACTGGATCTATCGTTTAGGAATGCATTCCTTTAAGATATTTATTTGTAACCATTATTCAAGCCATTCTCTTGAATAATTTTAAATAATAAATAGAAGGAATTTTATCTACGTGTGAAAAATAAGGGAAGCAACAATTAAATAAATATTTTATAATGTCCTTGTCTAATTCTGTTTCGTGTTTCCTTCAGTTTTTATTAATATTAATGTTTTTACATTATTCTTTTTTATAGTTTTAATTAGTTTCAATTACGTGTGATATATTTTATCTTAAATTTATGATGAAAATCTGCATAATGTCAAAATTTTATCGTACCTTACACAAATATATTATGACCATTAAATTAAAAACCACACACACACACACACATATATATATATGGTTTTAATTAAAATGTATATATATATAAACGTACACTTATATAATTTTATTATGGCCTCAAATATGTACGTATTTGGGCTAAAATTTTACTGAAAAATTAGTCAATGATAATTTTTAATGTATAAATATATTATCAAGTGTCTACATTTCTATTTTGAGAAATTATTTAATTCTCTGTCATAAGGAAATTTAGTTAATATACAGTTAACTAATTTTTTAATAGTTATCAGTTGTTTTTATGGATAATAATACTAACTGACTAACTAATACCGATACAGACTTATTGACAAAAAACGTTACCCGTCAAGAAAAAGGCATGGAATCGAATAAAACTTTATTAGTGCTAACGTAACGATAATGGCAATAACTAATAAATGATTACAATATTATAGCCAAGGGACAATTTCCTGCGGAACAACGATAAAAGTTAAAGAAACCATTAGTACGTGTAGGACTTCCTCTTGTCTGGTTACAGCGATACAGTTGGACATCTTACGCTATCCTGCGATAAATTTGTTCTTAGATGTTGCAACTATCGTTCCAGATCCTCAAACTCGTAGATGGCCGAAGCTGGTGTCCCATCGGATCTCACAAATGCTCGATGGCGACAAATTGGACACCGAGAAGGCCAAGCAACTACAATGTGACAAAGACATTCCTGGGAAATCCCAGCTGCGTGTTTGTTAGCTTGCTAGAAAGGATTGTTTATAGTCCTGCCATAAAAGGCAACATACGAAAACGCAGAATTTCCTGAACATTATGGCGTCATTGTCCCGATACAACTACTAGAGATGACTGCCGGCATCTGTCATACTAGATGGCTCACCAAATCAGTACATCAGCAGTGATATGACACTGTACCGCACGAAAGTAAAGACAGGATAGAAGCGTGATTCACTACATTCTAATAGGATGGGTATTAGTTTTTAAACAGAATTGGGATTTGTTACTAAAAACGATACATAACAGACCATGCTTTCTTTGTCGCGATACCACTGTAAACAAAGCAGGCGGTGTTGGGGACACCAATTACTTTCACATCAGCACAGAAAAAGTTTGTTTTACCCTATATTACCCAAAGATGGCAATTCATTACCCTGAAAATACCATGAATATTATTGCAGTGCTGTGATTGGTTCAAGCAGTTTGAGTAATTGCATTCGTTTCATATTTATGCAATAGTTTTTAGATCGTAGTATTTATTTTCCAGGTATAACGATTTATGTGTTGTCAGACTTGGAAATATTTGAATCCAATTGACGATATAGCGACTATCTTCTAATGTAAATGATATGTTAAATTTTGCCATAGAAATTTTTCCAATAATGTTATGTTCAATATGTTGCAAATTTTCACAGTTTAGAAAAAAATAATACAAATGCACGTTTCTAATTCCACCGAAATTTCGATAGATCTACCGATTTTGTGCAATCTATCAATCTACCGAACTACATTTTATTGATGATTAATTGATCATTAATCTGAACTATGACATTTCTACATGAAGCTCGAAGCGACTTTTTGGTGCAACATTGAATATAAATATTGGAAAACCATCCATTTTTTCCTAGTTTATAATTAATCAGCCGTGAGTCGCATGTTCACCGAAAAAGCTGTCAGGAACAGTCTGCCATTTTGAAAATGTATGCACCGCGCCCATTTCAAAATTTTATTATAATTTTTATGAAGTTTACACAAGGCTGTATATAATTAAACAATTTTTTTTAAAGATACAGCTAGACTCTTTATTATACAAAAACGTAGACTGTAGTTAGTTTAGTTTCCATTTTTGCGGTTTCGTAGTAAAAAGATATAGATTTGAAGTTATCGAGCTAATTACAGTACTCACGAACGATCAAAATATCCTACATTACAGTATAGTAGTTAAGCCTACTCTGAATACAACAAGATTGGTTGGGATTCTAATTTGCCATTAGCCCAGTGTTTTTCAACCTTTTTCATTGAGTGCACCCCTGATTGAGAAATAAAAAATCGTGACACCCTTGACTGGCGGCGGATCTAGAATCTGAAAAAGGGGACTTTAATGGGGGAGATGAATTTTTTGCGAAAACGAATATTATGAGCAACGCTGGAGTGGGGTCCGATGAGGGAGTACCCTCCCCGGAAAAAAAATTTTAAAAATTGACAGTTTGAAGTAGCACTTTAAGCGGCCGGATGGCCGAGCGGTCAAGGTGGCAGCCTACCGCTCTGGGGGACCCGGGATCGAATCCGAACGGGTCGAAAAATCCCCAGGAATTTTTCGGGGGGTAGTCTGTTCGGATATGTCGGGCCCCGTCCCTCACCACCCGGTCGCCCCATTGTGGGCCTGGCCGAACCCATAATGGGCCTACTAAAAGAGGCCCTCTTAGTGCCCACAGGGCGGAAAGAGTTAAAAAAAAGTAGCATTTTAATGCAAAAATAGTATCTCTACGTGTTCAAAATCAAAATTTAAGTCCATTGAATTTTGTCGAAATACTGACAATGAGTTATCTTGAACTACAGTTAAGTAAATTTCAATGAAAATGCCTAAAGGTTCTAAACTTTGCAGGCACCCCGGTTGAAAAACAATGCATTAGCTATTAGCGATAGTTTACTATGACACTGTGGTTTGAAGACCACGTGTTCTGTTACCTAACCGGCTCGTAACCAACCCCTTGGGTGGTTCACGGTGTAAAGGAGGGACAGGCCCTCATAGCGTAAAAGCTTCCTGTTGTAAAAGTTAATGGGAGGAGGGGAGATATGTGGTCCAAAAATCACGTGTTCTATTGCGTGATCCTTGGATGGGCCGCAGGGTAAAGAAAGGATGGGCCGCGTTTTCGGGAAAAAAAAGAGAGAGAGAGAGAGAGAGATCGCGCATGCTCAACGGAAGAAGAGGGACTTTTTTCGGAAAAAAGAATGGAGAGAGGACGTGTAGACGATAGGGTCGCGAGATTGTTTTTTTTGTGTGTGTGTTGTTTCTTTTGTTTTAGTGTCTGTTATAGCGAAGGGACAGAGTAGTGATTGGAAGGACTAAAATAAACTTTAAGTTCCTTGCATTGGAGTCATAGAGCGTGTGATTTATTTCTTTGAACTTTGAAGTTTCTTTTTGTTTTGTTCCTGCACGGGAAATACTCTAAAGATCGAGTACTTCCCCACAACACTCATAATAGACAACTTTTGGCCTGTTCCCTGAAGATAAACTTAAGTCTACTATAACAATAGTCAAAATCAGTGGTGCGTTATCCTACGGGCTAAAAGGGCAATTGCCTGGAGCCTGTTGTTAGTAGGAGTCCTGGAACATGTAATTATGAGACTATACTCAAGTATATTTTGAAATATCTTGTGATGAATTTTAATTATGATTAAAACCGCGCATGCATACTAATTATAATTAATAATAATAATATATTTTGGCAAGATAAGAAATAATTCTGGCATTATTCAGGCCAATTTTTATTACAAAAGATTTAACCCATGCAGTTAATGATGATGATGATAATTATTTTATAACAGCTCATTAAATTTCTACTGTTTTTCAAATAAATTATTGGAAAAATACATACGTTTTCTAAAAATTATATTAATTATAATTAAGATCTTTAATGGTCTTTAACTATTATAAAATTTAAAAATTAGTTTAGTATTTTTTATAGTAAATAAATAATTATTTTTGTCACTTGGCAAAGAACTTTATTAAAAGAATTAATAAAAGTTTTGAATTATTATTTAAAGTTATTACAATATTACGATGGATTTGTTTTAAAATAAATTTATGTATAATTTATATTTACATTACAAATGTCACGTTTTTATTTAGTGGGTACCAGAGTCGCCTTTATAACATTTGGTGACACAGCGGATATTGTAGTTAATGTCAACGACGAAAAAATAAAAAACAAAGAAGATGCTAAAAATATTTTGGATGGTCTCATGGTGAATATTGTTTCATTCCTATATAAAAGATGCTATCAATAAAATGAATTTCTAATAATAATAATAAATATCAAAAGATGGCAGCACTTACATTTTGTACTTTCCAGTTATACTTTTTATTATTCCATTTTGATACACTTTGTGTTAATTGGATAACTTTATATCGAATTTGAATTATAAAGATATAATATTAATTTATTTTCAGCCCGAAGGTGGAGGAACCGCTATGACATACGCTCTAGATAAGGTTATAGGAAACATCCTTACTTTGCTACGACCGAAAGCTAAACGAGCGATTTTTCTTCTCACTGATGGTCAAAATAATGTTGGACAAGTTCCTCCAGAAGTGACAGCTAATGATCTTAAGACGGAATTTGGTAATTACTACTTTATTTCACCCTTAATTATATTTTAGAGAACGAATCGTGAATAATTTTTATTCGAATAGCGTTTGAGATATTTGCTGTTGGAATTGGTCAGGATATAAACGTAAATCAACTAGTGAAAATCGCATCAAGTCCTCAGAAAAATCATTTGTTTTTGCTGAAAAAATATTCCGATTTGAACGATGTATTGTGGCTAATAAGAAATAATGATGGCGAGTAGAGTTTTTTTTTTTTAAATTAAAATACATTACCGTTTTAAAGTATTAAAAATTTTCCTAAAAATTATCTCATATTTTCTTAGCTCTTCCAGAAAAGGAAGAAGCTAGTTGTGGATCTTTACCAGAATCAAAGAGTAAGAGCGCATCAGATGTAGTGGCCAAATGGCCATGGTTAGCCGTTATTTATGTATTGTTTCCAACGAAAGACAACCAACCAAAGTTAGGTATATGTTCTGGTAGTCTAATATGTCCTCGATGGGTATTAACTTCGGCTAGTTGCTTCTACGGAGAAGATAAAACAAATTTAAATCATTCTAAATCAGTGAGTTCTATTTTTTCTTTTTTCGATACTAGTGTTTAATGATGTGGAAATTATATTAATAATAAATTTTTACCAGAATGTGTTCGTTACTGTGGGAGAGAAGCATCTGGCCCTCCTTGAAAAATCCGAAAGAAACTATTACGCTGTTAAAGTTAGAATCCATCCAAAATTCGATAGAGCCACAGGAGGATCGCATGATTTGGCCTTGTTAAAACTAAACGATGATGTTCCCATTATTGACAGTTACAGGACCATATGCTTACCTAAACACAGTAAGTCTCAATCTGTTATTATTTAAATCATTGAGGCTTAATTAAATATTTCGTATTACAGATTTTCTGTTTAACGAAAATCGAAGAGCAGTTATGATTGGTTGGGGTAACGTACCTTCCAAAACTTTCTACGGAAAACATTTTGCTTCGTCTTTTCAAATGTTACCCGTTGAAGTAAATCTGCCGATAGCTAGAGATTTTGAATGTAATAGAGTAAAAGTTAACATTACCGATGATCTATTCTGTGCAGGGTATGTATAACGGAAACTGACCTTCGATGTCACATTTTCTGATTAAAATATAATGTATTTATAGATCTATAACCAATCGAACCTGTGCTGGTAATTTAGGAAGCCCTCTAGTAATGGTAGATAAAAATACCAACCTGCATTACTTAATAGGAATGTTGGTGGAGAGGGAGTGGTGTAACACTCAGTTCAATGTTTTCATTCATGTGCGAAAACACATTGCTTGGATTGAAAAGGTTACAAATTCTTGTCAGAATGATGAACCTTAATAGTTTAGACATTGTTTTATTTAGTACGGAATTATATCATTTATGTAGAAATACAGAACTTTGTAATAAAGGTGTTTTGTTGTGAATTACGTATTACCTAAGAAAGATTTTAACAGGTAACCTGTTTTGTTTTTAAAGTGCCACACAGACAATAAGTGTTTATAAACGAGGGTGAGGACCTCAAATTTGGCTCAGGTAGAATGCTAATTTTAAAAATTGTTGGCAGGTTACACATTACTACGCAGTTTAATGTTGTTATACTAACTGTCAACATATAAAAAGTGTTTCCTTTCTCGTTTCTCCTTCATTGTCTATTTACTTCATGATAAAGGTTATTTTGACACTCAGTTTATAAAGAGAGGGTCGCGAGTATTAAAGTCAAAAAAAGAAAAAAAAAATCAAAGAGGGCACCTTCAAAGCAGATTAAGTAGAACATTGATGTTTTGTTTCAATCAATAGTCTATTCGATAAAGAACACGTGTTAAAGAAACTATGTAAATCAATTTATTGTTCTATTTTTGGCGCTATTAAATTATATATATGGTCAAATATCTACAGAACGTTAATCATTTATAATTAAAATTTAATCACTGAAAGCCTCCCGTTACACGTAAAAGTTAGATTTAAGATAATATGATGAACCGAAACAATAAAACAAAGCGGTTACTCGAGCATTTAAATTTAAAAAAAAAATGTAAAAACTTAAAATTTAGTCAGTATCAAAGTATTTTTTTTCTCTTTATTTTAAAAATTTTGAATGTGGCAAATAAAGTAGTAATTTATTACAAAGCAACAACTATATCATATAAGATCCGTGTATAAATCAGTTTAAAAAAATGACCATTTAGCCAAAAATTTGGTGCAAAAATTTAAAAATTCCAACCAGAAAAGAAATTTCTAATCTTCGTCTATTTCTCTATTTATCTCATTGACAGGGATCATGAATTCTTTGTCGTAATATGCTTCGACTAATTGTGTCATCATTCCTAGGAGGAGTGCAGTATTACTTTTTATTTGAATTGCACATTTGCGTATGGCAGATTCGTACTCATTATTATTTCTAGAACCTTTAAAGTAACCAAACGGAATTTTTATCTCGACTCTCTTCCCCAGATAATCTTTAAAGAACAAAGTAAACTTCTCATCACCTTCCATATTACAATAAAATCCCCCAATGGGCTGCTTTTCGTCTCTGGCGACAAGTGTGCGAAAATTGAAAACCAGATTTCTTTTCTCCGAAACGGATATGTAGCTAAGAAATTTCTTCTTGATGTATATCAAATTACACCAAGTTTTCTCTTTACCGTTTCTAGTTTCTCTTACTGTCCAATGGACATAATCTCCCTTTAACTCATAGCAGTATTCTTTCTTCGATTTCGGAGTTTCGCTCTGGACAAACCAACCCTTGTGCGGATAAAGGCCATCTTCCATGACAACAATAGGTATTCCGACGTGGTAGCCCGGATCCAAGATTATAACCCCCTCACGTCCCTCCACATAGATCTTACAGACTGCGAGAACGTGCTCTTTCACTGCTACAGATTTATTGGGAGGAGAGAAACTACAGTAATTGTCTACTTCCGTTATGCACTCCTCGCAGGAAGCTAGAAACAGGCAGCTTTTTAACTGGGGATATAACAGACTTAAATCGGAATTAACAATGTACTCGATTAAAGCGTAACTCAACCCAACACAAGATAATGATTCCGACAATATTCGTGCCTGGTAGTTTAAGAAAAATTCCTTCACTGGTGGTCGACCTTGTTTCTTATAATCTTCATAAAACTTTAGAAAGCTTCCTACGGTGTTATAATAATGATTTTGTAGATTCTCGCCCAAAATTATCTCGATCACTTGTAGAAAGATCTCCAGCTCTTCCAGGCTTGGAAACTTTATGCATCGAAGAGTTTCGCTCCATCTTGGCTCCGGAAGTAGATCATTAGACTTGTCACAGTCTTTATGATCTTCCTTAGGGTCAGGTACCCATGACAGATTTATCTAAAAATGGCATTTATATAATTCAATACAACGCTTATCTTTTAATTAACAATATCGGTAGAACTAACGAGCTTCCTACCTTGCTGAATTCCTTTTTCAGGTTCCATGTTGTGTCAAGGAGGCTCACTCCATGTCCGGAAGTGAATTTGTGTAGCCTTCAAAAAGGGAACATTATTAATTGCAAGAAATTATTAAATAACCAATGAATGATTTAAAACATACTTGTAAAGTGGCACGTATTGAGGCACTTCCTCGAGTCAAGATGGCCATTCTGAAGAAAATCGTTCTACTGCACCTATTTGATTAGTAATTGTTGGGTGCTTGAATAATCCTAATAAAGACTCTTCGTCTGTCTCTGTAATTATCAAATATAAAATCAGGTAAATATCATTAAGATAAAACCAACACACTACGTCAAAACAGTCAACCTCAATTATAACCATTAGAATATTCTTGTATAGAACTGAAACAAATGGTTTTCTGTGTTAATGAACGTGTATATATCATTTATTCAGTGTTTTATTTTTGTATAAAAAAATGAAAGAACTAATGATGTTTTTATAAGGTTAGTTTAGATGGCAAAAAATGACAAAAAAAAAGGAATAAGATAAATGACCTTAACGGTCTGTGACTCAGCAAATCATGCGACTTACTACCTGTACTTGAAACTATATTCTTTCTATGGGAGTTAAACTATTGTAAACCAATCTTCTAGTTAACTACCAAATATAGAATGAAAATTATAAGCAAGGTTTATTTAGATTTTTGCAACTAATCTAACGCCAAAGCAACAGTTTAAAGTAAACACTAGAGAAGTTGCGGGATTTTTTTAATAAATAAATAAATAATGAAATTTATAGATTTATTCTATTTTAAAAGAATGAAGTCATTTGCAACGTCTACATTTGTAGAATTAACATTTTATCACGTCGAAAAAATGTATAGAAATGAGACAGGGTGTGTTATTCAGCAAGCATTTTACAGACCCAACAACCAATATAAAATGTATCTACATCCATGTTGTCTGATAGATTTGCGACGATGGTAGCCATGATTACCGTTCAGATAACTAAACAGAATAATACTAAAACTACGAAAATAGCAGTATCTAATATTAAACGGTTAAACAAAAAAATTAAATAAAATAAGATACAAACTCACCCATACAACAGTTACTTCGATTAAAACAATATATTTTAATATCTCTTCCCCTAACACAACGGAGACGACGTCACTCCGGCTGCTTTTATAACATCACATTCACGTGAGGAGTGATGTCACCTCTACGCTTCCAATGAAGGAGCGTGACTTCAAATGGAATCGACCAACCAACGTCTGCCAGACAGAACCAGTTGGAGCCGCATTGCATCATTAAGAGTAAAGTTCCCTGGCGGATTTTTAATCTCGGCTTCTGCGAATTTTCATAATTCGACGTCATTAAACTGTTAATGCGTGATTCATTATTTTTGATCATTTTTCTGCTTGTTCAACGCGTTTTTCCATTTAAAAATCGTTTAAATTTAAGCTTGGTAATTTTCGTGCATTTTAAAAACTTATTTACTTTTTTTTTAAATTTTAATTGACTATTTAAACATTTCTGTTTTTAAAAACCGTAACACTTAAACATTCTATATTAAATTAACACTTTTAAAAGTGTTTTTTTTTATAATCTTAATAATTTTTTTTAAATTAGTAATCTTCTCAGCGATATTTTATAATTTAATTCGGCTTTAATTCTTTAAATTTTTTAAACAGAACACGTGATAATCAATTTTTATGTTCGTTACAATTAGAACCAATTGTTTAGAATTCTTGGCACGCGTGAATAAGTCCTTACTTACGCGTAAGAAAGGGGTTCCTAACTGTAAATTTTGGCATTGTGCCTGCCCGCCCTTGGCTTAAAACGTGCGAAAAAACAATACAAGTGTACTTCTTTTACCAGTTTAAATCAACAAAGGTATTAATAAATATGCAAACTACTTGCTTGATAATTCCATAGTCGCCCTTGCAAATATATAGGCCTATATATATATATATATATATATATATATATATATATATATTCTACATGTACTTCCGTCTTACCTTATATATTTATCTCCCCATTATATAATATCGAGACTATAAAAATATCGTCCATAATTTTCCTCAATTTTTTCATGCCATTTCAGGTTGGAATTCATAACCCATATATATCAAGAAACGCCCATAATTCATATATACATATATTTCCTTTTACCATTTACTCTTAAAGAGGTCAAGATAATGCTTTCGTTTTCATTTTAGAATATAATAAACCTTTTACTTAAATAAAAAAAAAGGGTATATCATACTTTTTTTATTCTAAATTTGAATTCGATAAAGATCTCTCTCTCTCCCAAAAAGTGAATTATTTATATAATAAAATAGGTTACTTAATATATTCATCCGTCTGTAAATATATATATATATATTTAAAAGAGGAAGGCATTTAATTTCATTCCTAACTTTAAAACGTTTATAAATGCAATTACAAATGCAATTATCTGTAAAATTGTTTTTACAGTAAATATTAATGTAAACATTTATTAGATAATTATCAATTAGATTTTAATTTTTTTAGAAAAATATTTAATTGCTTTTAAAATCTTAATTAGATTAGTAAAAACATTATTAATGCATTTGCTCTTTTCTCTTTAGCTTAGCAACACTTAGAAATTATATAAGTTTCTAGCCATAAATTCAGACGAATTGCAGTAGGTATTGATGATAAAAGTAAATAAATATGACATTGACCTACTTTAAGCCGGTTGTATTAAATAAATTTAATCTTTCCAAAAAGTTTTTTTTTACTTATTTAAAGTTATAATCGACTTAATAATCCCCCCTTCGATTAGTTATATTTTTATCTTAATAATAATCCAATTAATGTTAATCTCGTTGAAATCAATAGAGATCTATATATATATTAGCGTTTGAGATAAAGTATACTTTGCATTTTATTATTTTTAATGTTTAAACCTATATAATTCACGTGACAGATGAGACATATTTTTAACACAATTACACTAGAAATAAAATCAGGTCATATACACGCAATTACGAGCAAAATTGAAGTCAAAAAGCCATAAAAAAAAAGAAAAATATATCTATAAAATCGAACTTAATTGATGTCTAAAGGTCTTAATTCACTTTATATAATTAAATTTCCGTATTTCTTAATAAACTTATTGATTAATAATCACTGATAGTAAGGAAAGAAAATGATTAAAAAATGGTGCAATATAAGTTAGATTTAGCAATATTTTATCATTATATTAAACTCTATTATTATTTATAAGAAATGTATTATTAAATGTTCTCAATTATATAATTTTTTATAGTAATGGTTTGATAATTTTAATCGACTGATTAATTTAATAAAATACATATATAGTGTTAAGTATATTTTACGTCTTTCATACGTCATTATAGCTTGATTGATTTATTACATAATTGATAAAATGTAAAAAAAAATGTCAAATATTTTATATGTTTCGTAATATTTATGATAAAATCTTTTGATAAAGAATTTATATGAATTATTTCCTATTTTAAAATATAAAATCCTTAAAATAACGTTACAGAACTTTACTGAATTTTGCAATATATAATATTTCGTAATATATTTAAATAATTAAGTAACATTTTTAAAAGAATTTTTTTATTTACCACATCTAGAATTGGTCATTAAAAGTTCTTATTTATTTATTTTTTCCTTCCAATTACCCAAGCCCCATTTTTTGTTTTTTCTTTCTTTCTTATATTATCTAATGTAGAAAAATACTATTGAGTTTAAATGTGTGTTTTGATTATTTTTTCCATTTACAGATGAATTACCGAAACGTTAATTAAAGAAAATAATTAAATTTTGCCTAAATGAGTCAAGAAACTTGTTAAGAAAATTTATTTCAAAAATAATCGATAAAGTTTTCAACAGATGGCGCCTCGTAAAATGGGGTTAAAATAATAAATGTTTTATAAATTATATAACGATTTTAAAGCGTTTTTATTAAAAGTATGCACGATTTATATATTTTTAATTAATAATATTTAATAGTAAAAAAATTAGCATATTGCCGACACAATATATGGAATTTTTATGTAAAGGTATAATGCATTGTCTGTATTATACTACTATCACCAGGTGTTTCTTTTTTTGTTTTTAAATCAATATAACAATTAAAATTTAACTTTCTGTATGTTTAAACGATACTTTATATAAAATACGAAGCATTTTTATGTCTCGTATGTTAAAATTGAGACGTCATCTAGCTAATAATGTTTCGTAATTTATTATTTTTTTATGATATGCAATATTTATTGTTTATAAGAGAAAAATCGATGTAAGCAATTCTGAATGATGTACACTTTTAAGGTGTCTCGAACATGACTTGCCTAGTTTTACGATAATGTTTTATATCTACGTCCGAATATTCGTCGCTAAGACGAAAAAATAAATTAGTAAATAGAAAATTTTCGTGTCAAACATTCGTGATTAGATACAACGAATGGTCCAATATATAAAACGGACGTTTAACACACAAAAAATGAATCATTGAGTATAAATTGCTCAATCTATTCAAATTACTCAATATTTTATTTATACTTATACATTATAATAAACATTTTAATACATCCTGCATGTTATTAATATTTTATAAATATTTTTGACATTTGAAATTGTTTCTGTTGTATTTAGTTCTTATTTACGATATCATATTTTATGTACTGTACTATAGAAAATCGATGGCGGAACTTTAAATCGATGCTTTCTATTTACTACATGTGTTGTAATCGAATTTACTACAGAAAATATTTTATAAAGATTATAATCAGATTTTTTAATTAATTATATATATGCGTATAATTAAAAGCATTTCTACATATATATTTTTCTGTAAAAGATGTGCATAAATCATAATTAAGTGTAGTTACGTATACTAGTTATTATGGTTTTGATTAAAGTTATCTTGGTACTTGTAACGTGATATATATCAAGATACAGTAACTGTAATAATTAATATTTTTCTTACACAAAGGAAATTATCAAACTTGAGGAGACTGTATCTAAACTTCTTACTTATGATAATGGATAATAAATTCATAAATTATACTTTTTATATGTCTTGCATAAACAAAGTTTAATATAAAAAATGGATTTTTAAACCTTTTCTTTGCAATCAAAATTACAGATTTATGAATCATGTAAGATGAAACACACGCACACACACACATACAAAAAAAAAGTAGAAGTTAAAACTTATTATTGACGTTATAATACAGTAAATAAACATATAACATGAGATCAATTCTCGCCTTTTCTATAATCTATGACATTAAAATGATACTTTACTTACGTAATACATAACTTTTGACGTCAGTATCGTGCATATGTTCTTTTCGGAAACAGGTGCGAAAGTATAGACAAAATATAAACAACTCGTACGATTTACATATAAATTAAATATTTTACGTTTCTCATAAAACTCTTATTATTATCTATTTAAAATATTAAAACGGTATTAAATAAATATTTAATTAGATTTATATATATATATATATATATATATATATGTATTGTAATATTTGTTTATAGCCTATACGTCTATTCTATTCTTTGTTTAAAATATTTAAAAATATATTAATTTTTTAAGCTTTTCACAGTTTATTTTGTAAAAACTTTAACGATAAAATCTATGTCTTCTAGTTTATATTTTATTATTATTGTTAACACGTAAATGTGCAACAACTATTACGTTTAGAGATTGAGTCAAGAAACAAAAATTTATATTATTGCGATAGAAACTAGTGACATTATCGTTTACAGTTAACTGTTCAAATCTTACCGTTCAAATATTTATTTTTCTTCATTAGTTATTCGATAATTTCCAAGAATTTTCTATTTCCAGGCTAATAAGCTAGATACGGGAATAATTATTTATGTGTAATAATTTATATAAAAAGTAATCGTTTTTTTAACAAAAAAAAATAATAATAAAATAAACTTTATTACAGTATTAAAAAATGAATAATTTACAGGATTTTAATTAAATTAATACAAATAATTAATTACATTTAACGTCTTAAGTTATTTGGATATAATTTTATTTGTTATTATAAATTCACTGAATAAAATTTAAAAATTCTTCGATAATTAAATAATTTTACACAACTTTGCTTCAAGTTACGTTCTTGAAATTAAATTTTGCTCTATAATTTTAGTTAATTTTAATATTTTTTTTTTCTCTTCCAACTTTGCGAATTTACTCTCGTGTTTCATTGACAGAGTATATTTTATTCAATCGATATTAATTTAACTTAATGAATAAATAAATTGGAGAAAATATTTGGAAGGAAGGGAAAAGATTTTAGTTACTAGTTTCATTTTCTTAATAAATTTTGATAGAAATCGTACAAATTTGTTTGGTCATATTTCTATCGGTAGTTATCAATAGACAGATCGACGATCAAAGGTGGAAGAACAAGATGAAATTATATCTTAAGTATGATGACGTGTGAGATTACCGAGTAAATTTATATATGATGACATTCGTGATAATTACTTTGGTTTAAGGCTATGAATATTAAGCATGGGCATGCTACGTTTACTTCATTTGATTAAATTTGTCTATGAAAATTACGTGTTAAAACATTTTTCAAAAACACTTCCGAGTTCAATCGAATATTTATTAATTAATTTGAATATGACAGAAATTTAAAAAAAATAAATAAATTTAAAAGAAATTAATTTTGTTACTTTTATTTCGATTTAAATTTTCGAATTTTTTCAAAATAAATTATTATTTTTAATCACGTGATGAAATTTATTATTAGCGAGGTTGAGGCCGAAGTTTTAAACGTGTACAGTGTACGTCGGACGTTCAGCGCCGCTTTCCTGTGAGCCTACAAGTTTGACAATGGCGTTTGGAAAGTCGAGTGTGATTCCACTGACTTTCCAAACGCCATTGTTAAACTTGTAGGCTTACAGGAAAGCGGCGCTGAACGTCCGACGTACACGTTTTCGCGTTTAAAACTTCGGCCTCAACCTCGCTAATAACTTTGTATTATTTATGAAACTCGCGCCATCTGTAGTTAAATTTCATTACTATCGAACTAAAATTATATCGAGAATTTTTAATTCGTTCGTGTTCTATAATTAATTAAATTATTTATTGCTATATTTTTTTATTGTCATATAAGCATAATAAATAGGTCACACGCGCATTTATGTAAATTAAAAAAATTATCATTTAAATTTATTTATTTTTACACTAAAAAAAACCCTTACTTAAATAGAAACATTATAATTATTTCAATAAAATTTATATTTATCTTATAAATTAATACGTTTTAGTAACTGTAATCAGCCGATTGTCTGAAATAATCACGTTTATTTATTATCAAAATAAATATTCGATAGAAAAGCTGAATCAGTAAGTTAAATGAAAAATATCAGGAATTTTATAATAAAAAGATCAAATTTTTATTATGAAATTATTAAGATTTATGAATTAAGGCACATTTGTCAGGATCAATGGCCTACGCCGACAATTTAAGTGGCTTTTAAGTGATTAGTTTTATTTTTTATTAAACTAAGCTCGTTTTTTTCTTATAAAACTAAGTAAAATAACTCTTCATATAATAATTAATTTAACGTTTTAGGAAGTTAAAAATTTTATTAACACGTTATACAATTTAAAACAAAAAAAAAGGTGCTACTTCATCCTTAACATAACACAAGAAAATTTTATAAATTTATAACTTTTGTATTTATTTTTGAATGTAAATATGATCTGATCAAGCTGATCAATCTGATTATTAATCTGATCAAGCTGATCAAGCTGATCTGCTGATGGTGAAATTCATAAAAGGCAATTCAAGTATTACGTGAGAACTTATGGGGGAGGAGGAATTCCTTTGTATTTAACCGCTGCCGACGATGACGAGTCTTTAATGACGTAACACTATGTATCTGCCGTTTATTTTGATCCCCAGTCATCACAAAATTGTCTTGAAATAATTTTTGTATATTTGCGAATGGTTTAAACGTCTGACTGATGACATAATCGGGAGGAGGAGTATCTTGTTGTCTAATGACCGGTGATGATAGAAGGAGGGGATCAAGAATGGTAAATTTTTACTGCTGTAATTCGTGAATGGCCCCAAATTACTACAATGGAATCTTAATTATTTGCTAGCGGATAGAAGCAAACCATGAGAGAATTAACTACAGAAAGAGAGACGAATGTGTACATGTATATATTTTAACTAATACATTGTACACAGTGAAGTACCAGTGCATATTCAGAAAACAAATATGTTTTTTTTTTTTCAGTTTTATAAACTATTTTATGAAATATGACCATATAAAACAACATATCTTAGGAAATGATTAGGTTTAAACATCCGAGTTCAAATACCGTATTTTATTTTTGATAATAAAAGTATTTATATATAATTTTAACTTGATTAAATAGCTATTAAAAGAAAGAAAAATTATGCAGTATTTTGTTAATTTTTATGGGCTCTATATCTACTCTTTTTTTTTGAATCAGAATTTAATGGCTTTTTTAATGATGTAATTAAATTATAAAAATATTGCATAATAAATAATAAAATATGAATATGTCTAGTAAGTTGATTAAATTTTATGTAAGTAAACATATTAAAAATTTTGTGAAGATGATAATCTCTTTTGAATTTTTTGGATCGAAGTTTTTTTCTTAATTTCAAAAGGGCCATTCTTTATAAAAGTGTAAGGTTACCGATGGGAGAGAAAGAATGTTACGGCGGTCGAGCGGTCAGACTGTCTTGTGGGAATGGACTGACATCACTGAGACGGGTTACCATCTAAAACCGTTTAATAAACATAAAAATGGAGCTTACAACAACTCTATTAATTCGGCGTAAAGCCAATCCAAAGGGTGGATCAGTCCGTGCAACAGTTCAATAGTCCAGTCGATCGTTTAAACTTCCGATGAAGGTGAGGTGGATGGTGTCGGCCCCGGGGCGCACAGCACAACTTGAAGTGATGCTTTTCGACGGCGGGGTGTACCTGGGCGCAACTCGTCGGGAGCAGAGGTCGAAGATAAATTCGAAGCGTCGATCCAGATTTCGATGTTAAACCTTAGCAAGAATCCAGTAGCGGAGCACTCGGAACCAAAGACCAAGAGCTCCGAATGTCCTTGAAACGACGATTTTATAATTTTTCTCCCCCAATTCGCCTCTCCATTGGTCTCTCATTGTCACCTGGTGCCAATTCGAAACCCGATGGAGGGCGCGGGAGAGGTCATCGTCGCGACAGAACTTGATTCCTCTCTCGTCGCGTGTTTCTCGAATTCGTTCTTTTCCATTGTTTAAATATTTAAAAAAACTTCTACTGAACAATGTAGACCTCCAATTTCGTCCCTTTGTGTTGTAAAGGGGGATTTTTAAGCTCTTGTTAACATCTCCCATTCGGACCTCCTAGTCGACCCCCGTTCGGGTCCTCACAAAAGTCTATGCAAATCATCATTAAATTTTCCATATAATATTTTGATAATTGTTTACACTTTTACTTTTATTAAATATCAAACGTCCCTAAAAATAGATTATTGATTAATTAATTTGTGTTAATTTAAAACAATATATCACATGTTTAAAAACTTATAAAATGCAACAAAATCCTCTTACATGAATCACTTATAATGATTCTAATTAAACATAATGTATTAAATATTTAAATATACTTTATATTAAAGGTTAATGTAATATTTAATAAATATTTAATTCTCATTCATTTCCTATTCTAAATATAGTAAAGCTTGTCTAAATGGCCATTATAGATGAAGATCGAAGTAGTCGACTTATGAATTATGAAAAATTGTGTATTGTACTAGGAAGTATTATTGCATTAAAGGTAACATACAATATTAATTTTTATTGAAAGACATTTTAATGTTAGTTAAGCTTTTGTTTTTTTAAATAAAAGTGGTAGCCAATAGAGCTGTACACCTGCAAGTTTTGCACCTGAATGTTGCAAGTTTTGAAAAGGTTAAAAATTTCCAACTACTTATGATTTCAATATACTGTATAGAGAGGTTTCAAGGTCGCATGTCACGTGATAAAACACACGTTTGCTCCGCCCATTCGCCATTTTTGTGGTAGTTTTCGCTCGCTTAGCTTGCACGTGGTCTGTTATTCGACATCGTTTTTTAGTTTAAACGTACAAAAATACTGCAGTTCTATTATCATGGATTAAGTTAAAAAAGATTCTTTTCTTGCGGGCTATTCTAGCGGTCTTACAGGACGAGATGCAGCTCTGTACGAAGAGAAAATTTCGTTATTTCAAGGCGATCCATACGAAGCCAGTTTATCAGACTTCATCGTAGATCAAGAGTTGTGGCCGAAAGTAAAATTTGGTGACATTATAAACTATTTGGTTTTGACAACAAATTTCTACACCCTGTCACAAATGAAAGCTTATAAATCTTTAGAGGCCCATAACTATTTAACAAGTGGCTGGGTTTCTCCTGATATAAAAGTAAAAGTAAGGAATAACAGCGAAGTAATATTGCCTGGAAAGATATGTTTTCTTTTGTTTGTTTAAACTCGTGTTTTTACGTATTAACTAAGAATTTTTGTCTGAAAGTAAAAGTCTAATTAAAAACAGCTGTGGAAATTTTTTAATTCAAATTGTTCAGTACCTTTATTTTCTAGTTGAAACTAGCATATAATAAGCCTACTTGCTTTTAGTTTTAACGTGTAATGTTTATAAGTTTGCACTAGCTAAATCCTGAAATTACATTAGTTATTCGTTTATAAATGCATTATACCTAACTAAATTAATATAAGCAAATCAGTAAACTCTTTTAGGTTTTAAAATATAACTTAGTGTTTATTAACGTAAATATTGAAATGAAATGTTTCTGACAAACTCTTGTATTGATATTCACTTTATTCGTAACGAAATTTTTCCGGTTAATTCTCGAGAGCCATGCAGTTTGCCTTCGTCGTGAAAGCTCCTCAGTTTGGGATCCTTGATGACAAATAATGCCGGAAATTTAAAAAAAAATGATGTTCCTTTGTTCTTGAGTGAACTAGCATTACACCTAATTACATAACAAATCACCATAGTGATATTCGCGACGAAAAGAAACAACACAAGAACTCCAGTTAAAGCGCACGCGAACACACACAAAACGTAAACAAGTCAGTCACAAAGATGGCGCTGGACAATTGCGCATGCTCATGACGTCACTCGTGATGTCGACATGAAACCTCTGTATATATTTGTAAATTCTTCAATCCTTTTGACTTTGCTGTACAGTTCTACTGTACTTCCGTTCCTGCACTTTTTGTCTTCTGTATAATCGTGGGAGCCCTCATTCTTCATGAATCATGTAGCCACGAGGACGACCCTTTTGTTCTCTAACGTCTTTTGACCCGGGGTAAAACAGGTGTCAGCGTATCTCTACTGTTGTACATAATAGAAAAGTTTAATGTTTCTTAAATAAGAGTCCTCAACTTAGAACGTCGAATTTATAAAATTTTATCCATTTTAAAATTCAAAGAAAGTTCTATTTCACAATTTAGTGCAGGTCAACGAATTAATGCCGAAATATCGATAGCGATAATTATAGAATTATCGTGTTATCATGATACCTCGTACGATTCAAGTTATTTGTGTAGACCAGTGTTTCTCAACCTCTAACGAATCGTCGCCCCCTTCAATAAAACCGTTACGTAGTATCGCCCCCTTCGAAAAAAATTTTGTTGGGTTTATTAGTTTATTTGATAATTATATACCTTGTAAAAAATTAAACATTTATTTACTCAGAATACGTATTAGATTTTAATATAATTAACAAATTAAAAAACATAAGTGTTAACAAATTTAACAAATATAATAAAATCTAACACTTTTTATTGAATATAAAATGTTTAAGTATACAGAAAAATTACTGTTAGTGCGAACCTTGAGGCTGATGAAGTTGAGCCAATTTGTTTACCTTTGGTTCGAAATTTGTCAAAAGTGATCGCAAATCACCTTTTTGTGTTAATTGTAACCGATTTCTTTGTTTGGACGGTACAAAAACGGTTAAAAGTGGAAGGAAGAAGGATTATAGGAATGCTATTTGTTTAATTATTGTACGATATAATGAATAAAATATCTAATTATTCTTAATATAATGTTTTACTATATCGCCTCCAGAAAATTGTTTTTCACCCCAAAATATAAATTGTTACTAATCGCCCCCAAAATGGAAAAATCGCTCACCTGGGGGCGATATCGCCCCCGTTGAGAAACACTGGTTTCCTGCTCAAAAGTTTGAATTGTTAGATAAATAAGTCGTGCATGGGAGCGTAGTTTTGAAGGGTCAAATGCACGATACGAATTAACGTAGCGTGACATAGACTTGCAGTTTAAAAAAATAGATATAAATATAGTTGCACGTCAGTTGCAATCGATGCAGAAATATTTTTAATTATTCATGATTTTATTACAATAAATTTTAAAAACGTATATTTCTGAATAGGAATTATATTTAAAAGAATATTTTAATTATTCTGACAATTAAGCTAATGTTTACGAGTTCATGAAAGTTCAAATAATAATATCCTATTATTCGATAATATTAAGGTAAGTAACGTTAATCATCTATTTGAATTGACTTAAACTTAAACCATGATAATTTCACGTTTTCAAATATATTTTTCTGTAAATTATTTCGTAATTTCCAATAAAATGTTATTCAAATAGATCTTATAAAATTGCAAATATTTATATTTAAGAGGTTCATCTTTATTCAATAAATAGGTTTAAGCAGTAATAAATCCAGAAAAATAACAGGAGGAACACCATATAATTTTATTAACTTACAATCTTCTAAAAATTTTCTTTATTTCTATATGAAATATAGTAATTTAAATGTATAAATTTAGGTGATATAACAGGCGTTTGTATGTTAAATCACCCTAAATCCACGCCTGTGTTTAAGCATAGTTAATTTCCTATTGAGCATTTCCTCTGTTATTTCTACTCGTACTGTTCTTAAGCTACATCATACGATTAAGACTGTATTTAAAATAAAATTACTTTACGATTTATTCAGCTTTAGAATATTGTATCTTAGTTTATGAGTGTTGAACCATCCAGAGATAACAGGAATGTCGAAATAAACTTTACTAATTTTATCGAGTTAATATATATATATCACCTTAAACAATCGGGCTATAAATCCCCTAATATACATATTTAATATACACATATTAGTGGATATTTAATATATATATATAGGCCTAACTATATAATAAAGAGAGAGGGAAAGCCACGTAATAAATGATCATTTGTAAATAATTTTAATAAAATAAAATTTCACACCTTTCACACAATATTGTGAAAAATAAAGTAGTGATAGCTAAGATTTTTTTGCCAGATTTGGTTTGATAGGATAAGGCGATGTAACACTTGGGCGATATGCCAAGAAGCGAGATGCCTCCCGGGAAGATTTTCTGTAAAAATTGGTCTCTATTTAGCAGTGGCGTGCCGTGACATTTGATGACAGGGAAGCTGTGTTTCTGTAAGAAGCCGACTTCCAGGGGCAATCAGTTAATTGCGCGTCAGTGATGGTCTAGGGCAGTGGTTCTTAACCTTTTTATACTCGCCGCCCACCAAATATTTCATAATTTTTTTGTAACCCCCATTTTTTAATAATAATTTATATTTGATAATTTGATAATTTATCTATAATAAATTGATTTTTTATTATTGCTTTATTTTTTATATAATAAATGTAAATCATAACTTTATTATTTCATTATCTATTTAAATAACATTCAAACTTCACAATTAAACATGAAAACTCATTAATTTTTAACAGAAAATAAAATAAGAAACATGTCGATAAATCGATCCAATGTCGATGCTAAAACTAAACTAAAACTAAAACGCCCACTTGTCGTAAGGATTTTGCATATCTTTTGCAAAAATATTTAAATTTTCAAAGCCTACTATTTTTCCTAATTATTTTTAAAATTCCAAGCATTGATAGTTTCTTAAAATTGCTTTGGAATAAAAGAAGTAAATACTGCGGTGTGAGTAGCATATTTACATTTATTTCTTCTGTACTAACAAAGTTGTATGTAGGAAGAAATACAAAATAAATAAATAAAAACTAAATAGGAAAACTTTATCTTTCTTATTTCACTTTTCAATACGATATTCGGATTATACATCAATTTTCTTTTTATTATATTCTGAAGGAAATTTTGCATAATTTGGCGGCCCCCGGCAAACTTCTTATGGACCCCCAGGGGCCGCGGCCCCCTGTTAAGAATCACTGGTCTAGGGTCCATTCGTATTCATTTGTTCGATAAGCCAGTAAAAACTGTAGACTTCTCTAAATGTATTTTTAATATCACAATTACATTCTGAATCGCTAGCCACGATATAAGGGCTAAAATTAAAAATAAATTATAAAAACTTACTCGGTGAAATAAAATGTGCGGTGGATATACATACCTGGTACAATGTATTGTTCGATTGTATTAATATACTTTTAAAGAAAATTATAATTAAAATATAGCTTTGTAAAGAAACGTACATAAAAATAACTAAAATATTCTTTACTTTTTAAATCTTAAAACAATCCACTTAGTCAAATATCTTGATACGAGTAGCTAATGGATGGAACTAGTGCCGGTCCAGGTAGGTGTGCAGTGAGTGTGTGCGTGCGAAATCCCGAGGGTGCCGATACCGGTCAATGTCAAATGCCTCTTTTGTCGCATCACTAGTATATCTCAAAGGACGCCACAGGGCTGTTGTAAATTTTAAACGTTTCTCACCGTAGCTGTAAAAATCTAACTATGTTAAACTTAATAGTCATTCGTTTTCTAACTAATTCGTTTTAATACCAGGTGTACACGGAAATCAGTTTCCCACTGTACTGAGCGAGTGATTGGTTCTGTTAAGCTTTTGTTGAAGTAAAATTCTGGCTCTTTCAACAGGGTTTTATTTATGTCCCCATTCCCTAATCTCTTAATTATTTAGTCACTTCTTAAGTAGAAATAAGTCGAAACCAGTTACTTTGTACCTGAATATCTGTAGTCTTGGGAAAACAGTGGAAAGACAAATTTTTATGACAACGGATATATAAATCGTAAATTTAAGGAAAATAAATTCTAGAGCTTTTTTTGTACCATTGTATGTACTGTACGTCTCATTCATTAAATTTGGTTGTAAATGATGCTGCCAAAGTAACAGTTAATTTTTAACACTGTACTAGAATTGTACACGTTTTTTCTGCATCCCCTTACAGATGAGACATACTAAATCGTAATATCACCGGTTTAACATCGAAATCCGTAAGTAATATAAGATGGGAGAGCGGAATAAACGCAGAATAAATATATCAAATATTTTAATGGAGTTTTTTTAAACTCCTGTCAACTATACAGAACTATCATAAAAACGTGCCAGTAAACTCCTATCGGTTGGGTTGTTATAAATCTAGTCTAGGGTGGGCAACCCTTTTTATAACATGGGCCAGAATAAATTTTACGTTTTTTTCCGCGCCGTAGTAGTTAATTGACGCCTTCTTGTGACTCGTAATTTTTTTAGTCTGCAAATATGAAATAAATAAATAAAAAGTTAATTACTACATTTATTTTTTTATCGTTTTCGAAAATTACAAAGAATTGGAAAAATAACTAATTAATAGTTATTTTTCCAATTTAATAATCTATTAAAGATCTCGCGGGCCGGATAGAAACTTTTCGCCAGCCGTAGCTGGCCCGCGGGTTGCCCGCCGTTGATCTAGTCTGCTTATGATTCACATAATCGGGCGAGGGTGACCGAATATCTAGCAGGCGGCTAACAGCTCAGAACCGCTCCGGGATATAAAGCTGTACTCTTTACGAGTGTGTCGCTTCTACCAGCTAAACCGGGTGAGGTTGGTGCACTGTAAACCGCATGTGCTAATGCCTATATAATCTGGCTGATTGGAGACTGACCCGGTTTCGACATTCCTTCCGCCACCGAATTATTCGAATATACAATAGCAATCTTATCGTTTTTTTCACATGTAGTATAGAAATTTGTGAAAGATACATAATGCAGTTATAATAAAATATTAATTTTAATTAATTCAAAGTACGTTAAAATATGAAAATTTATATTTTATAAAATTCAAGGGAAGGTCATTGGAAGGTGGAATCGGCGCTTCCATCGCTTCCAATGACGGCACGCCACTGCTATTTAGATGTTATACAAGTGAAAACATCCGAAAAACTCCACGTGCCCAACCTATTTGTCAGATGCGAAGTCGCGACCACTACCAATTTATACTACCAATGGATAGCACTACTCGGCCACTGGTAGGCATTTTGCATTAGGTTAGTGAAAGTTTCCACATACATATTTTCTTAAATGTATATTATTATAGATATGATATTCAATATTTTACAGGAGATTCGTATAATAATCTTCAGTATATATTTCGCACAGGCCTACCAGTAGCTGAATAAATAAAACCACTGAACACCTGTAGTTGTTCGTGAGTTCGCGCCTGACAAATGGTCACGTGATTTTCCAGATTTTCTTCACTTGTGTAACGTCTAAATACAGGCCAACTCCCCATAGAAAGTCTCCCGAGACACCTCCCCTTGGCAAATCGCTCATGTATTGTGTTGCCTTATTCCATTAATCCAAACAAATTCAATCTTTTATTATTTCATTTTTTGCTCCATAATATTGTACTATATTACATATTTTGAATAGAATAGCTGCAATAAGTTGTTGATTCATTTAACATCAACTGAGTTAATAGACACTCGCTGAGCACGCGGAGAGTTAATTAATGTAGGAATCATACTCTCAACAGAACTAGCAAGAGTAAAACATCTCTAGTTGGACACACGACCTGAGAGTCCTATCACTCTCAACTCTCAGATGGACACGTAGCTTAAAACAGCGACACGGTCACGTTATCGATGCCTTTCGTCCGTGCGATTGTTCTAGTACTGTCATACGCCATTTTTCTCTACAACCACTTTTTTCCAAATCCACTGTTCTTTGTACTTCGAGGTCTGTCGTTGTTTGGGCTGGAAGCTTAAAAACAACCCGTTTCCCTTAACTTCTTTTGCAGCCATTCAAATGTTTCTTCATTTGGTAACCGTCGATGGGGGAACCTCTCTGCGTAACGTCCGTCACCTTGCTTCCGTCCAATTAATGATGTTGAAATATACTTAAAATGCATCACTGCCATCTCTTGAAAAGAAAAATCCTCCATTTAACATTTCTACATACGTAACATTAAATGGTTAATACGAATGGTTAATGACGATTGAAATAGTAACATACGAACAACACACGCAACACATTAAGCAGCGATTACTGATCAGCATCTTGTAATAAGCTCGTTTTTATCTAGAGCTGTCAACCGTCCGATTTTTGCGTTATCCATATTCGAGGATGCTGTCCGTATGTCTGCTGTGTCCGCTTTTTTGCCTATGCTTCTAATAATAAATCTTTAAAAGTGTGTTGCTTTCTGCACTTTGTTTAAATAATAATAATAATATATTTTAAATTTTTTTGAGGCGTTTCGAAAATATAATTGTTTTTACGACTTAAAGTGGATGATTTGTTTCCAAATGTCTTTAAGAGCTTGAAATCTGCAAAAGTGTCGCAAAATGATAGAAGATCCTTTTATCATTTTACGATTTTTTTTCTTTGCAAAATTTATTTTTATGTGTATTAGAACGATATTTTTAAGAAAGCACGGAGATGTTTTGCAGAAAAGTGAGGTGCATTTCGGTGAATTTGCTCAAAAATTTAAAAGAGCCGTCTATGGAACTACGACGCCAAAATCCGCAAACGTATAAAAATTTATCTTGTGCCTGCCAGGGATCGAACCTGGGACCTTCCGCGTGTTAGGCGGATGTGATAACCGCTACACCACAAGCACATACTCTAGTGTATGGTCAAATCCGACCAATAACGTGCCTCTGAATTACGTCCACCATTCCGACTCGGAAGCATTTCACCCTGTCAGATTTACCTGTTGCGTCGTTAATGGAATTGTTGTATAGCGTATAGCGTATTACCTGCCTATATGTTTTACGTTACTGATAGAAATCTCTTGCGGTAAAATAGTGAACTTTGTATTTACGAACAACAGAGTTACGATTGAGCTAACATGACAAAATCGGTGAATCTTCTTCTGGAATAAAGAAATGAAATATTTGTAGCGGAGTAGGATATAATAAGTTTTACAGAAATATCACAGGGATAGTTTTTAAAAATTTTTTTTCTACACGAAAAAAGACGCAGGTAGAAGAAAGGCACGGATTAATGCTCTACGGAGGCTTTACTTTTATTTGTCCATCTTTATTAATTACGAAAGCATACTAAGGTTTGATGGATATTTTATTTCCAATAAACAATAATATCCGTCACTGTCTTTGATAGTGCAATCTGGAGAACAGATGTCAATCAAAAGCTCATGGCATGATTTCAATTTCACGGAAATGTACAAATTCTCAAAATCAATGACAGTACCCGTCGCTTCATCCAGCAACAATAGATCTTGTAGTTCAGTCACAAGGCTTTGTGGGTTACTAGTAACAAAGTTATTGTTCTCAAGATGTTCTGTTAAAAACATATCCAGGCGTTTTCAAGCTTGTAAGTTGGCCCCTTACATTTTTTCATACTAAATAAATTGTAATAAATCGTTGTGTCTCGATGTTTTAAGGTGATTAGAATTTTTATATGAGTGTTTATTGGTGATATAATGTCTTGTAAATAGTATACGTAGCCTGTATGAAAATATTTATATTTGTAATCTGTACGTGAGCGAGCTAAAGTTGAGATTTTTTCTCAAAAATAAAATTTCTAAGAATGAGAGCTTTATCATTTCTTTTACTTTATTTTCTCGCGTTTAACTGCCGGACTTTATTAGTAAAAAAATTTTTAATGATAATCTGCTTTTAAACGCGAACGCATATGGTATTATATTACTCACAATTAACAAATCCCGCAGTAAAGTCGCAATTTATGAGAAAAACATTCAAAAAAATCAAACATTTACCATAAACAGTGTTTCCTTCAGAAAGTATTTTGGGTATTTTTCCCCAATCTCAAGGACATGGCAAATGCAATTACCAATTTAATAAAATACAGAAAATCCAAACACTTATCCATAGCGACATCGCTTTTACTCAGTTTAGGGTCAATTCTCAAAACAATAGAAAAAAAAACAAAGACTTTGCTTTTTAATTACATTATACAAATTAAGTTTAGATTTAATTTCGAAACGCGATGGGCTTGAAAGTTTGGCGCGTGTCAAGTCTTGAATTGTGACTTAACGACGCGACAGGTAAATCCGACAGGGCGAAATGCTTCCGGGTCGGAACGAAGGACGTAATCTAGAGGCACGTTATTGACCAGATTTTGCCATATACCAGAGCAAGTGCTTGTGGTGTAGCGGTTATCACATCCGCCTAACACGCGGAAGGTCTCAGGTTCGATCCCTGGCAGGCACAAGGTAAATTTTTTACGTTTCGCGGATTTTTGCGTGAATCTCTGCTCGACCTTTCGTAGACGGCTCTTTTAAATTTATGAGTAAATACGTCGAAACGCACCTCGCTTTCTTGCAAAACATCTCCATGCTTTCTTATATAAATATACAAATCCACTAATCCATTTTTTGTTGATTGTGATTGACAATCAACCAGTGATGTCTACGGTATACAAAAATTTGCGATACGTTGCTATACAATGCTATTTGCGATACGTTGAGATTTATCGCGAATTATTGCGTATTCGACAATTTTTTGCGATTTCTGCCTGTAATATTTCTACATCATGGACAGCTTTTGAAAACTCTATGAAACGTTGAGCTAAGGGATTTTTAGATCAAAATTTCCTGATCGAGGTGAAATTTGCAACATCATAAAAGAGTGCAATTCATTTTGCTACATACTGTAAATCTTGAATTTATAATTTTGTTAATTTGATATAATGCTTATAAATCCTAATCACCCTACAAAACTTAACGATTTGTATTAAAACGCTCAAATCATTTTTTTTATTATCCAATAAGATTTCATTGCTCCAGTCTGTGGTTCAGGGGACATATCAACATTTAAAGCGCATTTTTACATAAGACATTTGGCAAGACAGTTGAAAGAATAACAGGAGAAGAATCTATGATAGACTATTTAAAATTTGTTTTGTATACTAGTACATTCTATATATTAACAGGACTTATTATACTGGAAAACCATAAACATTATTTTAATAATCTATAGCCAAATTTTTGGAAAATTGGAGAGCGCAGAGAATGGGGAATACAGTTGAAGAAATAACAAATTTAAAAACAGAAATATGGTATTTACAGAAATGTAAAATAGAAGCCATAAAATTACCAACGTTGAGTTTGCCAGTAAGTATCAGCAAAAACTTACAACGACATGATATAGAAAAAATAAACAAATTGATAATAAAATCTAATATAAATTACAAAAAATACAAATTAAAGAAATTACGAAGAAAAAACAAAAGAAATAACGAAGAAACAAGAAGTGAAAATTCTGGCAACAGAACAAACACACAGAAACAAGAAGAGAAGGACTCTTGCGGTAAGTTTTTCTCAAATAAATATAACAAATTAGTTAAAAAAAATAGGTTATCCAACCGTAAAAGAAAAGAAGAATATGAAATAAAATTAATATTAAATATGACAGACGTAAAGATACCAGAACCTGTCAGAAGAACATTGAATCAAGGATTAGACTATAATGGACCGGAAACATTGAAAACTGAAGATATCGCAGTCTTTACAGAACATTTATTATAGAAGTTTTTAGAAGAGGAGAGAGAGCAAATAAGAACAGGTATACAAAATATAGTTAAAAATAAGAAATTAAATAAAAAAAACGAAAAATAAGATTAAAAATTTTAAGAGAAATTTAAATAATGTTAAATTGTTTTTAACACAAAATAATTTAGAAATACTTCAAGGAGATAAAACCAAACAAATAAATGGAAAAAGAAAAGAAAAATAAAGTCATTAAGGAATTAATCCAAGAAGGAAGTTATAAACAGCTCAACAAAGATCCAGTAAATGGTCTAATAAAATTGTTAGAAAAGGAATTAAAAAATTTAAAAATACAACAGCATGTAACAGAAGAAGATATCAACTATATAAAAAGAGAGGATAACAGAACACCGAAATTTAACATAAGGGTAAAAACACATAAAAATCCTATTAAATATAGACCTTTAATAGACGTTAAAAATTATGTATATTATAATTTAGAAAAATATTTAAAGGATAAATTAAATCTATTAGAAGTTTCTCAGTATAGTATAAAAAATGTGGATGACCTATTAAATAGATTAAAAAATATAACAATTAATGAAAATATGAAGTTGATATCACTCGATGTTGTAAACATGTATCCTAGCATAACAATAGAAGATATAGAAAATTCTTTAAGAAAAATAAATACACCAGAATGGATAATTAAATTGTGTTTAATTGTAATAAAAAATAACTATTTTCAGTTCGATAAGAAATTCTACACCCAAACAGAAGGAATACCTATGGGTACATGTATAGGTCCAAAATTGGCCGAAATAACAATGACAGAAATAGATGAAAAGATCAAAAATATAGAAGGTATCGAATTTTACAGCAGGTATGTGGATGATTGCCTAATAATTTTTGACAAAACGAAAACAAATGAAAATATAATTATAAATAAAACCAATAAGATGAAAGAGAATATTAAATTTGAACTAGAAAAAGAAAAACAGAATAGTATAAATTATTTATATATAACCATAGAAAGGAAAAATAATAGACTAATTTACAAGAAATATGTTAAACCAATACAAATACCCAAAATAATTAACTATAAATCTGTGATTCCGGTCAGTATGAAATATAATATATTTAAAATGTATATGACTAAAATAAGGCAAAGAACAAGCGAAATAGAAACACAAAAACAACAAGAAGAAGAAATAATTAAAATGTTTATTCTAAACGATTACCCAAAATGTATAATAAAAAAATGGATTGAGAAACTAGATAAGGACAAACAATCAAAATAAATAGATAAAGAGAAAAAATTTATTAAATTAAGATAGGTTCCAAAATTATTTGAAAGAATTAAAAATGTAATTAAAAATAGAATCAACTTAATACCGGAAAAAATAAATTCAACTAAAAAACAATTATGTTACAGAAAAGAAGAAAAATATGATATAACAGAGGAGAAAGGAATAGTATATTCATTTGATTGTACTGTAATTGCAATTCAAAGAAAACATATATAGGAGAAACTAAAAGAAAATTAAAAATAAGATTAAGTGAACATATCAGAACAATCAAAGGAAAATATGCAAATTCGGCAGTATCGGAACATTGTAATACAGAAGGTTGTGCAATAGATCTAAATACGGTAAAAATTAGAAAAAAGGAAAAAAATAATTTTAAAAGACAACTGTACAAGCATTTAAATATAATTAAGCAAACTAACAAAATGAATAACAACAATGGTAGAGAGATCCACCAATCATGGTTAAGCATTATAAAAAGGGGGGAGGAAGAAGTGTAAACGATGAGATGGGAATGTATTTGAAACAAAATTGCGTGGAACAAACAAACCAAAAGAAGAAGTGAATAAAAATAATAATTTAGATAATAACTCAATTTATTGTTTTAAACTGTTTTTAATGTAAAAGAATTAGGAATGCTTAGAATTGTATGATTGCTCTGGTCGTAAGTTTAAGTGGAAATGTAAAGAAGACCGGAAATACAGAAATTGTAAGAATTTTAAATATTTATTGTCGGGAAATGTTTGTATTCTTAATTAATTTTAGTAATAGTTGTATCGAAACAGGTTTTTTATTGTTGATTATTGTTAATTATAGAAAGTGTCGTTTAAAGGCCTGCTGAGGAGGAACGAACAGGTCCGAAACACATGTTTAAAGTATATGTGTTCAGGTGAACTAAATAAAGAACATTATTTTTGATCTGTATGACTAAATATCATTATACTGGATAACCATGGATGCAAAGTCCTGTTAATATATAGAATGTACTAGTATACAAAACAAATTTTAAATAGTGTTAGAAAGGACAAAAAGGCATAATAATTAATCTATGATGGAATTTTGGGATAGTTTTAATATAAAAAATTTTCTTTAATCGTCGGGGATCGGGTGATTTACCTCATTGGGACTGCGCAGTATATTATCCTCATTACTTTGGGTAGTAACAGTATTATTTTATTAAAAGTAACACAGTACAACTCGATTTAGAAGTTTCCATATTAGAAGTTTACCCTTTAAGATATTTTATTTTAAAAGTCCCAATTTTTTCTCGTAAGAGATATGTAAATTTTTCCCATATAAATGGCCCACCAGTGACCAAGCTGTTCCGTTTCCTGAACACTAACAGCCGATTGCAGAGACAAGAGCGAGATTGAGGCCGAAGTTTTAAACGCGAAAACGTGTACGTCGGACGTTCGGCTCCGCTTTCCTCTAAGCCTAGAAGTTTGACAATGGCGTTTGGAAAGTCAGTGTAATCATGCTCGACATTCCAAACGCCATTGTAAAACTTCTAGGCTTACAGGAAAGCGGCACTGAACGTCCGTCGTACACGTTTTCGCGTTTAAAACTTCGGCCTCAACCTCGCTGACATTTAGAGGCCGACGACGGTTTACAGATCGGGTAGACCGCGGTTCAGAAAAATTTCATTTCAGAGACGGCATTTCTCGCTTGCCACAATGTAGACAGCGATTAGAAACCTTTTCCTCTGAAAATGTTCCCTGTGTGATATATTCTCAACAGCAACATTGTGCTAAGAAAATAAAAAGTATACAGTAGAGCAGCGCTGTCCAACTTATCATAGCCCGCGGGCCATATTTTCTTCACCAAACATTTCGGGGACCAAGAAGGTTGATAAATGAAAAGTCAGTTTATGTTAATTAAAAAAATATTTTTATTTATACTAAAAAAAAACTTTAAAATATTCGTAATATATTAACGAGAACATTGTGGCCGTAATTTTCACATAGTAAAATAATTTTAATATTAATAATAATAATTTAGTAACATAAATTTATACATAGTAAAATGTACTCGCGGGCCGTAAAAATAATTTGGCGGGCCGTATGCGGCCCGCGGGCCGCCAGTTGGACAGCCCTGCAGTAGAGCATCGATTATCCGACTCAGTTGGGGACTGCGATTGGTCCGATAACTGAAAAAACGGATAACCGAAAAGTATGAAAAAATACATTATTAGTATAGTACAGGGATGGCGAACCTACGGCACGCGTGCCCAAAGTGGCACGTAAGAGAAATTATCTGGCACTTAATGTATCATATGATTTCTGTCTTTTTCAATCATCCTTTCTGTTTATCACTTGATAATCTTTTTTTTTCTATCAGATTTTCTACATTTATTTAAATTAAAGCGTATTCGTTTAATTTCCTTAAATATCATTATTCGAAGTCTAAGACATTGGCACGCATTAACATCTTTAAAGCTAAGTATGCTTACAATATGGCACGCGTACTCAAAAAGGTTCGCCATCCCTGGTATAGTATATTAGTATATCCATTGTAATTTGTATATTAGTACTGTATATCGCTACTTCGCATTGAATTTTCATCGATGTTAAGCCTAACAAAATTTTTTTAAAATAATAATCGTCGCTATTGTATCGTTAAAACTTAAGTACATTTGTCTCCAAGGAAAGAAAGGAAAAAGGGTGGATAGAGTAATTTATGCACTAATGAGATTCACCAGGGATAAACTATTTGACAGACTGCATAAGACAAGGGTAAATCGTTAAAAACAGATTGAAAATAATCATATTAAAAGTAAAAATATAGGCCTAAATAAAGATAGTATAGTTCAAGTCAACTGTGCATTGTGGCATGTTCCATCACAAAATACAATGTTTGCAAAGAAACAGATGACAACTGTCCAGCAGAAAACTGCCATTTCGGGTGTGAAAAGTATAATATGTACCTATAGTTACAGTTTGCAGTTACCCTAATTATCATATTAACTATACGATTTGCAAATATATTCATGTTGTATCAACTTATTCTAATATATCAGAAGTATCTTTGCAAGATCAGGTGCCTGATGATCCTGTTAGCCAGCAAGAGAGTGAATTATGTACATTTACTGCTGCTACATCCACCACAGCAAATCAGATACAAAAGAGAGGCTGCTTGGAAAATGGGATTTAGTAAAATATTGTTTGACAAGTGTAAATTTAGATGAAAATATTGCTATAAAAGTTGAGAGAGGTATAGATAGTATACTAAGTTTAATTAACAGCAGTGATGGTGGCAAAGACTTTGTACAGATACCTGAAACAAAAATATTACTCAACAGGTGCAGTTTAAGCCAACCAAACGTAAAAGAAAAACAGTTTCAAATTTAACTAAGCCAACTGAGTTAGAAAAGTCTTATATCAAGGCTCAACTTGATACTATTGATGGGCTATAAAAAAATCTGTTTAAATGATCATTTGCCATGTATATGCTTTGTATATTTGAATTTTTATTCATAAAGATCTTTGTGTGAAAAATGCTTGTTTCCTTTTACTCTTAAAATTTCTAACACACTACCCCTCTTGTTCTTCAATCTAATAACAACGATTTTTAAAAAAATGTTTGATATTGTTTTGGCGCCAATGTTGCAAAATAACAGTTAAGTAAATAAACTCCAGCACGAAAAGTTGGGAAAAAACACATCTGTTAATTAATAATTTAGTATGTATATTTTTATGCAGTCGTCAACCTCCTTTTTATTATTGCGGTGAAATAGGAAGAATGAGCAATTGTCATTGTATATGTTTTATATACTGTACTTAAATATTTTTAAATTCTAAGTTCCACCACCAGATGTCGCACAACGCAGCCCCCACGCTCAAGGTGTGTATGAGAAGGTCAGGACACGCTCCCGTGATTCTATGCCGCAGCGGCCGTGTTGGGGCATATCGATAGAGAACATCACACGTGGTTCCTGCGTGAGTCGACTATTATTACGTATATACATACTCAAAACGTTAAACAATGGGTTATTCTGTGGCACCTAATTGTAAAAGTAAGTCTACCGACCTTCGATTGTTTAGATTTCCTGCAGATAAGCAGAGGAAAGCGAAATGGGTGCAGAACTGCAGACGGGATAAGTGGCAGCCAACTGAACGTTCTAAACTATGTGAGGATAGTGTATATTATGTATTTTTCTATAGGTACTGTCTTTGAGATGTATACGTGAGCTCACATTAAATTATTTGTTGTTCAGTTTCATTTCGAAGAATCTCAGTTTGAACTGTTAATCTCAACTTTTCTGTCAGTGAGATTACATATTTTTGCCAAAGATATGAACAGTACTTTGAATGTAAAAAAACTGTATGAAAGCAAAAGCTCATTTATGCGTACTTCTGCTGACTTCAGAAAATGGTGTTTTATTATATTTGTATATTGTGTGTTTACAGAGAAAGAAGCTATATCTCAGATAAGCTCTGTTAAAAATATCGTCAAATTGTGTTTAATATTATCCTTTTTGATTAGATTTTATGTAATTAGGAAAATATGACGTTTAAGCCTTTGTAAAGTAAAAAATGTTCATTAATTAAACGTTAGCCCAGTATTTATTTTTTAATGCATTAATATTGTAATGGTAAATGCTTTAAATTAAAATTTTGGATAACTTATGTTATTGCATTACTTTACGAAGTGCTTATATATGTAATTGCATCAGTTTTAGCACCTATTTAATTAGTTTCATTCACGGCAGCAAATGATGTGGATGATTGTTTCTTTTAAACTATTTGATTGAAAAGTTGCATAAAATTGGGGTTGCATAATCATCCGAAATTATTATAATTTTGACCGGAAATCACTGGATTTATGCAATTTTAGTTTAATTAATGTCGTATAAAACTGACTGCTCGTACAAGTTTGCTTAAAACATGCGACCCAAAATACCACAAAATGGCGGCTTAAGAAGTAGGTCACGCGTGTCCTGATCTTCTTGTACAGACTTTGCTCACGCTGGTCGCGTTTCTTTATGCAGCTAGAGCAGGCCTGCCAACCCAAATTGCTTCGCGGGCCACTTTGATCACGCGTAACAACGCGTGATCAAAGTGGCCCGCGAAGCAATTTGGGTTGGCCACAATTTAGGCAAACATGCTTTTAAAAAAGTAAAACAAATACAAAATGAGTAAGATTTTATTGTTATACCAAGAGTTCGTACTCGCACTTGCGCATTATAACAATGACACAGGCAAATTTTCATTTATTTAATTGTTTTGGTATACATATAACGGCAAACAAAAGTTTTAATAAATATATAATATCGCTTAGCGGGCCACACAATTTAACGTGACGAGCCACATGCGGCCCGTGGGCCGCGGGTTGGCCAGGCCTGAGCTAGTGTAGCGAAATGACGTCACGAGCAATGTTGGCCAATTAGAAACCAGTTTCAGTGTGTTTGCTGTAAAGCGCTTCTCGAGCGCTGCATAAAGAAACGCGGAGGCTGTAACGCTCGTATCGCTTTGGTTCGATACTACTGTTATATCAATCCAGCCGTTAATCTGATAAACAACATGCTTTTTTTTAAATATTGGAATCCATTTTCGACATTCTCAATGATGCAGATGGCCAGACGGCAGCCTACTGCTCTGGGGAACCTGGAATCGAATCTGGACGGGTCAGAAAACTCCGGGAATTTTTCGGGAAATAATCCATCTGAATGTCGAAGCATGTCTTTCACCACTCGGCTATCCAATTGTAGATATGGCCGAATCCATAATGGGCTTACTAAAAACGACCCACTTAATGCCTACAGGACGGAAAGAGTTAAAAAAAAGTGTCACGACGATAAGCTGAAAGACTTACGAAACCGAAAAATGTCAATGAAAATCACCGTACGAATTTCCCGCTGTGGTTATCCACAATGAGTACTGTATCTTTTTATATGGCGTAAGGTGGGAACCAGTGCCGTAACTAGGGCGGTGCCCAGGCACAGGGCGTAAATCCTGAAGGGGCGTAGAAATGACCTGGACCAAGTTTTATATCATAGTTTTGGGGCGTAGTTACAGAAGCTCGCACCGGGCGCATAAAAGCCTAGTTACGACGCTGGTGGAAACCGGCCGAATTTTAGTACGATATTTGTAGATCTACAGTTTTGTTCGAGGGAATCATAAAACATATTTTGTTTCTATATAACAAATCAGATGATGCAGGCTACATTAATCAAATATCTAACAGATATCGTATAAGCCTAATTCGAGACGGCCGGATGGCCGAGCGGTTACGGTGGCAGCAGGGAACCAGGCCACCCGGCCGCCCCATTGTGGACCTAGCCGAACCCATAATGGGATTGCTAAAAAAAAAGCCCTCTTAGTGCCCACAGGGCAGAAAGAGTTTTTTTAAAAAAGCCAAATTCATTCTAATGTAGCGGAACTGCGTTATATAAATATTGATTATTGAAAGAAAAGTTATATCATTTTCATTTCTGTTCAAGAAGTTTTTTAAATTGGCCCGTTAAAAAACTTCTTAACCGAGCTCTATCATGCTTTAGAATCGTCATACTTCATTATGTCGGGGTTTCGGGATCGATTTAAGTTAGGGGTCGGTAGTAACGCCATTTTCCACTGCTTTCACCTCGAAAAAGGTAATGAACGGTGAGAAAGTCATTATTATTATCATCATCATTAAAACTATATAATTAGTCCATAAATTATTTTCGAATAAAAATAAATTATTAAAATTATTTCTAAAAAATAAATAATAAAAGTAAGAATTTTTTTCCCCTATAGAGGGTGTTGTACGCGACGAAATTGTAACTTTTCAGAACGAAGGATGAAAAGTTTAAAAAGCAAAACACGTAAGAAAATTCATTTTGAAGTTTCGTTGTGCTTATAAAAAGTAATTTGTAAATATCATTATTATATCGATAATTAGTTTTGAAGCTTTCAGTATCATAATTTGAAAGTTAAATTTGTTTACAATCATTTTACTTTCTTGCAGTCTAAGAAAATTCAAATAGAAAGTAGAAAATTAGAGCTGGCAGTTCTTTAATTATCTATTGTGGGAGTCACTTTAATTGAAAACAGGTAAGTGTGATAAAAATGCATTTTAATTCAGGAACAATGCAAATCAATTTATTTATATATACAAATCAGAATCATGCAAAGATTTTGATTTGTATATAAATAATCATATAATAATCATGTATAAACTCCAGGCATGCCTGGTGGGAAGTTAATTTGTTTTTGTACGAGGTGCAAACCACCTCGTGCAAAGGGTACAATTACACCTGTGAAAGAGATGGTTGGGATCTTACTAGAGCCATAGACCATACCCATAGGAGCAAAAAAGCCAAAGAAACCGTTCCTCTATGTGTGATCCTTTGCCAGGTACTTTTCTGTTAACAGAACGGCGGTCGTAATTGTAATTCGATGTGCAATGTCGTCGTCTTATTGATGTAACAGAAAAGTAAGGGAGTAAGAAAAGTCAAGTAGGTTTAATAAAACACAAAATAATTAAAACTTAAAAAAAAAATCAATGCTTTTGACAATGTTAAATGAAATTTGCAGCTTCATGCCGCTTGTGTAGTGTAGAGAATTCTATTTGTAAGTATTTCATTTGTTAATTTTTGTACTTTCTGTGTTTCTTGAAATGTACTTTACACATAATAAAATAGCCATTTCTTTACATGGTGCTGTATGAACAACTGGTGTCCTGTTAACAGAAAAGTAAAATGAAAACAACACCTTTCTTTCAAAAATTCCAGCAACAAACTTTAATCATATAAAAACGTTTTCAACTGATTTCATCTTCTTCAGTTAACCGAACAAAAAATAAAAAGAACAAACTAATAATTCAAATTTACAAAATCATGAGAGCGGAAAGAATTTTTGCAATTGCACAGACTATGCAAAAAACGATATACCGAAAAACGGTAATAAAAATGCAGATTCTTGACAAACTATATATAATATCCCATTCTTACGCTATCCAATGAACGATTTCCAGGCAGACGACAGCCCATCTGCATCTCTGTGCTTGATGCAATGGGACGTTAATTGTGCCCTATATATTTCTAATTTCTCCATGTGTCTAACGGCCTGTTTAGACCTAGTGGCTTTTATGATGGAAGCACTATCCCAGTGTACTGTGATCTCCTGTTGCTTAGCAAATGCTGCTAGGACTGTGCTATCAAGGGTCCTATTAACAGATTGTTTATGTTCTTTTAATCTCTGTTGTAAACTACGCAAGGTGACCCCAATGTACAAAAGCTCGATTACCGCATGGGATGATATCACACCACCGCAGTGTCTAATAAGAGCATTAGAATATGGTCCTATGTATGCTCCCAACCCAAAAATAAGTCTGGACACCATCATACATAATATTGAGCTACTTATCTCTGGTTTGAGTCACACTAACCAGGATTACATACGTTGGCAAACAAGGTTTTTGGCCGAAAGAGAGAAACAAGCTAGCACGGGCTCCGGACAATTTCAGAATTACATCAAGAAATCGAGAGAATGGCTCCAGAGGAATGAAGTGGTTCTTATGAAGGCCGATAAGACTAAGGATATTGTACTCATTAAACGGGATATGTATGTTCAGAAATTGCAGGAGTATATTACTAGCACGGAATGCGTTATTGCTTTGGACAAGTTGTTAGAGAAGTTGCACAATAGAGTTAAGAAGTTTGCCATGTCTCCGTTAGCACGCCTTTTGCATTTGGACAATATCATTATGAAGGCACCAAGACCACCAAAGATCTTTGTGTTTGGCAAGACACACAAACCAGGCTTTCAGATAAGACCTGTCGTGGAAAAGTGTAGTGCACCCACGTTCGCACTAGAAAAGCAGCTTGTCAAATTTATTCGGGATAAGACAGGATTACCCTTATTGCATCAAAGACTCCTTGCAACTTGTACAAAGGCTGGATGAAGTTATGCTTAAGGACAGGGAACACATGACGGTTATGGACTTTAAAGCCTTGTATCCCTTGATAAAACTTTCTCCGTGCTTCTGCGCCTTAAGGGACTTCTTATTTAACAACATCGTGAATTCATTCAAATACAACAGGCACATTTTGGAATTAGCTGATCTCATCTGTCATTCTTCCTAATTTGAATTTCAAGAGAAAACATACATGCAGGGAATGGGAGTCCCAATGGGAAGTCCCATATCAGCGATGCTCTGTGAATTGGTCCTACGAAACCTAGAATGCAATATATTACCTTCATTCCAAGAAGACATAGTTTTCTATACCAGATATGTTGATGACATATTCATCATATGGAATAATGATCGCAATACCCGTTGCTTTCTTAATACAATCAACAACAACTGTACGGACTCACCTTGGAGTTGGACCAGGAGAGTGACTTTAGGGTTAACTTCTTGGACTTGACGATCACCTGTAGAGACAGGGTGATACAGACGAATATCTTCAGGAAACTGGTATACCAACCTAGCATCATACCCAGAAACTCCGTAGATCCTGATCAATTTAAGTTAGCGGCTTTGCGAGCATGGGTAAAACGAGCTTACACACATTGCTCAAATATTTGCGACACATACAAGGAGTTGGAGTACGTAAGAAGCATAGCAACACAGTTTGGTTATCGGAGAAAGGTCGTAAACCAGCTAATTACGAGTATGCAGAGACATAAACAACAACCACACAGAAGTGAGCAGCGAAAAACAGTGGTCATGGACTATATTCTGTTTATTAACAAGATTATTAGGAAGGTGACCAAGGAAAGGAACCTACGCATAGTGTATAGACGCAACCCGACGGTATACTGTCTATTAAGGAATGATAAGAGGAAAGAGAAACCAAATGAACTAACAGGAGTGTACTCGATTCCAATCAGGGACCAGCGTTTTAAGTCCAATCTGGTGTACATTGGGGTCACCTTGCGTAGTTTACAACAGAGATTAAAAGAACATAAACAATCTGTTAATAGGACCCTTGATAGCACAGTCCTAGCAGCATTTGCTAAGCAACAGGAGATCACAGTACACTGGGATAGTGCTTCCATCATAAAAGCCACTAGGTCTAAACAGGCCGTTAGACACATGGAGAAATTAGAAATATATAGGGCACAATTAACGTCCCATTGCATCAACCACAGAGACGCAGATGGGCTGTCATCTGCCTGGAAATCGTTCATTGGATAGCGTAAGAATGGGATATTATATATAGTTTGTCAAGAATCTGCATTTTTATTACCGTTTTTCGGTATATCGTTTTTTGCATAGTCTGCGCAATTGCGAAAATTCTTTCTGTTCTCATGATTGTGTAAATTTGAATTATTTGTTTGTTCTTTTTCTTTTTTGTTTGGTTAACTGAAGACGACTGATGAAATCAGTTGAAAACGTTTTTATATGATTAAAGTTTGTTGCTGGAATTTTTGAAAGAAAGGTGTTGTTTTCATTTTATTATACCAGTTCCAGTAAGTTCGTTATTTTTATTTAACAGAAAAGTATCTTCAGAGTTCACATCTTACTGTCGTAGAGTATTATTTCTAAGTATTTCATTCTGTTTTCCTGTATCTAGCAACAATAAACAAGTAGTAAACATTACATACCAAATGAAAAATTGCATTATAAATGAAACTGCTTCGTATGCATCAATAGAGTATTTTCATTTAGTGATTTGAGCATTTTTGGGGTGTATCACACTCCCAATACTCAACATAAAAATTTTTTTTAAATTTTGGAATTAAATTCAAGTAGTAAGTAAAAATGACAATAAAGAGGTGTATTTGTGTTGATAACAATGAAGATATAACAAATGAAATGCTTTGACAGATCAATGATGACGATCCTCTCTCATCAATAGATGAGGAAAATAATCATTGGAAGAGTTTATAAAACAAAATCTGTATGTATGAATGCAAGTATAATACTTATAATGAACACACCATTATTATATGCAGAGCTTGCTGTAAAGATTGAAAAATTTATGACAATATATAAAAGTAAAAAATTTTTCTTATTTTTTAGAAATAAATAAATTTTCACTCTTTTGTTATCTGGTTTTTCTGTTTTATAAATAAATAAATCTTGATTAAAACAAGTTGTAATTAACTATTATAAAAATGAGAAAAAATTTTTAGATAAAAAATAAAGCATATATTCATGTAGAGTGAATGACATATACATCATGCAAAGTGTTTTTTCATATTTCATTTATTGTTTTGCTGAAAATTTTCATTTTTCATGAGATTTTTTTAGCTTAACAGATAGCCTAGGCCACATGTGCAAGAAATATTTCTATACATTACAGCTGTTTTGGGATAGTTACACACTCCACATCAGTGTACTTTTTTCACAAAGGGAAATTTGATGTCACTATCAAAAATGGTTTTTCTTCTTTTTTGTCAAATTTTCTGCATGCAGTATAGACATAACATAAGTAATATTTAAGGTATTGTTTTGTTCAACTTACCTTACAATAAAAAACAAACAAAACCTTTGTAATGTTAATATTTACATAAGATTTGTTTGTTTACATTAAAGATAAAAAAATAAACTATTATTTCTTATTGTTTCTGTTTTGTATTTTATTTGAAATGCCCTATTATGACATATAAAGCAAAACTAAACAGATAATTCTTTTGGGGCAATAAACTGTATAATCATGTGAGGGTGGTGCATATCCTTTTTACTTTAAATTTAATTCATAGGTGCATGTGACAGAGACATGATATACTTGTCACTTCACAAAAACAAATAGTGACTATGACATGTGACTTGCCAAATTTAAAATGCACAGATTCAGGGAAATATGACAAGTTTGTAAAACAAATTTGGAGATTGTTAGAATTTCTTCTATCACAAATGTCAGTGGTAATAAACAGGTAGACAAATCATTGTCTTTTTTGGATCAACATGTATTTATCATATTCATATGACAACCATAAACTCTGTTCAACTCTGTTCTTTTCCTTATCTTGGAGGCATTGATTGTGCTATGGCACACCTCGCATCATCTTTTAGCACACTGGTTGTAGAGCTCTGATATATGTGACCAAATGCAAAGGTAAAGCAAAAAAGAAACATTGAAAACACTTGAGCATAACATAAGAGATGCTTTCACAGAGAGAGTGAAAGGTGTCTTGGACCATAACAGATGGCTTTATGCAATGAGTGCATTTTTCACTGTGTGCACAGTTCAAACTTAGAATGCATTAAGTTAACTTCACATATTTATAATCTAACAAATTCCAAATTTTCGATCGGAATTAGAAGATAATGCATACATTGAATTCATTTTTTGTTTAAAATGCCCGATGATGGTATGAATGAAAGTGAATTATGGAAGTTATTGAAATTTGCACCTAAATCTTAATTTATTAGATCTATCTTTTGTGTACTGATAGGTAATATCAGGGTTATTTGGTTGATATTTATGTTGGCTTGGCTGATGAAATTATGACATAATAAAATAAAAACTTTTTGAAGAACTATATCTTATTTGTTATAATTGATAGAATTGAAACTAAGCAAATACTATTATTATTTTTAGTATTATTAAATTATTTTTTAACATTTTGGAAAATATGAATGAATGAATGAAGATCTTTGAGATATATTATTTTTACCTTAATTTTAAGTTTGTTCTGTAGTTAGGATTTCAAAACAATTAATTTAAGTCAGGTGAACTAATCTATCATTAAAGTTATGAATGTTATTTATTTTATTAAAAAAATTGTGTGTGTGTGTGTGTGTGTGTGTGTGTGTGTGTGTGTGTGTGTGTGTGTGTGTATATAATGACTCTGTTTTAATTAAAGTATTAAAAAATAAACATGAATTTTATTTTTGGATCAGCTTTAGTGATGAATTAAGCATTGCTATTTTTTAAATTTTTAACATATTTTAAGTTTTAGAATATTTTTATTGCATTATCTAATGAGTTTATTTGGTTTGATGATACAAGTTTTAATGAATGTTACTTTAAGATGTTTATCATAACTGATTTATATAAATAGGTCAAATTGTAGATGATTAAGTCTACAAAATCAGTCAGTTCTTAAAACAGGAAAAAGATTGTATAAATATAACAAGTATATACACAAATATTGTGATACTGTAGCAGGATCAAATCATACAAGGAGCCAAGTCACTTACCTTTTAATTGGTCAAACCAAAAGATGATGGTACTTTTTAAACAGTGAGTGACTTGGCTCCTTGTGTGATCTGATTTCGCTAGAGTATCGCAATATTTGTATATGTACTTGTTATATTTATATAGTATAAATAGGATCTTAATATTTATTGATGAGGAAAAAGATTATTTTTCTCCACAAATGCATTACTTGAAAATCCAAACAAACATTACACAATCCAATATACATAATAATTAGATACTGAATTGTAGAAATTTTAACAATGTTTTATGGTTTTTATTAAAAAAATATGTTATTCAGTATCAAAATGTAGAAAATTATATAAAAGATATAAGAAATCTAATAGTTGTAAAAAATAATACTGTATTTAAGAAGAATTTGAATTGCTTGTATCATAGTTGCATCATTTTTTTTTTCTTGTAGTTGTTGATGTTATGGACAATTTCCTCGTGTGCCCATGTTTGTTACACTTCAAATGTAATAATACCACAATATCTGAAAATAAAATAAAATAAATAAATAAATAATGACTGTTTTTGCTGAACAAAGTCATTATATTTAACTTTTGGAAATGGTGTAATGATTATTAATCTCTTGTTTTATAAGCTTTAAACATGAGGAATAATAATAATGCTATTGATACTGTAAAATAAAATAATTGTTACACATAAAAAAAACTAAAATTGTAAAGGTTTGAACTTACATTTTATAATTCTAGCTCCTAGCATCATATCCACTTGGCTATCACCATTCCAAAGAGAAATGAAACTTTCAAAGACATAAACTAAACACTCAATTTTCAGAGACTAGTTTTTTGGAAATGCTTGAAAAGTGGGTCCTATTATTTGGACCCACTCTATTAGCTGTTTGTGCTTAGGGCTACATTCTTACCAAGTTACATTCAAATCAGAAATCTGAACATCTGATCCTCTCCTTGTTAGTGAAACATATCAGGAGACTTCTTGGAACTGAGAACAATTAAGTTACATTAACATTATTATTATTAGAAACATTACATAAAAATTTTGATCTTTTGAATAAAAAAAATGTATGTATGTAATAGAAACTGTGTTTTATCATATTTTCATTAATTATTTTTAAATGAACCAAATTTTTTAGTTATTTGTGTGTTGTACAGAATACTAAACTTATATTATTGTCTTAGTTAAATATAATCAACAATAATTGCAATCTTTTCCTTATTTTTGTTGAATCTAATTAGAATATAAGTTACATTTAATTTTATATTATGAATAAGAGAAAGTGTACATTTCTAAAATCCTACTGTTTTAGTTAAAACAATTTTGTGGCTAACCAAAATAATTGAACAAAAAAAAGAAATACTTTATTCCTTTATCCATATTGCATGATGAAGTGCTTTTTTAGATAGACACTAGACTTTACGTCCATCTTTATTTTGATTTTTAGGTGCCGATATGCGTTTTGGACTCTTGCCCCCCTTGTGTTGGCTACAGAATTAGTTTTACAATATTATAAAATTGCAATAAAATTTGTTTTTAAAAAATGTATTTTTTTTGTTGTTTTTTTTTATCCAACTCATTGTATAAAACAAACATATATGGCAATTCTTGCTTCTTTACAAATACATTGAACATCTAAAAAACAGAGTTGACACTGGTATATACCGTATATTTCCGCAGATAAGACAATAGTTGAATCATAAAAAAAGGCCCCAAAATCCGGGGTCGTCTTATAGGACAGATACAAAAAAATAGATTGAAATTTATATAAATTAAAACCATTATAAAAAAAATGGACAAACCTTAATTATTTACTAGTAGAGAGTAGGGCATGTTCACAAAATGGAATAGCCCATACGACGTTTTTGTGAATAGTCAAGGTCATTACCCGAATGCCCAAATCAGTGCGAACGTTTGCAACAATAGCAAGGCAGAAAATAAAATTTGTTCATTTGAAAAATTATGAATAGGACATAATTCCGTATACGCTACACAGTATTATTATCCAGATGATGATTGCTGATCTAAACTAAATTCATAGGCCATTGATAGTTTGGGGGTCGTCTTATAGGACAGATATATGCTAAAACTATAAAACTTTGACGAAAATTTATACCTCATCTTATCTGAAGATTGTCTTATCTGCGGAAATATACGGTATGTACAATATTTTTGATTCTCAGTGTCAAAACGACACTACACTGGTATGAGCCACAACTCCACCTTTCATTTCCGTAAGTCTTTGGTTCAATGTATTTGTAAAGAAGCGAGAATGCCATATGTTTGTTTTATACAATGTGTTGGATAAATAAACAACAAAAAGGTACATTTGTTAAAAACAAATTTTATTGCAATTTTATAATATTGTGAAACTAATTCTGTAGCTGACAAAAGCCCAAAATGCATATCGGCACCTAAAAATCAAAGTAAAGCCTAGTGTCTATCGAAAAAAGCAATTCATTGTGCAATATGGAAAAAACATAATAGAAAACATGGTTTCAAATTAGAATCGAATACTTTATTCCTATTAATTGAGATAACTTTTAATGCTACTCCTATCAATACGTTATTTAAAATAATTTTTGTTTTGATTCTTTGTTGATAAAATTTGACTTATCTGCTTTTAATATTTATGTGGCTTTTTAAAATAAATTGGAACTGTCATCATCAATTTTAATTAATTTTTATAATAAATTTATATTCTTTAGCTATGAAATTTTTGATTATAATGCTTCATTATTTATAAATATATAACTTAATACTCTTGTTTTATAACAGTAAATGTAATTTAAAATGAATTTTTAAATTTTTACTAGGACAGTTTTTGATAACAATGCAATAATTATTTCTTTAAAATAATTAAAAAATATGAATACTATTTGGAGATATAATTTTTTTTTCTTTTTTCATTTTTAATCTTAAAGAAAAGATGAGTCGTAAAGGAAATATGGCTACCCGGCGTCTTCGGCAGGATTATTTAAGGATAATGCGTGATCCAGTGCCATATGTCACAGCTCATCCTCTGCCATCAAACATTCTTGATTGGTAAAATTATGAATATGCATTTTTAATTTAATTTTATTATGCATTTATGTGGAGCGTATCCTGTTGGTTATTACCAATGACCAGTGCTATGCTAGATCAAGACATAGCTACAAAAAAACTGTTACTATGATTATGTGCTGTTTATGTATGTTCTCTGTAACTGTATAAGTATTTAAGAATTTCATATGTGGTATGTGTTTAGTATGAGTGATTCTGTAGTGTCATATTTGTGCTGTTGTGAAGACCTAATGTTTCTAGACTTTTGTGTAGTCTGTTTGGTATCATAAAAGGATTACAACAGTTATGGCAAACCATGACTATGTAATGAATTCAAGGTATCCACATTGAAAGTTTAGAAAGTATTAGTTTTGTAAATTGTAAAAAGTATTTGATAGATTTCAAAACTTTGCATATGTAATATGAAAGAGTCCTAAACCTGTCATGAAAATTCTTACAGACCACTAATTTTGAATCTCAGAAAAATTATCATTAAATAAACAGCAGTAGATTTCCCATTAAACAAAATATTTGTTTCTGTTAAAATCACATTATTTTCTTTTCGCTTGTATAGAGTTTATTGTGTTAAATAAAGTAAAATTTGAAGCACTTTTTTTATTTTTTTATTATTCAATTTTTATCCACTTTCGGGAGAAAGGTTTGCCATTGCTGGATTACAATAGGATAAGTACCTTATTCATTCTTCATAGACACTTTATTTCATTAGCAAATATTCAGAACTTGCCTATGTTTTCAGTGTATGTATTTAGTATTTGATATAGCTAATATAATGTATGTGATTTTGTTTTGTTTGTTAATGAATGCGTTATCTGGTTGTTGTGATGGATTGTTTTGTTCATGATTAGAGCTCAGTCATCGTATGTTGTGTGTGTTGTTTTTACGACTGTTTATAGTGTGTATTTGTAGTATGGTTGCTGATTGTGTAATTGTTTGTTTGCATACTTTTGATATATTATGTTTCTATTTGATTATGTCACTGTAATTCAGTCTGTTTATGCTATGTTCATACTGCACCCTGATGTGATGTGTTATATAGTTTCATACTTGATTTGTTATTTTCTACAAATGATAACTGTGACTGTTGTCTTTTAAAATGTGCTTTCTATAATTTTTTTATTCATGATCTGGTCTTGTATGGTGATCATAAACCCTTCCATCTCCAAGGATGGATACATGAGCCAGCCCACAGTTTGACACAATTCTGTCAATGTAATTCTGGCTGAGTTTATTAGGATGCTTATTATGGAGTTTCTGAGCTGAAGACTGCCTGATAGTGAATATACATTTTGTATACTTTATTAGATTTATGTCAGCATTGTGTAGGATTAATAGTGCATTGTTTGAGACAATTATTGCTTGGTACAATTGTGTTGTTTCTTGTTTTTTCATAGAAAAGCTCTTGGAGTGTCTGTATTTGTTTGCAGTGAAGACTTAATATATCTGTGAGGTCTTATCCACCCTTTTTGTGAAGAAGAATAATCCTTTGTATGGATGACTTAGAGTGGTGGTTTTTTGTTTTGTTAATATTGTTTTCTTTAAATTTTATTTTTATTTTGTGTTTCCAATGCATAATTGCAAATGAATAAGTGAGTACTGGAATGGCATTGTGGTTGATTGTTTTAAATAAGTGTTTTGATTTGAGTTGTGTCCTTAGTGCGAAATTTAATCTGCTGTTAAATTTTTAGAAAGTCTTATTGAGTAAAAACTATTTCTAAAGATCAAGTAAGAATTCTGGTTTACAACAGGGATGGACAACCTTTCTCTATGTAAGGGCCACATTTAAAACTTTTGAGCTGACACGGGCCCTTACAGGAGAAAAAAAGAAAAAATGCAGGTTAATCACAATTATTTATTTATGGATTATAAATTAAGTGTACTTAATTTGACTTCTGGAACTGATGTGAATGTAATATATCCAAAATATTTGGTTGATTTGTCACTGCTAGTTTTAAATTAGTTTTAAACTGAGTCTGTTAGCCGATTTTTTTTGTTTTAACTTTATACTAAATTCATTTCAGAAAAAATCTGTTCCCAGACATAAGTTGTAGAAAATAATGATGGAGTTTTTGTGGAATACTTCCTTAAGGTGGAAAATTTATATATTTTTTAAATGTCACGCGAGCTGCACAAAATATGAATGCCCTGGGGTCTCGGAGTTGACCACCCCTGGTTGACAGGATTAATACTGATCAATGAATTAGAATACATTTTATATTTTTGCATTTCAGTTAAACATTTATAATAAATGAATGAAAAATACCATTTTTATTTAAAATAACTTTTATTTTCTTATTTTTTCTGTTTATATAAGCATCAATGTGATTATTTTGTGGTTAAGATCAGACAGAACCAGAGTAGACTTAATGAATCTCCCTGGAAAATTCCTCGTTTAATGTATACAGGTATCTCTCATACAGCATGCTTTGAAAATTGGGGATATACCACATACAACATGACCTTCCAGTTTTGACCTAACACGTTTTGGAAATCCTCTGTACAAAATTTCACAACTTTTAAGTGTAAACTTTATTATTTGATATATTTTTTTATTCAAGTAAGAATGTGTGTTGTCTCAAATTTGCCCATGGATTTTGGAATATTGAATTTTTCAAATTATTTTGTGCTTTTTGTCAGGTTTACTTTAATGAAAACTGGTTGGACAAGGAAGAAAAAAATTGCACTAACTTTCCTATCAACCAGGTGTCATCTTTGTTGCTTTTAGACTTTAGCCTTTAAAACTGTCACTGTGTTTTCTTTTTATAGATTAATCTTCATATTTAGTAAAGTTTATTTAAACATTTTTAGGTGTTATTAAACATTTTTTAACTGTAGATAAGCAGTCATTCTTAAAATGAACAAAATACGGCAGTATCTTGGTACTTGAACAATTCAGTATTCAAACACAAATTCTGGAAAAAGGTTGTCACTCGATACTCGACTGAACAAATGCAACCCACTAGAACAAATATTCGATTAACAACAAATTTTTATGGTAAAAATAAAAAAAAATTAAGGTGTTGCTGATATTTCTGATCAAGATCAACAAAAAAGCTGAGATGATGACAATACTTCATAAATAGAAAATGCCCTGGTGTAACTAAAATTAATATTAATGCTTAATACAGTACTTTTAATTGTGATTGTTAATTAATTTTTGATTGGAAATGAATTATCAATAGCTTTAATAAACATATTTCTCTTAGTAATGAAAAAGAATAGTATACTTTTGCTAACTTCTGAAGTGTAACTCCATGTTTTGCATTTGTCCTTTGTTTTGTATAGCATGGATTCACAAAACACAGCACTTTTGGAATGTAACTGCTGTGTTATACGAGGGACACCTGTATTTGTTTGTTTTGATGTAAGTATTGTGAAGTTGGATGTGTAAATTAGTACTATTCTCCAATTTCATTGTGTTTTCTAGCAATGTATTGAGTGTTATGAGTAAATCTACTTTGTATAGATATAATGTATGCAATAGCTATGAGTGGGATGAAATAGAATGTTTTCCTGTAATCTATGTACAGTACAGTACACTATCTGTAGATTTTAGTATTGTTCATGTACTTTTTATAGAATGACTGACTCTATGAGTAACTGTATCTTGTGGTTTCTACAATAGTCTTTGTTGTTCTATGAAAATGTTGTATTGATTCTATATGATGGTCTGTTTTGTTTGGGATGCATAAAGTATGTATTTTATAGAGTTTAGGAAAGCATGTAATCTGTATTGTGTAGAGTTCTGTTGTGTTTTTTATTTTATGCATGTGATGGTCTAAGAAATATTGGCATCTTATGGAGTGTTGATTGATTGTGTGAAATATTTAGTTGTTATTATTGTTATTATTATTATTATTATTTAAATTAAATTAAATTAATTTAATAAGTAAGATAAAAAAAATTATAAGATAATACAAAATAATTTTATTTCTAAAATTAAAATGTAATTTTATTAGCATGTTTTAAATACAATCTGTTGCAAAAAGTATTTAAACATTATATATGAAAATAAAGTAATTTAGTTTGAGCTCATTTCCCAAGAAAATAAAAATGTAATGGTCAAAAAAAAATGTACACCTTATTCATTGGGTTATTAAGTGTTAATCACTTTAATTTCAAATTAATAAACCAAACCATTTCTCCAAAAATGAATTTTTATGTAAAGCATTATTGGTAAAGTTTTTGAACATAGAAGAAGTTGGAAAAAAGTATTTGAACACTGTTCTAAATTTACAGATTTGAGCATTTTAACTTGAATGGAAGAAATCATTAGCTTTAAGAGGTGTGTTTTCATCATTTTCTAAGTAAACAGTGATATTTTATCTGTCCATGCTTAAACAATGACCCCAATCAAAAGAATTTAGTAATGATGTGAGAAAACAAAATATAAAGTTACTACAAGATGGAAAAAAACCAAATAAAAGTTGCAATGTTTGTTGATGTGTTAGGAATTGTAAATTACACTTGGAAAAACTTTAAAGGCACAAGACACACAAAAAATTGTATCAGAAGTGGTTTTCCTAAAAACCAGCAAGGATCAAAATCACCTATTGAAAAAAAATGTCTGAAACAATTAAATGCAGAATGGAAGAAAAATAAAACAAATTTTTGTGACAGAACAGTAAGAAATAGACTGAATGAAATGGGGTTTTCATTTGCAAAGCAAAACAGAATCTTTTCTGACCAAGAAATGAAAAAACAATTATTTAAAATAGTCAAGACAGTACAAAGATTAGACCATAAAGACTGGAAAAAGGTTATTTTTTTCAGATGAGAGTCATATGCATTCGGTGTGATTGTGATGTAGGAAAATTTATTTGGAGATGTCAGATGAGAAATTTAACAAAGACTGCCCGAATAGGAACACTAAGTTTCCAACAAGTTTAATGATTTGGGGATGCATGTCAGTTATTTGATCTGGAAATATATGTATTCGTGATGAGACTAATAGCAAAAGTGTATGAGGAAATTTAGAATCATTTCTGATTCCAACAATTGAAGATCATTTTGGTAATATTGACATTGTTTTTCAGGATGATAATGCTATCTATCATCAAACCAAATGAAATAACGAATTTTTAAACTCTTGCAATTAGCCTTAATTGAAAATTATGGAAAAAGTTAAAAATGCTGGTTGATGAAAAGGTACCAACTATTATATTAAAAGCCATTAAAATGTTCTAGAGTGAAATAAATTCAATGAATTAATTTTTACAGTGCCAAGGTGCATAAAAGATGTAATAAGATCAAGAGGAGGACCAACAAAATATTAACTTCTGTTATATTGCATGTGATTCTTTTATTATTATTATTGTTCAAGTTCTTTTTTGGGAAAATGGTTTGGTTTATTCATTTGAAATTAAAGTGGTTAACACTTAATAACCCAATGAATAAAATGTATCAATACATTTTTGTTTTGACCATTACATTTTTATTTTCTTGCAAAATGAGCTCAAAGTAAATGATTTTATTTTGTTATATAATGTTCAAATACTTTTTGCCAGGTGTTGTAGTTGTTTTTCCTCTATATTGTTGCTTTGGACTGTTAATAAATACAGTAGTCCCTAGTTATATCGCATTTGTCAGAGACAAAGAAAAAGCGTGATATTACTGAGTACGAAAAATTCTGGGCTTATACTAAACAGATTATAAATGCAATGAAATCTCTGTACTGCATTCTTTCATCAGCAAGTGTTTCTGATATAAAATAAGATTAAGTTTTACAATACTGAATTTTATTGGTGGTTATATTAAATGACGTTTACGTAAACATTGATACCACGAATGCTCATTTAGCATTATTGTTTATTTAACAGTGACATTTAAAGACAAATACTGTCTATATAAAAACAAAATATCAGTTGCTATTTTATTATACAGTACTATATTTCATAATAAATTGCTTATTAACAGTTTGTGTAATTTATATTTTTCAATAAAAATTATAAATATTAAATTTAGCAAGAGGTGGTGCCTAACGCCTAGCTCTAGTACCAAATTATCTTAAATTATTAATATTACTATAGCCATTTTCTAGCCCGATAATTCGGCAGTGGTTGGTCGATAATTGTAGGAATAAAATACCGTATTTCATTGCAAAAAGAAATTCAATGGCAATTGATATATTAAAATTTATTGATTCAAGTTCTTTTAAAATTTGGGGACCCAAAAAAATCTGTCCAAATCTGCGATATAATGAGGCATTACATAATGAGCAGCTAATTATATAAAATAATGATTTTTTTTCATACTATTAAAGTATCTTATGATAACTTACCAATATTTAAACTAGTAATATTCAACTGTTATATTTAGGAAGGAGTGATGTGACTAATCTCTTCATCTCTTGATATATTTTTAAAATAATGAATGAAAAGTGATTTAGAAATTATCTGAGTATATAAGTTTATTTATCAATGCAGCAATGAAAAATGGGTCTATCAGATATAAATCTGTTGGATGACCTAATTTGCTTTTTCTACCTGAGAGATGCATTTTGCTATGTGAATTAAATTACTCTGGTTTTCTAAGTTTTTTAAAATTTATTAAAAGCAGTTATAAAGCATAAAAATGGTTATAATGAAATTATAACTATTTTTTTAATGAAAATTTGAATAAAAAGAAACAAAATTGGAATATTTTAAGTGTAAAATTTCTATAATAAAATTATCTATATATTTTTGATGATTTTGTGATTTTATTTAATTTAAAATTAATGACATTTTAATTAATTGTTTGCAAAATACAGTGGGTGATCGGTTAACGAACAAATCAGATAATGAACACTTTCGTGGAAGACTTTTGTGATTGGACAACGAACACCTCACAAAACAAACATAAGAAGAAGCGACGTAAAATAATGAATACCAATTGATCTTCCCTCATCTTCGGGCAAAAATTCGAAACTTTTCGGAGTGTAGTAGACGTCGACATTGACACTCAACCCAGTATATACTGATCGGATAATATTCCTCTGAACTTTGAAACTCTCCCTTGTAATTCCAGCCTTTTATTTTTCTGACAGAAACAATTCTTTTATAGTATTCACGAGACTGTCGGATGTGCACTTGTTAAGTTTTGCATTGGTTTTTATTTTTGAAAGGTGAGAGTATAATAGCAAAGGTAGAGAGTGGGCAGAAGATGTTTGATGTTGCTGGGCAGTATGACTCGAACAGGTCTACAGTAGGCTGCAGTTCAATTTTATTTAAGAAAGATACAGTGTAATCAAGAAGACTCAATCAGCTAAACGAGTAACAAAAATCACATCTAAGAAATAAAGAACATTGAAGAGTTCATAATGGACCTGAAACAGATCTGACGACAGAAGAACGCCAAGAACTCTTGAATGAAAAACACCAAAAAACTCGGCGAGATATGTTTTCTTCTGAAAAAAAGGACTAATGCCAATATCTGCTCTTAAACATCTTTTGAAGAAGTGGGAGGATGTCAGAACGACGGCCTTAGAATGGCATCCAAACCAGGTTGAGGTTAATAGGCTGAGGGATGTCTACAATTACAATGCTATTAATTACGTCTGAAAAATCCTGAAGAAGAGAGAAAAGCAATCGACATTAGACAGATTCTTTAATCCCCACAAACGGAAAAAAACATGATTAACAAAAATGCAAGACTCTATATATATGTGTTTTTAAATTTTACATATAAATAAACGTAGTAAGAAAGTATATATTTTTTTATTTCTTGAGGTCTCCAGAACAAATTAATCAAATTCTCATAAAAACCTATGGTAAATTGATAATCAGTTAACGAACAATTCGGATAGCAAACAAAGTCTTGGAACAGATTATGTTTGTTAACCGATCACCCACTGTATAAGGAATTAGATGATTGTTTGATCAAATACATTTATAATCTAACTTTAAAGACAGTAAAATAATTTTAACTGATAATTATCAATACATAACTTTCCTAAATATATAGAAATAGTTCTCAGTTAATGTGTTTTCATCATTGTGCAGTTTATTAATTTGAGATATTTTCTGTATTACGAGCCTCCTCTTTGATACAATGCATGGAAGGTCACTAGCAGGTGTTGCTTGGAAAGTTTCCTAATCCATCCTTGTGCTGCAGTTTCTCAGTCTACCTTAGACTGGTCTTGAATCGGTGTCATAGCATTTATTTGATCTTTTGAAATAATTATTATTAACTGATTTTCTCTTCATTATAACACAAGTAGTATAGTTATAATCTTGGGCCCTATAAGTCTTAATATAGATTCTCAAACTTTGTCCATTTATTTTTTTCTAAAAACTTTCAATTGTTAAATATCTTTTATCATATTCTTTTTATACACTAAATAACTGTTTTTGTCTTTAAATTATGAATGGAAAACACAAAACAAAGACTTTTGACACAAGCAAACAAAAAAAAATGAAATATTTCTTTGATAATTAACTTTTTTAATTCCTGTTTTTTCTACCTGAGAGATGCATTTTGCTATGTGAATTAAATTACTCTGGTTTTCTAAGTTTTTTTTTAAATTTATTAAAAGCTGTTATAAAGCATAAAAATGGTTATAATATATACTTTATATGTTACCAGGAAGAATGATTGGTTTTATAGAATAATCTTTGACAGAGTACTTGGAAATTAAAGTGTTAAATGTTTTCTATTTCTTTTTCTTCTTGATCATCATTTTTCTCTTCTTTTATTTTACTTTCATTATCATGTTTGCCAATTATTTCCAAATATTTATTGTTTGTTCTTCATTTTCTGTTGTTTGGTCTATTACTTATACTGATCATACATATTGTTTTCTGCCATCTTGGCCATTTTAGTAAAATTTTCACTTTTGTGCTATTTATTGAAAATCATATTCTAGCTCTCTAGTTTATATATTAAAGAAATTTGTATATTATATTTTGAACTCGTGATTTGTTAGAAAATGTTCATTCTGCACTGATTATAAATTTAAATGAATACTATGACAAAAAATACAGAATAGTTTCAACAAATTTAAGAAACAGACTACATTAACAGAAGAAGGTGATATTTCCTTATTCAATCAATGGATGTTAATAAAGACAATTTAACCAAACACATGGAGGAATGGAATGAAAAAAACATCAATTTAGCTGAAAAATTGGTTAAATATTTAATGAGATGCACAGAAAGAATTTTCAGTTTCGAGAATAATTTGAAAGAATAATTCGTCTTTTTTTTTTTCCAGAAACTATGGCTTCTGTAGAAATATTTTTGGGCTGCAATTTGAAAAAATTGTAAACCTATAGATTCCCACTGTTGACCATTCGTCTGTCTTTCCTTAATCTTGAGAATGGAGTTAGACAGATGAAATCCGAGACCAGATATAGAAACCTTAGGGCCGGAGGCTCCTATTAACTATATACACAGTGTGGCAATTAAATTCCGGGACTGAAGCTATATCTCAGCAACCAGTAGCAACATCTGTTTAAATTTTATGTCATATGAAGTTTGGACATATATGAACATAACCTAAAACTTTTATTTAAATCGGTTGATATTTATCATTGTTTTTGATATTTTGTTTATCAGTTTATTTTGTTACATGTCGGAAAACAATAATGGAACAACGTGCTGTTATTAAATTTCACGCTAAACTTGGCACAAGTGCCACAGAAACGTTCAAAATGATGCAAAAAGTGTGTAGAAGTGAGTGTTTATCACGGTCAAAGACTTTTGAGTGGCACAAGCAATTTTTGGAAGGCAGACAATCACTGGAGGACGACAAACGTGTGGGAAGGCCAATAACAATTCGAACAGCAGATTCGATTCAAAAAGTGCAAGAATTTGTATCCAACGATCGCAATGCAACACTGAGAATGATGGAACAGGCATTAAACATTAACAAAGAGACAATACGACAAATTCTTAAAGAAGATCTGGGCAAAACAAAGGTTTGTGCTAAATTTGTTCTGCACACACTAACCAAAGAGCAAAAATTGATGAGACTAGAACATTCCAGAGAGATTGTACGAGCAGCGAATAACAGCTCAACCTTCCTCAAATCAATTGTTACTGATGACGAGACCTGGTGTTTTCAATATGACCCACAAACAAAACGACAAAGTGCCGAATGGAAGTCAAAATCATCACTTCAAGCCAAGAAAACACGAAAAGTTCCATCAAAAATCAAGACGATGTTCATTGTTTTCTTCGATAGCAAAGGCATCATCCACCGTGAGTTCGTCCCACAGGGTCAAACAGTTACTGTTGCTTTCTACTTGGGAGTTTTACAACGATTAATGAGAAGAATTCGTCGAATTCGACCAGAATATCGCAATTCTGATGACTGGTGTTTGTTACACGATAGTGCACCGAGTCACACATCATTGATTGTTCGTCAATTTTTGGCACGAAATCAAGTCTGTGTGTTGAATCATTCGCCGTATTCCCCCGATTTAGCACCATGTGACTTCTCTTTATTTCCAAAAATGAAGTTGAAAGGATGCATTTTTAATGATATTGAAACCATCCAAAGAGAGTCTACGCGCATATTAGAGGCAATACCGAAAATTGAGCTTGAGCAGGCATTTGTATCACTATTGAATCGCTGTAAAAAGTGTATTGAAGCAGGAGGAGAGTATTTTGAATAATTTAATAAAAGGATTTGAATAAAATTGTTTTGTTTCATTTTTATAGATCCAGTCCCGGAATATAATTGCCGCACTGTGTATGAATGCCTGATGCAAACCAGAAGTTACGTTATTTCAATTCAAAACTTCTCCTGAAAGCAGTTAATAGATGACCAGCACAACTCTATTGTTCAAGGAAAAATATGATGTACTGTACAGGGGCAAGACACTACTAATGATTTGAGATGGAAAGCATTTTAAATTAAATAAACTAAAAATTGCAGCCTAGCATTGTGATGATGTCACAATAAATAATTTCTTGTTACTTATAAATTCTCTGTAGTAATAAAGAGAAGCTGAGATTATATATTGAAACTATTATAAAAGCAATGCTAATTATATAGCAAAATTGTGACTTTTTCATTTTTGATTCTCACCCTGTGGACACTAAGAGAGTTTTTCCATACTCATTGTGGGTGACCAAATGGATGAGCAATTAAATTGTCGGACTATCTGTCATTCTAGAGCAGTGATTTTCAACTGGTGTGCCCCGAGAGGATCATAGGTGTTCCACGAAAATTTTCGAAGGTTATTAAATAAATTATTTTCGAAAGAAACCCAAAGAACAATAAGTGTACATGTCAAAATTAAAACTTCTTTAAATTGATTATACAAGTTTTTCATTGTTATAATAAATAAGCATATACAGAATGTAGTAAAAAATATATATTCACAATCAAAGTTATATATGAATAACACCGGGTTATTTTATTTAAAATGAAATTTTTTTAAAATTAAAAATGTATCTATAATTGTCCACATTTAGTTCAAATTATTTTAACTTAGAAATAGCATGACATTGGGCAGGTTTCTAAAGGCAATTATCATGCCACTTTTAAATGCAAATCAAGACTTAATTTGGTAACCTTGGGATTCCAATATTTTAGGCATTTTTTAAAAATTTTTTAAATTATAATTTATTTTAATTAGTATTTTTGTACCTTATTACTTGCCTCTAAATACTGTAAGCAGTTTAAACCAAAGGAAGTCATACTGACTGATCCCCGGTGTTTAAAAAATTTCCAAAAAGCCCATTATAAAATGGATTGCAATGAGATCTTTTATGAAAATGTTATGTTAATATACAATATGTAGGTAATGTGCCGGTTAATGACTACATTATAATTATTTTTTTAACTGACAGGAAATTTTTGAATTTGTATTGTTTTACACTTCTGTATTCTAAAGCTTATTTAACAATTACATATTGTGCACTGTGTTTCTTGGAGCACCCTAAAAGTTGGGGGTCCTGGGCCCAAGTCCTATTAGCCTGCCACTATCTGAGGGACTTGAGAATGAATCCAGATGGATGAAAAACTTTGGGAATTTTTTGGGGAGTGGTTCCTCCTGGATATATTAGGCCTCATCTCCCATCATCCAACCATTCCATTGTGGGCCAAGCCAAACCCAAAAAAGGCTTGATTTTGTACTTATCACTCGAAGCTTCCCATTCTTGTTTTGGCATTGAGAAGTTATGTGAATGATTATATCTGGCAAATATTGCTAATTTTATTTTCGTACTTGAAATATTTTTATATAAAGAAAAGATTAAATTAATTTGCTTCTTCTTCAATAAAAACAAAAATATTTTGACAGAAGGGAAAGAAAGAACCACTTATCTTAGCTATACTTTTTTGTAATAAAATAGTAACCTGGATCAGTTGGATTAATAATTGCTAATTAACCCAAGGCATTTTGATGAATAAGTAACTGACTGTGTGAAAAGAAGAGAAACCAGTGAACTAGACAGAACTTCATTGTTGTTCCTAATGGGTTACTTATAACAAAATGGTCACTTACACTGGTTCATTTACAACTCAAGATCATTCATGAAGTGTCAACATCATCGTAAGTGCAAATGCATGATAATAATAATCATTCAGTCTTAGATGATTTGAAAGTGTTTCCAGACAGTAGTACTTGTGCAATGATTGAGTTTTGACTCATCTTCCTTCGAATTGAACAAACAATGTGAATCAAAGGAATATCAAAAATGTAGATTGGATCCACAAACATGTGTAAAATGAAATGAAAATCTAAATTTCCTAGGAAGTATATGTAATTATTACTGTATTAATGCACTTTCACTTAACATACTGTTTTCAAAGAGCATATCTACTGTATTAATCTAGTACTATATATATTGTCTATATGTCACATTGCTGTATACCAATAAAACCAGACATATATTCATCAATTTTTAGAAATATTCAGAAAAATGCATGTATTTTTTTAGTTAATAATTTAATATATTTTTTTTAATAGTTCACAAATGACATTTTGAAATATATGAATTTATAATATTACTTTAATTGTCCTGAAAACATTTGTTATGTTTAAATTATAGAAATAAAAAGGGAAAGATAGCAGTTCCTAGCCCAAAGAAAAACGAAAATTCAAGTGCTATGGTGAGACCTATAATTATAAAAAGATCTGAAATTGCAAAAATTGCATGTTTTACAGCAGACTGTCATCAGAATAAAGAACATGAGCAGGATATTTCAATTATATCAACAAAATGTACGGAATTATGAAAGAATTTGAAACACTTCTGATTGGGATGATAGTAAAATTAAAATATTGATAATTTGGAATAAAAAACAATTAGATTATTGAAAGCAATGTTTGGAAGAACATGGAATTTTTGTGTATTTAAGACAATAGAACAGAAATATTTTGATATAATTGTTGAAGAGCTTATTGACATTTAAAAAAAAAAGAAAAAGCTATTATGAAGGAAAATTAATTGGAATAATTGGAGGCAGATGATCATAAAGAAAAGACAAAATAATTGGACAAATGTAATTGGTTTTTTTCTATATAAATGTTTATTATAATTTTGCATTATTATTGGATTTGATTTGATAAAAATATAAATTGATTTAAAATATTATATTTGGCAATATTGATGATAAATTTCATTTTTCAAATTCTTCAGATTTGCATTGTGAATGAATCTACAATAGAATTTCTGAATGAATGAATGAATTTAATACGTCAAAAGGTCTAAAGAGTTTGATTCAGAATGTTTAAAAGAAGTACCGAAATATCCAACCAAAATTAATCTTTAATCTAGTATTTCTCCGTTTGATGTACAACACTTATTCATATATTTGATTGAACTGTTTAAATAAATTAGCGTATAAAGTTGAATAAACATGTTGCATTAAATGAAGAGTGGTTTCTAAATGATATATTTATATCTTTTAATATTTTTTTCTAATATAAAGTGACAATTCAAAAACTAATTGCATCTTTATTACAATAAGAGTTAGAAAAGATTATGAAGATTTGATTTAAAAATCTTGCATGTTTGCAATTTTATAAAGATATTTTATACAAAACATAGCCACATCAAATGCTGTAATTATGTAAATAGAAAACAATTAAGAAAATAAAAGTTATTTTAAATAAAAATGATACTTTCCATTCATTTATTATAAGTATTTCAACTGAAAAAGTATCGTAATTCATTGATCAGTATTAATCCTACAAATCATAATTTTTACTTGGACTTAAGAAATGAGAAATAATTCCGTCTATTTAGTTTTAATATAAATATTTGTAAAATTTCTTTCACCTTTACAGTTAAAAACAAATTACTAGTAATATGTTTTATTCTGTGTATTTATAAAAACCACTAATATTTTATATTATGTAGAGTATATTAAAATAATTTCAAACATGTAGATAATATTTTGATAGATATACATGAATATTAAGAAAAAACTTAAATTATTGAATTTGAATAATTTTAATTTATAACAGATATAGATTAAAAATATTTATAAATTGTTTTACATATATATACAGTGGAATCTGGTTATTATAAACATGGATAATGTTAACAATCCACTATTGTTATGTTAATCAGTTGGTCTCAAAACACTACATAAAATTAGTTAAAAATTATTTGCCTATTATAGTCAAACTTCGGCTATTGTTATCAATTGTGATAATTACCTGTAAGGACACACCATTAGAATTCTTAAGCAGCGGTCACACCTAGCGATTTCTAGTCGTGCAGGCAACCGAAACTTCAACGATTGTGAGTTGTGTGCATCTTGTCATGGTCATGTTGTTCGTTGGCATTGCAACTCAGAAACGTGGTCTTATAATAAACCAATACAATTACAGTAGCTTGTTTCTGACTACTTTTTTGAGTTTACCGACAGTTTATGTTATACTTCAGAGTATTTATGGAATTTTAGCCACTTATTAAAATGGCAAGCACTTCCTTTTCTGCAATGAAAAAAGGTGATCATTTCATTAGGGTTAGTGAGAATACGTGCTGGGTTAAAACTTGGCGAAATGAAAATCAACAGACTAAACAAACATGCTTCCACCAACTGATGAATGAATTAAGGCTTTCAGATGCTGATTGGGTTGGGTTATTGGGGATATATCTGTATGGATGTGAATACTTTCCAAAACATTTTAAGGAGGATAACCCCCATAACAGCTAAAGAAGATACACATCTTCAAAGTTCTATTTCATCCCAAAAACGTCTTTTGTTGACACTTCGTTATTTTCAATGTTGCCACTGTATGATGTGGCACAAAGACATTTACTGATTGAATGCATGTTTGCAATTGGCATGAGCAGAACAAACTTTGTTTCTAGTTGCGGTTGCCTGCACGACTAGAAATCGCTAGGTGTGACCACTGCTTAAGAATTCTAATGGTTGCAGTCGTGCCGGTTTTCGAAGGGGGTTTACTAGTTAATGAGAACAGCCTGCGCAGCTGGAAATCGCAAAGTGTGACCACGGCTTTGGTAAATTCTTACTAAATAGACCTTTTCTTCTAAACTTACTTTTAACAAAGTGTACCTTTTATCTTTTACGTACTAAGAGCATAACAAGAATTCTTAGAAAATACATGTACTTGAAGATGATTACTTGAAGTGTACCTTTGGGAATGATCATTACTGTTGAGATTTCTCTGGTTTAAGTTTATGATCTGTTGAGTTAAAAACAGTTGTTTATAGGAAATGTAGTATATATATAAATATGTAATGTAGTAAGTGTACAGTTTGACACATAAATTGTACACATTCATACAGTAATTGTAATAAGTTGCTGTTCAGTAATGAAAATTTTTTATCCTCTGTTGAATCTTGTCAGCTGGTCATTGTTATCAAAAGTTACAAGTCTCAAAGTAATCATGATAAGTAGATTCCACTGTATTTGGTTATTTAAATTTGGAAAATCTAAAAATTAAAAGGATAAAAATGACTAAAGGTCTCAGTTGGTCTCAAAACACTACATAAAATCATACAATTATATACAGATATCAATTATATACAGATGTGTATATAAATTTTTAAAAAGTACGAAGTCTGTTCTTGACAGTAAAATAGACGATTTCTTTCAAAACTTAAATCTTAAAAAAACGGCAAAAATATTTTGAAAATTTAAACAGATGTAATAATAGGTTAAAATAGATGCCAAGAGTTAATGTAAAAATGAAAGCTGAATAACAATATGAAAGATATTTACAATTCTTGCCAAATATATTGAACACTGGGAATATTTTTAAAGCTGAAAGCATTGTTACTGTTAAATCTGTTAACAAATAAATTTAATAACAACTTTAAAAATGCCTTTAAAAGAAATATATTACCTGGCTTTTTCAATAAATAATGATTAACCAACTATATATTAAAATTAAATCAAAATATGTGTTATTTAAATTTTACTTTTCTTTTTTAAGAATACCATAATTCAAACTAAAGATTTCATAAATTTAAATTATTTAATTTCAAAAGGTTATTAATTGTTAAATAATCTCTTAATGAGAAAGAATTTGTTGTTAATGGAAACGTTGTATATTTAAATTAATAAACTAAACCAAGCCATTTATTTATGTATTATGTGTTGAACTAGTTGCAAGGGGGTATATAACAATCAATGTTTTTCTTCTTTTTAACATTCAATTGGTAGTATAAAATTAAATTTTTAACTTATTTTGTGTATCATAAATTATACACAAAAATAACATTAGCAAAGAGTAATGTTTATTACTTAAGATTATTAGGGGAGACCAGGGCAACTTCGGCATATGGGGCAAGTTCGTCAATCGCATTTTTTTAGAAACAAAATAAAAGGAGACTCTCTTTAGAGGTTAGGCAGTTGAGTTTTATTGGTGGCTTGTTGAGTTGAGTGGGGTGTTTGTATTTTTCTCCAACAAGCGCAGTTGAATTAACAAGTAAATTGTCATTTTCATTCAATTTCATGTAATATTTTGCTTCCATTTATATGGAATTGGCATGTTTTGTTATAATTCCATAATAACGAAAGTTGCTTTTCCTGTTAGAAGGATAAAACATTAACTTATTTACGTGACCAGATCATGGCTTAGTACCCTATTCTTCAGGGTTCCACTTAATGTTTCTAAATCGTCACTATTGGGGCATCTTCGGCAGCGTTGCCTATCTTAAACAATTTGCTGTTAAGCATATTTCATTTCTACTGTTTATTTGAGTTCACTAATTCATTTTACTTTATATTGCTTTTAACTTGCATTATAATGTTTTCATTTATTATCTGTTTCATTATTTTCGTAATTAATTTTTTTTTACATTTTCTTTACTTAAATATGCCTTTGATCTTGTATTTCGTTGTTATAATATTAAATACATCTTTGGAAGAGTATTTCTTTGTTTTAATAGTGAATTCCAACGTATACATTGTTAATAACACAAATTTATATACCTCCCTGTCTTGATCCATTACTGTTGCCGAAGTTGCCCCTGGTATGGGGGCAACTTTGGCAATCGCTATCTCTTTTTAAAGTTGTTATCATTATAATTATTTTTATTTCCAAACTGATTTTAACCAGTTCTATGGTAAGGTTACATTCTGGTAGACAATAAACAATGCTTTTATTTCAGTTTACAGCAGTATTTATTACACAAAATTTAATTTATTCTTAACATGCCGAAGTTGCCCCGGTCTCCCCTATATCTGGAGAAAAAATTATACAATTTTAAAATGAAGGTGGAACTCCTTTGAAAATTCAATTCATATACAGTAAACTCCCGATTATCCGTGTGCGTATTATCCGGTTTGCGGATTATCCATGCATGAATTTAATTTAAAAAAAAATAATTATGTGTGTGTGTATTTTTTAAATAGTTGCTCACTTTCATGTTTACACATCCTATAAGTGTGCACATGTTTGTATTTAGATGTTTAAATCATTAAAAGATTCATGCAAACTCTTAATAATAATGAGCATTAAACATGTTAAAATAATTGTCCTCCTTAGAAATATATAATATGTTGTATTTTAGAAATAAATACTGTAATTATAGTTCGGATTATCCGTGTTTTTTGATTATTCGTGCCACCTCTCCCCACCATTAGCCCAGATAATCGGGAGTTTACTGTAGTTCCTTGTTTGAACTGCAATCTTTGAGGTAGGATAAATCATTATTCTCTCTAACTTCTAGGTCTTTACATTTGCAAAGTAAATGGGAAGCAGAAATTGGCTCATGATAAAAGCCACAATTACTGTTTATGTTTATAATCTTCATATAATTTGATTCGATCATCACATAAAATTATTTAATCATAGATGCATGTAAAATCTTTTCATTTCATTTAAATTAATAAATAGATTGTTAAATTCCAAAAATTTATTATTATTTTAACATAAAGGAATTCTCTAAAGTAGAAATGATTATATTTATTTTATCATTGGTGACTACTGTATTTTTAATATTATGCATTAGTGAAATTATATGCAGTGGGTTATCGGTTAACAAACGCAATCTGTTCCAAAACTGTTTGTTAAACGATTATCAATTTACCATAGGTTTTTATGGGGATTTGATTAATTTGTTCTGGAGACCCCAAAAAATAAAAAATATATACTTTCTTACTATGTTTATTTATATGTAATAATAAAAATATATATATATACACAGTCTTGCATTTTTATTAGTCATGTTTTTTCCATTTGTGGGGGTTAAAGAATCTGTCTAATGTTGATTGCTTTTCTCTCTTTCAGGATTTTTCAGAAGTAATTAATAGCATTGTAATTGTAGAGATTGCCTATTAACCTCACCTTGGTTTGGATGCCATTCTAAGACCGTCGTTCTGACATCCTCCCACTTCTTCAAAAGGTCTTTAATACTATTGCAGATGTCAGCATTAATTCTCTTTTTCAGAAGAAAACATATCTCGACAAGTTTCTTGGTGTTCTTCTGTCATCAGATCAGTTTGAAGTTCCATTATGAGCTCTTCAATGTTCTTTATTTTTCAGATGTGACTTTTGTTACTTCTTTAGCTGCTTGAGTCTTCTTGATTATACTGTATTTTTCTTAGATGAGATTGAACTGCGGTAAACCTGTTCAAGCCTTACTGCCCAGCAACATCAGATATCTTCTGCCCACTCTCTACTTTTGCTATTATACTCTATTCTCACCTTTCAAAAATAAAAACCCACGCAAAACTTAACGAGTACCCACACAACAGTCTCGTGAATACTATAAAAGAATTGTTTCTGTCAGAAAAATAAAAGGCTGGAATTACAAGGGAGAGTTTCAAAGTTCGAAGGAATACTATTCGATCAGTATATACCGAGTTGAGCATCGATGTCGACATCTCCCGTGCTCCGAAAAGTTTCGAATTGTTGCCTGAAGACAAGGGAAGACCAATCAGTATTCATTATTTTACGTCGCTGCTTCTTATGTTTGTTTTGTGAGGTGTTCATTATCCAAACATAAAAATCTTTCACGAAAGTGTTCGTTAACTGATCACCCACTGTATAAGTATTCAAATGATATATTATGTGGGATTTATATAAGAGTTCTACTACAGCTGTTTTCAAAATAAAATTGAAAACAGCTGTATGTATGATTTAATGAATTAATATCTTAAATTGAAAGCATAACACTACATGTAAATAAGAATTTATTAAGATTACATAAATTAAGTAAATATCAATATATACAATTAAATTCAATAAAGTAAATAATTTGCAGATAGTTATAAAATGATATTACTTGGTTTGTATGATTACTTGAGGTTATAACTTAATAATAATAATACTATCTACATGAACTATTATTATTATTATTAAATTTTAATTTTTTATATTTAAGGCATTTTGTTGTCAGAGGACCAGAAGGAACACCTTATGAGGGTAAGAAAGTTTTTAAAGTTAAAAGGATTTATTTAGTTTTTTAAAATTTTAATTAAGAAATTATAATTTATTTAAATTAACTTTTTAAACTTAATTTTTTTATTTCCTAATAATGCAAATTAATAACTTAATAGAGTAAAATAGGTGTTACCATTACTAGTTATTAAAACAATTTAAATAAATCATTGATAAAAATAACAGTTCCAGAAATTCAGTTCTGTTGTAGAGACTCCTTTTACTTTCCTGGCTTGTTATGTATATAAAATGGAAAAGTATTGGAATCATGTCAAATTTGACTTTTCAGATGTTTAAGATTCCCTGAACCCAAAAAAGCGGGAAAGTTCATGCGTTTGTGTGTGGGGCATCTATTTTGTTTAATATCTCAGGTTGGGGTGATGGTTAAGAAACAAAATTTGGCATGGTAGCTTGTGTATAAGGGGCATTGATGTTAAATTTTGGTAGTTAAAGGCCTAGGGGATGTGGAGATAGAGGAGGTAGTGTTTTATCTGAAGTGTGGTCAACTTAATAAAGGTTTTTTTTTTTTTTACTGTTTATTAGCAATTACGATTTTTTTTATAAAACTCATCCTTATCCTCAAAATTAATCATCTAGCCATTTTATAATAATTAATAATATAAAAAATTTATAAAATAAAATCTTGTAACAGATGTGGCACACACAATTTTAATTTTGTGCTAATGTGCCTTGTATTTTTTGTCAGGAAGTTATACAACTTGTTGCTGGATTTTTTTAAAATTCCATCATAATTTGTTTTTTAAGACACTTTTTGTCATATTAATTAATTAAGGTGTAAATCTGTGATTACAGTCCTTAACCAATTGATAAATTATCTTGATACATGCATTTTTTTTTCTGAGTGTAAAATATTTATGGTTTTTATTACAAATGTATAGTAAAAGTAAAAAAACATTCAATATTTTAACTTGGTTTTATTTATTAAATATAAATTAGATTACAGTAATTATAAATATTAAAGTTTTAATATCCATTCTGAGATAACAGTTTGTATTTGTAATTATACTTTATATTCTCTTTAAACAATCATGACATAACTTTTTGCTTTAGATAGTATTGAAAGAATTCATTCAAAAAGAGTACAACTTATTGTGCATTGCTTTGTCCAAATTACGAGCACTGCACAAAAAAGTAACATGTTCCTGAGTGATCAGAGTTTGGCACCTTTACAACAGAGCAACATTTTTTAATAAATGGTCTAATTATGAGGCAGGTTTATGTAAAATGTCTGGTAATCTGTCGACATAAACTGAAGTAATTTTACCAAGTCTTTGTGTTTCTCTGCTGACACTTTTAGTGGTTTTGAATACAAGCATGTTGGTGAACTTGTAGAAGATGAAAATGCATACTCTTTGTGTTTTTTGTTGACAGTTGCAGGTGTTCTGAAGTGTACATAGCAACTCTTCCAAGACAAAGAGATGTTAAAATGATTGTTGCTCCATAATTCTCAAAAAGATGTAATCAGTATGATGGATAACATTTAGTCTATTTGCATTGTGCCTATTGCATTCTGGAAATAAAATCGTCGGGAACATAAAGTGGCATCTGTAAGAAGTGCTCTATCATTGAATGTACACTAACAACTTCCATTAATTTGTGTTCCTATTCCAAATAAAGATCTTTTTCTGCACCAGGGAACTTAGCACTCTGTTTCAGTTCTAGTAGGAACAGCCATCAAAAATTAGTGTAACATGATCTACCGTACTTTGACAGGTATTCAATGTAATGAACTATACATGAGACAAAGGCATTGTACCTGGCTCATGTATGGTTCATCATTAAAAAAAAAAGGATTTATGACATTCAGTCAAGTTCTTTCCTATTCATTTCTTTAAATAATTCTTTAACAGGGTTCCTTAATAATTCCATTACAGCATTGTTATGCTGAAATGAAATAGAAACAATTCATTTTTAAAATGTTGCCACAAAGTACAGAATTGTCTAGAATGTTAGTGTAAATCATAGCACCAACATGATATGGTTTACCGAACAGTGGGGACCTTTTTTTAAAATTTGAATTATTCGAAAGCAATCCAAAATTAAGGAATACTTTTATTTCCAATTGCTTTTGCATAATCCAAATTTCAAAAAATAAATAAAAGTAGGTATGTAAATGTAAGTTTTAAAAATTTGCATGAATTCTAAAAATATCTAAAATGTATGTAATAATACCTTACCCATTTCATAAAAAGAGTTTGTTGTGCATTGTGCATGTACTGTACTTACAAAATTGTTGGTAGCATATTTGAATACAACATTAAACATTGTAAAGAAATACCATTCAAAAATTCTCATATCAACAAGGATTTTCAATGGGGATCTTTGTATCACGTTAAGCCAAACAGCTTGTAAACACAATGTGGCAATATAATTATATGGTATCTATACTTAAGTTTATAATTATGAAAACAAAAGAAATGTCTATATTGATCTTAAAATTATATTAATTAAAAAAAATTATAATAGTTATTGAGCAATGGAGCAAAATTGTACATTTATCATCTTTAAGGAAAATACATTATTTTTCTCTTCTTTCTATAATAATAATAATCTGTAATTGCTCTGGTAAGCCATATAAAATCATTATGAGCTGCAGTTTTCCCACTACCATATGTTAGTAGTGTTAGTAAGTTTCTTATTACATGCATACAGTTTATTAAAGAACTTTAAGAAAAAAAAATCCAGCAATGAGTTGCATAACTTTCCTGGTGAAGCCAGGGTAGTTTGCAAAATTCTGTAGGCTTTATCTCCCTTTGGAAAAAAATTTCTAGCACAAAATCTAAATTTACTAGATGCATATTTTTATTTAATTTTTTTTTTCATTTCAGCTAGTAATTTTTTAAAATAAAATTGTGTGGCACCATCAGTTATGTTATTTTATTAAAAATTAAATTATTATTATTATTATTATTATTATTATTGTTATAAAAAGCTTAATTTGAAATGTTACTATAAACTATTAAAAAAATTGTAAATGCTAATAACAAGTAAAATTTTCATTTGAGATAAGACACATGACCCCTTCTGTCTCTAATCACCAAAATTTAATAGGATCAATGCCTGTGTATACAAAGTTACCATGTCAAATTTCATTTCTTAATCTTTACCTCATCTTGAGATATTAAATGAAATAGACACCTACACATACATACATACATACATACATACATACATACATACATAACATACAACACACACCCACAGAATTTTTTTCGTTTTTTTTTTTTTTACTTTTTTGGTTTAGGTCTCAAAATGTCAAGATTTGCAAAAACCAAGAGGTATACTCATATATTGTATGTACTGGATAAATAGAATATGATAAAAAGAATACAATATATTCATCCTACGGCAGAGAAAACCAAACCTACAGCAATTTTTGGATGCGATCAATGATAACCTCTACGGATTGTTCCTACAATTAGACCAGGAGAGCGAAACTACCATAAATTTTTTGGACATTCCCATTGCTTGCAAACATAGAGAAATTTGGACCAAATGTATACAGAAAACCATGTTTTCATTTTAATTCCACATAAATCTGTCGATCCTCTTCACATCAAATTGGCAGCCTTTAGATCCTGGATAAGAAGAGCTTATATGCATTGTACAAGCATAAATGACATAGTAACAGAACTAAATTACATCTTAAGGATTGCAGAACAACAAGGATACCCAAGGTAAATGATAGAGAACTTAATCACAACCTTTCAAGCAACAAAACATCAGCATACCTCACAGGACCGAAAACATAAGGATGGTTTTAAATTATATCCCATTTTTAAGGGAAATACATAAGAAGGTAGCCAAGGCTAATAATCTTCAAATAGTATATCGACGGTTTTCAGAATTTTAAGGAACAATAAAAAAACAATATAACTGTAATTCGGCCATGGGAATCTACTCTATCCCATTAAATGACCAATGTTTTGAATCTAAACTAGTCTATGTGGGTGCCATGATGCGCAACTTACAACGACGACTCAAGGAACATAAATATATAATTGATAAGAAGCTCGATAACACCATGCTATCAGCTTATGCATGGCAACAGGACATTCATGGCCAATAGGAGCAAGCATCAATTATCAAACCAACAAATATACACACAATGAAATATCTTGAAAGATTGGAGATGACAAAAGAACCGGTTACATCAACCATAGAGACGCAAACACATTGGCTACCGCATGGCAGTCTTTTTATGAAGATTAATTTTTATTGAGAGATGTTTATTTTTTGTTTATTTTATTTTTGTAATTATTTATTTTATTGTCCACATCTATATTTTCAGTTATTTATTTATGCATTTATTTCAAAATTCTCACTTTTATTTTATTTTTAATTTACGTTCTATTTTATGGTAACCGAAGAAGATTGGTTAAAACAATCAAAAACATTTTTATTTTAGTAACTTTTATTTGCTGGATTGTTAAAGGTGGGTTTTTTTATTGAAACCAAGAGGGTCAAATTCATCACAATTAGTTTTCTATGTATGCATAAGGCTTCCTGAAGCATTTAAATCAATGATTGATTGCCTAAAGTTTCCAGGCCCACTACCTGCATTATTTGTAACTCTAAAGTCAATAGCTAACAAGCTATTGACTTTAGAGTTACAAATACGTAACAAGCTAGGAAAGTAAAATGTAAACTTTTTTATTTTAAACTTAAAGAATTCTTTTCTGAAGAGTTAACTCATTTAATATATCATAGAATACAAAACAAATATTTAAAGAATTTAGATATATTTGTTTTAACATATTTAAATGAATATATTTTTTGAATCTTGGAAGAAAACAATGCATTTCTGGAATTATAGGAATAATTACAGATCATTCTGACTGTATCTATTTCAAAAATTTAGTTGTGGTCTTTTAATTATATATTTTTTCTGAAGAGTAAAGTAATACTCTTCAGAAAATAGTTGTAGCATTTATTTAAATTGCAAATAATCCATTTCTGTTGTTAATTACTTATTCTTCAACTAAAAGTTAAATTAGCGAGGTTGAGGCCGAAGTTTTAAACGTGAAAATGTGTACGTCGGACGTTCGGCATCGCTTTCCTGTAAGCCTAGAAGCTTGACGGTGGTGTTTGGAAAGTCGGTGGAATCATGCTCAACATCCAAACTCCATTGTCAAACTTCTAGACTTACAGGAAAGCGGCGCCAAACGTCCGACGTACACGTTTTCGCATTTACAACTTCGGCCTCAACCTCACTATTATCCTAATATTATGTTATGAAAATTTGTTGAATTTGTTGTTTTCGGTCCAATGAGGTATGCTGATGTTTTGTTGCTTGAAGGGTTGTGATTAATTTCTCTATCATTTCCCTCGGGTATCCTTGTCGTTCTGCAATCCTTAAGATGTTATTTAGTTCTGTTACTATGTCATTTATGCTTGTACAATGCATATAAGCTCTTCTTATCCAGGATCTAAAGGCTGCCAATTTGATGTGAAGAGGATCGACATTTTGTGTAGAAGTTAAATTAAAAGAAAGTAATGTATCAATGTAGTTTAATTTTAAGTTTTGAAAAAATTAAATTTTTTTTATAAGATCCAACACGAAACAAAAGTTATGTGAATAAAATCATAAAATAACTAAATAGTTAATTGTATGTGATTTATTTGTTAAATTTGGATGAGAAATTATTTATTTGCTTTATGACAACTGGATTGTGAAAAAAAATTTTTGTATTTAGGTGGTTTTTATCATGGGAAATTAGTATTTCCCAGTGAATTTCCTTTCAAGCCACCCAGTATTTACATGATTACACCAAATGGTCGGTTCAAGTGTAATACAAGGCTATGTTTAAGCATTAGTGACTTCCATCCAGACACCTGGAATCCTGCCTGGTCTGTTTCAACAATTTTAACTGGCTTATTAAGTTTTATGGTATTTTCTATTTTGTTCTATATTTTCCTATATTTAATACAATTTTTAATAATTGACTAATTCAAACATAATTGTATTAAATAGGTTGAAAAAAATCCTACATTAGGAAGTATAGAGACATCAGATTTTGAAGTAAGATGAATTGTTTTTCTATAAAATTAATTTGTATGTTAAACATTTCACTTTTTAAAAATTCATTTTTAAGGATACTTGAAATTTATATTATTAATCATTTAACTGTTTTTTTTTTTAGAAAAGACAATTGGCTCTTCAAAGTTTAGATTTTAATTTAAAAGATCCAACTTTCTGCGAGATGTTTCCGGAAGTAGTTGAGGTATGCTTATATTATTATATTAAAACTTAACATGAAAAATGCAATAATATAGATAAAACTTTGACAATTTTTTCTCTAGGAAATAAAGACTAGTGCTGAAAGATTAATGAGGAGAAATGGTTTTGTGAATCGTTTAGAAAATGATTTGGACCAGAACAATCCAGACCAAATATATCAGGAACAGGCACCTGCAGCAATGGGCAGCACCCTTACAAACATCTTTGTGATCATGGGTTTTGCTGTTTTTGCTTACGTTGTAAAATATGTTTTGAGCATCGTCAAATGACATATAACTATCAGTGCCTTGACAAGATTTTTCTCTTCTTTTCATTTTAATTTGATATCGAACAAATTAAAACACCCTTTTTATTTTATGGAACTGTTTTTTGCCACTGGACTCTTAACTAAACCAGGTACTTAGTTTAATCATTTGAAACGCTTCGTCTTTAAAAATTAATATCCAGAAAGAAACTTTTTATAAAAATTTGAACTTCATATTTCCACAGACAAATCTATTCAGATTATGGAAATTTATTTAATTTTTTCAAATTTTAATTATTTCATAAAGATATAAAAATTGAAGTTTGAAAAGCAGAGTGACATGCTATTATTATTATTTTTTAACTATTAATATAAATTTATATATATATATGTATAGAGTGACCGTGTATTGGAAAATATCAGCCAATTATAAGTGAATTTATGTAAATGAGAGGAATGTAAAATTTTGTACAGTTTCAATAATTGTTATATAAGTTGGACATGCATTAGTTACATGTACAAATAACGAAAATAAAGCACATATACAGTGGGGAATAATCTGTTTTAATATTGTACTAATAGGTTAAATATTTTTTTAAATATCTAGTAAATACTTGGCATTTTAAATGATATTAGTTTTGTTAATTCATTATTAGTTTCATATCGTTATTACTTTATTTATTTATTTTCTTTTATATTAGTAGTACTAGATAGCAAACTTTTTCGAGTTTGCGTGCCATGTAGTTAGCATAATTATCTTTTGAAATGTATGTCAAGTTTTAGATTTTGAATAACAATATTTAAAGAAATGAAGCATATATGCTTTAATTAGAATAAATGTAAAGGAGCTGATTGAAAAAAGACACAATAAGCCGAAATTGTATGATGTGTTACGTGCCTGATGATTTCTCCCATGTGCCACAGGTTTGCCCCTCCCGTCCTAGATGATTGCCTAGACCAGGAGTGGGCAACCCTTGACATGCATGCTAACTGTGGCATGTCAGTGACTTTTTCGGCTTGCAACCCGTAATGCCTCTTAAAAAATGCATATCCGATGTCTTCACCGAGTTTTAAGGTCCACATAGTTTGGACTATTATTTTGACCAATTCTATTTTTTTTCCCCCCCAAGAAATGACTAAACCATCATCTGAAGCAGTGGTGGACAACCTATCATCCCCGCTATATGTTTAATCTGATCAGTGGACATTTTTAAAATACATTTAGTAAACAGTCTGTAAAATAATATACAATAAGTATTATTATAAGTTTTTATTATATACCAGTTCTTTCTGTGTTTTCCAATTTATTATTTTACTTATTTGTGTGTGTAAACCACCTCTTCAATCATGTTCAATCAACTGATCTCCAGCCAACTATAAATCATAAAAACCTAGAAAACTTGGTTCCTGTATATGCACTTTCACATTTTATTTCGTCCACCATCACTTAAATAGGTTATCCAGCCTTGATCTAGAGTCTAGGTGATAGCTTAGTCAGTTTTTTGGGGTTGGTCAAAATAATAATCTAAACATGGTGAACCATAATGGAGCCCCAGACCTTACATTTTAATAGAATACAATTTTATTCAGTAGAGCAATACTAAATAAAACTGCAATAAATAAACGCTATCAACTGTTTTAGTAATAAGAAAATAAACTGATCAGATTTTAATGAAGCTACTAGGGACACCCATTGCTCTGTTTCCACCACCATTCTTTTCACATTACTAAGATAAAAATACGATGGCCACAGTTTAACAAATTTCAAAAATTATACAATTTTATTTTTATTAATTGCCGACTGCCTGATTACGTTGTATGATGTGTGCCATCGACCAGAAGTATCACGATGTCAAAATTTTAAATACAACCTCATCTCTATTAACAATAACAAGTAATGAACGGTAACAGTTGCTTGTGTACATATTTGCATATGCGCTCTTTTAAAAAGAACTGGATTCTTCGAAATACGGGACATTCTTTCCGGAAATCCTAAAATAAGAGAGATTTCGCATCTAGACCAGGGATGAGCAACACGCGGCCCGTTAAACATGTTTATGCGGCCCGCCAAGCATTTCTAAAATTGAATTTATTTTATCGACTTTCTCCCATCAATATATTGTTATAAAATTAATTATAATAAAAGGGTAGTACGTACTAAACCGAAACAATTTTTTGTGACGAGTTACTCACTTGTCGGCGACTTGTTCAAACATGCAATACGAACGCGCCGCGTCTGCGCATTTTTTGTGACGAGATACACACTTGTCGGCGACTTGTTTAAACATGCAATACGAACGCGCCGCGTCTGTGCTTGTTTGTGTTTGCTTCTGTCACACAATCAGTCAGACTGGTAAGCTGTTAACTAGCAATTTTAGCAATTCTTGTGTTTCTTGAAAGGCGTGAGTGCAATATTATTGTCAAAAAGGTAATATTAGAGTTTTTTTTATTCAAAATTAAGTTTTCCTACAAATTTTTTTAACTTTCAAATTTTTAATCCATAATAGCATGTCGGAAAAGCAAACAAAAAAAACGGAAGGTTGCGGATGAGCACTGGCATTTCCAAGAAAAGTGGAAATTTGATTATTTTTTCACTTTCGTCAAAGATAAAGCTGTATGCTTAATATGCTCAGAGACTGTGTCGACATTAAAAAAATATAACATAAAAAGGCATTACGATACAAAACATGAACAACAATATAAAAACTTAACAGGACAACTCCGGATAGATAAGTTTAATCAAATGGAGAAAAACTTGGGAAACCAACAGGCTATTTTTAAAAATCAAGCTATTTTACCAAATACGGCAGTAAAGGCTAGTTTTGTTGTCAGTGAAAATTGCTAGCAAAAAAATGAAACCCTTTGCGGATGGAGAGATGATAAAAGAATGTCTGACTGCTGTTGCAGAAATAGCATTTCCTGATAAAATAAATATTATTTCAAACATTAGTTTATCAAGATTCACCATTGCAAGAAGAATTGAAGACTTGTCCGAGAACATAGTAACAACGCTTCGTGAACGCATTGCAAAATTCGAATACTGTTCTTTGGCACTTGATGAGAGTTGCGATATTAGCGATACAGCACAACTGGCTATATTTTTACGTGGTATTGACACCAAATTTAATATTACCGAAGAATTGTGTTCACTGATTCCAATGCAAGGGACTACAACCGGCAAAGACCTGTACGATGAACTAAAGTCTGTGTTGGAAAATTTTTCAATTTCATTAGAAAAGATTATTGGTATATCGACAGATGGAGCACGAGCAATGTCAAGCATGGAGGTAGGAGTATCGGGAAGGCTATTTCAAGACATTAAGAAGGTCACAGGAAGGGAAATATTCGTTAACCACTGCATAATTCACCAGGAAAATTTGTGCGCGAAAAGATTGAGTTTGCCAAATGTCACAGTACCAATAATTAAACTAATCAATTTTATAAAGTCGCGCGCGTTAAATCACCGTGAATTTAAAGAATTCCTGAAAGATTTAGAAACTGAATATGGCGACGTGGTTTTTAATACCGAAGTACGTTGGCTTAGTAGAGGTGCAATGCTAAAAAGAGTATACAACTTAAAAAGCGAAATACAATTGTTCTTGGATATGAAGGGATATGCCTTTCCTCATTTTGGTAATAAAGAATGGATGTGCGATTTTGGGTTTCTTATCGACATGACTCAGCATCTCAATGATCTTAATGTGGAACTTCAAGGCAAAGGACAGTTTATTCACAATTTGTATGATAAAATTCAGGGCTTTGAGCGCAAATTAAAATTGTGGAAACAGCATCTTTTGCAGAATAATGTGTCTCACTTTCCACATTTAGAAAAAGAAAACGTTACTACTACTCAAAAATACGCACAATATATAGACATTTTAATTAACGAATTTCAATTACGATTCCAAATGTTCAAAGCTGAGAAGACAGCGGTTTCCATGAAAATGTTTTCCTCGCCATTTAATATCGATGTGGATACGTTCTCGAAGACTTTCAAATGGAAGTGATTGACATGCAGAATAATACCGATTTAAAAAATGTATTTTTCTCAGTAAACATCGAAAATTTTTATAAATCTTATGTGAGCCCTGAGAAATTTCCGCTTTTGACGAAAAATGCAAAGCAAATGATGTCTCTGTTCGGAAGTACGTATGTTTGCGAACAATTATTTTCAACCATGAAATTAATCAAAAATGACCACCGACCAAGACTGAGTGATGCACGATTAGAAAGCTGCGTACGTGTAGGCTACCTCATCAATTCCGGCTGATATTGATCAGCTTGTATCGAAAAAACAGTGCCAAATTTCTCATTAAAAATTTCAAGTAAATTCGTTTTTCTGTTCTTTTCTTGTTTGTTTTTATTTTGCATTAAAATTTGTATATGAAATTTTTACTTTTTTTAAATTTTATATTTCTTTATTGTAATGTTTATTATAAATAAAGTTTTGTAAATTATTAATAAGTGTTACTTTATGTGCGGCCCGCCAAAAAATTTTAAAATTTAAATTGGCCCGTTGATTAAAAAGGTTGCTCACCCCTGATCTAGACAAAAACGGCGTCAGGACAATGGAATGGGATCAAAATACAAGTGTGTGTAGGTCTTGTGTCTATCTTCGTCTACGTCTCCCTTCCTCAGATCGACATGATCTTATCACCGGAAGTCGACCGCAACGTCTTTTAATATTATCGTACCATTCTCTTATTTTGGGATAAAGAGAAATTAGTAGTTGAATCTCGCTCTATGGTCAACGTTTTTATAAAATGTGTGCATATATAAGACGTATATACAGTGTACATACGCTGAAAACGTAGTTAAACAAATGAATAGACCAAGAGAGATAATAGAAATTCCACTGTATAATAAGTGTATGCGCGACTATGTTTTTCTATGACAGTTGAAAATTTGATAGCGTGACTAATTTATTAAGTTTTAACGCAATCTATAATTATCGATCTCCATTGATCGATAATTACAGATTGCGTTAAAACTTAATATCAAAATCATTAAAATTATTTAAAGCGTCGTCGTAAATTTAGCTGACTTGTTTTTTTATTTTTATTTTTTGCGCTATTCGTATAATTTAGAATGATTTTAATGTTATAAAGAAATGTAGAAGGCCGAGTGGTTAATGTGCCAGCTTATCCCTCTGAGGGACCCAAGATCATGGAATTTATCAGGGGCCGAATATATCGGGACAGATGGCCCACGATAAATTCCTTGGGTTCGGCCAGGCCATAAATGGGCGGCCGGATGGTGAGGGATGGAGTTTGACATATCTGAAACAGACCGCATATGAAAAGTTTATGGGGTCTCCGCCCAAATTTGATTTTAAGTCCCGGTGTTGTAACTCGGCAGGTCAATGGATTCGCAGACACAAGTACTAGGACGAAAGGGCCTTGAAATGGGACATAAAAAATAATCAGTATTATACTGTGTTTTCATTTTCAATTTTTAAATGGTGTTGCCGTAAAGGCCAATTCCGTAACGTTTTTGGTTAAAGTTAAAAATTAACCAAGCATTTCTATAGTATTTGTTTTTTTCGGGAAAAAATAAAATCTTACGTAATGAAAATATGATGCTCTAGAGTTCCCAGTGCAGCAGGATGACGTCTTTACCATGTCTACTCTCCAATCAGCAATTATTGTACTTATAAAATTAAACATAACTTAAACCTAATTGTCTATTCATAAAAATTTCACTATTAATTCATCAATTTATCAATGCTTCGAGGACTGAAATTACTAATAATTTTCTAGGGAATCTTAATAAGTCAGATTAAGAGTTTTACGTCGTCTCATAAGCGCTGATACAAATAGCGATTGATCGGGAATCGATTGCTCAGATTGCTTTCTTATACGTCATTGTATAATTAGCTATAAAAGAAAAGAACACGAGAAGCACTTTAAGAATTTCTGTTCATTAACGCGACAACGTTGTTATAGAAAACATGGAACTTTTACCTTGGAATTATATAGACCGAATCTTCTTTCGTTTTATATACACCGAAGACGATAATACTTGCTTAGATTGTTTATTGGCACCAGTATACGAAGTGTCAAAAATATTTGGGATTAATTGCTTCTGTCATTGCTATTCTGGAAATCAATCGAAGATATGGAAGATCTTGAAGAAAGCTTATACTTTATTTTGGTCTACGCTACACTGCGTGGCTTTTATAGGCGCTGTTTTGATACTATTTCTACCTGAAGAGTATACTTATTGTTTTTGCGGCGGGGTCGTCTCTATGTTTGGTCAGGATTCTCTCTTCATTAAAGTCTATATCGTATTATATTTTGGGTGGATAGTCTTGCTAACCTTTTTGCTTGTCAGAGATGAGAAACGCATGCAAATTTTTAGCTGTCAACAGATCACTTTCCAGGAAAAATTAACAATTGAGCGCTATCGTTTCTTGTTTACGGTAACGTACACAGAAGGCTTTATAAGTTTAGTAGGGATTTTTATCGTATTATTATTGCGCAGAGGTTACTTTTTCATTAAAGAAACTTCAGACGAAAATACCGCTATATTATGCTCAATTCTCATTACTGTACAGTACGCTTATGCCATTGGTATTATCTGTTATTTTTTGTATGTTTTCGGCATGATCACTAACGTTATTTCTATAAGAGCAAAAACATTATTAGAAGATATAAAAGTTAGAGAAACACAACGGAGCTGTAGCGAGAACTTTCTTCGCGACGTATTTGATAGACATAAATACATCTGCGGTAGTGTTTATTCATTTAACATTTTAATGGAGGACATTATATTTTTTTCTTACTTTTACATCGTATCGGATTTATGCATCATGCTTTATATTTTAGTTTTTAATAAAGCGAGTAAAGAAACCACGGCCATGCTATCGTTGTCTATGTTATGTATGATGATGGGTGTCATCTGGGTGTTGAAAGACGCAGCAGTGATGTCTTCACACGTACGTATAAATTAAATCTTTAAAGTTTTTTATTCGATCATTAGAAGTATTATTATTAATTAATTCTAAATAATGCCACGAAACATTAATTAGGATATATTATTTTCATTTTGGACACACCATTTTGGGAACTAAGAGGGTCTTTCTTTAGTTCATCGTGGGTTCGGCAACCGCCAATGGAAATTTTATGAAGTTTTTAGTTCGGATTTTCTAAGCGGTAGGCAGGCTGACGCTTTTATCGCTTCGGCCATAATTAATATATTGATGAGTTTCTTTGCGTGAAGGATTACGTCACGATAAACTAGACCTAAGTCCGATATCCCGTGCTTTATATCACTCCTTAGTACAATTAATGAGGCTGATCGAAAATATTAGTTTGGAGTGGGTATGTGCGACGTATTGTGGATCATTTCGGAAGGATGGGATGGTAATTGAAAAGTATAAAAATAGCGTTATGTATTACGGACACCCCATATACTGATTTTTAAAAACCCTAATAATTATTTAACTATAACTAAAACATAAAAAGGATTTAATAAAGTCTATGTTTTATTACAACATCGTCACAATGCTCTCAATTTTAACAGTCTTGCCCGTGTACTGTACAACATACTTTTCCTGCTAACAATGGAGTCATACCGGTCATTGTCTAACTTGGTTCGGGAGAAAATTTTTGAATTGAAATAACGTGACTTCCGGTTAAAACAGAAAGTTCGCATATAATTAATCCCTAAGCTTTCCATATCTGATCTAGACTTTCATCTGTCTAACATGCCAATGGAGCTCAGTTAACGTTAACGGCGTGATTGTGCAGTGTGCCCGCTAGTATTTACATACAGTAAATAAACACAGAATTATCTGTTTATTTTAAATGTTTTCAGAACCGTTTCTAATGTTTAGATGAACATTTTAATTATTAAACTATAAAAAAATAATTTAATCGTTTTACAGATACAGGCAATTGGTATCAGAATGAATACTTTTTGGTATTTCAAGCTAAGATTGAGAGAGAGGATGAAAGTAAGATTATCTATCTATCTATCTTAAAATAATTTAATCTCTGTTCATTTATTATTTATTTCATTTTATTGCAGCTGTTTTGCTTTCTGAAAAGGCTTAGTTTCTTACCTGTAGGAATTAAATTTTATGATATTAGTGTACTTACTAAATACATCGCTATCACGGTATGTACTTAGAATATACATTTTTAGTTATTAATTTGTTTCGATTTTTAGCTGCATTTAAAAATTAATATAAAATACGTAATACGACAATAATACGACGTAATACGTAATAATACGACAGTAATACGTAATACGACAATAATGTAATGTCTTATTTTTTGTAGCTGTCTAGGAATCTTTTATCGTTTTACTTAACACTTCTGAAGATACACGAAATTAGATACGGGAGAAAATGCCAGAATAGCATGAAACTGGAGATAGAAGGAGAAGTCATTTTCCATATTAAAAGCAATAATAGGCCTATTATAATTTAATATTTTTATTTCTATTAATTTTTCAATATACTCTATAATATAGAATTCGATAAATTACTATTTTTATTTTATTATAAATACATAGCCTAAATAATTACTATATTTTAAATTTTAGTAAAGTAAACACACAATTTTGAATTTTAATTTATGCATTGTATAATAATAATAATAATAAAATATTACTAATACCTGTTTGATTATTTACTTTTATCCTATTCAAAGTTAATTCTTATTTCGTATCAGTATAGATTTAAATCTAGTTTTGGGAAGGAGTCGCCAGGAATAATATAATTATTCTCTATTATTTACATTGTAATGAACTTGTGTAATAAAATGTAAAAAGTTTAAAAACTCAAAATTGATTAAGTATATATTAATAGAGATTATTTATAAATATTCTTTACTGCTTTTTTTATTATAAACTCTTTTTGTTCTGTGGGCACTAAGAGGGCCCTTTTAGCAAACCGTTATGGGTTTGATTTGATTTATTCATATACGGGTGTTAGTTGCGCTGGCCATTTCGCCCCGTGTATACCATGCGAAAATTACCGTACCAAGATCTATAAACACAAGATCTAGACACGATACTGTGATGCATCGCAACAGTCGCCATATTGGGTCCTTTGAGGTTGTTTGTACGGTGTTTCTAGAGTGAATTGGTTATTTTTTTCGATTTTAATTAGTTAAATTTCTCGTTATCTATTTTTTTTAAAATAGTTTGGTATCCAGCACCGAAAACGAAACAAATTCGGTTCGTTTTCCGCTGACAGATCCAAGAGAGTGATGATTTAACGGTTAATACAAGTAATGATTTATTAACGACTATATACAGATAAGCCAGATTTATTGGAATTGAATAATAATAAATTTTCATCGTAAATAATTGAAGAAATGCCTTAAAGATTTTTTGTCCCAAGGTGACATTTTATTGTTTGATGATATACTCAACTTTTATAATGTACATTAAGAATAAACATGCTCTGTTACGTTTTAGAAGCGTTTTTAACAATGTTTTTGGTACATTAAACATTACTTTTTTAGATTTAAAAAAATACTTATCATAGGAACCACATAATATTATCATAAGAAATATTCACTAATCAATTATTTTTAAAAACATTTATATTAATTAAATTATTATTAATCATTGTGAAGATTTCTGCTGAAAACCGAACAAATTAATAATTAATCCGGACCACGAATTTAAAAACCGGCCTGGTGGCAACACTAGATATGTCACATGTGATTATTGTATTGTATTTCCGCTTTCCACGGTGGCAAAAGTTAAAAATTTTCAACTTTTACCTAGTACTTTTACCAGTACCTATATAGGCCTAACAATCAAAAACATTCTATTTATTACTACATTCTTGAGAGTAATGTCATTTCATTTTTCATTTCCGCCATTTTGTTTCCACATACAAAAGAATAATGTTCTCTATTTGTTAACTTCATAACCGTTTAGTCCAGGAATGGAGAACTTATGACAGGCGTGCTCAAAGCTCCTATGGCACGTCAGAAAAAATATCTGTCACTCAATATATCACACGATTTCTTTTACTTCTTACTTTCTTACTTTAAAAAAATGATCTTAATTTAAGTTTTTATTATGGTTCACCTCAACATATCATCATCCTTTTCTCAATCAGCTATTTTAAAGTTATGTTAATTAAAGTATACGCACTTCATTTCTTTAAAAATAAATGTTTTTAGTCTAAAACTTCGCGCGAATAAATTATTTGAGAGAATTATGCCTGCTACATAACACGCGAACTCAAAAAGGTCCACCATCCCTGGTCCAGTCCAACAGTCTAGGAAATTCCGACGGAACATAACGGTACCATTTCACACTCGAAATAGGAGGACCTTCTTATCAAGTCCATTGTGGGTTCGGAAAGGCTCGCAGTAGGCCACTGGATGGTGAGGAACAGGACCCGACATATCTATGACCTACAGTCTAAGAAAAGTACCTGGTACGGGTCTCACCGAGCTGTAAGCTGATACCCTAACATAATTACTGTTATTTTTAAAACTTTACTTGTTACTAAATTGATTGATTAAAACATTTCAAATTTTAGTTCTATATTCTTCAGTGATTAATAAATATGTTGAAAATCGACTCTCAATATTTTTCATCTCCATGGTTTGACGAAGTCTTGTTCTAGCATCTTTTAACTTTTTTCTCTTTTGCTAAAGATATTACTGCAGATAAGCAAGATTCAATTGCTCCGATCATCTAAAAATAAAATATGTTTAATAATAAAAGTATCGCACTATATTCAACTATTAAAATTTTTTCTTACCTTAAACATAAAGTTTCTGTCGATATAAAAGAATTCACCAACGGATAATCCAATAGGCTTTTTCCCGAATCTTTTTATGAAATTTAGAATCTAAAAAAAAAAAAAAACTTAAATTTAACTTAAAGCAATTAAAATCATCCAATAGGACAATTTAATTAGAATAACGTATATTTTAGACTTTTTAATATTAATTAAAATATTATGTTCAACCCATCTTCCCCACCCCTGTATCGGCCTCTGGTCTACATTTTTGTATTACCACTGTAGGCGGTCGTTGTTGAACATGTTCTCTAATAAAAGAAAGCTCACTTCTTACATCAGTTTCAGCAATTGTGCCTTTATCATTTGCAGTCAGAAATTATTTGTATGTTATGCTAAATCGTCTTAAATTGATCCCTTTGGATATTTTAGCGCTTATGCATGCACTCGAATAATGAAATATTTTTTTTTGTTCCTAGAAAGATTTTTAAATGAACACCCTTTATATGATTACTTTATTGCTCACAACTACTGTGAGATATTTAATTACCTGTTCATATTTGTAGAACAAATAACTTTCTAGTTCAAATTTTACACATGCTTGAAATCTCACATGAAAATTGAAGCTAACTTTAACGAGCAATTATTTATTGTGACATAATCACAATGCCGGACTGCAATTTTTAATTATATTGCTAATTTATTCGATTTAAAATATGTTGTTCTCCATCTAAAATTAGTAGTGTCTTGCCCCTGTACATCACACTTTTCCTGATAACAGTAGTTATATCAAGTCATTTATGTAACTCCATTCAAAGGAAAACTATTGAATTGAATTCACACGACATCCAGTCGATACCAGAAATTCGTATATATATATAAAATATATATATATATATATATATAAAATCTTGCTATTATTTTTCTTTTCTTACTATAGCTTAAGGATAACAATGTTGAAACAATCATCTTTAATGTGAATTAATTGTTTTTGGCCACGAAGTGAATCAACTTTGTTTTTCTGGATTTTCCCTCGTTGCATTTTAACTTATAACATTTTGTTTTATCGTTGTACATTTATTTCATCAGATAAGCGTATCTTGTCTAATTTATAATGGCTAATAATTCTTTAAATTATTTAAAAAATCATGAAAAATCCCAAAAAACAAATCCAAAATTATTCTTCAGTAACGATGATAAATTTCTGCTTAAAGATAGAATCATACAAGAAATTTTTTGCATTTATATAAAACAACATATATATATAATATACCTTTTTATTTAGCATTTAGGTAAAATTATACTTTTTTTGTACAATTTCACACTTACTTTAAGTTGTTCTTTTACTGTCAAATTACGTAATAAATATAGTTCTATTTCGTTAAAATTTCCGTAAATCTGTTCAAAGAAATGACATAAAAATATATAAATTAACCTTAAAAACTGGAATAATGCAGTAATGGAAATGAATTTACCTGAGACGTGAAAAGACACAAAATATAACTTGTAACCGTACTTGCAGTTAAATTTAAAAAGGATTGAAATAACAATCGTATTTTGTGAAAAATATGTAAATCGTCAAACAAAACTCCACCGAGATAAAAACAAGCTGAATAAACCGAGTAAATATAAAATGCAGAAGTCAAATATCGGAAATTATTGTTGAAATTATCAATAAAATACAAAAGTTCCGAATGCTTATCAATCAACATATTAAAATTAAACTTTACATTTCTAAGATCTTTTTTTAATTCCACAAAATCCCTGGAGAGCTGATCGAATCTTTTATATATAATCCATCCAATAGTAAAAATTTGCAAAACGATAAGAATTATCGTCAAAAGACCATAACACACAATAAAAGCGAAATGATAATAACAAAAGAAAATCTCACCAATCAATTCCGTGTTTTGTTTCATAAAAAAATATAAATTTATTTCAGAAATTATTTTTAATGCTATTACTAATCCAACTATAGTAACGAATATTATGTTCATTAATATTTCTAAATTTTTAAGTCGAATGGATTCCTCGTCGTAAGAACTTATTGTGCCAGTAAAACGGAATTTTCTTCTGGAAGTTGTGCTGTAAATAAACGAAAAGAAAAATGTATTCATACTAATAGCAGATAAAGCGAATTCCGAATTTTGAGAAAAGGACTTAAAAACTTTCTTGCAAATTGCATCGCCATAAAATGTGTAGGATATAAGTAAACAGAATGTTGTCCATAAATATATTTCAATAAGAGTTAAACAAAATTTATTAAGAAAAAGCAAAATCTTTGGCTTATTTCGAGGATTTCCATCGCAATTACAATCGCGAATTACATTCAGACCAAAAGTCTTGGCAACTGAAAGAAGTGGCTTCATATGGCAAGTAGGACAAGAATTATTTAGACATTCACCCATTTTTAAATTTGAATGGCTAAAGAAAAACAAAATGTAGCCAATTAATATAAAGTTTTAATAAATGTATTAATATTCGATATTATTTAAAATTTCGAAAGTTATATATAAATAAAGGAAATTCTTCAACAAAGTATATATTTAAAATTCGCCAAGAAAAATATTTTCCAAATAAGAAATTACAGAAAGTTATCTCAAGCAGTTTTGCATATTTGAAATTCCAAAATAAAATTCATTTTCTACATTTCCGGAATGAATTCTTTTCATACAAGTAGATGATTCCAATAGGAAAAGGAAATCCTAAAAAAAAAACACAAAAATATTTTATTAAAATTAATAATTAAAATAGTCATTTATTTATTTTTGTCTTAATAAAAACCACATATATAAAACGAAAACGTGGACAATTTAAATATCAACCGACACAAGAAGTAAACGTTTCAAACTCATCAAACTGGAACGTCAAAGCGAAGTTAGAACCCTTTAACGATCTTATAATTGTTTTATTATTTCTACAATTAAATTTATAATTACACTTACAAATTATATTAAAATAAAGGCTTATTATAAAGTTAATTTTAAAAATTTGGTTAGAAAGTAAGCAATAAAAGGTTCCGAGATCGGTGTTAACCGTTTTAGTATCATCGAACCGGTTTTATATACATAACTAAATATTTTAACACTCGCTGCATAATTTTCCTAATATAATTTTAACAAAATGTTCACGGTGCCTACTTAGGATTAAGATATTCTATTTAACACCTATTGACTAGACCTAGCCTAATCCTAATTTTAACAAAAATAGACAATATGCTAAATTTTATCCTATAAATCCGAATATTAAAGGACCTGTCAGAGGCCGTGAATAAAACCGGTAAACTAGTTGGTATATAAAACCGTGAATAATTTAAATAAATGGCAATTCCCCATAAGATCCGGGAGACGTTCTGCCAAGGAGGAGGTCTTAACACATCGTCCGTGTGTTGTGTCTCCTTATCCTATCAATCCGTTCATCCGAATATTAAAGAAAAAATAATCCGTTAAATCAATAGAAATAATTTCGTCTAAAATATATTTGGCTTCGAGAAAATTCAAAGCGTAAAATAAATAAAACTTGCCAGGAGGATAATTTCGAAATAAACTGGATAAAACGAACACACAATTATTTGCTGCTACTATATATGGCAATTTATACATACCGAAATCGATCGGATTCTTTCATATATTGATGAAATTCTTCAGCATATTTGATTTACTAAAATAGTAAACAATGCAGAATAGACAAATATGAATAAAATAATAACAACTGTTTGAGGAACAAATATTTTATGGATGATCCGTGATTTAATGTCATATTTCTAAAGATATGACTTAAGTTTCCATTTATATTTTGGACTTTGGAATTAATTAAAACAGAGTCGATTGATGCACCGGGGACTCTACTACTAATAGCTCTAAGGTTACAAAAGTGGCGTAATAAATATTTTTGACATTTCGAGCGCTGTAATCGCTTTGCGGTGAAAGTTTTGCTCGAGATAATCCAGAATAAGAAATAAACATTTGAAATTCATTCAAAAAAATGAAATTTTATCATTTTTAACTCAGATATTACATTGTACTTTTTAAAGGACTCTTCTTAAATACTATTTTAATTCGATTTTGAACATGATTTATTCATAAATGTCGTGAACATTAATGAATACTAAAGTGTAAAATCATTTTAATAGAATTTAATTAGACCTTATATTTCCTTGTTTATATAATTTATATAGGGAAAGGTGGGGCAGGATGAGGACTTTAAGGTCTGAAAAGTCGTAAGATGGCAACCACTTTAATGAAAACAATAATTTATTTTATTCTCAGCAACTACAACATTTGGTAATCTATATATATAAAAACGAATGTACAGTATGTCTGTCTGTGTGTGTGTGTGTTTGTCTTTCATGCATTACCACACCATTTATCCGATTGCCATGAAACTTTGGGAAGTTGTTTAATACATTCCCGCGAAGGTTTGTGGCATATGTGAAGATCGCCATTTCCCCCCTTTCAAAAATATATTTATATATGGATTAAGGCTTTTATGTCCAACAGATGGCGCTAACTTCCGACGACCTAAGTTTGCTTTTCTGTGAGGCATTATGCTTTTCTGTGAAAATGGACCTAAGCAGATCATTTTCTACCTATCTATATAAATAAAATACAACGTTTGTTTGTTCCTGCCGATTCCTTTGAAATTTTAACACAACGTTGCATTCGAATATGCACGTGTTTTTATATAATATACATGTCGAAATTCCCCCTACGGGGGGAGATGGACGGGATTAAGGCTTACCGTGAAGAACTCCGCTTCTATTTATACTATTTTACATGCGGTTTTTTGCGTTTTTAATTGCGTTTTAATAGGTGACGTCAACAGAATATACACTAAAAAAGGGATTTTTCGATATTCCCCAGCGGGGAAAGGGACAGGATTAAGGCTTACCGTGAAGAACTCGGCTTCTATTTATACTATTTTACATGCGGTTTTTTGCGTTTTTAATTGCGTTTTAATAGGTGACGTCAACAGAATATACACTAAAAAAGGGATTTTTCGATATTCCCCAGCGGGAAAAGGGACAGGATTAAGGCTGACCGTGAAGAACTCGGCTTCTATTTATACTATTTTATGTGCGGTTTTTTGCGTTTTTAATTGCGTTTTAATAGGTGACGTCAACAGAATATACACTAAAAAGGGATTTTTTGAAATTCCCCCCATGGGGGAAGTGTTACACATTTATAATAGATACATTTTGAGCCACAACAACGCGTGGTCGGGTCAGCTAGTTATTCATAAGATATTATTGATTAGTCCTTAAATACATACTTAGTTAAATAAATTATTGTTTTTTTTTACATATTTCACCTTCCATAGATCTCGTAACAATTTGCCCCACCCTGTTAGCAACTAGCCCCGAACCGGGGTAAGTTGTTACTTTCTGACTTTAGGTATTGTATTATTAATTATAAAAAAATCTTACACAAAACAACCCCAAAAACTGTCTTTATAGCAAAGTTAGATATATTACTAAATTTTAATCTCTCTATACTTAGGCTAGAATTACGTTTTCTTAACAAATTATGACGTTGATTAAAAAAACGGAACTTGTAGCCCCGCTCTCCCCTACAAGAAGGGCAAATTAAAATGGTTAAACTGTCGTTCCCATTTATCACAATGGCTACATTTAGCCCAACTCTCTGTAGATACAGTGTATAACCCTTCACAATATAGGCATTCTGTGTCGTTTGTCTTTTGTTTCTTGTTAGGCCTACCCTTGCTGATGCTTGTAACTTTTGATTTTGCGGAATTTCTTTCGGTAAACAAAGACTGTTTTCCTGGGGGTGCCGAAACTGCTGTTTATTGTTTCTGTTGTTCCATCAGCTGCTGCTTGTACGGTGTACTCAAAGGTTTCATGAAAGCCACATCCAATGGTTGCAAGCGATGTGTGCAGTGAGGAGGGAAACATAATAATATAACGCCATGATCTCGAGCATAGTCAATGAGCTTAGTGTTTTTTGAGTGCGTAGAATGTCTATCTAAGAGCAAAAGGACAGGACTTTCTTTTAAGGCTCGTGAAAGCTTTACAAATCGTTTAAACCACGAAATGAAAATGTCACCTTGCATCCACCCACTTGGATGACACTCTGCCCAAGTCCCAGGTGCGGCACCATTCAGCAATTCTTGCTTCATGCGAAGTCGAGGGTAAACAGACATTGGCGGTAGATCCAGCAGCATTGAAGCAAACTTCAACTGTTACTGTCTGCCTCCTTTCATCAAAAGTTAAGGCACCTACTTGCCGTCTCCCCTTTACGATACAATCCTTCCTTTGGACTTGGGCACGCACGAAATTCCCGTTTCATCGCAGTTGTATATGCGTTCTGGAGTTAATTTATATTTATCAACTACAGATGATAACAGCTCAAAGAACGCTGTAATCGCCACCTTATTAAACCCAACAGCACGAGCTGCTGACGTTGCTTCCGGAATTTTCAACGATAGGTTAGAATTTCGCTTCATGAAACCCCGGAACCATTCAATTCCAGCTTTACGTCGTTCATTGTCAAACTTCCGCTGTTTTCCATTTCGCTCTGCTAGTTGATAAACGAGCTTTCTGAGATCCAAGCTGCTTAAACCAAACAATCGAGATTCCATAGACTTCAAATATGACGGCCGGATGGCCGAGCGGTAAAGGTGGCAGCCTACCGCTCTGGGGGACCCGGGATCGAATCCGAACGGGTCGAATAATCCCCAGGAATTTTTCGGGGGGTGGTCCGTTCGGATATGTCGGGCCCCGTCCCTCACCACCCGGTCGCCCCATTGTGGGCCTGGCCGAACTCATAATGGGCCTACTAAAAAAAGGCCCTCTTAGTGCCCACAGGGCGGAAAGAGTTAAAAAAAAACAAAAAAAAAAGACTTCAAATATTCCACCAGCTCTGCCTCCTCTTCAGGAGTGAAAACTGGGTTAAAACCACCCAAGATTCCCCTTAGAGGACGTGATGTTTCTCCAGACTTGCCCTTTTACCTGTGTATTTTAACTTTTCTTCCTAGTGTACTCTGAGGCACATTAAAAATAGTAGCGGCTCTCCTGTAGCCCATTTCACCCTTCAAAACACTTTCCACAGCATTTTGCATCGACAGCTTTGACCAGCTATGTCTATTAGATTTCCTCACGTAGTTGCGAATCATTTTTCTAAAACAAAAATACTGTATGGAGAAACAGTTAAAAGACGTCGAGTAGCCTACGATATATTAACTAGAAGACCCATTTATTAATGTATAAATGGAATATTAACGATAAATATATCAAAGCAAAAGTGCAATGAATATTAATCATAAAATACATGGAAGCTCCGAGAAAAAATTAATGAATTATTTTCCGAATGAACAAATATAAAAGCTTGAACTTACTCGTATTTACTTTACCAGACGATACTGTCACTTCGCGCATGCTCAGTTTCTTCGCTATTTTGTAAGCAGACGATATTTTTTTGGTGAAAAAAATTTTTATTTCGATTGTTATCTCACATTTTATTTCTTGTTAAGATAGTATTTAAATTTAAAAAATGTTTTCATAAATAAAATAAAAAGAGATTTTTAAATAATGTTTTCACACGCGGTCTCATCGATATCGAAAATTAGCGCGCCTCAAATTTTCTTGATTGTTTAAATATTTTCTGAATTGTTTCTTAAGTAACACGTGTAACAATAGGAATTTAATAAATTAAAATTTGTAATAATTGTTTATTTTAAATAAATAAATTGTGATTCAATTTTGTTTTTAAATTTTTCTATCATTTTTTTGAGATGACGCCTCAAAAATCAGATAATTTATAATTTCTTTATAATTTTTAAAAACATTTACATATATAAAATTTAATTTTTTAGACCAAAACGAAGTATATAATTTGTACAAAATTATATTCCGATTTATTTAAATGGAGAATATTCTCTAGCAAAAACAATGTATAAATCGTATGAAAAATGTGCGCCTCTATAAAAATAAAGCATAGGTATAAAGTTTCAATATTCTAAATATATATTTTAAAACGTTTATATTCTCCTCTCGAAATATAATAAAGTAATACAGTATATACTGTATAAATTTATTACAGTTAGATATGATTTAAAAGTGGAATATTTCATTTTCTATAAAAAGATCATTTTTAAAATTATTATTTTATATATTCGAAAAGGTGATATAGATCAATACAGCATCATCAACCTTTACATTTCCGGTAAAAAGACGAAAAAATAGCAGAAAAACTAACGTTTTCGAATCTCACATCGAGATCTTCTTCAGGTTCGTTACTAGAATGTAATGGAATTCGAACTATTCTGCTATTTTTTCGTCTTTTTACCGGAAATGTAAAGGTTGATGATGCTGTATTGAACATTATGTGTACCGGTACTGACAGGTGAAGGTTGTTTTCAGGTGATATAGAATTACCAATGACAACGAATTTAAAACTAGTCCACTGCACTATATTGCGGTGCCTCTAGCCAGCAGCAGAATTCGTGACCAACCTTGGGCAAGATGGCATCTTGCCCCAACGTGTACTTTTCACACTGACTGCAAACACGGGTCAGCTTTATTTCAAAACTAAACAATTTCAGTCTTAAAGGTTACTTCGAATACCATAATATCTTCATCTAAAAGGTAATGTAAAAGTTCACAATACAGTAATACTTATTTTGTAGAAACTTTGTAGCAGGAGTAAAATTAGATGAAGTATTGCTGAAACATAGAAAACTGTTTTCCTTCCAAACAAAGAGAGCGATTCGGACGTTCTCTCGTCTCGTGATCCCTTTTGAAGTTGACATTTAGTTCCCCAAATAACAGCTAGATGACAGCACGTTAACCACGAATAAACAGACGTCCTAGTCTTACCCCATGGCCCCATCTTGCACCACCTTCCCCTATATCAGTGGCGTGCCGTGACATTTGATGACAGGGAAGCTGTGTTTCTGTAAGAAGCCGACTTCCAGGGGCAATCAGTTAAATGCGCGTCAGTGATGGTCTAGGGCAGCGGTTCTTAACCTTTTTATACTCGCCGCCCACCAAATATTTCATAATTTTTTTGTGACCCCCATTTTTTAATAATAATTTATATTTGATAATTTGATAATTTATCTATAATAAATTGATTTTTTTATTATTGCTTTATTTTTTATATAATAAATGTAAATCATAACTTTATTATTTCATTATCTATTTAAATAACATGAAAACTCATTAATTTTTAACAGAAAATAAAATAAGAAACATGTCGATAAATCGATCCAATGTCGATGCTAAAACTAAACTAAAACTAAAACGCCCACTTGTGGTAAGGATTTTGCATAAATTTTGCAAAAATATTTAAATTTTCAAAGCCTACTATTTTTCCTAATTATTTTTAAAATTCCAAGCATTAATAGTTTCTTAAAATTGCTTTGGAATAAAAGAAGTAAATACTGCGGTGTAAGTAGCATATTTACATTTATTTCTTCTGTACTAACAAAGTTGTATGTAGGAAGAAATACAAAATAAATAAATAAAAACTAAATAGGAAAACTTTATCTTTCTTATTTCACTTTTCGATACGATATTCGGATTATACATCAATTTTCTTTTTATTATATTCTGAAGGAAATTTTGCATAATTTGGCGGCCCCCGGCAAACTTTTTATGGACCCCCAGGGGCCGCGGTTCCCTGTTAAGAATCACTGGTCTAGGGTCCATTCGTATTCATTTGTTCGATAAGCCAGTAAAAACTGTAGACTTCTCTAAATGTATTTTTAATATCACAATTACATTCTGAATCGCTAGCCACGATATAAGGGCTAAAATTAAAAATAAATTATAAAAACTTACTCGGTGAAATAAAATGTGCGGTGGATATACATACCTGGTACAATGTATTGTTCGATTGTATTAATATACTTTTAAAGAAAATTATAATTAAAATATAGCTTTGTAAAGAAACGTACATAAAAATAACATAAAATAGTCATTACTTTTTAAATCTTAAAACAATCCACTTAGTCAAATATCTTGATACGAGTAGCTAATGGATGGAACTAGTGCCGGTCCAGGTAGGTGTGTAGTGAGTGTGTGCGTGCCAAATCCCGAGGGTGCCGATACCGGTCAATGTCAAATGCCTCTTTTGTCGCATCACTAGTATATCTCAAAGGACGCCACAGGGCTGTTGTAAATTTTAAACGTTTCTCACCGTAGCTGTAAAAATCTAACTATGTTAAACTTAATAGTCATTCGTTTTCTAACTAATTCGTTTTAATACCAGGTGTACACGGAAATCAGTTTCCCACTGTACTGAGCGAGTGATTGGTTCTGTTAAGCTTTTGTTGAAGTAAAATTCTGGCTCTTTCAACAGGGTTTTATTTATGTCCCCATTCCCTAATCTCTTAATTATTTAGTCACTTCTTAAGTAGAAATAAGTCGAAACCAGTTACTTTGTACCTGAATATCTGTAGTCTTGGGAAAACAGTGGAAAGACAAATTTTTATGACAACGGATATATAAATCGTAAATTTAAGGAAAATAAATTCTAGAGTTTTTTTTTGTACCATTGTATGTACTGTACGTCTCATTCATTAAATTTGGTTGTAAATGATGCTGCCAAAGTAACAGTTAATTTTTAACACTGTACTAGAATTGTACACGTTTTTTCTGCATCCCCTTACAGATGAGACATACTAAATCGTAATATCACCGGTTTAACATCGAAATCCGTAAGTAATATAAGATGGGAGAGCGGAATAAACGCAGAATAAATATATCAAATATTTTAATGGAGTTTTTTTAAACTCCTGTCAACTATACAGAACTATCATAAAAACGTGCCAGTAAACTCCTATCGGTTGGGTTGTTATAAATCTAGTCTAGGGTGGGCAACCCTTTTTATAACATGGGCCAGAATAAATTTTACGTTTTTTTCCGCGCCGTAGTAGTTAATTGACGCCTTCTTGTGACTCGTAATTTTTTTAGTCTGCAAATATGAAATAAATATATAAAAAGTTAATTACTGCATTTATTTCTCTTATCGTTTTCGAAAATTACAAAGAATTGGAAAAATAACTATTAATTAGTTATTTTTCCAATTTAATAATCTATTAAAGATCTCGCGGGCCGGATAGAAACTTTTCGCCAGCCGTAGCTGGCCCGCGGGTTGCCCGCCGTTGATCTAGTCTGCTCGTGATTCACATAATCGAGCGAGGGTGGCCGAATATCTAGCAGGCGGCTAACAGCCCACAACCGCTCCGGGATATAAAGTCGCGTACTCTTTACGCGTGTGTCGCTTCTACCAGCTAAACCGTGACGTTTGTGCTATGTAAAGCGCATGCGCCAATGCCTATAATCTGGCTGCTTGGAAGTTGACAGGCAGGCGGATAACAGCCCACAACCGCTCCGGGATATAAAGCTGTACTCTTTACGAGTGTGTCGCTTCTACCAGCTAAACCGGGTGAGGTTGGTGCACTGTAAACCGCATGTGCTAATGCCTATATAATCTGGCTGATTGGAGACTGACCCGGTTTCGACATTCCTTCCGCCACCGAATTATTCGAATATACAATAGCAATCTTATCGTTTTTTTTTCACATGTAGTATAGAAATTTGTAAAAGATACATAATGCAGTTATAATAAAATATTAATTTTAATTAATTCAAAGTACGTTAAAATATGAAAATTTATATTTTATAAAATTCAAGGGAAGGTCATTGGAAGGTGGAATCGGCGCTTCCATCGCTTCCAATGACGGCACGCCACTGCCCTATATACAGTATATATATAAACATTGAAATAGGTGTCAGTAAGCTATCAATAATTCTTCATCCATATGCTACTTTTGATGATGCAGAATATCTTATAAACTATCCAAAATGTAGATTTAATGTGAACGTCATAAGAAATGTAACTTCACATGTCAAAGATACAAAACTGTATGACATTCAAAATGCTATTTCTCACAGTACCGAATTGAGTAAAATTGTATATTTTATATAGTAGTAAAATCAATAAATTATTTAAAAAAATTAAGTTTGCCTATATTTGAATTAATAAAGCTTTTTCATTTTGAAAAAAATTGTTTCATTTCGTTTTGTATTAAAATTTGTTTTATAAATTATTAAAAGTCATTTATACACGAATTCTTTTATCAATGAAATTTTGAAATCAAGCAATGTTTTCAAATTTATCGAAGAAATTTAGCCTATAAAGCACCCGTTTCTACTGCACTTCTCGTTAATTTGCTAAAAACGAAAATAAAAATAAATAATTCTTTTAGTACATTAATTTTTTACTTATGATATGATTATAAGTAAAATAAATTATATACTTTGGCAAAGCTTCATTTTTCGAATGATCACATAAAGCTTTCATTTCTAAGAGACTTAGTCTCAAACTTTTGGCGAAATTTTCTGAATTTGTCGATTTATTTTTAAAACTTGATATGCAGAAAGTGAGACAGTCTTTCTCGTGATTGTAAGTGCAACAGTAACCGTCTGCAACAACAGGTCCATATCCGCATATAATGTCGTAATTATTATGAAACTGTAAAGAAAATTCTTCAAAGTTATCGACTAAAAATATAGAATGAGAAATTAGAAGAAAGTATTTGATACTCGATGGACACGTAATCGGTAATTCATAAAATCCTTATAAAAATCTTCTCCGAACAGAGTCGGTTCGGATAATCCTTTAAGTGCTGCAATTCGTTTGAGGCACATCAGATGATTATCGGGTCCTTCTCCATTCAGCGTCTACGTAAAAAATAGTGTTTGAATTTTTCGTGCTGTTATAATTGTAAATTGTTGACGGACATGCTGCTTGAAACTCACGTGAGTGAAAATCTCCGTTTGTTTATCTACTGCTTTCCGAAACTTCTGAAATTTTGTAACCTATAAAAGAAATATGTTGGTATAGACATAATAAAAAGTTATGGTTAATGTTACCTTAGGTTCCAAGATGGCGACTCGTCTCTGATTCTAGCAAGGAAACAGTGGGGACGCATGTTTTTCTAAACCTAAATTATTCTAACCTAAACCTAATAATTATTAGCAACCAAATTATTAGAATAGGTTAGGTTTAGGAAAACGTGCGTCCAATATTTCCTTGCTGGAATCAGAGACGAGCCGCCATCTTGGAACCTAAGGTAACATTAACCAAAGCTAAACACGAATTAATTATATTCGGGTTATTGTTTGAGATCATACCCAATTTACAGAAGAATCAAGTAAATGTTTAGCAAACTCCAGAACTTCTTCACTGCACGATCGAATGTTGCCCACGCGTCCATATCTGAATTTTCTCAAACCTCCACTAGCAAAAGATGATGCCAATTTTTGATACATTCTAAAACGAATAGAGTTTTAATATTCCTTAAGTGTTAAACATTCCTGTAGAATTTAATAGATCGAACCTATAATATGCCAACTGCATACTCAATTGAATGAAAATATCAGTATTAATATTCTGCTTCTTAATGAATTCTTTACCGAATTCGGTAAATTTCATAATGTATAAATCTGTCCCCTCAAACATTCTGAAAATTATAGAAGATAAGTAAATATGTTTGATTTTCTTGGTATTAAAAGAATAAAATTTCTTACAAATCAACCACGAATGATGTTTTTCTGATACTTTCTTTTATTGACTCTTGTAATTCCCATTCAATTCTTTCAAATTTTAACTGATCCTCAGACTTTCTTTGTGGAAATTCGAGCGATCTATATTTGTTTAAAAGAATTCTTTGTTGTTATTTTATCAAAAAAAGGTAAAATATAAACAAATGCAATCTACAGAAAATGTAAAAATTCTCCACAAAATCGTAAAACAGCGATTCCTTCGGATACAGAATTTTCCATGCAAATACCGTTGATACCATTCTTGGTCACAATAAACTACAAAAAAAAAAAAAAAAAAAAAAATGTAATTGTCAACAAATGTATACTGGATATATAAAAGATGTAGCAGGAAGAGCTAATATGTTGGCAAGAATTTATTATTGAATTACTAGTAACATAAAATTCTGTGTATAATTACGTAGCAGTTCGATAACGATGTTTTATTTTGCAAAGTGTGTCTTAAGAAAAGACATTTATTTAGAATATTCATAAGAAATTATTCGCGCAACGTCTGGAATAAGGAAAACGGTGTGGTACTAGTCATTCGGAATTCTAATCTACAGTCGATTGGAATCTGGATTAAAACATAAGTATATCAAACATCGCGAAGCCCGATATGTGTATAGAAACGTAACCAAACGATAGCCTTAAATAATCGGGCTATAACTCCGCTAATTCAATAATTAATACTCACCGCGTAAGATTATATCTAAATTTAAATACATCTGGAAGCGAAGGCTTGCTCGGGTTCCGGAGTGGAGCAACTGGCAAGCGGAGGTTTAAGACCCGCTCCGGATCAGTTCTTTTCTTCCAGATGATTCTAAATTATTTATTAAATTATTAAAATTATAATTATTAATTTAGTTAAGCCATAGCGCCTAACGTTTACCTCTAGTAGCGAATTACTTAGTATTAATCATTAAATTAGAAGAGTTGTAATCCGATTATTTAAGGCGGTCATTTGATTATGTTTCTGGATTAGAACTTCAGAGTTTTTCTTGTATGATTTGGTCTAGATATGCCAAGTCATTCCTTTCACTAAGTCAATTGCATCGTGAGAGCCGTGAAAACACCTCACAGGTAGACGAAAAGAGTAGTGATCTGCGGAGAGGATTTAATTGGATTGATGATAGGAGGCAACGTAATATTTGGGCATTCCGCTAAGGAGAATGCTTCCGGAGTTTCCTATGAAAAATTAGTCCCTATTTAGGTGTTAGACATCTGAAATAAATCCGGAAATTTGCACACGGTCATCCCGCTGATGAAGCGCAAACCCTATCTAATTTATAGGATCGACACATATATCACATTGTGGAATTATAGACTTGCGCCTTGTCTATTGATATCTATTTTGCCTAAAGTATAAAGCAAAGCTAATGGATTTCAGAATTTTTATAACTACTGTAATGAAAATTACTTCAAAATATATTAATAAATGTTAAATTATATGATATATTGATTGAAGAAATTTATATTCTGTAGATAGTATTTGTCAAATTCTGTAAAATTTACCTGGATAAAATTATCAAACCATCTATTCGCACTGGAATGTCCTATTCTATTTCCATGAAGAATGTGATGAGCCATTTTTTCCAGACGAACATCCGAAAATGTTTTAGATTCCATTTCGTTCCTCGCCATCTTTACCGAATCGTCCATACAAATAACGAATAAACAAGTTTCGATAATACCGAGTGATCGCTTATTGGTTGCGTCTGAAAATATATTAATATATTAACTGTACGAATGTAATCATATAAACATTTTGACTTACTTTCCATTAAAATTTTTCTAGTTTTTGCCCACATTCTTCGATTATCTGCAGTCAAAATCCCAATCCATTTGTAGTTGAATCTAAGCTTGCTCTCTTTTTCTATGTCTTTCAGCTTTTCGGCTATGGCATTCTCACTGGGAATTGATAATAAGTCTGGAAGCGTCAGCGTAAAAAACTAAAAAGATGCATTGTCACGTAATTTAAATATAGATGCAAGATTTAAGTAAATCTTTCGAAAGACTTATTTTACTGACTTGATTATTACAAGCCACAACAATATGTCTGCTAGTTTTGTTAAAAATCTGTTCATCTATATCCTCTCCCGGTCTTCTATATACAGAAAATAAACGTTGATAGGGGACCATGGATAGACGATGCCCTTTTACTAATCCCGTTGACGTATCTCTCATTACTTCGCCACTAAAATATTTAATAATTTAGTTACTATTAATTTATTATTTTCTCTCGAGCATCTTGAAAATTTATTAACCTTTCAACCTTCTGTTTGAACATGAGAGAGAAGATTATGAACTTGGCGATATAGCTGCAAGTGAAAATAATATTGTCGAGAAAAATATAATATAATTTAGTCTATGTTTAGATATTACTTAAATCTGTCGTCTTCATTTCTAAATTCTCGTCTCGGTAGCAAAAAGAAAGGACTAGAATACACCGGTAAGGGTACAGGATTCTTTAAATATTTTTCCTCTAGCCAAATACTAGTTACCTATATAATTTAGTAGATCTGTTAATTATGTATTAACTTATATATATTATGTAAAACAAAGATTTTACATAATTATCATCATTTTCGGCATATTCTTTTAAATATAGCTGTAATCGTTCTCCTTCCCCTCCCGGTTTTTCGAATTCCTTAACAGATTTTTCGGCCCGTAGATATTGATCGTCGTTAACAACAGCCTTTATCCCTTGCAAGAATCTCTGCATGGTGATTGAAAGCTCTGGAACGGGTGGTTTTGGTAGATTCTATAAAGAAATATCTTTTAATTAGTTGAAATTTGCCGAAACTTATGTATTATATAAAATACCTTTTCATTATATTCCATTTTCTTTTTCTTTAATTCTTGTATTTAAGTATTTCTTAAAATTATAGTATTTTGAAATTTTATTGCGAATTTGTCATTGTTTAATAAAAAATATTTGTTTAGTAAGAATGGGATAATTTTTTTTTTAAATCAAAATTATTAAAACATTACAAATGAGGTAATATATTCCTGAATATAGAGAATATACGATAAAATTTTGTGACTTCTTCGCTACAGTTTCTAGCGATTGTGGGCAGTGGCTAAGAGATACGTATAAACTGATATTTTTAAAATATATGAAGCATTTTCCGCAACAAATTAGCATAATTATATATATATCCTAATACTGTATTATATAAAAATGCAGTCTACATTCATCAGTACTTATTTATTTAATATATTTTTTATAACATTTAAAAGTTTAAATTTGTACGGATAAGTCAGTGGAACGTTATAGCTTCATGGGCGCCAAACAAATTTGAATTAGGAGACTCCGTGTACAGTGTTGGCTTCATTCTTCTTCGGGGAAAATATTTTCTTATAAAAGATTGGTTTGAAGCCCCTTGTTGGTGGAGGTCCCAGGCAATTTCCCTTTTTACTCATAAGATAACGCGCCACTGGAGCTATGGCGATTTCAAGGAAAAGATCGGGATAAAGTTTTCACAGACTGCATTTCTAGTATGTTAATTATGATATTTATAATAATGCAAATTAATTAATACTTTTTAATTAATTTAAGTAGGAGTTGTAAACTAGGAGCCGTGTGGTCATGGGTGGTAAACACATCATCTTATCACTCTGAGAATCAGGGACAGGAATCCCCAGGAATGTTTTTATTGGCTTCACCCTCCAGCTACCTCAGTTGTGGGCTTTGACAACCCATAATGAGTGTTATTAAATTATTTTAATTTTAAGAGGTTTACCCTCGAAATTTTATGTAATTAATTATTATTATATCACCTTGTAGACAGTATATTAATGACACTAACAATAGTTTAGATATGTACTGTATTGTATATTGTACATATAAAAAATAACATACACCTAAATTATAATTCTAAATTTTGATTTATGTAGCATTATAGAATATTTTATTTTTGAATATTTAGAGAAATTATTTGTAGATTTATACTTATTTTAACTTTAATTGAATTAAGAGGACCCACATTTAAGATTTATTTTAGCATTTCTAAATTCTGTGACGTATATCGTTTATTCAAGCAATATTATCAGATTATTTCAAACAATTAGGCTGCACTTGGCTGCCAAAATACAAAAAACAAAAATTTAACAAAACTGTTTCATTTTGAAATCAATAGTTTTGCAACATAAAATCTGAGAAATGAAATACTTTCATGTGAATAAATGCAATGACCGGGAGGACATTAACATATAAAAATATAAAAATTAGAAGAAACAATAAACGTCTTCACATTGCATCCTTATCATACACCTCGGGAACACAGCTATTTTTTATGATTGTGCCATCATCCTGGATTTTTTTTAACGTGTTTTACATATTGAGGTGGGATGAATAGCCTTTGATAAAAGGTCGATTTCACCGAAAAGACAGTTGCATCTCTGAAGTGTGTAAAAAGAACGTAATCTGAAGACGTTTGTTGTTTTAATTTTTATATATGAAATATTTTTATTTGTAAGAATTACAATCCAAAATTGAATTCTTGTACAAAATTTATGAGAGGTGATGTCTAGTTCCTTTTTTATTTTAAGCAAAATGATTGATTAATTGTATTTTTTCACATTTCATTTTTGTCTCTTTCCTACTAAGATGGCCTTTTAAATCATATTCATCGTAAGTTTGTCCAGGCCCACCATAAGGGCGACTGGGTGATGAGGAGCAAAGTCCGATATATCTGGGCGAGGCAACCCATGAAAAATTCCCAAGTTGTTCACCTGGATTTGATCCCGGATCTCCCAAAGCGCTAACCCAGTGGTTTTCAACCGGGGTGTCGCGGTACACTAGGGTGGTTTAACATTATAGTGATGTCGTGAAATATAGCGTTATCATAACATCTCATACGCGTGTTATTAAAGTACGAAAAGCGCAATAACTCTACATTTATAAAGGAGTAGGAATGCCGCAAGAAAAAAAAAATACCAAGTCAAAACTGCCACTATTAGAAAAAGATTGAAAAACATCGCCTTAACTACTTCGGCCATACAACCATCGATTAATGTTCCTGTGAACTTTTTCGTATTTTGTAGAAATTTTTACGATTGTTTACACAAACTTTTTCAGGTTTTTGCATCTTCAGATAACGATATACCGTAATTGTATTAATTTAAAACTTTTGAGAAATTGTAATAAAATATATAAACATAAATTACATTCTCATACTATCTCCCAAGCCCTCGACCTTTAATCACCAAAATTTAATGGCATCAATCCCTCTAACACACAAATCTCCCGAGAAATTTCACAAATTTTCGACAAAAAGCACAGCAGTTATTAGGCTTAAAATGAATGAAGAAAATCTTGGTTCCCCATAGAGTCCGAGCGCAAGTTACTCGCGCGCCGCCCTGGTGGCAAATATTTACATAACATATAAGAGTTCGCTAAAGAATGCATATGCGTTATATCTGAGACATTTCGAAAACCGTACCTAGTTCAGTAAATCGCTTATTGTTTTTTAATTTGTATTTGAGTTATAATATTAAAAATGGGTAAATCAAATGTAAATTGTTGTGTTTGGACGTTCTAATACACTAGCAAACACGCAACATGTAACGCCGAAAGTTTCATTTTATTGTTTTCTGGCAGGTCTACACCTTAAACAGAAGCGCCAAATTTGGATAAATTTTGCTAAAAGACAAAAGGAAGAAATACAAAATTTATTGTTAATTTTTAAAAAATTGACACGAATAATTTTATAAAAATATCCTTGTAAATTTAGTAAAAACGGATCACAGTGGCTACCCTCTAAATCAGCACGGATATGCAGTATGCATTTTATAGATGGGGAAAAAAGTGAAGATCCAAGATGTCCAAATTATAATCCAACAATCTATCCTGAAAAAAGAAGCAATGAAGAAAATTGTCGACACGAACAGTCAATGAAGAGATATAAACACCTAATGAACAGAAGGAATATTTTATTTGAAGAAGCAGGAAGACACCTTTGATGTACCAATTGAAAACAATTTTTTAGACCCTAAACAAAAACGTGATTTTGGAACTCAAACAGAGGTTACAAACGAACGGTTTGGAGACTTAAAAATTTTTTATTTGCATGACTAGTAACAATGTTTCTGAAACTCAAGTTTCCCATATTAAAATGATTTCAAAAGAATGTGGAGAAAATCATAGGTCATGTCATTTTAGTGGTGTAGCAAATTTTCATGATGATCAATCTTTAAAAGATCTAATATCAGTAGGATTCGATGTTTTCAATTTACTTTTAGACACGCTCCCAAACAGTCCTGTAAGAATTTATGAATTGTCTTGGGAAAATAAGTTACTAATTTTTCTAATGAAGTTAAAGTTGGGTTTGTGCTATTCAGCATTAGGTGCATTGTTTGGAATTCATAGAACCACCATTAAAACATAGTTTTTACAAATTTTAGGAATTATTTTTGTTGCAACACAAGATTGGATTATTTGGCTAACAAAATTATCTATTAAGGCTACATTACCTCAATCATTTAAAGAAAATTATCCTGAAACAAGAGTAATCATCGATTGTACAGAAATTAAAACTTAGAAGCCATCATCAGTTCAACATCAAATTCAGTTTTATTCCTACTATAAATCTGCTTGTACTGTAAAATATTTAATTGGAATTGCCCCATCAGGACATAACTTTTCTTTCTAGTGGGTATGGAGGAAGAAGTACAGATTCGTTTATAATAAATGATTGTGATATTCTACAAAAACTGGAGGAGGGAGATATTGTTATAGCTGATAGAGGGTTTCCTCAAATTAAATTGGGTGTCGAAAATAAAAATTCTATTTTAATTATGCCTCCTTTTTCAAAACCAAATCAAAATCAGTTTAGTGCTAATGAAATGGACGAAACATACAAAATTGCTCGCGTAAGAATTCACGTTGAGAGAACCATTGGTAGAATTAAAATTTTTGAAATATTGAACTGTAGATTACCCATTTCACTTCTTCCATATGTAGATAAAATAATGTTTGTTTGTGCAGTATTAGTAAATCTGCAGCCACCAATTATGAGTGAAATTTTTTTTATTGTGAAAACACTGAAACTTAATACTATTTACAATTGCAGGTAAATAATAATTAAAGTAGAACATTTGCATCGTCTCTAATAGTGAATAAATGAACGTCTCATTTTTTTCCACTAAGTATTACATTTTGTACAGTACATCATTATAGATAAATAAATAAGAAAATTGAATATTTGTTACATATAAAGCTAATTGGATTTGTGTATAATATATGCTATTTTCTTTTAAATAAAGTTTAGAACTTTTAAACTCTAAATATTTTACAAATATCTCATTTGTCTCGAAATCAACAATTTTTTAAAAAATCTTTACACGTGTAAGGGCGTTTAATTTCGAGTAAGCTAAACTAAAACTAAAAGCTAAATTAAAAAACAATAAGCGATTTACTGAACTAGGTACGGTTTTCGAAATGTCTCAGATATAACGCATATGCACTCTTTAGCGAACTCCTATGTGTTATGTAAATATTTGCCACTAGGGCGGCGCGCGAGTAACTTGCGCTCGGACTCTATACACACTAGCGCTAATACATAAAAAGATCCCAAACTTTTTTTTTATAGCATTTCTCGACGTTTCAAGGTTCAGAGTCCAAAATATGCAAAATTTTGGTGGGACATTTTTCGACCGACCGCATAACTTATGTTATATATAACAAAGCTGAGAAAGTAATAATTATATTTTTAAGTGAGAATGAAGAAGAGATTTAAAATACACTTATGTACTGTACACACTGGTTTAATTAAAAAATCTCTTAGCCAACTTTCAAATTAAATAACTGTGGTCTGATAAGTCCATTGGAGTAATAGCAAATTAGTAGCTATTAAGAATATTAATTATGAAACAAGGCAAAAAAATAAATAATAATAGAATAATATAAAAATTTATTTTGTTAGGTAATTTGGATCAGTGGCGCATTATATCGATAGCTTCATGGGCGCCCAAGCAAATTTGAAGTAAGGGGCCTCATGCACAGTGTTGACTTCATTTTTCTTCAAAGAAATTTTTTTGGGAAAAAATGTTTTCTTATAAAAGATTGGTTTGAAATTCCCTGTTGGTGAAGCCCGGTCAATTGCCCTTAAGATAACGCGCAATAAGTTACTACGGTATTTTCTTTTGTATGTTAACTTTCTCCTCCCTGAGAGCAAAGATATACTTTTCGTGCCCACCACCTCTGGGCCACATTCACTACAGAAACGATTGTATGGTGAAAATTGAAACCCCGACTTATCCAAATCAGGCTATCCTTGAAAATTTCTTAAAAGTATATTTCATGTCTAGTTTTGTTCTCTTTTTTTCATTTTGTTAAAACACCAAAAATACAAACCCCCACCCGAAGTAAATACTAATTTGGTATTATATTTACCTCGGGACATGTAACTATACGAATTGAACCATTAATAGTACCTTTATTCAAGTCGTTATGAGTTCGGCCAGGCGCAAAATGAGGTAACGGTGGTGAGGGACGATCTCTGAAGATAAACGTAATGGATGGTGGAAACAGGACTACCTGAAAGGACAAGCCCGAAAACTCGGACAATTACATGGCTGTAGGACACGCAATTGCACGAGACTAGTTGACGGTACCCAATATCAAGCTGCAACTCGGATCGAAAAACTCCGGGAATGTTTCGTCCAGTTATGTCGGGACGCGTCCCATTATGGGTCTGGCCGAATTCATAATGGGTTTGCTGAAAAAATCCTCTTAATGCCGCAAAGTGGAGTTAAAAAGTAATCACAATACATATTTTATTTAACAACTGGATGGCCGAGTGGTTGTCAGCCTACCATTCTGAAGGATACGGAAACGAATTGAAAAATACCGAGATTTTTGGGGATGGTTCATCCTCACTCGTTGTGGGCTGAAAAAAAGGCTCAGTCATTAAAGATTTATTAAAAGCATCATAGACATATCGAAATGATTCAATATGTCTATATCATCATTCGGAGAGCCTCAAAACAGTCACAAACTTACTACTTTAAAGGTTTCTAATAGCAATTACTCTAATACAGGGGCGTCAAGACGTCGCCAGGCCCCCGTCCATCGATTGTCCGAGATGGACAGCTGGTATCTCGGATAATACTGATGGCCACAATCGTTTCGGATTAAAAATTATACGAAATAAATCTTTTGTTTACCTTTTAGGTTAAAAATGGTGTATCTTATTCTCAGCTTAAGGCGAGTATTATCTGATCTTCGCCTTAAATTATTGAGCAGCTGAAGCCTTTAAGAATGCTGACTGATATAGACCGTCAAAAAAATCCGTCGTGGAATTCTGTTGTTGTTGTTATAATTGATTTTTGCATTAGCTTTCGGAGCTTGCTTCTATAAAAATTGATCAGCCAAGTCAGTCTTCGCGACATTTCAATTTAACTAATAAAAATGTTCAAATTTGCCTAAATTTATGTACTGTACTAATTAGCGTAGGACATTCCGTAGCGCTAAATCAATTTTAGAATTATGCGCGTTTTCTGTTAATACTTTGAAGTTCGTCTAGAAAAAAAAGTTAATCTGCATTAAGAGTACGGAACTAAAAATATTTTTTGAAATATCTATTTCGTTCTACGTTCGGAATTATAAAACTATATCCTTACTCATTCATGTTTGTTGTGAAAAATTTAAGCTTTTCTAGGCTTCGTTCCAACATATATTGTAATTTAAATACTTGTCACATTATAATCGTGCTTCTGTCTGGATTAATGCTTCCTGATATTGCCTAGGGGCGGCTAATTGTACACACTTATCACACCTTATAAGTGATGAAAATGAATTAGATTAAGTTGGGAAAAAATTATACAATTTATTATATAATTCTGTACAATTAGCCAGCCCTAGACTACATCTAGAATTGTCAAATTTTCTTAGTGCTCAAGATCAACAGCAACTATGTAAAACCTTTAGTTCATTTTTCGTTAATTTTTTTCCCAAAACTTTATATTAAAGTACAAAGTATGCATTTTTATGTAAATTATTCCAAACAAAAAGTAATTACCAGTAATATTTTCAATATCCTATATTTAAATCACAAGATCTCTCAACTGGATTTTATATATTTACTGTTAAAAGTATTTCAGTGTTATTCAAAACTTCTACTCTTAATAAATATAAACTTGTAGGTAGATAAATTATTAGTTTTATTATTAATATAGTTTATAATCTACGATTGAAATATTTCCAGTTTTATATCATATTGGCACAAATTAATATTAACACAGGAATTATGTAAATTCATATTTACCAATAGAATCAAGAGATTTTTGCTGGTTAATCTGAGATTTACCAAGTTATTGTATTTGGAAACAAGTTCCATTTATCTTCATTAGATTTTATTTTCAAACAAAAGAATGCATGGAAGTGTATAAAAATTTAATTTACGTGTTTGGCTACTTGGCATAAGAGGTACCTTAACATTTGCTTGCACTTAACAGTGCAACAATTTAGAGGCTATTTCAATTGCTGACTTTCAAATAGCAAAAGTATTCTTAATTATTACACATCAAAATCATTTTAAAAAAAAGTGTGTCTTATTTAAAAATCAGAAGAGATTCATAGGGACAATTACTTTTAATGGAAAGATTGTATAGAGAGACTATCCTTTTTATCAAATATCAAAAAACTTAAGACACAAGCTGAATGACTACAGAAAACATTTTATTTCCATAAGAATGATACACAGCATATCTGAGCTACAGTGCACCACATAGGTGTGACCAACTTTGTATTGATTATTAATGCTGTGCACGTTACCATTTAACTGCACTTTCAGATTATACATCACAAAATTTTTTCCATATGAACAAGATTTGAATTTCTATTCAAATACAGACTACAGATTAACCTACAAAGAACCTCATAATTAAGATGTATTGCTTCACTTAAATGTTTGAAAATACTGAAAGCCCTGTCTGATATTTATTTCACTTTGTGCACACAACATTGAATTTTAATAAAAGATTAAAGTATCAGAAAAACTTTGAAAACTATTTCTTTAGTTCAATAATTATACAAATACACAAAACAGATGAAGGTATTCATGTTTCAAAATTAGAAAGACAAAACAATTTTTAAGTGCTAATCTTAAAATATTTGTGTGAAGAAAAAAAAATCACATCACACTGGAATGATTTTATGATATTTCACGAATGAAAAAAAGAAATGCATTTCACGACGAGCTATTATGTGGAATGAAGAAAACTGGAAGAATTTCATATTAAATGTTCATATGTAAATCTAACTTACATATTGTATCTGCTAATACATTATCAAATTTATAATTATTAAAATTTACATTCATGACAATGTTCCCAAATCTACTGGCACTTCCTTTTCATTCCTTTTAATGAATGACGAAAATACACACCAAAATGTTGAGAAAATGTTAGGCACTATTAAATTAAAAATTCACAGTTAAGCTTAACATGTATTTAAAAAAAATAAACTGCAGATGAAAATTATTTAGACAAAGTTTTGCTTAAAGTTCTTTCAATCTTCAGTTATATAAAATTACCCTAGATGCTAAAAACAGACTAAGATTTCCAAAAGTGTATAGAAATAGCTGTCGAGATTCCCACAAGTAATGCAGTCTTGTATTCAAATTGTACTTCCTCTTAAACCAAAATTTCAAATAAATTTCATCCCTGAGCAGAGTGCTTCTAATATAAAGTAATTTATGGTAGAAGAGGGAGAAAACAGGAACATTAAAATACATTTATACATAATAAACATAGAAATAATTTTGGTCCTTGGATGGTTAACAATTAATGAAATAAATATATTTAAGATTATTCAATAATTTTGTTAGAAAACCAAACTACCTAATACTAATCCAACTTTGCAATATGTATCAAGACAATTTTGCTCTAAAAATGTTCTAATCATGGTTTCAAGCTATTAGCCACTATCTGTTGTTACTGATCGTGACGTGACTACAGCAGCAGCAAGCAATTCACACAAATCAAATGTTACCTTTTGTTATTTTTTTTATCATATGCAAAGACTGAAGATAAATCGTACAAGAAATAACCTTGTATGATGACAACTAGGAACATTCACAAGGCCTACAACAAAACACACAACATGAGTGAAACTGTAAGAAAATGGTATTAATTTTGTAAATGGCTGCTTGGCAAAGGTGCAATGGATTCTAAAAGGATACAGATCTAGTATTAGCAGTAGCACAAAACACTCATATTGTAACTAGGCAAGCGGTCTAGTGTACAATCACAAAAAATGTGCCCACTTGCATATAGCATATTCACAGGGAGATTTGGGGGTGAGCAAAGGAAACAAAATACCCTACATGGCAACATATGCAAATACAAACAGTCTGCATTTCACACCAACAAATTAGTACAGATCTTGTTTAATCCTGAGATGTTTATGAAACATCTTGATCTTCAACATCTTGCAACTGTTCCTTTTGTTCTCCTTCACCTAAAAACAAAAATGTCATATTTATGTCAAATTTATTTTTAAATCAACTCTTTTAAATTAAAGTTCACATTTTTAGAGAGATCAATTTTATTGTTTAAAAAAAATGTCAATGCTTAAATATAGAACTTCAAATTTGAAAACTAACAGAAAAACTTTAATATTTTTTGCTAAATAGAATATACATTAGCTTTTACCTAAAAACTATAATTATTCATGTGATATTTGAGTCAGTCCAATACTTCAAAATGTATTATAAATATAATTCCTTATAATGTAATCACAAACTGTACAGAATACTGGAGACAAACAGTAAATTTTCTTTTGATTCTAGATCTCAAGTTTCTCAATCAACCATAACTTAAATGAATAAATGCATTAAAAGTATAATAAATTTTAAATAATTTCAATGTCGAAAATTCCACAATAAAATCAATATATATATATATATATATATAATATAAAGCATTTTCTTCTTTATAATAAAATTTTTTCAAGTGATATCATAACAAATACAAAACAAAATATTAAAATTTGAACAAAAATATTCTAATAATGTTCACCTTCTTATAATAAAGACAAATATATTTGCATGTAGCAGAATTCACATATGCAATTTTCAACATTGTTTTATTATATTAGTATTCTGTAAATATTAAATATAAGACCTAAGTATATTCTAGAATAGATATTTTTCATCTGATATTCCAAGTTTATGCATTCAAACTCATTTTCTTATTTGAATATTTAGAGTATATTTTTCTACATATAAATTTGATTTTATTGAAGAAATGCTACATTTGTTGAACATGCAGCAGCAAACAGCACTGCAATAATAAATTAACTGTGCCATAAATTTATTAAAAGTTGCTATAGTAGTATTACTATTTTTTATTGTTTAAAGCTATTTTTTCAGAATTATACTGTTATTTAGTAAATAAATAAATACAAACGACATTTTGTAACTAGACTTTAGACTAAGATTAAAATTGAACGGCATACATATTATTTACAGAAAAATTATTACCATCATGTTGCATGTCTGAAGTCCAAAGTGTTAAGTTATCTCTTAGCAATTGCATGATAAGAGTGGAATCCTTATAACTTTCTTCACTAAGCGTGTCAAGTTCTGCAATGGCATCATCAAAGGCAGCTTTTGCCAAACGACAAGCACGATCTGGAGAATTCAGTATCTCATAATAGAAGACAGAAAAATTCAGAGCCAGACCCAACCTAATAGGATGAGTTGGTGGTAACTCAGTCATGGCTATATCACTGGCAGCTTTATATGCTCCTAGACTGTTTTCAGCAGCTTCTTTGCGATCATTACCTGTAGCAAATTCAGCTAAGTAACGATGATAATCTCCTTTCCTAAAAGAAAAAAATTTTAATACGGAAAATTTTATACTGCTAAATTTATTATAAGAAATAAGCTCAAAAATGACAATACAGTATCAGCAATGTACAATCTTTAGTTTAACTTACTGACTACAGTAATATTATGCACAATATCAAAGACTTTCAGATATTGAAAATACTCATTAATTATGGATTTTCTATTGCTGAGAGATTTTAAATCACTGCACAATTTTTTGAAAAAAATTTATCCAAGTTATGTGAAGTCTGAGTTAATAGGGATTTAAAGTATTTGTAAAAAGCTTAATTAATTAATTAATGTGCTCAAACTTATAAGATAAACAAAACAGATAAAATTAGCAAAATTAGTTTATCTGATATAAATTTCTGAAACCAGCACTTAAAAAATTAAAACACTGATTACAATATTTAAATATTCCAAAAAGAGGAAAAATAAAAACTAAAATGATAAAGATAATTAGGATTATTTTAAACCATTAGCTTAGTCAAGTTAAAGGTGTCTTTAGCAAAAAGAAATTGAAAAAATATTAAATGAATGAATTTCTGGAAAAAAGAGCACACCAAACTTTTTAATTTATTTTTCTTACTAGTATGTTTGCTTTACATTCAGTTATTTTCATCTAAATTCTAATGCTTATCTCATTTTCTATTTATAGTTTTCGCTAATATATATTTTGTCTTCAATCTCAGTATTACTGCTACTGATTAATCTCATACATATCTATATATTTTTTTAATTAATAGTTTTAATACGCTTAGTCACTAAAATTTTCAATTGAATCACTCGCATGCACACATGCTGTTTCAAATTTCTGTTATAAACTTATAAGACAAATACGTTAAGAAAAATGTTTTTCAAATAAAGCCTTTATTAAAAAGATACATTTAAAAATCAGATTCATCTTAAAATTTTACACTTTATTTTTTGTATTTGTATTTGAAAGCAATGTTCTTTTTATAAAAAATGTGTAATACTTCTTGAGCATTTGTTTCACTTCACATCCTGATCCTCTACAAAAGCTGCTCAAATATGGACCAACTCTATGCAAACACTATCTGCAAAACATGTTCTGGTGCACTCACTAAAAATGCCTGGTGTATTAAATGTCTTTTGCCAATTTAGGCAAGAGTATCTTTTTACTTTATGATATAAGCTCCCCACATCTGTACATTTTATTTTTTTGTGCCTGCTACATGATGGTAATAATTTACTTAAAGTAAAAACTTACTGTATTCACTTAAATATTTTGTTTTAATAAAAATAAAAAATTATGATGAAAAAACTAAGCATACTTTTTAATCTTTTCACTTGCAGCAAATGATTTTACTGAAGTTTAAATGTCTAACTCCATAATAAAGGCTTTATTTGGAAAATATTACTGAACATTTTTATCTAGTTTTTCTTAAGGAATCTGTTACATAAGTTTGTAACAAGAATTCCAAAACACTTGCATAAACATTTCTAGAATAAGCATTTCCTTATTATATACTTATTTACATGAAGTCTGAGTGAAAAGTAATGAGACTAAATTTTTTATAGTGCATTATGACATTTATTTACATAACAGTCAATTGCATAATTCTTCATGAACATTTGGTGCAAGTTTTAACCTTGTGTCAACATAACAGGTATTATTGAAGATTTATTGTGTATATGTTTCACAATAAATAATATGATGGCTACAAAAGAATGGAGAAAAGTATCAAACAATGCTATCTGGTGAAATTTTATATGAACTTGAAAAAAAGTACAACTGAAACTGATACATTAAAATCTGCATATGGTGATGAAGTTCTGTCATGTACTCCAGTACTTCATTAGCATTAAATGTTTTCAGAAGGCTGAGAACTGGTAAAGGATGGGTCAAGATCAGAATATCCTTCAACTTTGGGTGATATGTGTGGACTATCATTGAACATATGAGATTAAATGACAATTAGAAGTCAAAGGTCATCATTTTGAAACCACTGAGAACATCCAAAAAGCTGTAACAGACTCAGTTTGATGAAAATGACTTCCAAGGATGCTATGAGGCATGGAAAAAGATGGATTAAGTGCGTTATATATGAAGGGGCTTACTTTGAACGATATTAGCATTAAAATGTAACAATTTCAAATAATTCATTTATAGTAAAATTAGTTTCACTACTATTCAATCAGACATTGTATAATATATGTATTTAAGTATATACAGTTGAATTTCTACATAAATTTTAAATCAAAAGGACATACTTTATATTATTACTTTTGTCTAGGAAAAGTCATTTTACAGAAAATACTCATCTTAATTAATAATTTAATAATGTATAATGCTCTGATTACATTTATCAAAACATTTCAGTGATTCAAACTACAGTAGAGCGTCGATAAGTGGAATGGCCGGAAAGTGGAACGATTTTCAGTCAGACTGTGTCGTGCTGAATCGAATGTTTTTGATACTAAATTTACTTCTAAAGTATAATTTTCATGTTTTTTATATTCTTTAATATATTTATTTTGTTTGTACAAAATGAAGAAATAATTTTTAACGATACGATAGCCTCGATGATTATTATAAAAATTTTCGTTAGGCTTAAAATCGACGAAAATTCAACACGAAGCGACACGCAACGGAGAAAAATTTGAACATCGGACAGGTTAATGTATTTTTTCGTACAAAGTCAGAAACTGGAACAAATCATTAACTGGAAGGACCCCAGTCCCCAATTGGTTCCACTTATCGATGCTCTACTGTATTGTATGAGGTATAATTTTGTAAAAGTTATTTTCATGTTTATCTAACAACTATATTTATTTACTGAATTAATGGTCAAAAATTTTAAATTTATTACTGATTAAAATTTTAGTAATTTTGAATAAAAGATTTCTTACATTTTATAATAGAATACTTTCGATTCTCCAGTAGTAGCAGTCGGTATAAGATGTTTTCCCAGAACATCCAAAATATCCTGGCAAATCTCTCTCAATTCTCCTTCCACCTATTAAAAAAATCAACTGAATATCATTTTAAAAATAGTCAATTAAGACTTTTATAATAAGCAATGCTACAAGGAATTATATAAAAGAATTTTACTAGCTGAATTCAGCACCAACTCAATAGATAGGGACAATGAGGCAACTGTGTCAAGCAGCAAAAAGAGGAATCGAAAATGTTCAAAAGGTAGGAGAAAAATTAATAAGCTGAATACAATAAAGTCTGGTGAATGCCCTTTTCATATAATAGTACCGGTGCTGGAAGTACTCTAATGCAACCACTCTGGTATGGGCAGCAAAAATATTCCTATTAATTATATTGAATTTGGGAACTTTTCTGGTATAAACTTCATTTTGATAAATATTTCATGCATTGTCATTACAATGTTTAAATAATTAATATTATACACTTAGATCTTTATGAAGTTGTTACTACTGTAATTCATAAAATTACTTTATAAAATTAATGTGTCTATTTCCATAGACCTTTATTTTAATTTTAGTCCATCCAAAAATATGGAAAGAGAATTTTTAAAGTTTTTAAAGCAAATATCATACCTTAAGACAAACAAAAGAAAGATCAGTGATTTGATTGCCATTTGGAATGACAAGCATGTCATTTTGACAGTGTTTGAGAAAATTATAACAAGTATATAAAATGATGATATTCAAAATCTGTTCCTTGGCTTTTCTTAAGCCAAGGAACAGATCCATAGTATACTTATAATTTATAATAAAACTTTCATTTTCTATGTTTTTAAAATTAATTTTTTGAACATTATTTTGCAACAAAGAACTACTGATATTCAGAAAAATATATAAAGATTATAATTTAAAAATTAGTCTATATTTTCTTCTATATAAAAGTCATTTCTACTGTGAATTACTATAGTAATTATCTCACTAAAGTTACACAGACTGAAAATTAGAAAATGACCATTCTATTGTACCTCCCACGTGAGAGACGATCTTTTCTAGCAGGCTAAGATATAATCAATATCAATGTTTATTTTTGATTTCTAGTTCTCACAATAATTGATATTCTATCCACTAATTTTAATACAATAGAGCATTAAAAACATCTGTTACTACCAGGTTCATTTGATTAAAATTATTACATTTTAAGCTATCATGTGGCTGTGACTAACACATACACATAACAACAAAATTTATTTCATTTAGCAGTTTCTCTGTAAGCTATTTTATTTTTGTCTCAAATATAATTGTATATGACCAAAGCTATAGTAAAATATTAGTTTTATTCTAATAAAATACATTAAAATATAAGGATGGGATGTATAGTTTTCTTTGATGAAAAGTGTAGGAGCATAAGTCTCTCTTGAAAAGTTTGAAAACACTTTTCTAAAGTAGGGTAGATGTACCAGTTTTGGCCAGTGTACCAGTTCTGGCCAGAAAACAAATTTAACTTAAAAATATAATCACCACACATTCAAATCTGTCCAATGAAACAAACTTTTATTAACAAACTTTTATTGTTAACTGTTCACACAGTTAACAATAAAAGTTTGTTTCATTTGTGATTATATTTTTAAGTTAAATTTGTTTTTTGGCCAGAACTGGTACTGCACTGGCCAAAACTGGTACATCTACCCTAATTGTTTAAAAGTTTCAAAGAAATTTTTAAAATTTTAAAATATTTTGAAGAATTAATATAATTTTTAAAAAATGGTTACATAAATCCATATTTAAAACATTTTCTTTGATGTCAATCTAAAATTTCAATTTTAGAGAAATCTATTAAAATTAATGATTTATTTTTTAAAACAAAAATTATATTTTTAAAATTATTTACTGCATTTTATTTTTATAATACAGGAGCTACAATCTTTTTCTTCTAAGTCTGTTCATATGAACTGGAAAAAATCTGGGACTAGATATGAAAAATATAGGCAAAGATTACAATGATTTTTATTTCTGAGTAACAACAGACAAATAAAGGTAAAATTTATAACTTTTTTCAAAAGAATATCAAAAATTGGAGTTAAATTTTGTGGTAATCAATACCAAAATTTCCTTTCACTGTTCATTGGACAGTGATGTTTAAATTTTGATTTTATATATTTCTTTTTAACAGTTTGTTTGTAAAGGTAAAATAGAAAGTTTACATGGGGAGGGGTAATTTCTGGCAGAGATTTGTAAAAATTTAACGAACTCCTTTAAATATGTCTTTGTAAAAATTATTTGCAGAAAGATCCAATAATTCTAGTTGATCTTTCATCAAAAGTTTATATATCAAATATTGATTTGATTATAAAACTTATAAGTGAAAACAGTAAAAGCTACATGGGATGGATATGATTTGGGAGTAATATTTGGTACACATGTCATAGGTTGAAGACAATTGTTATAATGTATCTTAAAGCAATCACCATTTCAAACTAGAGAATTTTTTTTTGTTTAGCACTAAAAATTTTATAGCTTAATTATTTTTATGTCTCATAGATTAATCAGTGTAGGATTATCAATAATTGATTGATTTGAGTAAAAAGTTTTTAGATTGTAATAGTAATAATAAGAAATTATATAAATTACAAATTGTTTCAGATTTACTCTTTGCAACAAAAAATATTGGAATAGAAGTCTTCTCATCTCATTGACTGGTTATTTTAATTTCCAACATTTTCATCTATTATTACTATTTTATTAAGTTGTATTTTAGTTTCTTCTAGAAATTCAAAAATTTTGTAGATTTTAATTTAAAGATAGATTTTAAGTTTCATTTTCTTAAACTTTTAATGATTTTTGATTCTAGATTAAAATTTAAACTGATTCAAATTAAACAGTTTCCTTGCAGCTAATAACAAATTATCAAATGAACATTAAGTTTATTTGAAACAAAACAGATTTACAATAGAATTAGATTATGCATTTCAATAAAATTTATCTAAATCAATTATACTATAAAATCATTTTAAAATGTTCATAAAGAAGTTATATTGTATTAACAATCACTTGCAAAATTTTTATCAATATCTTCCAACATATTAATGTTTCACCTGACACTTATGTTTAAATGTCTTGATTTATTTTCTTAACCCTGTTATAAAATAGTAAGAAATAAAATTTTTTAAACAGTATTTATATTTAGTTGCAAAAATACAATTCAAAATTTTTACAAAAGCTACTTTGTTATTAAAAAATATGTATATTCCCTGAAATATTCTTTTCAAATTTAACTTACAAAATTTGCAATATTCAGAATACTCATTCCACAATGTTGGACAAATTATTAAAAATTTTACTATTACAATAAATTATACAAAATTTAAATTTAATTTTAAAAAATACTATATTAAGTTTAATGGAAATTTTTTAATTTCCTGTTGATATTGTTACCTGTAACCTATACTGCCTGATCATTTCTAGCCTGTTTTCAGATCCTTTGTTTTCTTCCTTTTGCTCAATACTGCTAATAATTCTCCATGAAGCTCTCCGGGCTCCAATTACATTCTTATAAGCCACAGATAATAAATTTCTCTCTTCAACAGTTAGTTCTACATCCAACGATGCCACTTTCTTCATTGCTTCTACCATTTCTATAAAATTATAAAATTAGTGATTATATTTTTTTTTACATATACCATCTTTTGCTAAATAGATAAAAAGTAAGAACTTTTTGATCGTACTATTCAATAAGAATAATGATGTATCTTTTAAATTCAAAGTAGGCATATTAAAAAAAAAAAAACACAAGAAAATATTCTTAGAAAAAGAGAAAATAGATTGGGGCATTGGATATAAGTTTATGTAACTAAGGAGGCAGTGGCTCAAAAAGATTTGGGAATCATTCGTGTAATGTGTGTACAATACACACTTTTCTGAAATAAACACCACCTATCAACAAGTTCAGCTGATGAGATTACAATCTACTACTATGTCATCATACCTTGTACAACTATTTAGTCACACTTTTGTCATACAACTGAATGAGTATGAGGAGGAAAGATAAAGGCTGGACTTGCTAATATATGCCTTAAGAGAAAAGGGAAGTATGGGAGAAGTGGGATTGGAAGAGGAAGGAAAGAGGAGTTTCTGTGTGATTGCTGGGAACTGTATATAAGAGCATAAAACATAACTTATACACAGAAAGTCCACGTGGTTTAGTAATGATGGCAGATGCTAGGTGAACCCACCAGATACTAATTTTACAGCAAACTTTTTAAATTTCCTATAAATGTCTTTATCTATATATATAAAAACAAATGTATGTGTCTGTCCTTCATGCATTACCACACCATTTATCCAATTGCCATGAAACTTCGGGAAGTTGTTTAATACATTCCCGCGAAGGTTTCTGGCATATGTGAAGACCACTATTTCCCCCCTTTCAAAAATATATTTATATATGGATTAAGGCTTTTATGTCTAACAGATGGCGCTAACTTCCGACGACCTAAGTTTGCTTTTCTGTGAGAATGGACTAAAGCAGATAATTTTCTATCTATCTATATAAATAAAATATAACGTTCGTTTGTTCCTACCGATTCCTTTGAAATTTTGACACAACGTTGCATTCAAATACGCACGTGTTTTTATATAATATACATGTCGAAATTCCCCCCACTGGGGGGAGATGAACAGGATTAAGGCTTACCGTGAAGAACTCTGCTTCTATTATACTACTTTACATGCAGTTTTTTGCATTTTTGATTGCATTTTAATAGGTTACATCAACAGAATATACACTAAAAAGGGATTTTTCGATATTCCCTTGCGGGGGAGAGGGACAGGATTAAGGCTTACTGTGAAGAACTTGGCTTCTATTATACTATTTTAGATGCATTTTTGATTGCGTTTTAATAGGGTACGTCAAGAGAATGTACACTAAGAAGGGATTTTTTGAAATTCTCCCACAAAGGAAGTGTTATACATTTGTAATAGATACATTTTGAGCCACAACGTGTGGCCAGGTCAGCTAGTTGTCAATAAAGTTGTTGAGGCACAAGGCTGGGTTAGTCCATTCTTCTTAATTTTTTTCATACAATTGAACATATGAAAAAAAATTGGCTAGTGTCATTAGCTTTAGACATTGTTTTCACAAGGAATGTACCATACCTCCCACATTGGTCAAAGGCAGCAGTTGCATCTTGAGCATAGTGGGACATTGGCTAAAATAGAGATATCAATCAAAGCCTTCAAAGCTTTGAATTTTTTTGGAATTTTAGGCTTTGAAGCTTTGGGAAAAAATGAGCCAAAGTTACAATATAATTCAAACAACTATTACAATTAATAATCAAACAATAGTAAAAGTAAACTTCAAAGCAGAAGAAATTAAAATGACAATGTTGACATGCAAACATAGTGAAAATGTAGAGAAACTTTGATTAAAACTATCAAACCTACATCAATTGATAGTGAAAGATTTTCCTCAATTTGTGGTAACATTAAAAAAAAAAAAGTTAAGATTTGATTCTCTCCTAGTCTTTTTAACACTTTAATATACAGGTAACCGCCGTATAACATGGGCGTTACATTCCAAAAAATTGCCGTGTTATACGAAACACAGAACTAATACGAGAAGGGGGGGTTAGGTTCCAAAAATTAAAAAACATGCTATTATATTTTCATAATTAAGATAAATATCTCTATTAAAATTTTCTTAAGTGATACATATTAATATAAATTATACAATGTTTTCTTCGTCATCACTAAGCACTATTAACTGAGGGCATTTTCTTTTTGGCATGTTATCCTTATCCTCTGAGCATTTTTCTGTATTATCTTCAGATACATGCTTTACCTTTTGCAAAAAGTATGTAATTTTAGATTGCTTGCTTTTAGTTAAAAGATCTTTATAAATTTCCTTATATGGTGCTAAGCACTTATAAAGAATAAAGCAAGTATGGAATAAGGGAAAAACATCTGGCAACATCAAAAGCAGAAGCTTCAAGATCTGGCAACATTGAAACAAGTTTCGAGAAGGACCATGTGTATCGACAGAAGGCGAGAAAAGAAAATTTGCATACTTAAGTACTAACAGTTCACAAAAATAATAATTTTCATGAACTACTAGTACTTAAGTATGTAAAAATTTATTAAATTTCATGTTGTACGAGGGTTTTATCTAATTCTTGAACTGTGTCAGTGTGAATTCGTGCTATAAAAGTGCCATGTTATACGGGGGTTACCTGTACTTAACTTTTTATTTGAAAAAATACCAAATCTGTTTAATAATCAAACAACTGAAATTCTAAACTAAATTCGAATAAAGCTTGTTTCTAAAATTTCTAGTCTGTATTTATGAATTTATTCATTTCTAGTAACAAGTAAAACGGCAAAGCTGTATTTGGGACAAGACTATGTCTCGGAGACTCACTACTAAGTGGAATCACCTTGACGCTCAAGCGGGTCTCGTTCTCATTCTCCAATCTTCTTGGTATCGCTTGTTTTGAGCGCAATCGTTCAAACTTCGCCGACCATGACCACGAGGTCGTCCACCATGCATTTTCAGTGAAATTAACCCATCCAGGTATACCCTATCCAATGTCTAAATTTCTCTTCATTGCATGATGACCAGGGTTGAATTTTTGTCAATGCGTAATGAAAATTTCCAGTTTTTGAAAAAAATAATCGTGGCTATTGTATCGTCCAAAACTATTTTTTTTATTTTGCACAAACAATATACAGTTTAACCTGATTATAACATCATTGGATGTAACGACAACCCTAATATAACATCTTTAGTGGTGTGGCTAAAATCTGTACATGGCATGTCCTACCTTGTCCGTGATGTCCACGTTGACCTCAACCAGGTGTTCTGCATCTTTTGTTCTGCCGGTAAAAATTAGCTGAGAAACTGATAATTTACTTAATTTGTATCAACTACACGATATTTACAATAGTGTCGAGATATAATATAAATCCAAGATCGGCACGGCTGTCAAATAAAAAGGTTAACTAAATGAAGTAAAAAGTTCTCTCTCCTCGTTAGAGTTTAGGAGCAAAGTGAGATCAAAGGGCGAAGGTCACACAGTGGCACCCTCTGCCCTACACATCAAATTTTTATTGGTCCCACGATTTTACTATACTAGATAATGTTAAAAAAAAAAACCCACTTGTAATGAGATAAAACCATTTTATCATCTTATCATCATATTTGAAGCACTCCCAAATTTACAAAATTAGATTACAAATTTTATTTAACATAGAAGATACTATGTGTTCAGTCCTAAGGTCAGAGTTCACTTCTTAGAATGACTGTGGGTGGTACACTCCCCACCTGACTTCGGTGGGGTGAGGTGCCTGTTTTGCCTGTTTGTAGAAGAGGGTTGCCAGTTTGTATTTTATTTTGACTCGGTTCTCGGTCCCCTGACTACCTACAAGTTTGGATTTTTTTATGCGCAAATGATTTGGGCACCTAATACTCTTACCTATAATCATGCTTTTGAAATGACCATATGTATAAAAGTTCCAATGTGAAGTTTACCTGTCAGCAAATTTCTAAAGGTAAATTTTTCAATAATTTTTTTACATTTATCATCTTTTACACCTGCCATTTTTAAAAGTTAAATGAACGATTTTTCAAAAAAATAAAAATTGGACTCTAATAAGCAATGCACATGGAACAAAATCTACATGTTCAATTTTTTTTGTTATATGTACAAGAATTGAAAGTTATTCTGGATTTTTAGTTTACATACCCATACAATTTTGAAAATTTAATTATCTTATAAAGCTTTGATTAAAAGAACAAACTAGAATATATTAATTTCCTTTCACAAGACAGAATACTTCTTGTGCTTACATCTGATATGCAGACTATAAAGATCTTGGTATAAGCAAAGCAACAATTTAGTATTGGTATCAATTAAACAGTTCATGATTGAAGTTTAGTTCATTGTGAAAAAAATGAATAAATTTAGTCCAAATAAAGTAAGAAACAATCAAAATAATGCAACTAGTTTCTTTTATTACAAAAAAAAAAAGAAATTTCATAAGTAATATTTAATAAATTTTTCTAAATATAAACAAATACTATATTTTGATTAAACTTAAAGCTGGGTATCGACATGAATGATTTCACCAAACCAGCACAAAAATCACATGACTTCCACATAATTGCCATCAACAACATAATTTGTACTTCATTTGTATGTTTTCTGATGGGAAGGAGAATAAATCAAAAATGGAGGATAACAATGCAATCATCTTAGCGACGTAGTGGTGGATACACCGCTGTATGTCGCTAAGTTTTCTTATTTATCCAAAACCACTGAACACTCTTAGTTCATCACAGATTCACATTTGACCAACAGGCTGGCCATGTGGAGTTTTCCAGGTTTTCTTCTTGTGTGTAATACCTAAATATGAACAATTTTCCCATAGAAAGTCCTCCCAGGAGACATCACCTTAACAGACTGTCTATTTGTTATATTACCTTATCCATTAATCAAGATCCTTCATTGATGTTTTGAAACAAACAACATTCTTATGAACCAATTTTACAGCAGAGTCAACTTGTTTTAACAAATACTTAGATATTTTACATTGTTAATTAATAAGCTGATCAATTTCAAATTTAGGTCTGCAAGATATTTTGTCATGACTACAAGTGCCAATTCTCTGCATTAAATACTTCAATGGTCTAATTTCAAACTACTGGTTAGGTCTCCACATTCCAACTGTAAGAACCCACAATACATCTTGCTTCTTCATCCCGTATTTTTGCCCCCCTCTCTAACAGATATTTTTTTTTACCATATAGCATCTCATATACAGCCTGTGGAACCATACCTATATCGCGATTTGAATTTAAAAAAAAAATAAGTGTAAATTATTTTGTGTTACACATAATGTAACTTTTGTTTTGCTATGTTTTTAATTTTTAGTATATCTTTTATAATTTATTATTTTATTGGGAATCTATCTTTCTTCTTATCTGGGGTGGAATACAATCGTCTTCTGACATTTCCAATTGTACTAAATAAATAAATAATTTAGCCTGTCATATTCTACTAGATCAGCAGTTCCCAACCAGTGGTCCGCAAGAGCTAAAATATGGTCCACGAAAGATTTAAAACTTTTATTCATTTTAAATTATTATTCCCACATTGATACAAACTGAATTTAATTTTTACTAAAAATGTTGTGTTTTCTATTATAATAGTACTGTTAAAGCATGTTACTCTCAAGTTTAACAATGTTAAAAGTTTTGGTTAAAGTTTATTTTTAGATTAACACAGTTTATTTTTCTCAAATCTTGTCCCTGCTAACAACAATGAAATCAAAGTAATCCCTGGTCAAAAAAAGGTTGGGAACTGCTGTTCTAGATGAATGACAGCCTTTCTTTTGCTTTTCATGAATGTCTTTTTCTCTCCTATCAGTGATTGGAATAATGCATACTGTAATGTCATCACTCTGCTGAGTCAACTAGTGTGACTAATAAATTATACTGTGTTCTAATAGTTTTGAGTTGTCAGTATTTGAGATCTTTTTGTTGATATGAAATTCATAATTACAATAGTTATTATTATTACGTGTTTCATAATTTATTGTAAAATTTCACTTTCATTATTAAAATGTTTGATATAACAATACATGTAGATACAACAATTTTACTTCTAAATAAAGAAGTAGGATAATATTAGTAGGTAATTTACTATCTTAAAATATATATCAGACTTTTCTAGCAACTAATAAGCTGGATTGTGATCTGTGGATTTTTCATTGAACAACCCTAATCTACAATCTATACAATATTAAGAAAATTGTATTAAGTCATACAAAGTTTATTAAAAGTTAATGAATAGTATATATAAATAAAAACTTAAAAATTTCATAAACTTTTAACTTTAAACATGCCTCTATCATCAGCAATAAAATCACTGTTGCATCATTTGCAATCTTTGTGTATATCTGCAGTCAACATATCCTACATATGAATAAATATAAGAGAAATTATCAAGAATTACCCTAACATAAAGTGACCAGATATGTTAGGTTGAAATGCGGGACACTTCTGTGTTGTGGGAACTAAAAACAGGGCATGACAAATTTAGCACAAACTTGTCATGCATATTATCTATATATATATAAGCCATTGATGGTGCTGTTTGTATATCTGTCACGGTATGCCTAGAACAGCCACTAGGGGCGACCCTAGATATTATTCAAATTAACAATAAATTCAGTATATTATTATTGCAATAGGAGTTTATTATTGAATTATTGATATGAATTTATTATTTATACGACGGAATGACATCGTTGCTGCTAGAATGCCCAATAGGGGGCATGCCAGGCTCCTAGTAGTCAAAGAAAACGACAACTTTGTGCTCTTGGCGACTTGCGAACATTTTGAAAATGTTACATGACCAAATACGGGACACTTTCTGGGACAGTGTTCAATGCGAGACTAACAACCCAAATCCGGGACCGTCCTGCACAATCCGGAACGTCTGGTCACCTTACCCTAACAAGAAAATTTGCTGTCTTGACATAATTAGGTTACTTACATTTGTTATGACTTATCATAGATTAAATGGATAATTATAACAGATTTGTTCATTACTGTATTTTTAATAACATTTTGTATTAATAACATGAAGAAAATTATGTATTAATTTTTGAAATGAAATTGTTTTTAGTTTATAAATATTAGGTGTAAAAACTTTGGATTTACTGACACATTCTGTTGACATTTCAGACAACCAATAATTAAATATATCAATCAATAGCTAATATTTTTAAAGATATGAAAAAAATAAATTTTTAATGAATCATTTAAAGGGCTATATTCAAAACTAAGCTCTGAGAAAAAATAAATGTTTAATAAAAAATAACAGTGTCATTAAGATGTATTTAATTAGAAAATACTATTAATCAAAGTTTTATATGGAAAGAGACATAGGGTAGATGTACCAGTTTTGGCCAGTGTAGTACCAGTTCTGGCCAGAAAACAAAATTTAACTTAAAAATATAATCACAAATGAAACAAACTTTTATTGTTAACTGTGTGAACAGTTAACAATAAAAGTTTGTTTCATTGGACAGATTTGAATATGTGGTGATTATATTTGAGTTAAATTTGTTTTCTGGCCAAAACTGGTACATCTACCCTACATTGCAGTTATAATATTCAAATACAGGTATACCTCGAGTTACGTCGTTCCTGATTATACGTCGTATATTATTAGAATATGTACATTTACAGTAAATGTTAATATAATCATCATAAATCCTAGAGAACGAAACATGAAAACATCTGTGTTTCTGTGTTGTCGTCTTATTTAGCGGTCTTTAAGTGCTCATTATTGGCGTTTAGTTATGATGTAAGTCAAAACTACAACTTACGTCGTAACTACACAAGTAACTTCGACTTACATTGCCTCTCCTGGAACCAATTACCGACGTAAGACGAGGTATACCTGTAGTGAACTCTGGCTAATCTAAAGTAATTATTGCAAGTTTATAATAGCAAAAATTTCAGTTTTGTGGGAACTCCCAGTTATATGAAAAATGTAAAAATAATGACAACTATGCCAAGGATATAGTATTTTATGCATTTTATATGTTCTTAGATAAAAGCTACACCTGTAATAACATATTCTACAATGTTTATTTTTTAAATTTTAAAATCAATTTTAGAAAAGAATGTGTATTTTATCAATCTGTCTATTTTTTGTTTTGTGGAGTTAATTGACTTAGCAAATGAAAATAATTAATATCACTAATTCACATTCAAAAAACTTATCATCATACATTGTTTATTAGAGGATTTTTGAAAAAAGAATAATAAAGGTTCTGTTACCATTACAACTATTATTATTAGACTTAAAAACTAATATTGAAACCACCAACATAAATAATGTCAGACATATTTAAGTACGCACTGTTCTTAAGTTTTTATAATAACCATATTTAACAGGTGAAATGAATTTCAACAGGTCCATCATCTCTCTCTTCTTTTTTCTTGTCATAGTTCTCCCTGTAGGATATAACAAAGGCTGGTCTACATTTTCCAGAACTATCAGTCTATCTGTACAGACTTTTTAATATTAATGGCACTGAAGTCTGCATCTTCTATAAAATCCTATTTGAATTTTATGACATGGAGGTTTGACCTTTATAATTTTATCCAATGCATTTTAAGCCAATTTACTGTAACCATTCACTTTCTATTAGTGACAATTTTCTAATGGCTTTGTCAAGATCCTGATGAGTTATTTGAACCACAAGAAATGGTGCTTTCTTTTTACTACTTCAATTATATCATAACAATTGTCTGGTGAAATTTTTTTGGTTACATTTTGAAATAAAATGAATGTAGCATAAATGAAAAGGTAAATAGTGGGTTTGGCACTTAATGTGTTAAGCATTTTTTAATTTTATTTTTTATGACAGGATAACAATAAAAAGTTTACTATTAGCTAATATATATTGTTGCATAAAAAAGATTACATAACTAAATGACAAAATTTTTTTAGTGTTTTAACTGCATTATTGAATCAATTTACTTAAGAGTTTGGAGTTAATCTTGTTGGCTTCTGAAATAAATTAATTATTTCATAGCTAAAAATTTTTGTCATTTATAATTAGGTTTAACACCACTAAAGAAAATTTATTTTAAATGTAAAAAGTTAAGCAACAATCAAGTGCCTTGGCACTAAAATTTAAAAAAATACATATTCAAAATGTGAAGTTAATCACTTTGGCCTCTAATGATATCAAATAAAGCAGAAAGTAAAAAGATCTACAAACAAAAGCATGCATTAAGAATTTTTTACATTGTATTTAGTACATATATACTATCTGCTATTATAAGGCTAATAAATTAGATACATATCATCAGATAGTGGCATAACTGTCAAATTGATTGATTGCCAAAACATGCTTCAACTAAACTGATTTGTAAAGTCATGGCAGTGGGCGTATTCAAAATCTCAGCATCAATCTAGTGAGATGCTGCCGGAAGTGATGGAATTGCTGGCATTTTCTAGAGAACTTAAAAGCTGACTGCCGGGAATTTCGTCAGAGAAAAACAATAAAAATGGCAAATGATATGGACTTCCACATTACGTTAAATTTATTTTTGAACTTATTTAATGAGAACAACTTAATAAAAAATGAATATTTTGAAAAGAGAAATAAGGATGTAGATTTTTTAAATTTTCATAGGCGTTTTAAATAATTAAATCAATCCTAAGATTACACTTTAATAATTAAAACAAATTATGTAATGTCTTACATAAATATACTAGTATATTAAAATATTCTATTAATGTACTAACCGAATTTTAATTTATTCAGAGTTTATTTATCAACAGATAAATTAAACTCAAAATTGTCATTGCAAAATAAGCTCTTATGAGCCTCAAGGCAGCTGCCATCTTGTTTGCTGGCGTATCGAACACTGAAAAAGACGCTTGCAGTTTGCTGGAAGCACATTGGCAGCAACTGAAAGTTATCTGAGATTTTGAATAGAGGTGATGAGGGGCTGCACGCTGAGATTTTGAATACACCCAGTGACTTCATACCAAGTGAATAAGTCACTAACTATATATACAGGAATCAGAGTTGCCAATTTTCAGGGGTTGATTTCTCTGCCTCACAAATGCTTGAAGTAATTCCGAATATATCATTTGAAAGACAATTGTTTTCTTAGGTAGTGTGCAAAATTTCAGATTTTTCTATAAAGAGGTTGCCAAAATATAAGGAACTAAAAAGTGCAAAAAAAGATGTTTCAAAGTGCCAGATGAAGAAAAAGAAGAAAAAGATATTTCTTCTTTTTCTTCATCCGGCACTGCAGATGCCCTAGAGAAAAACTACTGAGTCTAAAAAGCTCAAATTTTAAACTTATGCCTCTCTTATCAATGAGGTGCTGGTGAAACTTTGGGTTGATAGGTCAAACTCCCATGTTTGGTCCCCATAGATATATTTCACTTTTATCACTTAAGTTTTTGCTTTTAAGGATAAAATTGCATCAAAACAAATAACTTTTTATTCAAAATGTTATCCATAATAACAAAAGCTCAAATTGATGAAAATTAAAACTTTATAACAATTTTACTAAATGGTATATGTAAAGCATTTTGTCAGCAGCCATCACCAAGCATTAATTGAACTGTACATCATCTTAGGTCTTGATATAACAACACAAATCATTAACCAAAAAACAATTGATATTCAAATAAAACCATCTGCGATGTAAAAACTTGGGCCAATAAAAAACTATGACAATTTAGATGACAGTCAAATTTTTTCCTTAAGAGTTTTTCTTTGGTAAAGATAAGCTTGGTGCTTCAAAGCAAAATGTAGGAAACAATAATAAAAATCTTGGGGTACAGCATTGAAGCATGAAGCTTACTTTTACCAAAGAAAAATTAAGAAAAAGAAATTTAACTGTCATCTAAATTGTCAAATTTTTACATATCGCATGTTTTTGTTTGGATATCTATTTACTTGCCTTATAACAGCCTGATGATAATTTGACAATTTCTTTGGAAACTTTAATGTATCAGATTGGTTATTATTTATACATATATAGGGTAATGCACCAGTAGTCTATTGTTTAAAGCTAAACAGCTTTAAACAGGGACAGTTTTAGACTTTGATATTTATTACAATGTGTAGTAATGCAAAAAACAAAATTTGCATATGAAAATAGTTTGTTCTATACTCGTCATGGAGAAAAAACTATTTTATTTATTACACCTCTGTGCAAAAATTATTATTTAATCAAGGGACTGTTACATAGTAGTCAACCAGTGAGTCACATGATTGTTTATGGCAATCTATAATTGGGTTTTCCTTCATCAAAAGCCTCACAGATGCAACTATAAAAGAATAAGTGAGCTTAATAATAGATATGTTTTAGAAAATATGCACTTGAAATATGAAGCCCTCCTTTCCTCTAAAGACCTGACAATGACTCACTATGTGGTCAACTACCAGAAGGAATGTTGAACAATAATTTTTTCCATCACCATGAATGAGGCAATTATTCTTACATATCATTGAAAATGGTGTTGTCTTATGATTATTCCTGTGAAGACAGCTTGCTTAAATCTGCTCTGTGGACTAATTGCACATGAATTTTGGCTTACATGGTCAACTATAGAAATAGTTGGCAATAGAAGCTCCCACCCTATATAATTATATTTATGACAAAATGCATAGTGCATATAATTTAGATTCATCGTGTTTTAAAAAATCTATAATTTCTTTTGTTTTTGGCTAAACATTAGAAAAAAAGAAAAAAAAACATTTGGTTTGGATTAGTAAGATTATTATACAATTAAGTTTGCATAAATTACAAAAAACATGTTTGAAATGTTTAAAAATACTATTGTAAAAAATATGATCTTGTTGAAGCTTTTAAACATTTTTATTGGAAATTCTTGACAAAACTCACTAACAAAGTATCACAATTATTTCAAAACCAAGATATGTTAATTGATGCATTTTCCTTCCCTCAAACTTAATGTATTTATTACTTTGTTTACAATTTAGAATATTGTTTCTCAGAAGACCACCTGAAAACCATTTACTATCTGTTAATTATTTTATTGTACCCTTTCTATAGATACAGGGTATCTTACCTGCTAAAACAGTTCATAATCATCAGTGTTTGTCTCTATTTGTCACTTAAAATAAGTTTTTTTATATCTGCATTCCCAGCCAAAATCACAAAATGAAACAACTAACTTATGCCAAGGACTTTTTTTTATAAAACATTATGAATTAAACTCGTAGGTATTTTATTTTATTTTAAATGATTTTTGTATTTAAATTTCATTATTTTTTCAACATTGAAGAAATTTATCAATATTTGTCAACATTACTACATCATAATTTATGAAAATTACTAATTAATGAAATTCTTGTTGATAAAACATCAATGATCAGTGCATTCCTATTATAATTGTTAGCTTAAATGGGTTTCACTTATTAGAATCACCAGTTAATGAAATCAACTCTCTTTACAATAAAAATCAATTGTCCAAACCATTTAAGTACCATACTGGGTAAAGCCTAGCAAGCAATACAATTTCCACCTTATCAGTTTTTTTACATTCAATCTTATCATTTCTGATACACCTGACTTGTGTGTTTAAGAGTTCAGTTTTTCTGATTCCTAAAGTTTCCATAAATAATAACTCTAGCTCCCAATTTCGCTTATTTTAATATAGAAATCTCCAGTAATTGTTAGAAACATTTAATAAGATATCCTATCAAGAATTGCTAATTGTTGACATCAAGATTATTAATATATATATATATATATATAAAGATTAAGTCAATAACTAATTTATTTAAAACTCAGAATATGCTTTAAAAAAAATTCCAAATTACTGTTTGTTTGCCATTTCACTCAAAGCCAAATTACTTCTGCTAAAATATGGGCACAGACATTTTATCATATATATGAGCAAAAAATATAGGTATCCAATTTTTGTCAGCTGCAATTAAAAACAAAGTACAATTTTTATCAGTTTGATTTAGGAATGACCCATGACTGTTTTGCCATACTTAGGCAAGAATGACTCTCAACCATCAGACTAACAGCTTGGGGAGAATGTACATCATCTTGTAAAATCATACTTTGGAAAAGGACGTAATTGTTGACTGACAATTTCTTCACATTGCTGAAGTTAGTAAATCCACTCACAAAAGACCATCCTTGTGCACACTGTAAACAAAAGCAGGTGTGATTTGCCACCATCACAAAAAGACAAGGTTGATCTACATTCCACAAAGTTCCAGAAATATGGCAATTACATGTGACTGTTGCACACTGATCAATGCAACCCTCAGAAGATTATATTACATTGATTCTTCCAAGAAAATGAAACTTGAACTGTGTTTATTCTTCTAAAAAACTCAACAAAGTTTAGTGTTGACATAGTGATGCCTCTATTCAGTGAAAGCTTTTTCCAGAAGATGACCTGTACATGCTTGATTTTGCACCATTAATGCATGGATAATGTACAAAGAGGGAATAGGAGCAAAAATTATGAGAAAGGACTTCATTCTTCAGCTATCTGAATAACTGCGGGAAGAGTAAAAAAGGTAAACAGCTTGCAGGCCAGCAGCTGTTTACTGGTGTCAGTACATTGTAATTGACAACAGAAGCAGCACAAAAAAACATTGTTATCAATGTGAATGCAAAAACAAAATCAGTGCATGTGTGTTGTGTGTATGAAATGTATGTGGAACATGCACAGGAAGCATCAAAAAGCAAGTTACTTGTGAGAGTTGCCACAATGAACAAGAAATAGTAAGTTTACTGTTAATTGTAATTTATCTAATTAGTTTTGATGGGTAAATTAATCAACTTTCCAAGTTTTATAAATGTTGATGGTCATGGCTTTTCTCAGATTTTAAATGGAATAAGATTTTTGATTTTGAATAAAATAAGAACTGAAAACTGCATTTTCATACATGGTCATAAGGACCCATAATGGTATAATTCCTGGTCCCAGTGTTAACAGAATCATGAGAATCAGTACTTCTGCTTTATTGAATTAGAAAAAAAAAATAATAATAATAATGCTGCTAACAGTTGTTTGCTTTTCCAAATAAGGAAAGTTTAATATAACAATGTGAAGCTCAACTTGCCAACTTCCTCTTCAAAAACAGAACAGACTCTTATAATACAGTAGACTGTCATCTCAACATCAGAAAAATGGGATTGTCTAGAAGTCAATTCCACTCATAATCTGTAGGTTAAATTAGTACAATATATGTATGTTGAAGAACAAAGAGGGAGTGGGTATAGTCAGAGTCTCTTTTAAGAAATCATTGATGCTATTTTATGGAGATTTTAAATAACCTTTTGATCTTCTGTAATCAATTCTGATTTGTGCTTTTTTTTTGTATGAAAAATGCCAAGAAAGGATTTAAGCATCATTGAAGAAGAAAAGCTTTTAAAGAAGTCTGATAATCAAAATTTAGCCAAAGTGATTCAATTGTAAAATTCAGCCTTTAATTTCCAACAACTTTACATCTGCTTTGTTTAACAATTCAAATTGAAATACACCGATTGAAAGCAAAAATGTAGGTTACAAAAGAAAATACAATAGAAAGAATAGTAATGTTAGCATGCCCTTCTGTAGTAGTTTACTCAACTTCAAAACAAGCATCTATGGTAAATGTTTTTTTTACAATTATAGTATCTAAATGTCCCATTCACACATGCTATATTACTGAAAAAAGCTTAAGAAAAGTCTTAAAGTGGAAATTTAGTGAGCCTAATTCTAAAATGAATCAATGATGATTCTCAAAAAGAAAAGGAAAACAGCAATAAACAATTGGTTGAAAACTATTCACTGGAAATTTTGGAATTCTACAAAAATAAAGATATTTGGACAAAGCCAGTTTGTATTATCAAAAGTTGCCAGACAAAATACTTGCTTTTAAGGCTAAAATGAATTATACTGGAAAGAAGAGAAAATATTATGTAATACTCTTATAACATGATGAGTACAGATACTGTATTTTTGTGGACTAACTGGCATGCTGGTTAAACTGCAACTAAAAAATAAAATCTGAAAAAAATTGATTTCCCCAACATATTTCTAACAAGTAAAAAATCACATATAATTATTTTTACATAAACTAATCATATTACTTGAAATTGTGAACTACTTTTGAGGTTAGGAAAAATTAGTGTTGCATCATTGTTGAAACATACTTAAGTGTTCTGTTGACTTCTGCTTTAAAATTTAAAAGCAGAAGTCGACAGAACTCAAGTATGTTTCAACAATGATGCAACAGAATTTTAGTTTATTACTATAGAGATAAGCTAGTTTAAGTTCTCCATAATAGATGATTATTCATTCACTGTTGCAAATGAATATCAAAGCTTTTGCATCATTAAAATAATCAGATTGATACAATTTACAAATATATGCCCTACCATAATAAACACCAGAAGGTCAAAACTATTGATAATATTGATTTTATAACTAACCATACAGGCATTTTGAATCATATTATAATTCAAAATGCCTGCATGGTTAGTTATGTAGTTTTTCCAATAAATATATTATTTTTAAATAACTGCAATGCAAACTTATAATTACAGTAGAGCACTGATTATCCGAAACAATTTGGGACTGGGGTTGTTTGGATAATCAATTTTTCAGATAACTGATTATGTACGAAAAAATTTATTAACCTATCACATGTTGACATTCGTTCAAATCCTGGCATGTCCTTAAGTACCCTCTCATGGTCATACCAGTGCTGCCAGCTAAAACACGCACACCAAACAAAATTATTATTGGAGTAGCCCAGCATTTCTCAAAGTGGGCGATAATGCCCCCTTGTGGGCGGCGAGTTAATCTAGGGGGCGCTGGAGGCAGGGTACTGAACGGTGATCAAAGGTAAAAGTTCCCTTTCCTCTGTCAAACGGATAAGAGGAAACATTGCATTTAATGGTTTCCAGATGTCGAGAACAATGTACGGTAAGGGCACAAAGTGTGAGATTCATAGAAAAGTTTTCCTAAGAATATTTCCAATCCTTTCTCACACGGGGGGTGTTGGGTATAACTTTATGGAACAAAGGGGTCGGTGGATCGAAAAAGTTTGAGAATCACTGGAGTAGCCCAAGACATAGCCAAATATTGCAGCGCCACAGCACTAGCAGAAATTTAAATTTGCTAACTGGAACGCTTTCAGTTAACTGATGTTTTGGTTGATCAATATTCGGATAATCAATGCTCTACTGTATATATAAACAGATATAATCTTTCTCAACTTCTGAATGTCATTGTATATGATAAAGAAGCAAATTAAAAGGTAGAAGTATTTCTTTAGTAGTAGTTGTGAAATCTGTAAGTATGCATAGTCAAACTGATGTTTAAATAATTTTTTAATAGAAATGATTTAGGGTATATTTCTTGTCGGTAAAGGCTTACAAACAAGTTTTTAAATAATAATCTCAAATTTAACCAGATTATAATTTGTACATTTAATTTCTATAATCCTAAAATTGATGAGAACACATCTAAGAAATTGGAACTTATGGTTTGAATAACTGTAATGGTTTGAATTATTAAACTGAATAAGCTTAAAGAATACAAGCAATTTATTTATTGTGACATCGCCACAATGCCTGGCTGCAATTTTTATTCATATTTTTAATTTATTTAATTTAAAATATATGCTCTCCAGCTCAAATTAATACTGTAGTTTCTTGCCCCTGTACATCATACTTTTTCATTAGCAATGGAGTCCTGTCAGTCATTTATTAACTTCTTCAGGAAAAAAGTTTTGAATTGAAATACTTTGACTTCCGATTTGCATCAAAGTTCAAATATAGTTAATATAGTTATAGTTATATAGTTAAGGATTCCATTATCTGATCTCAGAATTCATCTAAATTCATTCTCGAGATTAAGGAAAGACAGACTGACAAACAATGGACGACAGTGGGAATTTATAGGTTACAATTCTTTCAAATTGCAGCCCAAAAATTATTTTTGTCAAATTAATTTAAAAATGATGCCTTAATTTTTTTTGGTTAAATATTTGCATCTTCTCGTGCATTTGATATTTCTTATTTTTGCTGTATTAAAACTGTTTTATGAATCTTATTGTGTGATGATTTTAAATCTTTGAATAATTAGAATTTTTTTTAAGGAGCAAACATAATACCAATTCAGTCTTTCTTCCATGTTCATTAACTTCAAAATACTTAATAAGAAATAATGTCTAGATAATTATTTTAATGAAATGAACACAAACACACATGCACACACAAAATTAAATAATTAATTAGAAAACAATTCATTTACTTTTCATATCTTAAACATGAACAATTAAATTATTTTATCCAACTATAAATTATGATAATAAATCTCACTTTAATTTTTATTATAATAATAAAAACCATACTATATACTATTTTGCATAATTAAAAATTTTAGAATTACCATTGTGGAGTCAAAATAATTTTTTTTCTTTATTACATTATGCAAATTCCAGATAATTTCAGTACAGTACAATCTCAGTAATCCACACATTCACCAGTACAACACATTAAAGAATCTGACACTAGAAAAGTCTCGGGTATTACCATCACTGCTACCAATTCCAATTAAATTTCGTGGGAATCCAGCAACTTGGCAACATTTCTGGTAACAGCAGTGCACTTGGATGGCAAAATGCAATTGAAAATTATTTTAAAAGGAATGAAAATTAATTTGAGAAATCTAAAATACAGTAACATGTATCTATAAATGTTTTCGGGTACTTTTCTGTTAACGGGATGCCAGCCCGTTGCTGTACATATTGTACAGCAACGGGTAAGATTCAAATTCTGAATGAGGGGTTTTGCACCACTCCCAGAATTCTTGACCCATTACAAGATAGCTATTCACCTCCAAAGATCAATCAGTTTTTTTAACATGCATCAACATGCTGCCTACTCTGCAAAGCATGTAGACGTGTGCTTTGGTGCTTGCTATTGCTTGCACCTCAGCACTCATAACCCCATAAAACTATATAACATTAAGTACTCCACAAACAATCAAGTGGGCTACTCGAAGCCAGCATAATTACTAGGGCTAAATAGTTAAACGTGATAGTCTTAGCAGAGTGATGCAGATGATGGTATTGCACATTGGATTAAAGTTACAACTGGCATCCTGTTAACAGAAAAAGAATCTGTTTTTGAATAATACAATGTATTAATGTCACACAAATAAGCAAATGTTTTCTTTCTTAAAGATTACACCATTGAATTTACCTTACTTCCAATAATCCAACAATCTAACACTGTTCTGGTCTCATATATATTGAATTACTAAGATTATACAGTTCTCAGAAATCTCAATTGCTAAATGTGTATACTTTATATAGCAATTCTTCTCAGAAGTTTTTTAGTTCAAGAAGACTTTTGGACTTTTGAGGTTTGTTCAATAATCAAGTGGTTAGTAGCCATTTAATACTAAATGGTTTAGTGCATAAAAAGTATCTGGGACTAATATAGTTGAGCATGCAATGCAGCAAGCTCAACTATATTAGTCCCAACATCTTCACGTAGTACTGCATACAGTGGCAGATACAAGGAGAGGGCAACAGGGACACAAGTCATTGCAATCAATACCAAAAAAACAAAGAAATTAAAATTTGTTTAAACTTCAAAATGTTTTTAAAAATATTTGATAGCAAATATGATATAATCATCAATACAATCATTGCACACCCGTTAATAAAAAAGATATTTATTAAGTATTCAAACATTTTTAATTTTTTATGTAATTCTCCTTTGGGTACTTCTGGATCCACTACTGACTGACTAATGCTGTAAGAAATACTGAACTAATTAACTCAGCTAAAAACAATCCTGTTTGAACATGTTTATTTGGTTAGTGACAGTAAGAGAAGCAGTTACTTAACCAGGAAAAGTAGAACTGAATGGATTTACTGAACTAAATAATTTCACTGAACTGCTTGACTAAATTTACTGTCTGCAGATGGTAACTACATTATTTGCCACTTGATTAAATTACTGGATGTGTTTGAACAAGCGTTTAAGCTTATCTGAATTTTGTACAATTTGTCACAATCTATCTGAAGATTGTGACAATTTACAGCAATTTTAAGATATACTGATGTCTAAATATTATCTAGCTTTTCATTTGAAAAATGACATAATTCATAATACTGAAACATTTTATACTCAAAATTCAGGTTTAATAATTTACATCTTCAAAGAAAGTAAATTGATCAGAGAAAGCAAAATTAAAATATTCTTATGAAAAGAACTAAACTGATAACTTAAGACATAATTTTCTTATTATTAAAAACTGTTATAAGATATATTATAAAATAACTTATTTGAATAATTCAATATAATACAGCTACATTATTTTCAAATTTTATTTAATATGATGCAATTTATCATTTTTAACAGTTTTATTTTCGACAAAATCTCAATAAGAGACACGTTTCAACATTTTTTAAAAATAAATATCAAATTTACAAAAATAGAATTACAAATTCACAAAATTGTTTTCAATCTTTAATTTATAGATAATTTCTTGATAAATTATACACAGGAAATTTTCTGTAATGAATGCTTAAATTTGATAACTTTGTGATCAAGTATTTATTAATCAAATCATATGACAATTCTCATATACCAGAAATTTTAATGTCTTATCCATTTTAACTAAAATATGTATCATATGTTGTAAATATGTGAAATTTATTTCACAAGAAATAATAATTTTGAAATGTTGCAAATACAATCTTAACTATATATTAAAATTTATACAAATTTGAAATAATCCTTAAATTTCCTTGATTTTTGAATAAGATTACAAAGTAAATTTTATATGGTAACCTTTAAAAAAAAAAAAAAAAAAACTAATAGTAACTGAAAGAATTTCTTAACATGATGCAACACTATATTGTTTTACTTTCAAACTTTCAGCAATACCAATTTTATTTTTAAACAATATTTATATAGTAGTTGACTTAAATAATTATTAGTTAAGTATAAAATCTATTCAAAAAAATAATAATAATTTTTTCCATTGAAGTCTTATTAGTTTTAGAATATTAAGACTAATCCATTAAAAAAAAAAAAACTAAAACAGCATTATATTTCATAGTATAACCAGTAAAAAATTTGGCACTTGTGCAGTTTAGGGAATATAGCAATTTGAAAAGGTTTTCTTCCATAAAATTAAGCAATTGCAGACTAACTCGACTCGAACATTTCCAAAAACACGTATAATTTTTCCGAACAATCCGTATAAAACATGCAATAAACAAAAAATTGCAGGAATACTTATAACGTTCGAAAACGCCACCGCTCGAGCTCGTTTTTGCTGCGGAGTCCCGCAATTTTTCATTTAGAGCACATTTTATACGGATCGTTCGCAATAATTACACGTGTTTTAGAAACGTCCTAGTCAAGTCAGTCTAGAATCACTTAATTTTACGGAGGAATACCTTTCAAACCGCCCTACCCCCTAAACTGCAGGAGTGCCAAAAATTTAACTATTTGTGATTTTGTGACTAAACTTTAGTAAAACCTACACGAAAAAAATCAGTCTAACACCTTTTAATAATTAAAAAAATTGAATTTAATACTTTTACTCTTTTTAAAAATAATAATCCTTTCATTTTTGCATTGTATGTAAGGGAATCACAATTATATTAAATTTTAACACACAGTATGTATATGTATATGTATGTGTACTGTACATATCACATGCAATGATTTTGCAAAATCAATAACAAATACTATTGTAATTCATAAATATACAATTCTGTTAAAATAATATTTACCTAACACTAAGTGTGTAAAGTTATTTTATGACGTAGACGTATTAAAACACAAGCAACTTTTACATTTGATCTTCGCTTAATTATAGAATTTTCCCGTAAGAAAATTCACATAACTCGACATAAAGAAGAATTTGACCTCTGTCGATTTATGCGTCGTTAAGCCTAACGTTAAAACATTAAATGCGGTAAATTCTTCGAGATCTGTAGAAATTACCGTAAATGCGCGAATAATTGATCGTATTTACAATATTTCGTTGGTTTATATAACAAATGAGAGTTTGTTAGAGTAAAATTTAGAAAAAAAAACAAAACGAAACCGTTAGGCTTACCATCGTAACGTTCGGCCTGTTCGGCCAACTTTGCCTTGTAAACGTTATCTTCTCTTTCGGCCATTGTCTATATATAATGCACTTTCGTGATATCGTTTCACTAAAATATATGTACACTCCGTACGTTTTCAGTATTAGTTCGAATGAAAAATCAGGTTATCGCCTACCCGCCCGTTAAAATGGCCGCATTCCTCTTCGACTCTAACGAACGAACAACGCCCGCTCACATAACAGCGGAAACTGGTAAATAGTTCACGGGTGGGACTTTGACGTCATCGCGATATATGTATCATTCCGCGTTTATTCGGGAAGATTTCTTTCGTACGGGAATCTTTCGAGTATTTTAATACGTTAAACTATTCGATGTATCCATTTAATATTATTAAACTTTGGTTTGTCTATTACAGTTATGATTTTATTATTTTATCTATATTACGATCATTCTGAGAATGAAATTTATGTACTATAAAACAATGAACGATTGGCTTGCTTTGTAAAATCCATCGTTAAAACAAAACAAAACAAAAAATTGTAACCGTTTAATGGTCTGACGTCATTTAATTCCTATGAAAGCAATCTTTCAGAACTGAACATTAATTTTCCTGAGCAGGATATAGGATCAGTGATCACTTCTTCCGTTTCCGAACTGTCCATAATTGTATAGGAAAGTCTAATTTTTATTTTAAGCTCAATTATTGACTTCTGAATAAGGAAAAATTATAAATAATATTTTCTACTTTTTTGTTTTACATTATAATTATTTATGTGATGATCATATATGTATAGAATATATATATATATACAAAACGATATAGTTTTGATACTACATACGAGATTTCTTTACAAATCCAAGGAATATGGAAAAGTTGCAAAAGTTAATCCAAGGTTCTACGAAAGAAATTGAAAAAATCTTAAAATTGAAACAATTCATTTACTTTTCTTATTTTGAAAACACTAAAACAGTTTTCTTAAGATGTTTATTACCATTCAACAGCCTATGTTATGGCCGAATGATGATGGGGTTTTACACATATCCTAGCCAGACTATACACGAAAAATTTCGAAGGATACGAACTAGATTCAAAACAATCTGACATCATTCAGAACTGCAAGTTCCTTAGAACGGTTGGTCTATCTTAGCTACATCGGGCGTTTCTAGCTGTTCATTAAATCATATTAAAGTATAAGAAAAACAAAATAACAATAATATAACAAACATTTTATACTCTAACAATTCCAAAACAAAATTTAAAAAGTTTGTATTTGAAAATCTTTATTTTTTCTTTTGTAAATTACTATTTTATTGAGTTCCATGAATTTAGTCTATTTTTTTTTTCAAGAATTTTTTCAAGGGGGAAAATTATTGAATTCTATGATCAAAATTTTATCGCTTGATTATTTTTAAAAACTCTTTCTGCACTTATAGTAGTAATTGTTGCCGGATTTTCTTTTTACTTTTGTCTTTGTAAGCACTAAGACTGCTCTGTGGCCCAAAATAGAGTCAGTTGGGTGGTGAGGGATGAGGCCGACATATCCCGTGGAAAGACCGCCCATTAAACTCCCTGGGATTGCTCGCTTGGATTCGATTTCGATTCCTCAGAGCGGTGAGCGGACGCCTTAACGGGATCGGCCATCAGACCGTCAAATTGGTGGAATTAGAAGTGGATTGGACGGATGGGATAAGTCAGCGCAACACGTGAGCGATCTATCAAGAAGAGATTAGGAAACTTTCTACGGTAAACTGGCCCCAATTAGACACTTAAAGAAAACCAGGAAATTTTACGTGGCCAGCCTGTTGGCTTTTTTATTTTTTTAACTCTATCTGTCCTGTGGGACTAAGAGGTTCTATTTTAGCAAGCCCGTTATGGGTTCGGCCAGGCCCACATTGGGGCGGGAAGTGGTGAGGGACGGAGCCAGACAAATCTGGTCGGACCACCATCTAAAAAATTCCTGGGGCTTTTACGACCCATCATGATTCGATTCCTGATCCCCTAGACGGCCTAGAGCTGTAGGCTGACACCTTGACCGCCCCGCCATCCGGCCATCCAGCCTGTTGGTTAGACGTCAACCCGCGACCAAGTACCAGTGTTAAGTGATTTTATCCACTCGGCCGCTGGTGGGAACAATTAGAAGTATATTAACAGTCTGGACGTAGAAGCAATTCAGATGGTGAGTGATACGTTTTATAAGAACCATCAAAGGATCCGGATCTGTGTTCAGAATAGATTCTATCTCGTCTTTCACGATAGTCTCTTTTTTTTTAACCATAAGTTTTTTAATGCATAGGCTATGCCATGGGCGTCGCCAGAGGGGGGCAGAGGGGCAGTTGCCCCTCTCTAGACCTGCGAAAAAAATTATTTAGATGCTGTCATTTATTGCCCGATTTATAATTTCCGCGCGAAAAACCCAAGAAGATTATGTTTTAATTAAAATAATCTTCTTAAGCTTCTTAAAATTTATGAATAGTTTTTATTTTACCTACATACAATTCATATCCTCTATCAATTTATATCATCTTGCCCCCCCTGGCCCATTGGCTGGCGACGCCCTTGGGCTATGCAGTGAGTGATAACTAAACATTAGAAACAAAACAGAACAAATATTGTGATTTTAAATTAATATTAAAATATTCTGGAGTGTTTTGACTTATGTCTTTGGTATTAATAAGGTAAAGTAAATATTCATAATGAATCTCATATGCTAACCTGTAGTTCTCGGCAACCTGATGGCCGAGACGGTTCAGACATGAGTCAACTGTTTTGGGGACAGGAGATCGAATTCGAGTGAACAACTCCCTAAAAATTTTTTATGGTCGATTAGTCCAGGATATATCGGGCCTTTGTTGGTAGAGCCCGACATACCCTGGACTGATCGGCTATGGATTCGGCTATGCTCACAAAGGGGTCTGGCCACCCCCTTTGTGAGCATAGCCGAATCCATGATGGGCATGAAAAAGTCTATCTTATTGACCTAGAGTAAAAATAATTAAAAATTAAAATACAAAAATCTTTAGTTGTTAAAGCTTGCTTTCATTTCTGATTTTAAAAATAAATAATTTTGATGCTTTTATTGCAAATTAAAATTAGCAAAAACATTTTTCTTTGCTAATTTTGTATTACCACAGGCGTCACTTGATTTAAGTACGAGTCGAAAAAATCCCCAGGAATTTTTCGGGGGGTGGTCCGTCCGGATATGTCGGGCCTTGTCTCTCACCACTCGTCCTCCCCATTGTGAGCTTGGCCGAACACGTAATGGGCTTGCAAAAAGAGGACGTCTTAGTGCCCACGGGGCGAAAAGAGTTTAAAAAAAAATAACTTGATTTAAGTAGTCTATTTCATTAAAAAAATGAATTTAGTTATGTATAAACAAAATCTATTAGATAGAGTCTGATAGACGATATGACATCTGTGTCTTTGAGAACCAATACTTGAAACTTATGGAAACCGCATAATTTATCGTTATTAATTCGTATCGGAGAGTTTTCGTTTACTCCACCCTGTAGGCTCTAAGAGGACTTTTCGTAGACCATTACGATTCGGCACAAGACTGGTTTTGTATCTTCCATCCATGCTGATCAATTCTATTGCAGATCTGTTCTGCTTAAATATCATGGGCATTATGGCGAAATCGAAAATCGATTCCGGAGATAATGCCCATAATGCGTTAACTGCTATGCATCAAAGTAATAACGAATTATAGAAAAATAATTTGGTTCCGTTGTATCGACCGAAACATTCATTTTTTTTAAAATGTCAGTGGAATGGTATTTCGGTCAGTTGCAAGACTGATATCATCAAACCTTTTTTCTATTTTTTTTAAAAATAATGTTCTTTTGTAAGATACAGTGGAAATTCGATTATCCGAATTTCATAGGTCAGGAGTCTTTCGGATAATCCAGAAACTCGTTTGTTTTTGTTTTGGGTTCATCAAGCACGTACATTTAAAGTTTTATTAAGTATATATATCTTAATGCAATTACTGTATTTGAAAGTAAATTAATTTACTCAAAATCTAACATAATGTTGCATCAGTGGCGTGCCGTCATTGGAAGCGATAGAAGCGCCGCTTCCACCTTCCAATGGCTTTCCCTCGTATTTTATAAAATATAAATTTTCATATTTTAAAGTACTTTGAATTAATTAAAATTAATATTTTATTATAACTGCATTATGTATCTTTTACAAATTTCTATACTACATGTGAAAAAAAAAACGATAAGATTGCTATTGTATATTCGAATAATTCGGTGGCGGAAGGAATGTCGAAACCGGGTCAGTTTCTAATCAACCAGATTATATAGGCATTAACACACGCGGTTTACAGAGCACCAACGTCACGGTTTAGCTGGTAGAAGCGACACACGCGTAAAGAGTACGCGACTTTATATCCCGGAGCGGTTGTGGGCTGTTAGCCGCCTGCTAGATATTCGGCTCGCCCGATTATGCGAATCACGAGCAGACTAGATCAACGGCGGACAACCCCCGGCCCGCGGGCCAGCTACGGCTGGCGAAAAGTCTCTATCCGGCCCACGAGATCTTTAATAGTTATTTTTCCAATTCTTTGTAATTTTCGAAAACGATAAGAGAAATAAATGTAGTAATTATCTTTTTATTTATTTATTTCATATTTGCAGACTAAAAAAATTACGAGTCACAAGAAGGCGTCAATTGACTACTACGGCCCGCGGAAATAACGTAAAATTTATTCTGGCCCACGTTATAAAAAAGGTTGCTCACCCTAGACTAGATTTATAACTTAAATCAACCGATAGGAGTTTACTGGCATGTTTTTATGATAGTTCTGTATAGTTGACAGGAGTTTTAAAAAAAATCCATTAAAACATTTGATATATTTATTCCGCGTCTATTCTGCTCTCCCGTCTTATATTACTTACGGATTTCAATGTTAAACCGGTGATATTACGATTATAGTATGTCCCATCTGTATGGGAATGCAGAAAAAACGTGTACAATTCTTGTATAATGTTAAAAAATTAACTGTTACTTTGGCAGCATCATTTACAACCAAATTTAATGAATGAGACGTACAAGGTACAAAAAAAGCTCTAGAATTTATTTTCTTTAAATTTACGATTTATATATCCGTTGTCATAAAAATTTGTCTTTCCACTTTTTTCCCGAGACTACAGATATTCGAGTACAAAGTAACTGGTTTCGACTTATTTCTACTAAGAAGTAGTTAAATAATTAAGAGATTAGGGAATGGGAACATAAATAAAACCCTACCGAAAGAGCCAGAATTTTACTTAAACAAAAGCTCAACCGAACCAATCACTAGCTCAGTACAGTGGGGAACTGATTTCCGTGTACACCTGGTATTAAAACGAATTAGTTAGAAAACAAATGACTATTAACTTTAACATATTTAGATTTTTACAGCTATGGTGAGAAACGTTTAAAAGTTACAACAGCCCTGTGGCGTCCTTTGAGATATACTAATGACGCGACAAAAGACGCATTTGACATTGACCGGTATTGGTCGGCACCCTCGGAATTTGGCAACCTGGTGCATGCACGCGCCGCACACCTACCAGGACCAGTAGCGTAGCGAGGGGGGTGCAAGGGGGTGTATCATGCTCCGGGCGCCACTCGCAGAGGGGTGCCCAAACGGTCTCCAAGACAAACTATATGTTTCTGGAAGGGGGAGGGGGGCGCCAATAAAGTGTCGTGCCTCGGGCGCCAGTTATGTTCGCTACGCCACTGACCAGGACGTCTCTGATTCCATTCATTAGCCACTCGTAGGGAGCTATTTCACTAAGTGGACTGTTTTAAGATTTAAAAAGTAAAGAATATTTTGTTATTTTTATGTACGTTTTTTCACAAAGTTATATTTAATTATAAGTTTCTCTAAAAGTTTATTCATACAATTGAAGAATTTTTTGTATTAGGTATGTATATTCATCACATATTTTGTTTTACCAAGTAAGTTTTTTTTTATAATTTTAATTTAGCCCTTATATCGTGGCTAGTGATTCAAAAATTTATTTTAAAAAAGTTTTGGCTCGAGACCGTATAATGAAAAAGAAAACATTATTAAAAGAGAAAGACCAATGCCTAAATTAAATATAAATAGATCAACAAAAAAATTCCGACATTTTGACGATAAAATTTATGCCGAATGACGATTCTTTCGTAGAAGTGAAGCAATTTGGAAATCGAGGCGGAATAGAATTTAACATTGATAGACAATATAAAATAAATATTGAAAATTATAACAAGATAATTACGATTAATAAATGTTATATGTTTTTTCTCAAAGCAAGAATTGGCATTTAGAGGGCGTAGAGAATTTATTAAATCTAATAAGAAAGTTCAATATAATTACCTCTGTTATTTATTAAGTACGTCGGATAATCTATTAAAAATACATTTAAAGAAGTATACGGTTTTTACTGGCTTATCGAACAAACGAATACGAACGGGCCCTGATGCGCAATTAATTGATTGCCCCTGTAAGTCGGCTTCTTACACAAACACAGCTTCCCTATCATCAAATGTCACGGCACGCCACTGTGTTGCATATTGACAGATGACGTAGTAATTTCCAGTTACGTGGAGAGTTTGGTCTCTGTGGCAGCGGAGGTCTCAGACTATACAAAAGGCGGGCACAACCTATAAAAATGAGCATCATACATTATGCAATAAGCTTCAAACTATTCAAACATCACAGGATTAGCGCTCCCACAAAGTGGCACTAGTTGCAATCGTTGCTAACTTGGCTGCTTTGCTCAGTATACGACGAAGATGGAAAACATTGTCCCAGGCAACTTCGTCCTATGTTGACCAATAGTATATATCGAATCGAGTTACAATCGTTCATTAGTTTCTTTTATATTTGCAGAATAGGCTATAAGTCATGAACTTTCTGGTCGTGAATTTTATTGATAATGGAATTTGGGTCCTCTTGGAAAGTAGGAAAAGAACAACACAGACGAAAAGGTAGCACTGCCCCAAGTGCTCAATGTACGGGCGCCCTTGCTTTGTGGTATGCAGCGTTGTACATGTACAATGCTGTACGTTCTACTATTATTTATTTATTTTTGTTTTAACCGTTTCGGATAATCGAGTTTCTATTGTATATAAAAACCACTACAATATAATTTTTGCTATTATAGCAATCTTAGTATTACTGACACTATAAACATAGATTGTTATTTTTTACACTATTAAATAAATTAAATATATTTTCACAAGTTAAAAATATCAGAAAAATCATCATGGTATGTTTTATAACATTTACCAGTTAAAAATTTTTAAATTTTAAATTAAATGAATATTTTAAAATTAAGTTATTTTTTGCGTTCAAGCTCTTCCATCTAAATAAAACGATAAATAAATTCCACGCATAAACGTAGTTGTGGCAGTAAAAGCATTAGCCTGCCGCATTGGAGACTAATCTGGATAAGCAACTCCAGGAATTCATGAGCGATCTGTTCCACATACATCGGTCCTTGTTTCTCAACAACCGGTTGTCTTTATTTTGGCCTGACGAACTTAAAACGGATATGATAAGATACCCTCTTAGTGCTCACAGAGAAAAACGAATAAAGTACAAAAAAGTTAATATTCAAAAATGAACAACATTTAATTTACAGAATAAAATTTGGCATTCATTCCGTTAGAACAGAACAGTTCCTCTTTTGGAACAGTTTTTTGAAGTTATGTCGTGACTTGCCTGATTGTTCGATGGTCACGGCGGCGAAAGTCCATTTCACTAATTATACTATACACATACTATATTTGTTATTCTTTGTAGTTATTACTTAAAAATTCTTCTATAATATTTATTTATTAATCGATTAACCTAATAAATTATCATGTTATTTAACACTATCTTGGAAACTGTTTATAAATATTAGATTTATAAATATTCAATGAATTTTTATCTGCCTAGAAATATGTATAGTAATAAATACCTTCAATATATGCCGAGCGATGATGAATGCCCGAGACAGCAAAATGCTCTCCCGTTCTTGAAGACGATTTTTGATGGTCTTCAAGAAGCGTAATTCCCTATGCCAGTCGATACCATTGTAATTCAGGCCTGTCCGAAATGAAAAAAATAGTAAGAATTAAAAAAAACTCAATTTTTTCGAATAGTTTATGAATAAATTTGTAAATAACAAGAATTTTTTAATGCGATACTATTAGGCTACATACATCTGTTTAAACAAGCGATTCTTTAACATTTACAGCTAATTATACACAAAGATAATTGTTCGATAGAAACTAAATACAATACTTAAATAAACGTTTCTTTACTCATTTACGTATGTCGTTACATGTGGTTATTTTAAATTTTAATACAGCGAGTCTATAAATAAAATCATAGCATAAAAAATTTATTGTTGATTTTTCCGATAATTTACCTGGAAATTAGATATCAATGCGCATAAATTGCTAATGACAATTTCCGATTTCATTCTGTTAGATCTTTAAGCTCTGTTGGAAGGAAATTATTTATGTAGAAATCGTGCAATCACGCATGATTCTGAATCGTGCGTAACTGCAGTCATGAATATTTGACGCATAGTTCCATTCTATTATTTGATTTATATTTGATTACCGAGAAATATTTCGGTTTATACTATAACAATGGACTGAGCAATTGACTGATTGGAGAACGCGAGACACTAACATATTAAGAATGTAGGATCACAGTTTTTCTCATTATGAATATTCTAACTGGCAATGGGATGGCAGGAATAACTGAAAAACGGAGAATGATACCTTGTAGACCCACCTATAGTAAATTACGTGGATCTTCACGATAGTAAGCTGATATTTTATACGGACACCGGCAGGATGAATGAAGTATCTGGGCCTGGCCAAACCTTAATGGACTTGGAAAAGGCCCTCTTAATACTCATAGGACGGAAAGCGTCCAGGAAAAATTATATATATATATATGATATAGTATTTATGGCCTTTGGTTGACATTAAATACGGTACTGTACATACCGAATTTGTAGATAATTTTTTTTTTTTTTTTTTTAATTTGCTCTGATTTCACACTTACTGCAAACACATTATTGTAGGTTAGCTAATTCAACATTATCCGCAATAATGTACATATATATTATTACATATAATGTCATCACAAAATTAGTTTAAAATAGATTAGAAATGAATATAAAATTTAAAAGCTATGAAAATACTCTAAACAAAAAGTCTTTTTATGTTATTTATTAATGCATAATAAAACATTTATATCTGTATGTCTAACATACACTACAAAAATTCATAACTTCTAGTCGCCAGAAGTTTTCTGAATTTTCTTCACGTGTCTAATACCTAAACAGGGGTAGTTTTTCATTATTATCTTCTGGGAGGCATCTACCTTGGCAAAGCGAATTCATGCTGCGTTACCTTATTCCATCAAACAAGCAATGGTGGAACTACAATGGCACAAAGTGGTTCGGCAGGGTCCTGAGCCAACACGGGCTCGAATGTGTCAAGCAAAAGCCTACAACCCATGATCAAAACAAGCCTTTTGTTTTGATCATGGGTCAGGTGACTGAGAACTTGACTGAGAAAAAGAATCACATGATTCTTTTTCTTAGTCAAGGGCTAGAGGCTTTTTTGGGGATACAAGTTCCATCCTTTCCGTTAATGTAAGGTTGGAGGGAAGGGGCCGCATTATAATTTCGAACTACGGTCCGAAATGAAGTTATTTCGCCTGTGTACACAAGACAATATTAAGAATTAAAACATGTAAAACAAATAGTTGTTGTAAAAGTTTAGTAAAAATAGATATTAAAAAAAGTTTACAAATTTTGTACGAGTAATAACAACGAAAATAAACATAAAATTACGGTAAAAATGTTAAACCTTGTTGGAACCACACTGTTAACTTTCTACTAAAATGTCTGATAACTGCATTGCAATTTCACCAAACAAATGCTAGACTTACAAAGCCAAATTTTATTTAAACATATTTTTGGCATATTCAAAATTCCAAGCAATATGTATTTCGGACCTCAGTAAAACCTTTATCCAGTTATCTTTTTGACTCTTTTATGCCTATTTAAAATGCTATTTTAACAATGCTTTACTATACATTATGCTAAAACAACCAAAGACAATTTTCATCACTGTTTTTGTTTTTATCTGGTAACACTAATGCCTTTTTATAAAAATGTTAAAATTAATATCAGTTATAGTAATTTTATAACTGAATTTTGTATTTTGATTTCTTAATAAATTCAAAAATGAAAATATTTATTGAAAAATATTATTTAAGACCAAATATATAATAATATAAATATATAAAAATAATATCTTAACGTGTAAAGTTTCTGCTATTAGCGTGTGGGCTTTAGCCTCCTACTTCATTTTGTTTTTGATTTTCTCAACTTTATTACATATTTACAAGCGCACTTAACGATAATAACTATAAAATAACTCATATGTTTTCTATTCATTTGATTATTATATCTATTTAACTTAGAGATAACAATAGTGAACTTTGTTTTTATTTAACTTTTACTATTTAACTGCATTTATATTCATTTAATATTTACATATTTCTTTATTCCCTTTACAAGTATACTTTATTTAGTATACTCAACGGAAATCAAATGTTATGTTTATATATTTATATTATACAAACATTCTTTTTATTGATTTAGTGGTGAAATATTATATTTTTCACGTACTGTACTGTACAAGAGGCAAACACCCACTCTATATGAACTGTACAATGGTATATTAGAGTTCATCAATATAAAATACGAATGCAATATTTATATTTATTAAAACATAAAAAAAAAATCAGATTACTTTTTATATAAGAGCTCGATAATAATTGACGAATAGATTTTGAAAGTTGCCTATTAACAAAATTATTAGAAGTTAATTTTACTGTTAAATTGAAATAATAAAGATATAAGTATAAAGTTTCAATGATTTGCACTAGAAAAAGAAACGAAAACATGGAGATTTTTCAAAATAAACTTCTTTAATCGAAACAACTTTCCAATTCCTTTTTGAATTTTATAAAAGCGAATAAAAAGTTTTATCATTTTTGTTTTTTCACTTGTCTTTGGAGAAGATACTATTTCCATGTGCATCAACTAATTTGATTCATTAATTTGTTTTGTATCTGTCTAGATATTATCCTATTTTATTATATAGGCTATATTTTTAACATGATACGATGTAGAAAATGATTATATGTACTGTACTGTACAGTACATGATTACAAAACAACACCTAAACGAACATATTGACTTTCTCTAGAACCAAAGACGAATTAAATGAGACGAAAAAATATTTAAAAAGTTTATCTTGCTGTTAATGTTGCAAGCTCAATTTAATGATATGTCGGTAATCAATGTAGTGTAGGACTAATAAATAATATATAACTTCAAAAATGCCAGCGGTAATTATCGACTTGATAAAACTGAACGAGAGTTCTTTCTTAAAACTCCGCTTAAATTTTACATTGTTTATAAATTTACAGATTTTAAAAGTATGCTTTAAATTTCTTATGTTCTATTAGTATTTAGATTTTTTGTATTCGTGTGATAGTTTTATTCTATCACAAATTTTTATAATAAACATTTTCAAATAATGCTAATGACAGTCTTTCTAATTATCTGTATTATAATCTATTGCAATAAAGGGTTATATTACCTATGGTTCCAAAATGGCGGCTCGTCTCCGATTTCAGCAAATAGAAGAAAGTAAACAGTGGGGATGCAGGTTCTAACCCAGTGGTTCTTAACTTGGGTTCGACCGAACCCCTGGGGTTCGGCGAGTCAGTCTCAGGGGTTCGGCGGAGGTCAACCACCTGACGTCATCGTGACGTAGAAACCGTATTGGTTTCGAAAACTAATGCTACATAACATGTGTTCTATCGGGAAATATGCCTATATTTCCCAATAGAACACCTATTATATCTATGTTTTGAATTTGAAAAATTATATTTTATTTTTCCAATTAAAAGGGGTTTGGTGAATGCTTATATGAAACTGATGGGGTTCGGTACCTCCAGCAAGGTTAAGAACCACTGTTCTAACCTAACCTATTCTAATAAATTACCATAATTATTACCAACAAAATTATTAGAGTAGGTTAGGTTAGGTTAGAACGTGCGTCCCCACTGTTTCCTTTCTTCTATTTGCTGGAATCGGAGATGAGTCGCCATTTTGGAACCATAGGTAACATTAACCGCAATAAATAATATTATATCTTTTAACTTTACATTATTTCAGTGATTTTTTTATTTTTTGTTCTAGAATAAAGAATATTTATTTAGTTAAACTGAAATTCAGTTTATGCATATCTACATCGAGATAAAGCGAGTATTTCGTCAACAAAAACGTAATTGTAAAAATAAAAAATAATGAGTCGAGCTTCTTTAATTTCCTTTATTTTATTGGCAAATATTATAATTGGAATATTTATCAATAAATAAATGAGAGGAACTTTACAATTTACGTTTATAACTGAATAAAAAGCAAACGTAAATTGAAAAGTTATTATTACATAAAGCAACATATACAATATTTTTTTGTAAAGTAACAATTCAGATGTTGATAAATCAAGTTTTGGAAAAAATAATAAAGGAATGGCTTCATCTCTACCATAAAGTGCATTTACATTCATACATACATCATGATTAAATTTTAGATTTGGTTATGCTTATCGGTTTTCGAGGTGTGGAGAATAATTGAGGTGGGGCCACCCTTCTAAAACATAATTAAAATGCATCGTCATTGAACTTAAGTGTGTCCTCAAAATAGATGCAATTTGAGTTGCAAGTTACATAAAAAAGTTTAAAAATTTGAATAGGCCTACTCTTTGAGTGTTAATAATTTTTCCTTGGAAAAGGTCCGGGATGAATGCTAGAATTGGATTGTAGAATATAATTTCTGATGCATTTTGCAATTGTTTGGTATTGTTTGTCCTTTGCATAGGAATTCGAAAGACTTGGTGATTGATTCTTGTGGTAGAAAGTTGCTTCATTTACGTGATGATTTAAATATGATTATTGTTAATGGGAGATAATGGGAGATGTTTAGGTGATAAAGCGAGTGAATATTCTTTTATCTCTAATCGTGATTGTTCTGTTATTGATTTGGTCATAGTTTCTCCGTTAATTTGGAAAGATGTTCTCTCTCTTACGATGGATCAGTTTTTGGATTCTGACCATGACCTTTTGATTTTACGACTGGCCGAGCAATGATAGACCGGTCTCTTTAGAGAAGAGGTAGAGGATTAATAGATTGTTTTGGGACGAATCTAGAAAGGATGAATTAAAGTTGGCTATGGAGAAAATATGTGTCTCGAATAAGTTTGATTCAATGGAAAACTTGAGTAATTGTCTTTTTAGTTTGGCTTGTAAGTGGGGATTTAATATCAGGAGACATAAGAATTCTTTTTCATGGTTCGATTCGGACTGTAGGATGTTAATTAGCGCTAGGAATAGAGCGTGAAGATCTTTTAGGAAGAGTAATGATCCTAATGATCGTTTGCATTTTATTATGGTACGAAGTTTGGTGAAGCGGCTTTGCATTGCGAAAAAAAATTATTTGCCGGTAAAATTCAGAATTGTTTCAGGAAAGATAATAGACTTCTCTGAAATTATTTCCGACATGTTAAGCAGGCTAAGTCTTATATTGATAATTTCTGCTTTATTCCTATTGATAATTGGTTTCATCACTTTTTAAATTTATTTGGTTCCTTGGACCATTATTTTGCGGATATTTCGATTTTTAATTATTGTAGGAATTGATATGATGAACTTTTGGACCATGAATTTTCTATAAGTGAGCTTAATGATGCTTTGAGGAAGTTTAAGCTAAATAATGCCCCAGGTTTTTACGGGATCCCGATGGAATTTTGGAATTTTGAGACGTTGAGATCACATCTTTTGAGTCTTTTCTCAAAGATTTTTGATACTGGGATAATACCGGAGTCTTAGAAGACGAGTATTTCAATTCCGATTTTTAAGAATGGTAGGAAGGATGTTCCTGGTAATTATAGAGGCATCTGGTTATCATCTTGTGTTTCGAAATTGATTCGTATTATTTTGTATTAGAAGACTGACTCGATGGTTAGAAGTTAAAAATATATTGCATGAAAATCAGGCAGGATTCCGGGCTAGTTATTCCGCATTGGATAATATTTTTGTTTTGTACACGGTTATTCAGAAAATCTTTTTAACGAAAACGTAGGAAGGTGTATGCATTTTTTGTTGATTTATCTTCTGAGTTTGACAGAGTCTGTAGGAATTTGTTGTGGTCAAAGATGCTGCGTTATGGTTTCAGTTATAAATCTATATCTTTACTTGTTGCTTTGTATGGAAATCCCTCGCTTATGGTAAGAGTTGGAGATAACTGTTCGCCATTAATGTTCTCTAAGTCTGGTGTTAAGCAGGGCTGTATTTTGAGCCCAATCTTGTTTAGTATTTTTTTTTTAACGATTTCTTTGATATTATGAACTCTTCCGGTGATGGTATAGTAATAAATGGTTTCCAAATTAAAACACTGGCTTACGCAGATGATATTGTAATTTTATCTGATTCTGTGGTTGGACTTCAAAGATTGATTGATAAATTTGCAACTTATTTAAATGAAAATGGTTTGAAATTGAATTTGAATAAGTCTACGATTGTTGTTTTTCGAAGAGGTGGTAAGAGTCAGCGCCGTAACTAGCCTTTTATGCGCCCGGTGCGAGCATCTGTAACTACGCCCCAAAACTATGACCCAAAACTTGGTCCAGGTCATTTCTGCGCCCTCCAGGATCTACGCCCTGTGCCTGGGCACCGCTGACACCGCCCTGGTTATGGCACTGGTAAGAGTGCGAGGGCGGATAAATAATGGTTTAAGGGTTCTCCAATTCAAGTTGTCTCTAACCACAAATATTGGGGTGTTACATTTTCGTCCAATGGTGTATTCCGTATGCATTACATTAATAAGAGAATGAATAAAATTATTCAGTTAGGGATATCTGAAAAATTACGTAATCTGATTGATTATTTACGTTTATTGAAAACTGTGGTTTTGCCCTCTTTGTTATATGCTTCAGAGATTTGGGGTTTTAACTTGACCAATGGTGATGGTATACAGACTGAATTCATTAAAAACTTATTTTATTTACCTCGTTGTACTGTACAGTACATCAGGTATTTAAATATGATGGAATGTGCTTTGACTCTTATAAAATTTATAATATTTAGTAGGATAAGAAATTGAATTATCAGAATTTCTAATCTTGATGATTATCGTCTGAGTAAAGTTTGTCTGAAATTTATACTTAATAAAAAGTCTATAGATTGGACACGTTATTTTATTGATACCTGTAATAATCATGGTATTAATCTTATTAATGATCATTTGGATTTAATGGACTGGTCTCTTCTCCTTGTTAACATTTTTGATAATTTTTTATACAATATAAATGAAAAAATAAATAATAGCGTATATAATTATTGGTATAAGGATTTAAATGTCACTTTTTTATATAATTGTTTATATAGTCAAGATGTTTCCCTTAATATTTTGTCTTTATTTATACAGGCTAGGTGTAATTCATTGAACTTTTAAATAATTACTCGAGAGAATCGTGTAACTCTTGTGTTAAGAAAGAAATTGTGGATGCTTGGCATATTTTGGCTAAATGTGGGCGTCTTAAAGTGTTTGTCTTAAAGCTTCTTTTTTATAGGTAATCAATTTGCTTTTTTTGGATGGTTGTTTTATTTTTATTTATTGGTATTTTGTATTTTATTGACAAATGCTCCCAAACTTTAACTAATTATTATATTTGATTTTTAAACCTTAACCTATATTTAAATTGCTATTTATATAATTTATTATTGTATAGTTTTGTTTGTGATCTTATGTTCATTGTATCTAAGTGTTTTGTTTTTTGGGAGATGGTTTTGCTGCCCTCATCAAGGAGTGTATCTAGTATGCGTAATAAGTTAATAAATAAATAAATAATAATTATTTCTTTAGAAATTTTGCTTTATATGATCAGCAAAAAATATGTAGATATAGTTTAAAAAAGAAAAAAAACAATTATTTTCTCCTTCTAACTTTCTTACCCCTACTCTGCTGGAATGAAAGTATCCCTTTCTTTCCCCTCTCTTAGCAAATTCGTGGGTGTATAAAAACTTACAATTTTATAAAACTACATGATTTGATTTTACACAAAATACAGAGTTAATTTATAAATGTAATTGCTCAGTCATCATTTGTGACGTTCTAAATTCTACAAATATTTTTCCAACAGATACCATACGGAGTACTTACGATCAGCACTCAGCATTAGAACCGAAAGAAAAGAACGATAAGGAAAAGAGATTTTACTATACCTTATCGTTCTTTTCTTTCGGTTTATTCAGTTACCTACTGCTGTCATTACTGCTGGGCAGAAATGTACAAAAATGCTTAAGATAAACACACTTAGATGATCTCTTCCTTAACTACAAAAACTCAATGGAGAGTTGCTTGGCACTGCAGTCCTTTTGATGTTTCATGCATGTTTTAAAATGATTCAAAAAATTGTTACAATACATGTAGGCTACCTGCAATTCTTTTCTCAGTGCAGTAAGTACTTTCTTTAACTCACCGCCCTACGAGAGTCTCTTTTTAGCAAACCCATTGTGTGTTCGGTCAGGCCAATAATGAAGCAGACAGGATGAAGAAGAACCAGGCCCGACATATTTAGGAAAGACATCAGCCGAAAAATTTAAATTATTTACAATTAAATTTTTCTTCTTATTTAACAGTTAAATTTAAAAAAAATCGATTTCCAACTACAAACAACTGAAGATCGCAAAGTTACTCAGTTATGCAATTAAATTAAATGGTTTAAAATTGATATAGACGTATATAAGATGCAAAATAAAATGTATCTGTCTATTGAGTTAAGAAAATTATAATTTTACAATACAATAAGGTAAAAACATATAGAAACAGAAGAAAAATTGATTTAAAAAAGATGTTCTACAAAGTTGAATAAAGAGATAACCAAAAGATGATCAGAAATATTTATTAAATACGTCAGCATATTACGAGAGATTGTCGCTAATGGAAGTGAAACAGAAAAAAAAAGGCCAAAACTTACTTTTGAAGTGGAAATATATTCTGAGAATCTTGATAAACTAAAAACAGAATAAAGAATTCTTAGAAATACGATAACATGAAAAATGCCAGAAGGAAACTTAATATCAACAAAATCAACAACACTATCTTCTACTTGTTTTATGGTCGGTTTTTGTTAAAGTTTTGCTTTTCTAGTAGTGTATTAATTTAGTCTTTATCAAAATTTTTCTTTCCTATCTAATTCAAAAATGTTTAATTTAGTTACATATAAAAAATAACAATTTTTCTCAAAATTTAAAACACAGGATTGAGTAGCATAAATTCCAATGTTTTCACAGTATTCATTTTGCTGATATGAAGATTCTTCTTGTTATTATCATATAATTATCATCTTTCTAACAGTTCTATATAATCATTCTTAATTTACACAATTCTTAGAATATATTTCATTATCAGATGTAAGTTTTACAGCACTTATTTTTGGATTCTACCTCACTTTTTATAGTAAATATCATTCCTGCTTTTAGTAAATGTTTCTAATCATTTTCAGTCTGTTTGTTATTTAATTTTTTCTTCGTATTGTTTTTCTACATATCACACTGTAATCTAAAATGTATTATTTTAATCAAATTCCTTATTTTTTATGTATATTTTTTTTATTTATTGTAACATGAAATTAATAATTTTCTTAGTCTAACAATAAACATATTTTTGTTTTGTTCTGTATTGAAGCATTTTACTTATATTATTTAATAGATTATCGTTAACTATGCCATTTTGCATTAATTTGACTTGATTTATATGACTATAAATGTAAAAAATATAATTTTAATTTTGATCTAATATTTAATATTTCTAATAATAAAAGGCGTTTAAGTATAATTGCTTCGAATGCCAATTACTTATTTAATTATTTAATCATTATCATATTAATTTAGTAGAGAAAATCATATATTGACAAACAATGCATTAAAATATAATACACGTTATAAATATTAAAACGAATTAAATATTTATTACAATAATAGAAGCCTAATAATAATCTTTACTTTATTTTCTAATAAATAGTATGATTTAATTATATTTACATTTATAAAATTAATTAATTAACTTTAATTATAGTTAATAATACTAAACATATTAGAAGTTCTTATAAAAAATAATATATTCTTAGTGATGATTTCAGAGTATAAAATCATCTAGATTTGAAAGATTCGCCGAAATAATACTGTTGATTAGAGTTGGCCTAAAATAACCAAATTTTTAACTTGGCTTTAATTTTTAATGTTTGTCCTTATTACTTTTCTCGTGGACAACGTCGGGCATAGTACAGTATGTAGACTACTCTGTATATATATATATATATACACACTGTAGACTATATCTTAAACTCATTAAAATTCGTTACGTTATTCCTTTGGTTTGCTAATCTTGCTACGTACAGTACCTTATGCATAATTTAGAGTTTAGTTTGCTTATTTATCACGTTTTATCGTGTTATTCCATATTTTAACTTGTCTCCACTTGTGTTAACTTCAGTATTTTTCAATCAAGATCCTAATTAACACATTTAATAACAACTTGCGAAGGAAAAACTAAAATAAACGACGATGTAAATGCTATTTTTGAAATTAATAATTTCAAAAATATTCCTTTATTTTCCTTTTTAATTAATTTAATTAAAAAGGAAATAAATAAAATTATAATTATACTGGAAACACATTATTTCTCTACTGTTCTAATAAAAAAAATTAATTTTAAAATTATTACACCTGGAAAAGGTTACTTATCTATTCATACATGCTAATATAAGCAGAACATTTTCGAGTAAAATAAATAATGGAACAAGTAATTTATCGATGATAACCACCGATAATTTTTGAAAGTTCGACCATTTCTTTTAGTTGTTACAAATAACTTATTGGTACGTACTAATGTAAGCTCATATAATAAAACAAATGAAAGAAAAGGTCTTTATCTCCATTTTTCCTGCTCATAATCATGACATTTTTTCCGTTTACAAAGCATTTCAATTTGAATAAATATATGACATCAGAATAATTCAATAGACGTACGTAACAGATATACCAAGACAATGGACATAATTAAACAATATCTAGAAAATATTGTCCTTATTACTTTACAGCACTATTACAGACTAGGTAAATTTAATATAAAAGTTCAAAGAGTAGATAAATTTCATCGTTAGATAGCATATTAATTGACTATCCTCATTTCTTATCTGGAAGGAATTCTTCACGCAAGTGTGCGATATGATGACATATAAAAAGGAAAAACTCAGCGGCATATGTAAGTTATGTGAAAAATGTGATAAGAAAAGATTCTTCTGTTTATGCAATGATAAAAAAAGAACCTCTTATTTAAACATGTAGTCTGCATTTGAAACTCAGCAAAATTTCCTTTCGTAAAGTACTTATTTAAATATTGTAATAAATATATTCATTTCACATACACAAACCTGTTTATAAATGCAATTATTTGAAGATATTTTTTATATTTTAATATAAAAATAATTTGTGGATTTTTAATTTTTTATTAAAAAAACAATTACAAGATAGATGTACATCAGATTCATTTTTAAGAAAATTAAATGATACAAAATTTAACAATATATAAATTATTTTATTAAAAATTATTTAAAAAATTATACAATGAGATTATACAATATTAATAAGTTATTTTGCTGACAGAAATTTGACAAGCAAATTTTAATCTCTTACTAAACGAACAGTACATATTTACAATTATAATACATTATTCATATTTAAACAATATAGGCTATAGAAAATGTAAATGTTTACCTTTAAAACAGGTATTAACGTATTTTAATGTATATTTATCATACTATAATAGATAAATTAGAATAAAGTATGTTTGTATTTTAATATAGTCTAATTTAAAACAGAAGAAGTTAGTTATTATCAACAATGTAAAAATTCTCTCTTAAAATTTCAAGAATTTAATATTTCTCAAAATATATTTCTCGTTTAGAAATTATTTTATCATTTTACTGTTACATCAATATTAATAAGTTTACAAATGTCACGTTGGAAATTTTAATTGATATTCTGGATGAAGTATGATTTTTTCAGTTGGCGTATCACAAATTTCTTTATTAATTAAACTATAACATCGATTAGGTATTTCTTTAGCTTTTTCTGGATTTGTTTTATCTAAAATAACATAGAGCAATTGCCAACACCTTACGCATTGAGGATCTATCTGAAGAGCTCTCTGTAACCTATCTATTGCCAGATTAGGGAGGTCTAAAGTCATTAACCAGCTTGCTTCATATTGAAGTAGAGTAGAATTACTTCCAATACTGATCTTATCGGCAAAATTTTTAAGAAATTCTTTAGCATATTTTGTTTTTTCCCTTTTATAAACGGTGACGTTTCCGATTGTAAAAACGTCGCGAAAACCTTTCTTTAAAAATTTTCTAGCTTCTGTAATAATGACATAATTATAAATAGGAGAAGATAATATAGATTTTAAGACTAGAGGGCTATTTTCCACCGAAACAAAATTAGTAACTTTATCCATAAGACAGAGACTGATATTTTTTTCTACTCCAAAATAATTTTTGCTGCTAAAATTCTGTCTGCTATCGATGCTCCATTCTCTAAATTCGTAGTGAGTCTTGGCAAAAATAGGAACGTCCTTATGTAATATCGTATATCCCCCCGTTTTGTATATGGAATAATCCAGTAATAAGCCAGTAACATCACTTTGTTTGCTAACAAAATCCAAGCTCATGTTAACCATACTGGATTCTGTATGAACTATTGTATTTCGAAACATAAAAGCGTCGATAACATACAAAATAATTTCAGCGAAAAGAAGGAAGTCCGTATAAAGAGCATTTTCCGATGCCAGATGTCGAATGAAACAGTATAATACGTACACAGTCACAGACGAAATGCAGAGGAAGAGAACAATGACGTCGTGTATAAAGCGTAGTTCCTTGTGAGGCTGAAAAGAGTAAAATACTAATAGTAAAATGACTACTAAGCCTAATTTTGTCATTTTTATCATATACTCGCGATATACTTTGCTGTAATTTACAAATAAAAAACTCCCAAATATTAATAACGTCATCGATGCTAAAATAGTATTTGGATAGTTAGAAAAAATCGTTTCTTTGATATAGAACGACATATTCATTCTACCGAAAAGATTCCCTGCAAAATACATCTGAAACCTAATCCACTGCCAGGGTGAAACAAACCATAGTCCGTAACTAAAATAATCGTCAAACCCTCCTGTAAAAATTCCCGCAGACACTCCCATGATAATTGCTATTATTAGTTGAATATTTTGCAGAATTATCTTTCCTCGAAAAGTTAAAATCAGGAGTGATATTATAAGAATATAATCTGGTCTAAGATATATCAAAAGACCAAAACAGAAACTGATAAAAAACAAATGGAAAGATATCTTTTGTTTCGTTTCTTCGTTATCTTTTTGCATATCTGTAATTCGAAAGAAATCACTCAAAAAGTAAAAAAGCAACGGAGAGCATAAGCTATGAATAAGAGTATGAGTCCCTATTTGAACCAGTTGTTCCGAAAAAGCTACCAAAATCGAGGATATTATAGCAATATCATCTGGAAACTGAATACTTGTCAGAAATTTGTAGATGCTTAAAGGCAAAAATCCAGCAAGGAATGCGTGACACATTTTAGCAAACTGAAAGAAAAAAGAAATACATTAAATATTTTACTGTATTATTAAAACTTCTTTAAAACAATGATAATTAAATATTTACCACAAATGGATTAGTTTTAATCGAAAAACATTCCTTAAAGTAAAATAAAATGATATAAAATCGAGGATGAAGCCAGCTTCTCATACTGTGCATACTTAGTTTCATGTGCTGTTTTTCACTAACGGAGTCTGGAATTTTAGAGGGGAGATATTCGTACGGACGAAATCCATAATTATATACTTCGGAATGTGCAACTGTAAATAAACTATAAATTAAACACGAATCATATAACTATAATTCTATAAAAAGTACAAGATCTAAGCTTCTATCTCTAAACTCTATTTTTAACAGCATTTCCTCTAGAAAGCAGACATTTGTACATTAAAGAAGACTGAAGTATGATTCATTGTGAGTCATCAAAATTTATCTCCTAGATTATAAAAATGACAAAAATTATATCATTTACAATTTACTTATTAAGTGATAATTTTATCATTTATATGACATCTGTTATCAATCGTATTATTATAGAGATTAAACATTATATTTATATAAAATTTTAAAAAGTTACCTTCAATCGATTGGAAAACTTCATCGGGATGTAAAATCCACCAAGAAGTGGGACTGATGGAGAGACAAAGTCGATTCGCTAACGTTAACACCATTAACACACGAAGAGTATACGGAGGGAAAATGGATTTATTCGAATTGACTGAAATATCCCTTTTCTGATTATAATGTTGCTTTTGCAGCGTTTGAGTTTTCATTTTATTTAAATTCTTTCTGAAAGACATCGTATAAACTTTCTATCCTTCACGCTAGTCACAGGTAAACGCACCTGTAACAGGTAGGTGACGATAAGGCGCATGCGTTGCCGTAGGTAATAAAGCAAGAAGACAAAAAAGTTGTGTAACAAGAAATGTTGTTTGTTTTATTTCTACGCTTTCTGTGTCAGCACAACACTAAACTTATTAATTGTATTACTATTAATTTGTTAGTAACTCTGTAAAAGCGTTGTATTAACTGAATAACTTAAAACTACAAATAATTATGTTGGATTACAAATCAACAAGAGTTTTAGAAGATTTTCTAACGAATAAACGAACAGTCTAATAGAAGAAACTGATAAAATATCATTATATAAGTGTTTATAATAATTATCCATTGACACGTATTCGTGATAAAGTGATAATATTTATCAATAGATGATATAGAAAATATTTCATAATCATATTTTGAATATAATTATAATAGACTTTTCCATCTTCAATCAAATATTTCAAATTTATATATTTAAATTTTTAAAAATAAAAACCAATAAAAATAATAATACTTTTTTTAAAAATTTATTTTAATTCCGAGAATAAAAACAATTAATTTAAAATAGTGAATTTTTAAATTACTAAATTAATCATGCTTTTAATGATTAATTTCTTAATTTTTACTTTTATTTTTAATACGAGAAGCCTTTATACCGGGATTTAGGCTATTTTATAATACGCGATAGAAAACAATAAAACCATATTATAGGTTTTACTGTCTTCTATCTTCCATAGAAAATACTACCAAAGAATTGTTTCACCGTTCACTACACTCTTAAGTTTTTCCCTGATTAATCCTATTTGCTCAGTACTCTACTAGAATATTTTCATCTTCTTTCTCACCCCCTCCTCCCTTCCTTCAGACTATACGTTTCAGTATTTGAGTAGGCTCTACCTCCTAATAATAAAAATAATGAATAAATAATATGTTTTTAAATTATATTAGAAACATCTTATTCATTAAAAAAAATAAATAATAATAACAACAATAATAATATAAAATATATAATAAATACAAAACGAAAAAATATAATATAATCTTAACATTCTTAAAAGAAGAACAAATTTATATTAAAAGTATCAAAATTATTTTCAAAATTTAAATAGTAATACATTTATTTTTATATTTATTTTTTAATCAATATTTCAACATTTGTTTAATATTTTATATTAATTATTTCTTTTAATTTCAAAAATATTTTATTATTAAGCTAATGTATCGTTTTACATTTTAGAAATATAAAATATTAATATATTCAATGAAAGTAATGCATTAGTAATATGAAGAAAAGTAATATATTTTTAAATTTTATTTTAAGATCCGAAATGTTAATCAGAAAATTTGCTATTCCGAATATAGCCTATATTATGTAATTTTATAAATTATTAAACTGATAAATCAATTATTGCTATCAGAAAACAATAAACGACTTTTATAACTTTCGAACTTTTTTGTGAATCATAATACACACAAAAAAATAGTCGAAATATGTATATTTGAAGAGGATGAATCATACAAATGTACTCTCATCTCTTGATTCAATTTTCTTTATTTATTTTCTAATCCTTTTGTGTTATTTTTATGATGCTTTAAAGCTCTTTTAAATAATGAATTTGTTTATTATTTAGAAAATAATATAATGTATCTCTAATAAGTTCAATAAAGCTTTGTTTGAAGGAGTTAAATATTTAAAAATCTATCAAAATTGAACTTTAATTAAATTAAAACTCGTTAAGCAGTAAAGTTGCTATAAAAAATTATTTTCTAAAATATCAAAAATGTAGTTTTAGATTCTTATAATACAAAAATTTCTAATTTATTTAAATATATTTATATAGTTAATAAGTCATTAATGAAATAAAAATGAATAAAATTATCAATTATTTGTGTTAAATGCCGTAAAATTTAACAGTAATTGTAAAAATTTAATACCTTCGTGAACTGAATGAAATTTACCTCTATAAAAACTTATCATTATAATAACTGGAAAATCTTGTTTTTTTCCGGTTATTATAATGACATTATACATTGATTAAGAATAGAAAATAAATTTTGCGATTAAACCTATAATTATTCATTCATACAAGTCATTCATTGTTATTGTCACGCTGAATTTATTGTAATCTTTATTCTGGTTAATTAAACAGAATAGTTACAAAAGTTTAATTCATTAATACAGAATGTTGTTCTTGATTTCAAATTGTTGTAAATCGAAACCGGATTTTCCCAGTGGAGACACGGAGACTTTATATTATAGTACTCGTGCGTCAGTTTGCTATATTTGGAACGTTACAAACAAAAATCCATGTCTTCAAAGTTTAAAATGAGATTACTTCTGCAGAAGAACGATATAATATTTTCTGTTTTAAATTGTTTCTAATTATCGTAAGTTTTTAAAAATATGTTTAAATTAGAATGATATACGGCGATGTAATGAAACGAACTATACAGGAATGCTTTAAACTGAGTTATAATTCTATGTATAATTATTTGCTTCTTAAGATTTCAAAAAATTTAACGTAATATCTATTTGGGGATGTCCATAAATTACGTAACTCAGATATGAGTTACTATGACTGGAGAAAAAGTTGGTTAAGTTCTAAAATACTCAAATATAATTCATTTGCAAGGCTATAACCTTAGATTTTTCGATGAAGAATAAATGAGTAAATACAATAAGTACTGTACAGTACAAATAAATTTGTTATATACAATATACTGTTTAATTTTAATTTTATTTAATTTTTAACTCCCTGTATACAAAGGCTTACATTCATAATGTTTGTAGTAATTTTCTTTAAAATAACTACAGTTCAACAAATACATTTAGTATTTGTTGAACTGTAGTGAATTTTTTTTAATAACTTACTCTGTAATATTTTACATAAATCGAATGATTTTTCTTAACTAAAATCATATATAAAAATGCTTCCTTTAACTTCTATTATTATAGATATTTATTTACTATTCATAAATTAATAACATATTTTTATTGACTTCTTGAATATAATTTTAGTATTTTTAAAAATTAGTTCCTAAGCTATTTTAAGCAAATTGATTTGAAATCCAATTTCTTCTACAGTTTTTTTACGTAATCGTTATTTATAAAAACAAATTATTTAATGCGAAAGGAAGTCTAACGTTAAAGTAATTGATTACCATCAAAATATAAATTAAATCAGAGAAAATGATTCATAAAAGGAAATAAACTAAAAAATACCGAAAATATTCCGAAGAGGTGTTTAATGTTGGAATATTTAATGAAAAATATTAAGCACTTTGTGGATCTTTTCGTTTCGTTTATTGTAAATACTATAGTGTTAGGTACAGAACCATCCAGAGCTAATATGGGACCCGTAGGTACAGCAAGCCCTTGAAGTCGTTTTTTTTTTCCTTTTTTTTTAAACAAATAAAATACATAGAATCTTTTTATTAATAAAAAGCAGTATTAAGGATTTTATTTTTTGTTAGTAAAAATAACTAATTTTACAGAGGTAGGAACAGGGGTGCCCTTACATTGGGGCACGTGCCCATCCTCTTTGTTGTCTGGCTGCCCTTTTCTTAATCTCCAAGAGAGCTCTAAGGTCTCATGTTATTTTTAAACCAGCTTGTTACGCCCGGCTTCGCCCGGCTTTATAAAGTACACTCGTAGTAATGTTAGTGGCACCCTTTTTTTTTTTTTTTTTTTTTTTTTTTTTTAACTCTTTCCGCCCTGTGGGCACTAAGAGGGCCTCTTTTAGTAGGCCCATTATGGGTTCGGCCAGGCCCACAATGGGGCGACCGGGTGGTGAGGGACGGGGCCCGACATATCCGAACGGACCACCCCCCGAAAAATTCCTGGGGATTATTCGACCCGTTCGGATTCGATCCCGGGTCCCCCAGAGCGGTAGGCTGCCACCTTTACCGCTCGGCCATCCGGCCGTCATTTTACACTCGGGGTTTTTAATCGTAAATTTCAAAAATATATGTAGTAAAATCAATTATAAGAAAATTACCAGAATGCCTATAACTACGTGGGAAGTTTTTTCTCGTAAACAGCGAGTTTATAGAAAAATTACTACAATTAGTTTGGTTTATATGGTTACCTCTACGCGACACATGGGCCATCTGCCGAGGGGATGCCTTACAGGAGTTTTATGGAAAACTGGCTCCTATCTAGGTGTTAATAACTTGAAGAAAACCCGGAAACTCCATATGAGCAGCCCGCGAACCCAAGACCTTTATCAGTTTTGACTCCATGCAGGTGAGTGCTATTTGCTACTCATCAAAGTAATAATATAGCGAATCTATTTCGCGCTATAGCATTCTCGCAGTAATTAAGTAAATATTATATATATATATATATATATATATATATATTTTAAATTGTAACCTTTTTTGTATAAATTATATTTAGTTTAATATTTAAAACATTTTTGCCAATAGATGGCGCTACATGTAAATTCGCACATCCAACTTAGAGAAAAAATTAATATATAAAAATCCAATAAATATTTTGGGGTGATATGTACGACGTTATGTAAGTTAGTGCTATGTTATAAGAACTGCCGAGCTTCGTAGCAATTGATCAAACGGCCTAGAATTGTATAGCGAACAAACAAACAAACATTCTCATTTATAAATATAGATTAGTTACCCATTTTTATCACAAAAACTGTTTTATTGATGACAAAATAAAAATAAACATATTTTTTTATTAACAGAGACTTTGTTCTAGCGGGTCATGATTATTCGGTGGAGTATCGAGGTACCGCTATTCGCATTTTTCACCGGATGCTCGCCCTCTGGTGTTTAAAAACAAAACTATTCTATCTGGGTCGTTTGATTAATTCTTGTGTATTATCAGCAGTAAATATGAATAACAATAGAAAAAGCAAAGCTTTTTGTTGCGTTCCAAATTGCAATTTCAAAGATTTACGGGAGCCTAATATAAGTTTTCGTCTATTCCCACATGAAAAATAGATGATTATTCGGAAATTAATCGGTTATATTTATGAGCTTCTCCGAATTGTGAAAGAGTGAATTAGACTTAAGAATTGGCAGTTTCCCGATTGTCCAACTTTACACGAACAAGTTATGCTGTCAATTTTAAAAGATATTTTCTTAAAGTTAAAATGCCAGTTATTTTGTGTGGGACACAGGGTCGGATTTAAGCATTTCGAAGCCTTAAGCTACATGTAAGTTCCCTTACCAACCCTTCACAATTTTAGAAGTCAATCATAAAAAGAAAAAAATTAAATCGGACTATCTCTCTGATTCAATACGGTTATTAGAAGAAAAAGATATGAGGTTTCACTAGTCTTCTGTTTTATAACTGAATTTAATTAAATTTTTATACCCAGTCCTTTAAAAATCTTTTTTAAAATTGGTTTTATCATTTTTTTAAAAAAAAGACCTTACGTTAACTTTTAGAAAAAAAATTAACGAAATACTACACAAAATAAAAAGTAAAGTATGTTTTGTTGGTTCGCAAAAAAATGTTTATTACAAAATTCGACTTTAATTTTTTTTGTTTGTACAAATGTTTGAGACTCCTTGAAAGTCGAAGCCTAAGCAACAATTTACATAGCTTTTTACTTGTAAATCTGGACCTGATAGTCCAGATTTACAAGTATCAATGTCAAAGCTGATGTTTTTAACACAAAGGGCACAAATATGTATAGAACGATCTCGCTCACTTGCTTCGATACCACATAATGACGTATCCCGCTAGCAATAATTGTTCTGCTACTATAAAATTTCTCGATAAACAGCTATAAGCAGCATATATCATTATATCGGGCAGTAATATATGATTAATTTTACATTACTAGTTACAAGCGACCCAGATAAAGTAGCCATTTTGTAAAAATTCAGCGCCCTCTATAGTTCATGAAAAACGCGAATGTTTGATTAACGTGATTTTGATTATACGCGGTAGCATTGAGGAATTAATTAAGAACGTTAATCAAGGGATACTTACTTGTGTATATATACACGGATATCTTCTTGCATATTGTACTGTACGTGCGATGCCCTTTTTTATAGTTTATGGCCCCTTTATATGTCTGCGATCGCCTCTGGGTTTTTTTAGGTCCCAGAAAAAAATCCCCAACTTCCCTCTTTCGCTCTAGTTAGGGATGATCATTAAGGTTACTTCTTCACTTATTTCATAAGATGTGCGTAAAAACATTTATTTATTTTTCAGATTCCTAATCATATTTCAATTTACTTTGTAGGTCTACTGGTATTATACTGTATTTTAATATTCAGATACATTATTGATCCTTTAAGAATACCCTAGCATTTTATGCCTTATTATTCGAAAATGAGATTCATTTCTTTTTTATTTTTGACTCTTTCTGCCCTAAGAGCAGGAAGAGGACATTTTTCCCCTAAACCCATCACAGGTTTGTCCAAGATCACAATAGTCCTGCGGAATGGTGAAGGACAGTCTAGAATATCCGAAAAAATCACCCACGAAAAATTTCTGAAATTCTCTGCCCGGATTCGATCCCAGTCTCCGGGTCTGCAGAGCGGCACACTGACAGCATAAATGTCTCGGCCATCCGGAGCGGCAACCTGCTTGATTAGTAATAGGTAGATCGACAATTCAATTTCTTACTGCTATTTACAACTGGTTCGTGCTACGGAAGCGAATTATATGAAAAGAACGTCAGCTCACCACTGGGGGACCCGGGATCGAATCCGGACGGGTCGAGAAATCCCCAGGAATTTTTCGGGGGGTGGTCCGTCCGGATATGTCGGTCCCCGTCCCTCACCACCCGTCCGCCCCATTGTGGGCCTGGCCGAACCCATAATGGGCTTGCTATAAGAGGCCCTCTTAGTGCCCACACGGGTGGAAAGAGTTACAAAAAAAAAAAAAAAAGCTCACCACTCTGGGAAATCCGGAATCTAATTTGGATGGACAATTCCAAAAGTTTTTCATGGATGGTCTGTCTCAGATATGTCGGGCCCCGTCTTTCGCCACCTAGACGCTCTATTGTGAGTCTGGTCGAACTACAGTGGGCTTGAGAAAAAGACCTTCTTAATGTCCATACAGTAGGTTATTTATTAAAATTTAAGATATTAAATTTTCAATGTTAAATTATTCAATCTTTGAAATTGATATTCTATTTATTCTATTCAATTTTTATACAATTAAACATAATTTTTCATAGTAACTAAAGTAATAAAACTGTTTCTGCTTAAATAATATACTTGTTTTTTTTAAATGTATATATATTAAATTTGATATTAACTGCATGATTTTTGAGAGAATTTTTAAAAAGCTATTACTAATATTTGTAGCAATTAATTTGATTATCTTTTGAATTTGAAACTTGGTAATATTTGAAAGAAAACTGTAAATCGAAACTATCATTTATTCATAAATTACTCTTTTCCGGTTTAGAAGCAATAAATTACAATATATTATCTCAAACATAATTTAATTATATATTTTTTCGTCGCTTAGATGTAAATTTAATTTCGTAGATAAAAAGTTTCTTAAAATTTATCGATCCGAAAATTTTGTTTATTATTATCGAAAACACGATCTAATTTAATTATTTTAAAATTTACTTACCCGAAAATGCCATAATTTGTTTTTATTCAGTCGTAAACTCTCGATCAATTAGAAGTTACGCCTTAAAAAATATATATATATATATAATTCACATACATTTTTACAGTTAAAAATAGAAAATTTGTAATGCTGCAAAGTCACTTTTTTAACTCGGCATATTTAAATACGAATTAAATTTTCTTTAACCTAATTTGTTTTAGATTTAACATCTGTAAAACAACTTAGATGTTTAATTATCATACAGATGTAGTTGCGTTATTATTAGTTTCAATTTTATTATTTTATACAAATACAATGGAAATTATGTCATTTCAAAGATGAAATTGGGATAAATTTAATTTTTTAGAACGAACTTATGTTAAACCATAAAAATTTAAACTACGCTAAATATAAGCTACATTAATTAAATATGGCTGCACTTAGATACCGTAATTCGATGCGACTAGAGTTTTAGTGAACGCTAGTCGCATCGAATTACGGAAATAACTTATAAGTTAAATAGCGCACGAACTATATAACTTACAATAATAATCGACTGTTTTATCATTTTCATTCAAATTTAGTAAAGACTAGATACAATATTACAAATAATAAATAGCTCACACGCAAAACTATTTATTAAGCTACTGAACATCGGAATGAGCTATATTGATTTTGAATAAAATAGAATAAAAGAAAAAAATCTTGCGAAAATTTATATTTTAAATGAAGGTATAAAAATTATACACTTGTGATAATTTTTCTTTTTTATTGTTTTTATTTAGTAACGATAATAACGCTGCACAGTGGCGTCGAGAAACGCCACCGTAAAATATTAGCGAGGTTGAGGCCGAAGTTTTAAACGCGAAAATGTGTACGTCGGACGTTCAGCGCCGCAAGCATGATTCCACTGACTTTCCAAACACCATTGTCAAACTTCTAGGCTTACAGGAAAGCGGCGCTGAACGTCCGACGTACACGTTTTCGCGTTTAAAACTTCGGCCTCGACCTCGCTATTAAGTAAATAATAAGTAAAATCCCAATTTTCTATGTATTTATTATCCGCTTCGGACTAATTTTCAGCACCATCCTTTTACCGTTAATTAGCGTGTAAAAATAAATAAATAAATAAATAAAACAAATTGTGGGATGGTGTCCGGATCAGGGAAATTTTACTCCATCTTCTCTCCTGTGACCCCAACACTACATATTTAATAACACTTTCACAACAGTATAAGCACAATGAGAAAGCTTTCTATTAGTAAATTGTGTACTTAAAAAAATACACATACTTCATAAATACGTTTTTACAGAGATAAAAATTATGCTCGACTATTAAATTAATATTACAATTCTCTAGTCGTATCTCAATGAGAAACGCAATTAATCGAACTTCCTTTTATTTTTCTTATATAATAACTTTTGAGAGAAAAATATTAATTAAATCATTCGCTTCATCATCAATCTTTCGGAAATGAATACAAATTCCGGACTTCTACTATAATTTATAAAACGTGCATTCTTCTCATCGCTCTTCTCGCATCCCCCGACGTCGATTTCAATCGATTTGTTCTGTATAATTGAAATGTTGCCAGCTCCTGATAGCGACGGCAAAGCATTATGGGTATTGTCGTACATTGGTGATGGTGGACCGGAGCTGGAAATTTGAACTGCGTGATATTTTTAATCATTTCTCTAATTAAAAGAATAATTTAAATATGGCAGAAGGTAATAAATATAATGACAGTTAGTCTCGAGTACGTTATTAATATTAAATGCCATTAGAATAATTTTTTTATAGTAAAACAAATTAATTTTAAGATTAATTATAGAATTAAATAAACATAATTAATTTAGATATTTCTATAATGTCGACAAAATTTAGTTTGTTAGTAAACAAAATTCTTCGTTGTGTATCAATTGAATTTAACAAATGAAAGACAGCTTTACTGTAACACCAAGTTAAAAATGTCATTTTCATTTGAGGCATTGAAAATTTTTATCACAAATGGAACATTTTAAAGTATTATGGTGTTGGGTGGTGAGGGACGGGCCTGGTATCTGAATGGATGGATGCCCCCAAAAAATTCCTGGGGCTTTTTTGACCTGTCTGGATTTCATTCCGGGTCCCCCAGAGCGGTAAGCTGCTACCTTGACTGCTCGGCCATCCGGCCGTCTGTGTACGTAGTTTATGAAGGAACGTGTAGCTTGTCAGATAATGCCATCACTTTATCTTGTGGATACTGCTGGTTGTCTGTTTGCTAGTGTAACTTTATTGGTGTGAATGCAATGACTATAAGTGATTTTAATATGAAAGTAAAGGAACAATTTTCTGTGGTATAATGGTACAATTTAAAGGAATCTTAATATCTTATGGTACTTTTTCTTTGGATACATGCAGTGATATGGTTGGGCATAGGAGGCATACAAGCAACGTATGCTATTCTGTGACTTACATTTGTAGATGGATAAAGCTAGTGTCTCACAGAGATGATAGGAACAGATGTGGAGATGAGAAAAGTCATGGAAGATGAGTTGATGAGTCATTCCTGAGAAACTCTAGATGTATTCAGCGAAGCACTACTTTTCTGGATGATGGCAGTTTTTATCCCTGCCATGAAAGACAAACACGTGAGGGTGCAGGATTTCCTAAACATATTGTTGTGGCATCAATGTCTTTCACACTAATATTAGATGTGACCAACTCTCATGTAGGATAGTTCCTCAAACCAGGTACCAATAGTAGGAACAGTCTGATACTCAACAGTGAAAGCACAATTTAAGTTCTCACCAATGGTTTTCCATACTGAAGTGTTCTGTTCCCAAACAGAATCAGGATTTGTTGTTAATGACTATATGCTACCAGTCCACAGCAATTCATGCTTCTATGTCAGAGCATCATTGCAAACAAAACATTGATTTTGGGATGCCATTGGCAGGATGTGTAATAGTCCCTGTGCATACAAATTTGCTGTGCTAATTGTCTGCAGAGGGTATGAAAAATGAATGTTCTGTAATGGGACTTTTACCTGTCTCTAAATGGGGAATAAATATTCTGTAGGCTGTATCATACAGGTATGCCTTACTTTCAAAAGTCAACAAACAACAGGTATACTGAAAATCCTAAACATAGTAAAAGCTCTTCAGCTTTTAATATGATACTGGAGTAACAATTTTAAGGCAGTCTGGTGGCTTTACTTGGCACACTATTGAACAACAACTAAAATCATTTATATATCTAAGATAGCAGTAAGGCAAATTTTGTGGTAATTGTGCAATTCTATCTGGATGTGTAACTTTTTTGTCAATAAGTGTATATATGCTCTTCTGTTATGCATGATTTTGGTCATTGGAAATATGTCACCAGATAGGTTGATTTTAGAGTATTTTGAAATATGCTGTTGGACTTCTTACATTGTAAATCTGTAATTACAGGTTGTACATTGCTCAACTTTGCTTTAACTCTTGACACATGAAATCAGCCAAAAATGGCTGTATCCATTCAAAGTGAAATTGGCTGATGGAAAAGTTGTTTGACTGGTTTTTCTATACAAGTTCCTCTTGTAGTCTGATGAATAAAAACAATTTAGGCTCTAGCTACAAACTAAAAGAGTTTTCAGAGCATAGAGTTAAATGATGATGATAAATGGAAGAAAGGAAGAGTTTTTCAGAAAGATGCAGTCATCCTTTGAATTTGTCAGAATTGTTTATAGCTATTACAAGTTGAAATATACTTAAAAAGAGAGAGAGAAGAAAGTTTGCCTTGCTTTCCTTCTTCTCTTTTGTTCTTTTGGCCTTGTTTTTTTGTATCTAAAATTTTTTTTTTCTTTTTACTGGTTGCAATGAGTTCCTGAAGAAGGTCTTTCAATAAGACAAAAATATTAGTGTCATGAAATGTTGTGATTGCTGGAGTTTTAAGCTATTTCATTGTTTGATCAATAAATATCAAGTTATTGGTACTATTAAAAATTTAGAATTAGTTTCAAAACATTTTAAAAATGAAATAAAACAGGATTACTAGATATTTTTGAGTTCCTATTAAGAAATATGTACAGTACATAAGAGATACAGAAATAATTTTCATGAAGATTAAAATTTGAAATACTTAGAATGGTCTATTGAGTTGAGACTTGTAAAATTAAAATTTAAACTGTATTTTTATAGAAATTTTAATAGAGATATCAATGATAAAATAATAAAATAAATTCTATTTTAATATATGTTTAACAGTATTATAATTGAATATGTACAGAAGTTATTTTGTTTTCTAATTATAAAGATTTTAAAGCTGAAGACTAAATCTATAATATATTAAGAGGTGTGTCATCTCTAAAAGCAATCATACAATTATTTTTAAATTAAAATAAAAATTAGGTTGAACTGGTAAAATATATTGTAATTTGTTTTCACCATTATCAATATAACAGTGAATAAATTTATGAATAGTGAAATAGTCATGAATGTTTTATTTGTGGATTTTGTCATATAAAGGATAATTGAGATCCTCCTCTTCTTCCTCTAGTATTACAAATGCAAAACTGTTGAAAGTCAAATAATAAAAAATACATATTACTAAAATGCTTGTGAGGAATTGAAAACAAATATCAAATTTTTTTAATCTTACTGTAGCATCTTTTCATTCCATTAAGAAAGTTATATGTAAATAATATATATATATTTTTTAAATTTTATGAATAATATGAATATACAAGATGTTTCAGAAATTGTGTATAAAAAAATGGAGGGATTGTAGAGAGATGAATTTTGAATTAAAACTCTGCCATTTTTTGATTTGAAGTGTTTTTTTTGAGTTATACCCCATTAAAAATTATCATCTCCTGTTTACCAGAAATCTGACATATGAAAATATCTGTTGATAATTGATGTTAATTGTTTATTATCTGCAATATTAATTTATTACTTAAATTTTGACTGTTTTTTAGACCCTTTTACCTTGTTCAGTAATGTCTGTTAAAGCATTGATAGCTTACTAACAAATAATACATCCTTTATTTTTCCCTACATCCATTATAGTCTGTGTTGTTACAGAAAAACAAAAAGAGAGTCAAAATTTAAGTAATAAATTAATATTGGAGATAATAAACAAAGGATATCAAATTAGCATGCAATTATCAACAGATATTTTCATATATCAATGTCATTTTTACTAAACAGGAAATGTCACAATTTTTTGATGGGTTATAACTCGAAAAGAATGCTTCAAATCAAAAAATGGAACTAGTGTTTTCAACTCAAAATTAATCTCTCTACAACCTCTCCATTTATTATTATTATTAGCGAGGTTGAGGCCAAAGTTTTAAATGTGAAAATGTGTACATCGGACGTTTGGTGCTGCTTTCCTGTAAGCCTAGAAGTTTGACAATGGTGTTTGGAATGTTGAACATGATTCCACTGACTTTCCAAATGCCATTGTCAAACTTCTAGGCTTACAGGAAAGCAGCACTGAACGTCCGATGTACACGTTTTCACGTTTAAAACTTCGGCCTCAACCTCGCTATTATTGTTATTTTTTTTAACTACACATATTTCAGAAACACCCTGTATAAGATGATCATAATTAAAATAACCCTATTTAATGCCTTAGAGATTTAGCATTCTAAATACAACAAAATCTGTATGGTGACATTTCAGGCCAGGCAGAAGACATTTCCTTAAAAAATTAGTACCAAAATTTAACGCTACAGCACTTTGACACTGCAAGCAACAAAAAAGCACTTTCTTTTGCATAAGCATGTGTTGCAAAGTCTGAGTATAAAAGTGACCACAACTGTTGAATGTCATTATCAGTTACAGTGGCCACATTGTGCTTTAACACACATTTTTTGTAAAGCTTTTTTCATAGAACAACTATGCAGTGGCTGCATTTTGAGAATTTCTAAAATGATCACTATTTGTGGAAACTGTGATTTGGGTGTTCAATCTAGTCAAGGGCACAAATCCATTGTTTCACAAGTTATTGAAGATGCTATCAAAGCTGTTGTTGAACAGTTAATGAATAATGTTGCATGCTCCAGTAATGCATATGTAGTGTCACAGCAAATGGGTTTGTCCTATGGCATGATGTAGAAAGTAATCAGAAAGTTGATGTATTGTTATCATGTAAACTTAGCCACCATTAACAGTTGCTACCATCAGTACCACTGTTGGAAAAACCTGAATGATGATTGCTTTAAATTTATGTCATGAGCATATATCATGGTCATGAAAGATCTTGTGGAGTGACAAGGCATATTTTCACTTCATTGGAACAATGAACATCTGTAACTGATGCTTTTGGGCCATGGAAAACCCTCACATTTTCCTGCAGATTCTACTGCACTCTCTAAAGTTAGTTTGGTATGTATAGTCATTACTAAAGCTACAATTACAGCCACATCCTTGGACCATTCTTTAAAGAAACCAGCTCCAGTGAATCTGTGACATACTCTGTAATGGCCCAAAGATGCCAAGAGATGTTCAACACTATTGGCATACTCTGATTACTACAGTGACATTGTATTGAGTCAACCTTTTTTCATGCAAGATGGATTTTTATTCACATGTTTTTTGGTTGTAGACACACTGAAAAAGTTTGTTTTAGTAAGGGCATATTGCAAATTTGGCAGTGTTGATAAACCATATTACATTTCTTGTAAGAAGCATCATTAAGGATCAGTTATGGTCAACTGTTGAATGCACTGTTCATCATCATCAAGTTTTACATCTTCAGAATGTTTGACCTGCATTGCTTAGTGTTTTTGTACAAATAAAATATTTGACACTTTTAGTGCTGCAAGCAACATAGCAGTCAGTTTTGGTACTAAATTTTTTTTTTATAGAAATGGCTTTTGCATGCTCTGAAATGCTACATCCCAAATTTTGTTGCATTTGGACTCTTAAATATGTTTCTAGCTAGTGTTGAATAGGAATACTTTAATTACAATCATCCAATACAGTAATTTATAAAAATATCAATATGATGCCATTGTTTTAGAATCAATATTCAGCTGAAAAGTTATAAATAAGTAAAATTTTTTTTTTTTAAATGTCTAACCAGATTCTTTAAGTTATAATGTAAATTTATTCTACGAGATGATGATGCTGTATTGTGATTGTGTGTGCTTGCTTGTATGTGTACATATATGCATGTTTAACACAAAGAAAACATTCTTGATGTTTTTTAAATTTAAATTTTCAATTAAAATAATATATACATAAAAATTAAATTTAAAAAAAATATTTTTTAGAAGGAGGTGACCTTTTAGTTATGATTATAGATCTAACACCTTCTGTTGAATTGATGAGAAAAGAAGAGGTAAGGAATAATTATAAACTTTTAATTTATTTTGAAATTTTAAAAAATTTTGTTTCATTTACAGTTAATTTAAATATTTTGTATACAGTCAAACTCAGTTATAATGAGCATTAGGGGACTGGCAAGATTTTCTTATTATATCTGTGAAAAGAAGTGATGTAACTAGGGGAGAGTGGGTGGCTGCTTCAGGTATAAATACATAAGGGTTCTCTGCAGGTGGCAAAATTTATAGCTATGCCACTGATAATTAGTGAAATCTATCTTTTAATCTTTAATTCTAAGTAAGTTGATTCAAAAAAACATACTGTATATGTAATTACAGTATACTGTACTTTTATTAATAATTATATAAACTACAATATAATTAATATTTAACAATTTATTTTTTTGTAATTAAAGATAATACTAATTAATGATATGCCTGATTTCAGTTAGTCTTTTTATCTACAAATCTTAAAATTGATAATTGCTTTATTTTTCGATAATTTCAATACTGTTGAAGATGACAAAGCTTTCTACACACTTAGATGTTTTCAGCACCACATTCTAACTTGCAAATAATTTATACTTTTTTGTAAACCTAGAGACATCTTCTTCATAGAAGGGTTCGTTTCTAACTAGAGTATATAGTAATTTTACAATTGTAGCAATGATTAGGTACTACATTGGCAGAGTAGAGCTGGAAGTTAGTCAAGAAAGAGGGGGGCGGTCTCCAAAAAGAAAGTTAAGTGATAAATAGACCTATAATTAATGCAGGTCATAAAACTAATTATCCAGTGGTCATAAAACTAAGTAATAAAACTTTACATTTTATCTCTTCCAAGAATTCGATATTGCATTTCTTACTACTTGAACAGTTAAGAATGTGTGTTTGCTTAGTTATCAGAAGTTTGCTCATTATAATCATGAGAAAATGTATGAAAATATGCATAAATTTAAAATTATGGCAAAATGCCATAAAGATCATCTTATAACCATGAACTTGTTATATCTGTGTTCATTATAACCAAGTTTGACTGTATATATATAAAAATAACACTAAATAATATGAAATGAAATTATTAATTATTTGGAATTTTATAGTCAAACTTAATGATTTCAATGATATAGATTTATTTGTAGAACATATTATCTGATTACATTACATTATTTGGTTTGTATTCAAGATTTGACTTGATGAAATAAATTTGAAAATAGTAAACGGATGTGTAATAAAAATTTTAAATATTCTTATTAATGAAATTAAAAAAATTCTATGAAGCTGAATTTATCTTTCTATTAAAAGCCTTTATTATTTATAATCAAAGGCTGAAAATTTAGAATTTAAAACTTATACAAATGTCAGCTAGGATAATGTCTTCAAGACAAGACTATGATTTCAGGTGACATTTGGGAGAGTTCTAGTTAGCACCTGCAATTTCTGCTTACTGTGCAGATGCATTGCCAGTTGCACTACCCAGACCACCTTCCAATTTTATCTTCTGGAACTATTAATTTAGGTAGAACTACATAGGTTATTCGTGGTGTCAACTGGGAATGACTTTAAGTGTATATGATCCTCCTCCATCAAAAAACCCAATTTTTGATTAAAGTGAGATGCTATAGACAAATTGATTTGTATCTAATTATTAACTTAGCATAATTATAGCCTAATAATTTGGCAAATCACTTAGCTTTAATCAAAAATTGGTACTTGATTGCTTACTGTTCTTTCAATTAGTTATATTTCTTTCACAATTAGCTCAAAGTTGCTGTTGAGAACAAATCACACAGGAACCCTCTTTTTGATGGAAAAAGTAGGTTTATTTTCTGTAGTTTAGAAACGATATGCATTTTGGGCTTAATTTTCCTCTTCAGACCTAGTTTATTAAATATATAGGCAAAAAATTATGTAAGAAATTACAGAATGTATTAAATTATATTTAACATACGCATACAAAAGTTTTCCTAAAAAATATAATTATCTAAAAATTATTATACTGACAACTGGAATAACTAATTACTGTGTATAAAACTTTTGGGTAAAATAATGAAAACTGAAAAAAAAAATTTTTAAAGTAAATAAATAAATGTAGTAAAATGTAGCACTTTGGCCATTTACCAAATTGCCAAAGTGCAGCTCCCCTTGTCTAAGAATTGTGTTAGAACAGTGGGTAAATGCTCTGCGGACCAAGGCCTTGAAGGCAGTCGACTTGTACATTAGAGGATCTTATGAGCATGGTGGCATGAAGAACAAATTGTACATAGTCTTATGAAAAACATCTTTAGTGAGAAAGCCATTACTCAAAGTGATGGTGAGATCCAAAAAATGGACTTGTTGATCACCACTTTGCTCCAGACATAGGGTTAGACCGTAAGGGTTGTTATTGATGGCATCTAGGAAATTGTGGAAGGGTGGTTCACAAAACCAAATAATCAAAATGTCATCGACATACCGGGAATACAGTAAGATGTTGTTCTCTATGGACAGTAGCATGCTCTGTTCCAGTTGTCTTACTACCAGTTCACATAATGTGTCTTAGATGGGATGCCTGATTGGTATTCCCCTAGATTGGAGATAAACAGTGCCTTCAAAAGTAGAGTGAAGAATGACAAGTTAAGTGCGATAACTCCAAGATAGACGAATGGTACTTGTGAGAATGCTCAATGTTTGCAAAAAGAAAGTCTCTTAGCTCACAAAAGCATGGTTCAAATCCTGATCGATGGATACATAGACTGGAAGTCAAACACTGTAAAGAACCTGTGATCCCAGAGTAAGAATGTACAATCTGTAGTAACATTTCGGAGTATAGTTAACAACAAAAAGGGAAGTTTGGAGGTGATTAGAGATAAGACGGTTGAGAATCCTCTTGATGTGAATGGTAGGGGAGGGAGTCTTATCCACCATGGGTCTCATTTATGTGCCTTTCTTGTACACTTTGACAAATGCAAAGATGCAAGGTTATGCAGGATCTGAAATAGAAGCCTTTCACATATGAAGGACTCTGGCCTTTTGTTACTTATAAGCATTTAACCTTTTTGTATATGTTGTATTCTTTTGTAATTGTTTTTATTTTATAACTTATTACTGCATTCCTGTGCATATGATGTTCATATACAATGAACATTATTTAAATTTCTGTTTTTTGTTCAATTTGCATTTTACCAATAGAACCTGAGGATGGCCTTTGTAAACATTAAAAATGTTTGTTCTTCATTAAATGTTTTTGTTCTTCTAACCGGATTTTAGGTTTGGGAGTATTGTAGTAATATTTGGGTATATACATGTAGAGTTTTGAAGTTTAACAACACTTTAGTTCTTAAAATTAGATATATAAAATATATATTAACAGACTTTTACTATATATGTACAGTACATATAATTGAATTATTATATCTATGAACTCAGACTTAGTTTAAAGCAAAGACAAATTTTTCAGTTTTGAAATTGTCTTTTGATAGCTTAGATCAGGGGTTCCCAACCTTTTTGTACCTAAGAGCACATTCTAGGATACCGGGCGGACGGCGGGCACCATTTATTTTTTCGAGGTGAATTTATACTTGGACATAGTTAATAAAACATACATACACATAATGTACAGAAAACATTTAATTCCAAAAATGTAATAAAACATACACAATAATTTAACAATAATTTTTACAAAACAAGTAATTACTAAACAATGCATACAAAATCTACAGAGTATAAAAATTCTTTATAAAAAATATACATCTGAAAGTAAATGTGATTTTTGGCATTGCATTTCATTGGCCATTGCTTCGTAATTAGGAGAGTATGATGATATTCCTGCTCGTAAGCAATCGTCAAGGTGTTCATCTGTAAGTCGTGATCTGTACTTTGATTTTATGATATTCAGAACGGACTGGTTTATTTCATTTCAGGTATGGGAATTTGGTTGGTGAAGATTTGGCGGAGGGGAAAAAGAGATCGGTCGCATTTCGCTTTGTGCTTTTATCTGTGTTGGACGCCATTTCTACTTTTGAGTGGTTAATCATTAAAAACGAAAAAACTTTTACATAGCATTTTATTGAAAACCGAAATATCTTTATTTTTATCGTGGTCGCACAGCGGCGGGCACACGTAAAACGATCGGCGGGCGCTATGGTGCCCGCGGGCATAGGGTTGGGGACCACTGGCTTAGATATACTGTATTAGCAGAGTAAATATACAGTACAGTATGTAAAATTTGATTCAAATGTACACAATTAATAAAGAAAAACTATACCAAATTTTTATTTACCTTGTCTACATTCTTGATATAAGAACTGTTCTTAATACTTTGAATATTGACTTCAGAAACAATTAAACAACTAACCTCAAAGAGGAGTTAGGAAAGGAGTGATATCACATTTGGAAACATAGAACTTTATTAGATCAACATATATAGAAGAAAGTAATAAATAATCTCATGGATGTGATTTATATTTCACTCAAAATTTTACTAAGCCTACATGTAATGTTCAACTATCTTTCCGACTTAACAGAAAAATCAAATCTGTATGGCTAGAACATATTCCTAAAAACTTTCCCTATACTAGGGAGAACAGCTCTACTAATATGAGCCAAAATAAGTATTATAAATGAAGTCTTTGATCTTTCTAAAGGTTTTTAACTTCTCAATGTTATTCCAAAAAGAATTTTCCATACCATTCCAGATTTCTGAATCATGCATCATGTAATTTCATTCTTAACATGCTTCCTGTTTAAAAATAAAAATTTTTCATTTTTTTAGGATTGATTACTTGCAATCCAGACACAGTCTTATGTATTAAAACTGAACTAAATTCAAAATTAATGACTTAATTATAATATTAATAAAAAAAAACTTTTTTTAATACCCATAAAATTAAAACAGGTGATTTCTATAGAAAAACTCTTCCAATTTCAAGAATCACCTTCAAATTTTCCTATCACACAAGAGTCAAAAGATATGGATGCATCTTTGTATAATGAAATACATGCAAAATAGTATATTGATGTAGCGCAGTTATCTTTGAAGATCATTCTTACATGGTTTTGTTGTTTTTTTATTTACACCATTCTGAACATAAACAGATATATCAGGATGGAAATCTACATTTTGTGTGGATTCAGACCATGTTTCAATCCCACATTGCTTGCACCAAAAACAACTGTTCTACAAGCTGACTTGCAAAAACTCTACTGTGACATGTACGCTGCTAAGAATCTTTAAACATATGTGAATGTTTTAAAAGTGTTAATAAACTTATCATTACATTAAATTGCATTTGGATATTGATTTCCTTTAGTACTCCTGGTTACTCTGTCTCATAAGAAACCTGCAATAGGTCTCCATCACCACTGGATCTGCTTGGTATCTCTTTTCCATCATTGAAATGGTTTGATGAAACTTTCCATCAATGTTTGTTGTTAACATCTTCAAAATTTTTGGGGAAAAATTAATTTTAATCAAACATAATTTGAAAGTTTGTTGGGAGATCCCAACAAACTTCCAAATTATGTTTGATTAAATGACATTGATTTTCAAGTTCTCATGTCTGTGCTATCTACATTCTTATACTGTACACAGACACAAGAACTTGAATGTCATGGAAAAATTTTGTAAAGCAGCAGCTGCAAAACTATGTCCTACAATATGTAATAACATACTGATGAGTGTTGGAAGATCAAAATGCATTTATGAGAAAAATGAAGAAAATAACATAAAGTGATGGTTTTAAAGTTTTTTAATACCAGTTTATGGATATTTTAACATTCACCTCAGATGAAAAGTCAGGAAAATGAAAAGGATAATTATGAATTTTTATCGAAATTTTATCAAAATTATAAGTAAGGTATTAAACAAAAGATTTTGATGGAAAAAGTAGGTTTATTTTCTATTATTTAACAGGATATGCATTTCGGGTTTAGTGTTCGGCTTCAGTTCTAAAAAATATTATAGTGACAGCTGGAATAACTAATTAATAAAAACTTTGGGTAAAATGAATAAAACTGTAGAAATAAAAATTATTTTTCTTTCTATAGTTTACACTTTAAAACCAATTAAAACTGGTTTAAAAAATTTTTTAAACCAGTTTTAATTGGTTTTAAAGTTTTTACGTTTTACTATCTTTTTAATCAAAAACTTTTTATACATTTTAACAAAATTATATTTATTTTAACAGTTTTACTTATACTAGCCCATGGTTTTAAATGGTTTAACAAAAATAACAACCACTCTTCTAACCTGTTACCGGTGTGTATTCCCTCTTCTTCACACACGTAATTAACCCAAAAAATAGGTCTTTACAAATGTTTTCAAACCTCAAACATCAGTTCTTCCTCAGGTAATACGAATTTCGTTGGAATTGCCATTCAAATCACTTCAAATTTGCCATAAATACATTCGAATGCACGTTTCGCGTTTACGTCGAAGAGTGGTTGTTACTAATTTCTGGTGCTGAGAAGGAGATTTGTAGTTTAACAGAAATAATTTTATTTCTACAGTCTTACTCATTTTACCCAAAGTTTTTATTAATTAGTAATTCCAGCTCACTATAATATTTTTTAGGACTGAAGAGGGGCACTAAGCCCAAAATGCATATCTTGTTAAATTATAGGAAATAAACCTACTTTTTCCATCAGAAAAGAGGGTTCCTGTGTGATTTGTTCTCAACAGCAACCTTGTGCTAATTCTGAAGGAAATACAACTAATTGAGAGAACAGTAAGCAATCAAGTACTAATAGTTAATTCCTTTTATGTTAAAATTTAAACATAGTCATCATAATTATATACTTTTGTATTTTAAAAATTAGCCTTAAAAAAAATTTAATATTTTTATCAGTTTGCTTTAATTTTTAATGAAGTTATAGTTTGGTCATTATTTAATGTGAAAATGAATGAAACAATAATGAAGTTGAATAATTTCACCATGTTTTTGATATATAAAATATATCTGCAATCAGCTATTATAAGGTCTGGTAGGACTCACCACTGATTACAAGGAGTGCCCAATGTAACTGAGGCTTAATATTTTCTCATAAGAAATGAATCAATAGCTGCCTTTTAATTTGTTCTTAGCAATGTGTGTACAGTTTTCTGTTTATTTGGAGTTTCTTCAATTTTGTTTTTGATCTGTAGGTTAGAAGTTGGGAAGGGTCATCTTTTACAATAAATGAGCTGCACATGTGAAATGCAGACTGAAATTTGGTCTGTGAATTTCACTTGAAAATTTTAAGTTTTGAATCTTAGTTTTAGAACAAGCAAGTCAGTTTGACTCACAGATTTTGTAGTCAAGTGCAAGCTTTGGTAAGGGCTTCAATATCTGAAAACTGTGACATGGTGTGACATTTACTTGCTGATTTTCAAAATATAGTTATCAGAATTGATAAGAAAGAATCTTTTTCTTTATAAGTAAAAATCTTGTTGCTAGTGTTGTTATAACGTTTAATGACAGTAAAAATTTATTAAGCAAAATTAAAATAATTTAAAAACTCGACATGTTTGGACTATATATTACAATGAATTTGTTGTTGTTTTTCTTGTCTTAGAATTTAATACTTAAACACAAATAATAATAATTTATGTACAGTTCTCTGATTTAACAGATTAATTGGGGTTGGGTGTTTGCTTTATCAAAAGATCATTAAGTTGAATGTATGTTAAAATTGTATTTTTAATAACAAACTTACATTGTATAAGATGTATTAAAATGTTATAATGTACATTGAATAATTTATAATTATGGACTTGTTGGTCTCTCTCACCTTTTAATATGTTCTGTTATTAAAATTATTAAATGGTTTATTAAAATGGTTCTAAATTTTTCATTTAGGACTGAAATTTTTTGTCTATTAAATCAGGATTCTTTAAAGTGAGAGCTTACAGTAATTTATTTATTATTAATTTTTCATGATAATTTATGTTCTTCGTTATTGCAAAAACAAAGTTTTTAATATAACAAGACTACTAAATGTTATACAATGATTAATGTAAAAAAATAATTTAATATTTTTTTTATCAGCATGTAATAACACAGTGCATTGATGGAATAATGGTGTTTTGCAATTCTCATTTAATGTTGAGTTCAAGAAATAAATTAGCTGTGATTGGTTGTTATACACACAAAAGGTAACCATTTAAATTGTTTTTATAATGAATGATTAAATTTTAATGAATTTTATTTTAGAAATGATTTTCTATTTTTTATATTAAGAAAATCTTTAGTTTGTTCCTAATGGTTTTGAGCCCTAACTTTGTTATATCAGGTTAAAAATCTGAAAAATTTAGCAAACATCTAAAACAATTTTCATTAAAAATGAAATGTAATGAAACATTTTAATAAATTTAATATCAATCAATGATATGGCTTTTCAAATACTATTAGTTACTCTGAAGGGTGTCATGGAAGTTGCATTATTCCCTGAGGTTTTGTTCTTACAGAGAAGCTATCAAGACACATTATATGTCAGAACATACCTTATACCTTACTTGTCCAGCTACCCATATAAAATTGCTAATAATTTATTTAAAGTGTATCAATAGCTCTGTTTTTGAAAACAAATATACTTTTAATAATTTATCATTTCTACAGAATGAAATTCATGGAACTTTTGAAGTTCTTAATTTTTAATAGCATTCTTCATTCTATTTGCAAGAAGACTTTAATTTTGCAATTCTGCTTTATATTTGCATTAACACGTTGACTGCCATCTACGAGATGACTCGTAGTTACCGTTTCTGCCTAGGACGCCACCTACAAGTTATATCGTAGTTTGTTTCCTTGCCATATTTGTGCAGCTACGATGTAATTCGTAGTATATCAGTGTAAATATGAATAGATAGCTTCAGGGGCAAGAATAAAAAATCAAGTTTGGCTTACATGAACAGAACATTTATTAATAAATGAACAGAAAATATAATCATAAAAAGTTTATTCAAAATCGAAAGCAAAACAATATTTTTATTGTTTGTGATAATTTATAAAACAGAAATATAAATTTAAACGAACAGAAAATATTATAAAATGTTTATTTAAAATCAAAAGCAAAACGATATTTTTATTGTTTGTGATAATTTTTAAAACAATCTTCTATGCAAAGGGCTGGCTTCTCAAGACAGATTGGACAGAAATAACGCGTTTCTCGGCGTTTTTTAGCTTTGGTACAAATTCGACATGGCTTTGTCAGATGATGTTTTTTCTGAGTAGATGGGATACTCTGTAAATAGTGGAGCTTCTGCAATTTAATTTTTTTTGAAACTGGTTGAATCTCTTCTCCAATTAACGCTTTGACGAATGCTTCTCTAAACTTTATAAGTTTTATTTTAGAAGAAGTTGCTTTTTGAAAGAGTTTGTGCGCATTATGTATATATATTTCTATAATATGTAATGCAACCTTTTTGGGCCATCTAATAGTCTTTCTTAGAGCTGTGTAGTACGATAGCATTTGATCTGATCGTCAATGCCAGACATTCCATGATTATAATCTCGAATTATATTCGGTTTCATCGAACATTTTCCATTGCGATTGAACACCTCTACCATTTCAACAACGTGCATGTTTGAAATGGTAAGGACTTCTCGTTTGTCTTTCCATTTACATACAGTAACAGGACCATTTCGCTGCCAAATAAACTCCCCCATCCTCACCAAAAATTTTGTCAGATTCTGAATCACTTAGATTAGTGTAGTAATCAAGTTGTTTTTTACTCAGTGGTCTTTTCTTATCCATTTTGGGATATTTATAATTTGATTATAAAAATAAATAAAAAATAACACACTCAAAAAAGACGTAATGTGATGTGTTCGCCTCTATATCCGATTTATTACTAATGAATTTAGACGCACATCTCCGATTGGCTGTAGCGAAGTGACAGGACGAATCGTGTCTGTGCACGAATTAACTCGTAGTTTGGCTTTAGCGAAGAGCTTTCTGTTACATAAGCCAACTACGAGATAATTCGTAATACCTTTATTTTAAGAAAAACACATTCTATATGCTATTTGATTATTACTATATACTCTGATTAGAGTTTTTAATAATATAATATAATTAAATTAAGTTGGCGTTTTACAACAGAATCCTAAAAAGTCACGTGGCAGTCAACGTGTTAATATTATTTTCAGAAATGAAGATTTTCATCTATTTGTAAACCAACTAATTGCAATTTTATTGCTATTATTATTTTTTGTAACAAACTACTTAACATAATTTTTAATATATCAAACCAAATTACAGTAAGTACATTTCAATACTATTTTTCATTTGTTTTCTTTTGTCAAAATTATCTTTATTATCTAATACTTAGCAAATTATAGCAAACTAAGAAGTCTGTATTTTTTTTTTTGTAATTATCTCAATTAACTAGTTGGTAGAGATATGAGGCTTATCAAACTGCAATGGAGCCAAATAACTGAGATCACATTGAGAAATTAAGACTTTTATCAGTGGAATGCATTTTGGTCCACAATAAAGCTGCCTCATCTACAATGATATATCAGGTCAGTCCATAAGTTAGTGCGTATTTTTATCTACAAAAAAAGCAGCAAAAAATTTTAATTAAATTTTATTTCAATCTATAATGTATTCACCATTATTTTGTACAATTTCTTGCCATCTAGATGGTAGCTTTTTAATCCCGTCTTCGTAAAATGATTTCGGTTTTGAATCAAAATATTCAGAAATAGCCTTTTTTACATTGTTCTCATCCTCAAAAGTTTTCCCTTTTAAAAAATTCTGCAAACTGCAAAAAAGATGATAATCACTGGGAGCAATATCTGGCAAATATGGTGGATGAGGTAAAATTTCCCAGTTGTAGCTTTCAAGTTTCTGTACAGTTATTTTTGCAGCGGGTGGTCTGGCATTATGCTGCAAGAGAACCTGCTTTCTGTTCACTAACGACGGTCGATTTTTAAAAAATTTTTCATTTAAACGCTCTAATTGCTCACAATACATTTGAGCTGTAATTGTTTGATTAGGTTCTAACAGCTGAAAGTGAATTACACCTGACATATCCCACCAAACAGACAAAAGAATTTTTTTTGGATGCAACCCACCTTTTGCAGTCGGTTTTGGCTGCTTGTCACGATCCATCCATTGTCTTTTTCTCATCACATTATTATAGAGGATCCATTTTTCGTCTCCAGTAACCAGCCTACCAAGAAAAAGGTTCTAAAGCAATACCGGATAAAAGAGACGTGCAAATGTTTACACATTGTTGTCGGTTAGCTATTGACAGTTCATGTGGTATCCATTTTCCTAGCTTTGAAACTTTTCCGATTTGTTGTAGGTGTCTACGAACAGTTCCATGGGATGAATTTAAACGTTCCACAATTTTATTAACTGTTAAAGATGGTTCTGCTTCAACTAGTGCAGAGAGAACATCGTCATCAAAGTCAACGGGTCTTCCAGTACGAGCCTTATCCTCCACACTAAACTCATTGTTTCTAAATCTTTCAAACCATTCTGCGCAGTCCTTGCACTAATTACAATTTGATTATGTACAGTATTTCTTTTTTTGGCTGCATTTGTAGCCTTCTCACAACTTAAAAAGTATAAAACATGTCTTTTGTATTCGTCGGTTACTTCCATTTTAACGAAAATAAACAACTGAAATGTTCACAATTCTGAACAGTATTATATGAATGAGATCCAATTTAACACTTCGGTGTAAAAATTATCACATTAGACTGACATTTTTAACAGCAAAACAAGATTTTTCTCAAGGTCATAAAAATGCGCATGGACTTATGGACTGACCTGATAAATACAGATGCCTACAATAGTTGTAAAAAACACCCATATTTAACATTTAGCTTAATGTATACATAAAAAATTTTACAAAGGGAAAAACAAACTTACAATATTTAACAACAGTAACATGTTACATGGTTACAGTGTAATTGATCAAACTTCCATCTGATTACAATTTCTACTCGCAGTTCAAACAGACAATTCTTCATGACACTGAATGTGAGGGTCTGTTGTGCACCAAAATGCATTCCACATATAAAAGTCTTAATTTCTCAATGTGATCTTGATTACTTGACTCCATTGCAATTTAAGCCTCATATCTCTGCCAACTAGTTAATTGAGATTATTATTAGATGAATTTTTTAAAGGCAAAAAGCTTACAGCTATAAGAAATTTTTATTCTTTATTTGTTTTTATTATTTTTTGACTTTTTTGTTGTTGTTATTTTGTGATTATGTGTACTTTGAATGTATAGCTTTATGTATTTCTGTATTGTAATTTCATTTGAAAAGTGTCGACTTTAAATTTTGTTTCAAATTAAGTTAAGTTTTTTTTATTAAAAACAAATGTAAGAGTCAGTCAGTACAACATATAAATTTTATGCTTTTAATAAATGAATATATTTCATCATTATATTTTTTTCATTTTTAAATTTTTAGTAAATAAAGGCCAAGCATGCATGCATATGTATTTTGCTTACAAAAAATACTGTTTTGTCCACTTAAGATTAAAAGTTTGTTCCTCCTGTATGCAATGTTTTGCTCCTTGTTTTGATTCAAGACAAATTTTGAAAGAGAAAAATAATAAGGTTTTCCTCAAAAATTTAGTTTGAATGAAGAAGTAGATGGCTAAATTTTAACTATAATTTTTATTGCTATCATTTATTAAAGCCATATCTTTCTTTTTTTTTTTATATTAAATTATCAGTCTCTAAACTTTGTGTTAAAAAAAATTATTTTCATAAATTTAAAAAAGCTTTTCATTTTTATAGATACTGTATCATTATAGAACTATTACATAATGAATCCATTACCAATTTTATTTGAATAATAACTACTCTCAAATAGTAACTGAATTTTGTCCTTAAAACTTGAAATAATAACACATTTTGAGTATTCAGAGCAGCTATGACAGGGAACTCAACTTTGTTTTGTTCTAACTTACTTATTGGGCTGCAATTTGAAAAAATTGTAGTTTTATAAATTTCCACTGTCTTCTATTTGTCTGTCTTTCCTTAATCTCAAGAATGGAGTTAAAGACCAGATATGGAAACCTTAGGGGCAGGAGGCCCAAATTAACTATATGCAAACTTTCATTGCAAACTGGAAGTCATGTTATCTCAAAAATTTCCCCTGAAAGCAGTTAGATAGATGACTGGCATGACTCTGTTGTAACAGGAAAAATATGATGTACAGGGGCAAGACACTGCTAATTTGAAGATGGAGGGCATATATTTTAAATTAAATAAATTAAAAAATATCATTATAAAAATTGCAGCCCAGCATTGTGATGATTTCACAATAAAATAATTACTTGTTATGTTTACTTTCTTGCGTAGACACAATGCAGTGACAGTTGATTTAAAACACTGGGCAAATTTTCATCCTTGATTCGGTTGGATCCAGTGTTTTAAATCAACTGTCACTGCATTGTGTCTATGCAAGAAAGAAAACATAAAACACAGTTTCCTCAGGATAGAATTGTTATGTTTAGTTACATTTATTTTGGGGATTTTGTTTAGTTATGGGTAACTACTACACATTTCTGATTAGAAAAATAAATAATAACCACAGGTGAATAAAAAAAGGATTTCAAAACTATTTTATTTATTGATAAAATCTTTATTGCATAATTAAAACTAGAGTTGCTGCTAGCAGGGAACAAATAAAACATAGATCCATCAAGATACATAAATGTGGTTAGTGGTAACTTTAATGGCATTATATCAATAGCTACTGTGTAAATCACTGATTACAACATAGTAATATGTGAAGAGAGAATTATTAATGTTGCTAGGAATGTAAACTGTGGATTGCTTTGATATATTTCTAATTATTACTTTGACTATGTAAATCAGTTTAACCATCAAATTATTTTTGCATTATCATCACATTTATTGAATTCATTACCAGCCATTGTTGTTTATATTCTACATATTTATATACTGCCATTATTTGTTTGTAATTTTCTTATTACTGGTATGTAGAAAGTAACAGCCATAAAGAAAGTTATTTCAAGTATAATTTGCTTTAAAAAACAAACTTTCAAAAATAAATATTTAAATACTGTTTTAATAACAAACATTAAATAAGTTTGTGCAAAGGAAATAATAATCACCTTCAAATAGTAACTACAGAGAAAATATGCAGTTTAAAATAGTAATCATGATTATTATTTAAAAAAAAAAAATACAGGTATTTAGTAATTCTACAATGATATCAGTGAGAAACTAGTTTAAGATTTTCTGCCTAATGAAGATTGATTTAATATATGTAATTCATACTGTTAAATATAAAATAAGATTTTTAAAAAAATTATTTATTTTTAACATTTACATATTTAATTTTATTGTATTGTATATATTAAGATTTCAATATATGGTCATCCCCTTACTTAACATCAGTAATCTGAAAATTCTACAGGAAGAAGTTAATTGAGAGCAGCCTATTTCCCATTATTTTATATTGAAAAAATTATCAGTTACATCAAACCAAATTCCAAACCAACTTTCTAAATTGTAACTAAAACAATAAAATATATATATCAAAGTAATTAATTATGAAAAAATATCAAATGCTTAAACCATTGCTTTTTGATGACCAAACAATATGGTTTTCATTTTTCCTCTGTGGGCTCTAAGGTTTTTTTATATCCATTGTGGGTTCAGCCGGGCTCACAAAGAAGGTGACTGAGTGTGAGGGATAGCACTTGAGATCTAGGATAGACTACCATAAAATTTTTCAGGTTGATTACACAGATTTTTTTCCTAGGTCTGATAGAATGGGTTGACTACTTTAACCATCTAGCCCCATCACAAAATTTGAGAATTAAGAACCGAAAGACATTCTATTGGGAAAAAGTTCAGCTGGAATGTCTGTATGTCTATATATATTTATAATATATATATATATGTGTGTGTGTGTGTATGTGTGTATGATATATATGTGTATGTATAATAAAAAAATTGTAATTTTTTATTTTTTTTCTAGTTGCTTTCTTTATCCTCATCAGAATGCAAAAACTGTTCTTCAGTCTAAAGATGGACAATATGAATTATTTTCTGAAGTTGATAATTCAATTAAAGAAAATATCAAAAGTCTTGTTCTAGAGAGTAAGAATATTTTTATGAATTAACTATTTATATGTAGATAGTCTATATCAGGGATGGGCAACCCGTGGCCCTTGGGCTGCATGCGGCTCACAGTAATATTTTTTGCGGTTCGTGTGGCATAAAATATGAATAAATATAACAATTTCCCAGCTTAATGATATATTCAACAAAAATTCAAATGCTATTTTCTACAACTTATATTCATGAAAAGTTTTTTCGCAATGAATTTAGTAAAAATTAAAACAAGAAACCAGCTAACAGACACATCAAAACTAATTTAAAACTAGCGGTGACTAATATTTAACCAAATATTTTTGATATATTACATTTAAATCAGTGCCAGAAGCTATATTAAGTATACATATGCTAATTTATAATTATATATGAATAAAGAATTGTGATTTACCGACAGTTCCCCCTCTTTTCTCTTGTGTGCGGCCTGCGTTAGTTCAAAAGTTTTGAAATGTGGCCCTTACGTAGAAAAAGGTTGCCCATCCCTGGTCTATATAATTGTATTTATTATAATATAACTTGCATGATATCAAATTATGTAATTAAATTTCAACAATGTAAATACACAGTATCAGTAATATCATATTGTTTGGTAATTTTATTAATATTATAGTCATTATTTAGCTCAATAGAATACAACAGTGGTTGGCTTTGGTAATATCAATACTGTATAGCCAATTTTGTCAATGTAGCCATAAATTTATGTATAATGAGGGAATCCAGGGTTAAGAGAGAATTCTCTTGCTTGTGTTTGGCTTCAGATCTGTTAGGTTCGCCAACTTTGTCAGTAGATGGGATCGTAGAATAATTTCATAGTTACAGGAAGTTCTTACGATCTTCCCTTTTGATTTTTTCCTGATACCAGCCTAATTACGACATTAGGCCTGCAATGTAAAGTTCTTATACTTTTGTCTGAGGGGAGGACTCTTGGATTTCCGATAAGATGTCAGAATATATTTAAGATTAAGAATGAGACCATTTTAAACAAACTAAAGCAAAATTTAATAAAAATGAAAATACAAACAAGAGGTTAAGTATAGACAGTTTCTAACGTCCTATTCAAACGCAAGAGAGAGAGAGTTTACATCATTATAAACATACTACCTCAGTTAACAATTGCTGATCTTTTCATCAGACAAACAGACAATTGGTCTTTCATTGATATTCTTTTTCTGGAGAGGTTAATTAGCGATACTCAGCTGACGGTTGTCAATATATTGGTCAAATTGGGACTGGAGGAGGATTACTGTAGGTTGGAACATAACAATAAAAACAGCAAAAAATGTGAAATGGCAAAACAGCCTTGAATGGTGGGAAATTGCCCTTTTTATATGTAAGTCCCTTCCAATCGAAATTTGGGGTTTGTATCAGCTGAAAGGGTATGTACTGTACAAATGAGTCAAATGGCCAAATGTTTGTTAAAATTTGAGATTGCTCTTGTGAAAGGAAGTTCGATTTCCCTTTTTGACACAAAAGTGACAAAAGTATTGCCTTTTTTGATGGGAAAAATTACTTTAATATAATTTCTTGGATTTATTAAGGTAGTTTATATTTGAAAGGAAAATGTCTTTTGTTTCTAATTTATGAAGAGATAGCAGTCTGGACCAAGGCTCAAATTCTAGTCATTTCTTTAGATTGATTAATTAAAATGGGTTTTTGTAATAAATTTTATACTATATTTTTGGATTCTTACATATAACTATCATTTAATGTATATTAGTATTTTAAATAAATCCTGAGGGTCTACTGCAAATTTAAAAATTTGAATTTTTTTTTTATTTGTGAATAGAGCATATTAGGATTAGTGTGTCAATCAATATAAATTATTAATTAGTACATTATATTTTTATTTTATTCATATTTATACATTATTATAACAACTGAACATATCTTGCACATGTTAAATTTGTTCTTAATATATGTTTTTAAAATATGTTTGATTTAATGGAGTTTTGCAATAGTGAAACTCCTTCCCCAACTAGTCCATTAAATTGAAAGTCTACTGTATTATTAAAAAAAGATGTTAGGCTGACACCAAACCATAAAAATTCAAAATCATTGGTTGGCACTTCAGAATATAATTTATATCTATAATACCAATGATTATTACTTCTTATTTGCACTTCATTTAATAATGTAATATTTAATTACATTACTTAAATTACATACATTATTTATTTTATAATTTATTTATCATAGACAAAGTTTAGAATTTTAATACTTGACTTATACCATTGATTTTTTCCCTCTCTATTTGAATTTTTTTTTCTATTTGAAATCTTTATTTTGATTTACATGTGTTACTTTATTATTTGTAAATATAAGTATCTATTTAGGAATTATTTAATACTTTTCTAATTTAAGGATTAGTTATAATTAAATAATATAATTATTTATATATTTTTTTATAGATACACAAGAAATTGTCTCAACTGATTCACTTCTTGCAGGTGCAATCTGCATGGCATTATGCTGTATCTTTTATTTTTATGCTTTATGTTTTTATTTATTATAAGTATATGAGTTTTTGAATATTAGATCATTGGTCATTACACTTTCAGCATCTATGAAATCCTCATTTCTGAGTATTATTTTTTTGGAACTCTTAAGCAATTATGCTTAAAGAAATAGTGTGAAAACACTTCAATTTTTTTTTTATTTGCTAAGTAATAAAGCTTCTTATAGTTAAAATGTAGTTTAGAAATTTCTATTTTTTAATATTTTTTAATGAAAATAAAAGTTTCTTATAAATATCTTTACAAAACCCTTGAAGATTGCTTTTGAATATTGGTATTTTAGATCAATTGTGATTTATTATTTATTTACTTAAAATAATAAATTTATTATTCTCAACAAATAAAAAGAAAGATTTATTTAATATTATTATTAATTTCATATTCTTTAAATTCATTTTGTATTTAATATTTTTAATGTCATTGGTAAAAACATTTGTTGATTATAGATTTCTGTTGGATATGTTATGAATATATGTGAGAAAACTACAGAAACTTTGACTCCAAAAATCTCAAAACAATATCAGTGATTTTTCCATGTGCATGGGAGTTGTGCACAAAGAATTTTTACTGGAAGAGCAGTGAGCTTGGAAGTTTACAAAAGAGTGAAAGATCAACTGTTGAAGGGAATTTGGCACATTAGGTTGGGCATGACAAAATTTGACAACTGATTCTTGCTGCACAACAATGTGTCCAAACATACTGCAGGCATTGTCAAGCAGTTTCTCAGATAAAAAGCATTATAATTCTTAAGCATCCATTTTACTATTGGATTTGCACTTGCCAATTATTTTCTGTTGTTCAAAATCAAATTCTACTAATTGATACTATTTTGACACTATTATAGATGTCCAGAAGGATTTGTCTCTTGAGTTGAAGAAGGTTCAGCAAATTGAGTTCTTCAGAATCATCCAGAAGCTATATGTATATGCCTACAGGTTTATAGAGTTAGAAAGGATGTTTGTTGAAAGTTAGAGTAATAAACTCTTTCTTCCAGATTTTAATTCTTTTGAATTTTCCTAAAACTTTTCAGATGAATTGTATATTATTCATATGTTGTCATGAATTTGTTCCAAAACCATTAAAGGCACCTACATGTTTGCCTTGACTTTAGTGTGCTCTCATTCATTTTCTGTGCATTAATTCATGCTTTAAATGAGCAATTATTTATTGTGACATTGTTACAATGCTGGGCTGCAATTTGTAATCATATTCTTGACTTATTTAATTTAAAATATATGTTCTCTATCTTAAATTAGTAGTGTTTTGCCCCTTGTGCATCATACTCTTCTTGATAACACCAGAGCCATGCCAGTCATCTATATAACTATTCAGAGAAAAATTTTTGAATTGAATTCACATGACTTCTGGTCTAGACTGGAAGTTTATATATAGTTAATCGGGGCCTCCTACCCCTAAGCTTTCCATATCTTGTCTTGACTTTCATTTATCTAACACCATTTTTGAGATTAAAGAAGGACAGACAGACGGATGACAATGGGGATTTATAGGTCTACAATTTTCAAATTGCAGCCAATGATATTACTAAACATTTATTTGAGCTAATATGTTTCTGGTTATTTTCCTCTGTATATAATTACTCTGAGAGAACTGTTTTATAGATTCTCTTTAGAAGTTGGCTGTTAATTTTGTTCTATTTTAGTTCTCTATAATAAATGGAAGTTAAGAAATCGACTCTCTAACTTATGTCATTGGATATCATTGACATTAAAATTTTGTTACTTAAATGCTAAAATAAACTAAAAATTTTATCTGAGGAAACCGTGTTTTATGTTTTCTTTCTTGCGTAGACACAATGCAGTGACAGTTGATTTAAAACACTGGGCAAATATTTTAAATCAACTGTCACTGCATTGTGTCTACGCAAGAAAGAAAAAATAAACTAAAAATATTATTATTATATATTTAATTAATATGTAATATATGATAAATAAAATATAAATGAAATATATGATAAATAAAGTATAAATGAAATAAAAGAGTAAAACAATTGTCATTTGATGGTTATTTGTGTCTTTGACACTTAATGCAGTTTTGTTTCAAATATTCTGTTTTACTTATTATAATAACATCAACAATTCTAAACTGCATATCAGAAATGTCACATTTTCACTGGCCATTTCAGAAATTAGGTATAGGGTGTTGTGGGCTAAGCAAAGTTTCATTATATTCTCTGTATGTATTACATGACAGGAGTATTTGTACTTTTCCTATGGGATTTACAATGTCAATTTTATTTATGACCATTACATTCCTAGAATTAATTTATTTCAAAAAGTTAATTTTATATTATTTGCATATTATTGACATTACACATTGTCAATAATTTCAAATTATACACCCCCACAACTGCTGTAAATAATTGGGTTATAATTTGGAAGTATTAATTACGGCAGTTGTAGGTGTCTGTCTGCTATGCATCAAGTTTCAGTTGATGTTTATATTTGTAAATTTAAAATTAATGTAGATATTGTTAAATGATTTTATTTTGGTAATGTATAAATATGATAAATATGAATCATAAAATTTAAATTTCAGCAAACAATTCGATTTAAAAAAAATCAATTTTCTATCGTATTTTCCTATATATTAATCAGATATTAATCGCATTAGAAAAGAACAGTTGACTAATAAAAATATACCTTCAAGAATTTTGGTAAGAGTACATTTTTCTGAAATATTAATTTTAATAATAGAAACTATAAATAAATTAAAATTTTTATTAAATATGAAGATCTGATATATTAAATTTCATTTTTATTTGCATTAAAATTGTTTTGATAAATTGACAAAGAGTAGTTTAAAATTAATGCTGAAACAATATTTTAGGTTTTTACATCGTCGGGTGATAATGCATCCCAGTATATGAATTTTATGAATGCATTCTTCACTGCACAAAAAGAGGTATATATTTTAGTAATAGATTTTATTGATAATGTAGACAATTCTTTAAAACATCAAATAGTATTTGGATATTGTTTGTAATTAACTGTACAAATGTTAATTATAAATATTTTCTTACTGTGATTAGTTTTGATTAATATCTTATCAGTTTTTCACATTCTGTTCAATTTGTAAAACTAATATGAAATCACAAATGAAACTTATTATTGTCAAAAATAAGTAATTTTTGGGGGCGTGTTCTTCCGTCGAGGCTACTGGCGAATTTTTTGAAGCACTCGGCTTTCTACACCAAGAATAAGAATTTTATCGTTTTTTAAACATTAACTATCACTAATAAGTTAAAACTGTTATTATTAATTATTTATTATAACTTATATTGGCTATATCAAAAATAATTATTATGCAACGCTCACCACCCAAACGAGGAAGACCTCCATTAAGTCGTGCCCAACCAGGAACAAAGAAGAACCAGTCATCTCCATCAAGCTCTAAAACAATAATGGACTTTAATTTTTGCCCCGAAGAAAACCTTCAGGAAGAAAGTATCGAAAAAGGAAATCATACTCGAAAACCATCGCAAACTGGTTCAAATGAAACTCCAGGTGAGTCAACTATCTCTGAACAAACTTCGACTAACAAACCGGACATTTCCTTAGACACCACTAATTCTATGCTTTGGGACAAAATTTTGGTCTTGATAAATAAAACTAACGACAAACTATTTAATCAAATGATAATTATCAAACAAGAACTTGATACTATTCACTGAAATATTCGAGAAACGAAAGAAACTCAGAAAAAAATGGAAGCAGAGATCAATAGCTTGAAGCAAGAAATAGATAAGCTACAAACGGATAAAGATCTATCACAATTTAAAATGGATTCGTTAACAAACGAACTACGTTACAACAATATAATTATTTATAATTATCCAACTTCTAAAAACACTTCAAAAGCAGAAATACTCAACTTTATTACTAATACATTAAACTTACAAGAAATAATTCAAAAGGATATACTTGAGATTATTCAACTGTCAAAAACTCCAAATCTAACAATTAGAATCACTTTCAATAATAACCAAACGAGAGACCTCATTTTTTCTTCATTTATACGTAGAAAACAACAAAATCTTCTCGGTGACTGGCAAAATGCCCAGATCTCTCCGGACCTAACTATTAACTCAAGAACTAGACGTAAAAATTTACTATCAAACTTTCACGAACTACGGAAACAAAATCCCCAGGTAAAACTACGGAACGATATTTTAATAATTGGACGAGAAAAGATAACTTACAGTATAAGAACGGGAAAACTGGTATATGTCGATACATTTCTCCCATCATCAGAAATACCAACTATATCTAAATGACAGATCAACAAGAGAGAGAAAACTCAATATCGCGAATCATGTACTAAAAATCAACATTTAACAATAATAAATTGGAATAGCCAAGGCCTCAAAAATAAAATACCACAACTAAATAATTTTAATTTAAAGCACGATCCGGATATTATCGCAATTACTGAAACCTGGATAACCTCAGAATCAATCTATAACTCAAGCTTCTTTGAAAACTATACATTGGTATCAACTTTAGCAAAAAAACAAATAGGTCCAGGTTGTCCAAGCGGAGGCCTGTGTTTACTAATAAAAAAAGGTCTTTGTAAAATTCTACAGACAAAAAAAATCTAACAACTTCATTTTGCTACTTATTCAATTCATGAAACCAACTTTAAATAATACTACGAATAACCTAATGAATTTGATGCTCATATATAATCCACCTGAAGACATATTAATATTGAATGAAATTTCTAAACAAATAGAACTTTGGCACTACATGACTCCTTACTGCTTATTAGTCGGCGATTTCAACGCGAGAATTGCAGAGATAATGGACTCTGAATATACTGGCAACAACCTTTTAATACAAAATATTCGTCAATCAAAAGATAAGCACTTAAATAACCTCGGTCAAAAGTTAATTGAAATAATAAAAAATCTCAAAATGTATATAATAAACGGACGGATTAAGAATGATATCCCTGCTGAATATACCTGCCTAACTCATAATGGAAAATCAACTATTGATTACACGATGTGTTCGGAGCTATTATTGGATTACTGCTTACGATTTGATGTTCTTGATTTTGATATTTCGGATCACTTTCCCACAAAAACAACTTTCTTATTCTTTATGGAAAAAACTCTAAAAATATCTTGGAAGGAAAAATAAGCATACAATATAAACTAAATAAATACGCCAATGAATTTGAAAACCAATTTGATAATATACCGAAAATTACAGAATTTAACAGTGAAGAAATATATAACCTAATGATAAATATAATGAATAATTATATAACTGTGAATAGCGACAGGAAGAAACTTCATAAAAAACCTGAACAGGGATGGTTTGACTACGACTGCCATAATATGAAAAAGGAAAAATTAGCAAAACTAAAAACGTTCAGACTATATTCAAATGAAATCAACTTTAATAATTATAAGGATGCTAAACGAATGTATAATAACCTAATTAAGACAAAAAAGAAAAACTATTTTAGAAAGCTCGAATCAAATTTAATTCAATGTAATAAGGACAATAAACTTTTTTGGTCCACTGTAAGGAAATACCGACCTAAACCTTGTATAAACGAAATCTCTACAACCATTGACTTTGATACCTGGAAAAACTTTTTTCAGCGTTACCCAAGTATTTACCTGAAACCTTTAACAATAAATAGCGCTAAAGATTACGACGAATATCTAGATGCCGATTTTACAATCGAAGAATTAAATAATGCAATTCAAAAAACTAAAAGCCACACAGCTTCAGGTCATGATAATATTCCCACGAAATTTTTAAAATTAATGTCTAATAGCTCTAGATCAAAATTACTTCATTTATATAACACTATGTATAAAACATCTACTTTTCCCGAGTCTTGGAATACAGTTAATCTAACCATGATTTATAAAAAGGGTGACAAATCATCTCCAAATAACTATAGACCTATCGCATTGCTATCAACGTTAAGAAAATGTTTTACCTCCATAATAGCAAACAGGTTTCAACAATGGACTAAAACTAATGATTTAGAAGCCAAATTTCAATACGCCTTTACAAAAAACAAAGGAACAGAATCTGCTATATTTATCCTATTAATGATAATTCAACTACATCTTTTAAAAAAACACAGGAAAGTCTACACCGCATTTATAGACATTAAAAAAGCCTTCGACTCAATCTACACACCACTATTAATAAATAAATTAAAAGCTAGTGGTGCAAGTATCAAATTCACTTCTTCAATAAAACAATTATATGGTAATTATACTGTTAGAATCAAACATGATAATTCGATATCTCCTCCTCTAAATCTTTCACGTGGTGTTCTACAAGGAGATCCTCTGTCACCATATCTGTTTAATTTTTATTTAAGGGACATTGATCAACTTTTTAATTATTCCTCAGATGGCATTGAGATAAACAATACCTCTTTTCATTACATCCTTTTCGCTGACGACTTAGTAATTTTGGCTCCAAACAAAATATCTCTGCAACGCAAAATCAATCAACTTAATCAGTATCTCAACTCAATTTACCTTGAAATAAATCCTACAAAAACCAACATTGTCATATTTCGCAAAAACAAAAAACTAGCTAACAAGGATTTGAAAATTTACCACGAAAACACTCTACTACAAATAACTAATGAAGTCAAATATTTGGGAGTAGAATTTGATTGGAACTTAACCTTTAAGCATCAAGTGTCAAAATTAAATGTCAGAGTCAAAAAGGCAATTGATAACCTCTTATTTTTATGTTCAACAATGAAAACGTCAAATTTAAATATCCATCTTAAGCTTTATAATACTACAATAAGTCCTATCATTTATTATGCCAGTCCAATTTGGAGCTTGGACTACATTTATAGTCTTGAATCTTTGCATATCTATTTCCTACGTAAATTGCTGCAACTAGAAAATACTATACCTGGATATGCCATTCGACACGAAACATCTCGTTCCTGGATCTTTCCTCAATTGTTAAAAAGAATAATAAAATTTTACTACAGACTTAAATATAAAAGTGACGACAATATTAAATCATTATACCAAGAAATGGTAAAACAAAGTAAAAATAACAATAACAAACAGTTATGGCAATATAAAATTCGAAGAATATTAAATTCTTTTGGAATATCGGAACTATTGTTTACGGACTCAATTCAGGACTGGAAATATGGTTACTCTCTCTTGATGAATTCTGCTATCGCTCAATCAATCAATAAAGACCAGCTTTCCTTAACCCAAAGCAATTATCATCCCTGGTACACCAATATCTTAAATATTCCTTCGTTCCAACCTTATATATGGCTACCAGTAGACCTGAATGTAAAACGATTAATAATTCAACTACGTTTAAATAAATACTCACTTTTTATTAATAACACTTATATAAATCTTTCAAATAAATACTGCCTGCTATGTCAACAAGAAGACTTCTCGGTGTTTCACCTTCTACAAAACTGTCAACCCTTGAATAATATACGAGAAAAATGCAATATCAAAAATATATGCTGCTTAAAATCACCTATTGACTTTAAAAATAAACTAAACAACATTAATAAAAAAGATGCTTATAAAATTTTCAACTTTTTTGTTAAATTTACTGAGAAAATTCTCTGTACTATCTAACAATCGGTTACCAATACAACTTCGAATTTAGAAAATGAATGACTAAGGCAACCTGTATTTTTTGAGTTGTTAAAACATCAATTAATGTTACGCTGGTGAATCATGTAAACTTATTGATCTATGTTTCTATATTATGTCACCAATTATATTATATTATGTTACCAATACAACTTTAAATTTAGAAAATGAATGACTAAGGCAACTTGTATTTTTTGAGTTGTTAAAACATCAATTAATGCTACGTTGGTGAATCATGTAAACTTATTGATCTATGTTTCTATATTATGTCTTTTCCTACATATGTACATAAAATAAAATGTAACTTAATATTACTATCTGTATTCCCCCCAATATAGGGGAAATTCCCTTGGAAAATAAATTTATATATAAAATAAGTAATTTTTTACAATTGAAAAGGTTGTATAAATTTTACAACTGTGATAATACGCATCTTTTATTTTTTGTTTTTACTTATTCACTCTTAAATATTCTAAAAAAGTTAGGCAATGAATTGCAATAAAGATAAATATTTGTACTTTAAAAAGGCAGTAGGAAATTATCATATGCTTGAATTTAAAAAAAAATGGAAGTGACAAAAGAGCACAATTACAGCAGATTGGTACAGTGACTGGAAAGAAATTATGAAAATGGTAGCCATCCCGATCTACCAAGTAAAAAGCAGCACAAAATATCGTACCCCTTTTGTACAACCTGCTCTTAGCACCTTTGTATAGAAAAATTGCCAAAAGACAAAGGATTAATATAGCGTACAGGCAATGTCCATCTATGCTCCAACTCATGCGGAACGATAAAGATAAACCAAATAGGGACAAACTTCCAGGGGTGTACGCTATCCCAGTAACAGATAATAGATGCAATAGGGAGTTGGTGTACATTGGAGCCACCAAAAGAGTGGTGGAAGTAAGATGGAAAAAACATCAGAAAGACATTGTACATGGCAGAGCTAACACTTCACTACCAGTATATGCATCAGATCCAGAAATCATCCCAGACTTCAAGGCCGTGAAACTGCTGGCTACCACAAAACAGGCAGATCAGATTCGATGGTTAGAGCATATTGAAACTTATGAGGCCTTCCAATCATCCCAGCATATCAATGCAAAAGATGAAGTGAAGTTATCGCTAGCATTGTAAGGAACCGAGTCTGAGCGTTATTTTTATTTTATTATTATTTTTCCATTTTATTATATTTTGTTTGGGGCTTATGTTTATTTAGGATGAAGGTTCCCCACCACTCTCTTGTTAGTAACAAAAAAAAAAGAAGATAAAACAACTCACGGAGAAATAAGCACCGTAGGAAAAATCTTGCGCACTTGCGCTGCCCAGCGGAAGTAAACGGTTCGCAGAAAAAAAATGGAGGGGGGAGTCCCCACACTCACTAGTAAAGAAATACTTGATAAACCATCTTAACATCCCAGAAAAATTATGATGAACAACGGCTTTGCAACATGGCTACAGAACAGAAAAAATAGATGCTCTCATCAAGGACCATAACCGAACACGTGGGAGGAATAGAAACCAACCAAGAGAAAAAGTGATCCTCGATTACATTCCTTTCTTAAGCCGTTAGTTAAAAGGATTTCCAGGAGTAGGAATTTGCAAGTTATTTATCAACGCAATCCGACTATATACAAGCTTTTAAGGAATGATAAGATGAAGTATGAGCGTAACTCACTAACAGGAATTTATTTGATACCATTCAGGGATCATAGGTTCGATTCTAAATTAGTATATATAGGGGCAACTTTGAGAATTTTAAAAAAGAGGATTAATGAACACAAGCGATCAGTGGAAAAATCAGTTGATAGTACGGTCCTGGCCAATTATGCTAAGCAGCAGGGCATCATGGTCTTTTGGGACCAAGCCTCTATCATCAGATCTACTAGATCGAGACACGCAATAAAGTTTTTCGAAAAATTGTAAATCCACAGAGCGCAGAGAAGTACGCAATGCATTAATTATAGGGACGCTGATGGGCTTTCCACGACTTGGAAATCTTTGTGCGATGATTTGGACTAAACAGAGAAGTATGATAATCCTAGAGCTGATATTGGTCTTGTTTTTAAGTCTTTAATGACGGACAAGGGTAATTGTAAAAAAATACTGCGATAATCCGTGATTGGTTTAAACCGCACGTTGGTTTTTTGTTTCGTTTTTATTTTTTGTTTTATTTTTATTTTATTTTTATTTGCTTATGAAATATTGGCATAATTTTGTAAATTACGATAATCCTGTTTATTTTATTTTATTTTATTTTTATTTTTTATTTATTTATTTATTTATTGTAATTGTACCGTTAATTTACGTAATATTTGTTCGAATTTCATATTTGATTTAAAGAAGTAACTGAAGATGGACGCTTAATGTGTTTGAAAACATTCTTAGGATTAAAGAATTTTTGCTGAAGTTGGAATGGTTTTTTATTTTATTTTATATTGTCTCTTCAGTAAGGAAGTATAGTTTTATTATGATAAATACTTTGTAAACGGTTTATAAGCTTTGTCGGAAACTTAAAGCTGCCAGAAAAGAAAATTAATGTTAGCAACTAAGTATGTAAATAAGGGGAGTAACTCAGCTGAAGTGTGACGTCACCTCACAGTATAAAACCCGTACGTTAACCGAAGAAGAGAGAGGTGATTTCCAAATCGAGGCAACTTTGAGAGCGAGGTGAATTCGAAAGCGAAGTATTTTCTGATAGAAGTCCAGATTGATAATTGGACGATCCAAGGTGTTAAAGAGGAATTCGATTGACGATTTGACGATGTCGAAAGAATTGAGGAAATAGGTTCTTCGTATAGTGAGGTGACGGATAGACGTTTAATTAGTAAGAGATTTTGTTCATAGTTTCTAAGTATTTGATTTGTCGAATTTTCAAAGGGGAATTAATATTAAGTTAAGCTAAGTAGCTGAGTTTATTGTCGGGTTGACTTGTTGATTTTCGTTAATAAATTTTGTTTGGATTATTGACATTTGTACGTAGTACATTCTAGTTACTAATTAAATATATTTGAACTTTTTGATTTGACTTGATATTTATCGTTATTATTACTAATTTTTCGGTGCACACTTAAAAGCCCAGGCCTGGCAAACTAATCTCGAATCCGCGTAAAGTACCCGTTAGGTTAACGGAAGTTTTACCGACCGCAGTTAGTGTCGGTTTCCTAAGATACTAAAAATAGTACTTTACAGCATGGCAGGCCCTACTGCAAAAAGGGAATACGGAGTAAAAGAAAGGAAAGAAACTTGTGGTCTTTTTATTAAAGTGTTTTGAACTTTTTAAGGTTTATAAAGTGAACAAGGAAAACGTTTTTTCGGGTAAAGTTTCTACAGAAGCTAATGGAACATTTTTGAATTTTTAAATAGCACGTGATTCGGAGTAATAAGTATTCGATTGGTCGAAAACTGTTTTGAAGAGAATTTAGGCTTGAGAATGGACCCAGAGTGGAGTCTGAAAATGTTCGCCGTAGAAAATTAAATAGACTTTCACCAGTTATAAGGTTTATGATAGAGTTAAAAAAAATGATTATATGGCTTGTAATTAGTGTATTTTGTTGTGTGCTATTATTACACTATTATAACATTTCAAATACTAATAATTTCAAGAGATGACATTTAATTAAATTGTGATATTTCAAAAATTTACTGTCACTTTCTTCTCTGTGGTATAGAAGAGTTCATTGGTAGATATAATAGCTTTGACACAAAGCTACAAGGTGTGTGCTATATTAAGTTAAAAGTTGATGCACAACAGACTTTTTATATCAAGGTGCACTTGGCCTCATTAGTACAATGAGTTAAAAGATAGAACAGATTAGAAAAGTCATACATACAATAAGTAGTAAATGTGTGTGTCTTATTTATACTTTAAATGTATGCTAGCTTATATTATGGTATATGGCTTGTTGATTTTAATAATGTATTTGAAGATTTGAAAGCCAAATATGTATTTAATAATTTGGTTTGTACACCAAATTTTAATACATAACTGAAGAGGGATGATGAGAGTTCAAAATGCACTTTGTTAAAGATACTTAAAAAGAATAAAAAAAGAGAGTTATAACATACAGAAGTCGTTGTGATAAGTTTGGGGAAAAACAGCATACTAAATAATAATTTGATGCCATTGTTCTCTTTCTCCCCTTAAGCTTTTATTCAATGGCAATTTTTGCAAGTCTCTCTTTACATATCTATATTATACTAATTGCCTTTTCTGTATATAACTTCATTTATGTTCTTAAGTTTTTGTTTTATTTATTATTTATTGTTTTATTTTGAGATCCTACATGATCTCATCAGAACATCCATCTCTATTGTCATGATTTTTCTTCATTTCCTCTGCCATTTACCATATTTCAGCTTACTTTAATTAAAAATGCATATGTTTCTGTTTTGTTATTTTATTTCTTCACTCCACTGTATTTCACTTAGTCTGTTAGTAGATAATATCAATTATAAATAATAATTAATTCTTTAGATTGTTTAATTTATTTAAATTTGTTATTGATATAGTTTATTTATATCTATCATTTTAGGGAATTATAATTGATGCATGTATTTTAGAAAAAGATTCTGGACTTCTTCAACAGGTAGTAATAATTTTTAATATTCAAACTTAAAGTAGTTTGTGTTTAACTTTATTTGCCATTTTATTTATTATGTTAAAAAATTTTAGATAAAAATTTGAAGTAGTGAATTTTTAATAGCTTAGTTAAAACAAATAAGCTAAATAATTATCAAAAATTAAATATAATATATTTTAAAAAGCTTAATTTTTTACTTCTTAGGTACTGCTACTAGGGTTTCTCAAATGGGATCTCAGGATCCCAACTGTTTTTTTATCCCAGGAAATTCTTCTCATCCTGGGAAATCCTGCAAATTAAAAGTTCACTTTTTTCTTTTTTTGCATTAAGGTTGAGGAAGTTTTGTAAATAGAAACTATAATAAAGCCTTTAACTCAACTGTCAGAATACATTTGTATTTATTAATTTTAACTATGCCCAGTAGTTTCAATAACTGCATTATGTCAGGTTTTGAAAATTGGGCAAGGATAGAAACAAGTACAAAGTCTGCAAGTATGAAGTTTTTCTTCATAAACCTGATTATTAAAGCCAAACAAACTGCTTTATCAGGCTATAAGCTTGATGTTACTATTAAAACAGCCGAGTTAGACAAATCAAGAATACTTGAGAGCAAAAGTACTGCAATGCATTTTGAAAATGAACTAGAAATCTTTAACGCTACGGGTGAAAAAATACATAACATTTGTCTTCTCTTAAATGCATTAAAGACTATTCCACCCACATCCATTGAATTGGAAAGGGCATTTTAAGTAGTGGGACTTTTCATTATTAAAATAATAACCAGATTGAGCGATCGGAATATTGACCATCTTTGGTTTCCAAAATCTTATAGAAATTTAAAATAATATTTTGTATTATGTTTTATTTAAAAAACAAAAATTGCCTTCTAAGTTAGAAGTTTGATCTAAGTTCAAGTTTTCTTTAAATTTTCAACTCAATTCATAGGTTTTTTTTTGTAAGCAGTTTCCAACAAACTTTAATAAATTTTTTCTATTTGTGAAAATTTCTACATAATTGAAAGGTGTAATTTTAATATATATTTTACACAGCATTATTAATATGATTTTGGAGGTTGCAGAACATATTAAATTACTTTTAAAAATGAAAAATAATTATCTCATTCGATTTCAATATATATTATATATTGAAAATATTTTTTATATCTTAAAAATAATTAATTATATTCTAGGATTTCCCGGGATCCTGGGAAACAGTTCACTTTTTTCCCGAAATCCTGGGACAAGCAAAAGACTGGGAAATGAGAAACCCTAACTGCTACATTGATAATATAGTGCATAACTCCATTGGTGCCACTATAGCAATATTAATTTTATACACTACAAGTCCATTGGCACTGCTGCTGTGACATTGATAGTAAACATAAGTGTGCTAAAACAGATATAGCATCATGTTTACTTTCTGCATTGTGTGACAATAATGTCTATAAAACAGATAAAACACACACATTCTTTAAGAATTTGTGCATTTTATCTGTTATTTCACTTAAGTTTTTTAATAATTTGTTAAAAATTATAAAAAACCTGGGACTGTATTCTTGTCACATCTCTTCTCTCTTCTTTCGGAGATGAATGACTTCAAAATGAGAGATGAATTTCATCTCTCAGAGACAGAGGCGATTCTGGTCATTCATAACAATCTTGTCAAATTGTTGATGTCATGATTCTATTAGGTTGATTATACATGTTCAGGTTATCTGCGCACACAATATAGTATAGGATTTTAACCAATGAAACTTTAAAATTTTTGAAAATGCCGAGTAATTATAGATCAATAAAGCCTTTAATTTTGACAAAGATATGTTTTTTTTTGTTTTATAACTACTTTACAGATTGTAATGTCAAATTGTCTCTTAACAAATAAAACTTTTAATAACCTAAATTAGAAAAGCATACGTACTTAGTTAAGGAGAAATTAGATGGTAATATTTCGAAAAATACTTGGAGAAACGGATAAGATTAACATCATATTCAATAATTTAGTAATTGATATAGGATAATTAAAAAAGATGGAATCAGTGGCATTTCCGAGTAGACACTGGTAAAAAATCAGAAGCATTTTCTCTCTTGAAATATTTTTTCCCAAGATAAAGAACATTCTCTAATACAATTGTACAGTGCAAGTAGCATCCAGTTGTCCATATTGGATATAACAAAATTGAAGCAACAAACAAAAGACAACTATTCACTGGTCTCTGGGAGACCAGAGAATCTTCAAGAGAAAAAGTTGTCCAGAATTGCATTCAGAAAGACTCAATGATCTCTCAAGATGTAAACAATTGATTAGCCAATCAATGACTGGCTTGTGATGTAGACAATGTCTCTCAGAGACAAGAGATGATGACCAGAATATGGCCCCTGATCTTGAAATGAAATGTTTAATAAAGAAAAGTAAGGTAGTTATTATATATAAATATAAGATTATAATTATAAAGTTATCATTACTGAAAAATGAGCACTAAATAATTTTATTATTTTAGGGATGTGATATAACTGGAGGGATTTATCTGAAAATACCAAATCCTGCAGGTTTTCTACAATATTTATTGGTGAGAATAAAGAATTTTAAGTTTGATTTCTACTTATTAATTTTTTTTAAATATCAAAAATTTGCATGTTTTTTAAATATCAATATTTGTTATTTCATAACAATGAAAAGTTTAAATTAAACAATATATGAAAATCACAAATTTATAACATTCAATAAACAAATCTTGCTACAAAGATTAATTGTAATAACCAAATGATATCATCGTATTAATTTTCAGGCTTGAACTGGACTAATTAATGTGATAAATAAATATGTAATTTGAAAGAAAAAAGATTAGGTTAATCTTGTATTAAACTTAATAATTTCATTAATTTTGAAATTTAATAATTTAGACTATTCTGGAAGAAAAGATTGATCCAGAGCAGTATTCACACTTACAACTTCTGCTAACTATGCAGATGCATTGTCAATTATGCTACCTGAACCTCTGTCCAATCTTTGCTTTCAGACTAATTAATTTTAAGAGCAATAACCACATACTATCTGACCACAGATCCTGGAGCCCCAGTTGGCAGATTTTCACATTTCTCATCCAGCATGCATTGTTATTGAGCTATAGATTATCACTTTTTTCTTTACAATAGTCCATATTTGTATTGAATTAATTTGATTATGGATCCAACACCTACAAATTCAGGTAATAAATATTTTTGAAGTCAAAGCAAATGCATTGTTCACAATGTACAGTACTTAATATTGTTTGCAATCAATTTATCCAAATTAATTAATAAGCATAGATTCTAATAAGTAAATTGTTAATGCAATATCTATTAAGTTCTAATTTCATTTGCAAATTTGTTTATTTATTTGATATAAACTAACTCATTTTCTGAAGTAACTACCCTACTTTCATAATGGATTTGTCTTTTTTGCCTCTACCCAGTAGCATCCTAGGAGTTTCTCATTAGTGGTCAGATAGTAGGTCACTTACTGTGCTATTTATGAACAACTTCACATTCACAGCCCTCCATAGCTCTCAGCTAACTTTAGCTTTCTCTCTGGCATTGTATGTATATGTATATATAGACAATCAAGCTCAAATTATTATAATAATCAAATGATATTGCCAGATTAACTTAATTTATTCTGAAAGTGAAGATTGAATAGAAATCTGGATAACATAATTTACAACATACAGTAGAGTCCTGCTAGTCTGAACTAATTGGAACCGAGCCCTGTTCAGATTAGCCGAATAACTGAAATAATGCTGAAGCATGCAGTAAAACAGGTGTGGTTTATATAGATCCAACACCATCAATGACGTCAGCACTCCACCCTTTATTTCACCTGACCTGTACCCAATAGAGGGCACAAACAGTTAACAAAAGTTTTGTAATTTTGAAATGGCAACCTGCCTTTATTGTTTACCTTAAAATTATTTTAACTGTAAAAAACACTGTTTTTAATACACTGTCCAGGATTCCAATTAGTTGACTGATGCTACTGTGTGAGTTAGCACATGTAATTGTGGATATTGAATGTACTCTTCACTCTACATTATTTTAGTTTAGTTTAGTCTGCTGCTACAATGTTCACGAAACAGAAACACACAATGTGTACGTTGAAAGGTAAGCTGGATGTTTTAAAAAGGCTGGACAAGGGTGAAAGTGTAACGAAATTGACAGTAGAGTTTGAAGTGGGCAAGGCCACAATAACCAACTGGAAAAAAACTGCGTGAAGATTGAGCAGTTTTGTACCTCTACTTCAAAAAAATCAGTTGAAAATTGACAAACAGCAAAGCCCTCAATGTTTGACATTGAGCCTTATTGACATGGTTCACTCAGGAAAGAAAAAGGGGAATATCCCTAAGTGGACCTTTTGTTAGAGAAAATTTCCTATCCGCCAACTGAAATATGTTTGGATTAGGTGGATGTTTGGACTAGTGGGACTCTACTGTATGTGCATGGTATCAAATGTTGTGGATGTCCTGCTTCAGATTAATTTTTTTTTATTAAGTAATCTAATTTTGAAATAAATTCAATAACTTAAGCTTGTATTAAAATTTAATAATTACATTGTCTATCTATCCCAAATTATGTTTTATTTATTATATTAGCCAAGTTCTAGCTTGAAAGTTAATCTGGCAATATCATTTGGTTATTACAATAATTCAGGTATTTAAGTACTCAACTAAATTTTCAGTTAATAACAAATATTTTTATTTTGTCATCCATAAAAAAGTATTCTGTGATAAAAATAAAATGAAACTTTAGACCTGCCTACCTTTGTCAGACAAAATTATAGTCAATCCAGTTTGTTTTTATCACTTAATGCATAAGGAACACAATCATCATGTTTGTGACACACACAGATTTGTTGCAAGTTTATGAGTTGTTGTTCATTAATTCTTCCTGAAATTTCCTTTTGTCAACAGTTTTTGGCCAGCCTATATTCTTTTATATCCTTTCATTCAAAATTTTCCTGATGAAACTTTCAAACCACATTTGACATGTCTGATGTAAAAGTTTAGGAGCATCTTTCCCATACACTTCAAGTATTTCTTACCGTTTTTATAGTGTTATATCCTTTACGAAACTTAAAAAGCATACATAATATGCCCAATATACGTTTTATCTGTAGACATTTTGATTCGATTTTACACAAACAAATTTGAAGTAGTGTTAAAATAAGTATTTTCTAAACAAAGAATATAATTTCACTTTAACAGAATAAAAATTTCTTTTTATTGATTTTACAAATGCATGTCAAGTAAAATGTCATACATCATACTTGTAAATACATTTAGGTATTCACTAAACTGCTATTTTTTGGATATTATATTCATTATTCCTAGTGCTTTCATGTACTATAACCCATCCTTGAGTATACAGTATTACTTTATCTTTTTTAAATATTACAATTAGAAGCAATGCTGCTAATTTCAAATCTATATTGTAGGCTTAATTTAAATACAAAAAAAGAAAACAACTACTTTTGTAAGTGTTAAAATAAAATTATTTGTTCAAATATTATCATTTGACTGACATGATGCAATATTACTATTTCTATTTCAAAATTACAATGTACTACATTTATAAGATTTTGTAACAATTTGCTAAATCCTATCCCTTTATTTAGTTACCCAGTATTTGAATCCTAAACTGATCCTTATCTACTTCTTAAAACTTGAGAGTAACTCTTTTATGTTTGATTTTCCAAATCAGTGACTAGCATCAATTGATTTACTGGAGGGTTGACAAAATATTAGGGATCAGTGGACAAATATATATATTTAAATGTGAATGAGCAATTATTTATTGTGACATCATCACAATGCTGGACTGTAATTTCTAATCATATTTTTAATTTGTTGAATTTAAAATATATGCTCTTCACCTCAAATTATTAGTGGCTTGCTCCTGTACATCATAGTTTTACCTTTAACAATATAGTCATGTTAATCATCTATCTAACACCATTCTGGGGAAAATTTTTGAATTGAAATAACGTGATTTTCAGTTTGTATTGGAAGTTTATATATAGTTAATTGGGGCCTCTTGCCCCCCTAAGGTTTCCATATCTGGTCTCGTTTTTCATCTATCTAACTCTGTTCTCAAGAATAAGGAAAGACAGACAGATGACAGTGGGAATTTATAGGTCCACAGTTTTTTAAATTGCAGCCTAATAAGTAAGATCATGTAATTTTGAATTTTATGTTTAATAAAAAAAATTATTATTAGTTCTTCTTTGATTTTGTTTCATTCTATTTATACTTTACTCTCAATTTCTGTCAGTATAGAAGGGGGTCTGAAAATTAAATCTCTCATTGGAAAGGGTCAAACAAGCAGAAAAGCCTGCTTAGTCATTTACTTTTATTTGAATAATTATAACAATTTTCATTTATCTTTTACTAAAATAAAAACAAAAAAATATATTTGCATTTTTTAACTGGATACTTGATTGTATTGCTTATTTGTTGATAGCCTACTAAAATTCTTCAGCATTCAATTTAATCTTTCATTTAAAAAAAATACAAAGTGAATTAATTTATATTTTTTATTTGCAATATGCATTTTGGATGTTTTTCTCTTTCACTTCAATTGCTCATTATCAAAGGAAATAATGTTTTTTTGATTCTAAAGCTGTTTTAGAATTTCATCTACTTTTCTTTGGATATCATACATTAATTTTAAATATTTTTTTATTTTGTGAAAAATGCCATCTCACATTCAAATAACATATTTCAAAACGCTATATTGTTAAGTTTGTAATTAAAATATTATTTGTTTTGATAAAAAGAAATTCAAACTTATGAATTTATGTAATTTTTATATTTATGATTTAAACTGTTTATTTAGAAAAAATCATTTTTCATGTTTTTTAATTAGTGGGTTTTTCTTCCTAATGATAAAACAAGAAAAGAAATGGTGTTACCTCCACGTATCCATGTTGATTATAGAGCTGCATGTTTTTGTCATAGAACTCTTATAGAAATTGGTTATGTGTGTTCTGTTTGTCTTTCAAGTAAGTGAATATTTAAAATTTTGTTTTTATTTAGATTTCAATATTAGATGTTCTGCTTTGATGACAGTTAGATATTTTCTGGCTAAATTTATTTGCATATTTTTAAATTTTCTGTTTGATATTTTATATATCCATTTACAATAACTGGATAAATTAATAAAATTTGCTATTAAAACAGTTGCTATTTCAAAATACAATTAAATTTAAAAAAATATAATCCGTAACTTTAGAAATCTTTATAATTTGAATTAGTCTATCCTGTTATTGATATGGGTTAGAGATATATGATTATATTTTAATGTAAAACATTACTTTATAATGATGTCAGATGAAACAATATTTGCTTTTAATTGTGAAGTAAAATGTGCTTAGAATCTAATTTTTTTAAGTCTAGAGAAATTTAGATATAAGTGAAGACAATAATTTCATTAGTTCAATTATGCAAGCTTCAATATATACATTTATTATTATATTTAATTTAATTAACATTGATCTTGAGTAGTTTTGATGCTAATTACTAACAAATTATTCATTATTAAATAATCATTCATAAACTTTACTTTTATTTTATAGTATTTTGCTCATTCAGTCCAATATGTTCCACATGTCAGTAAGTAAATTTGTTATGAGTCTTTTGCTTTTTTTTTTTTATTTATAATCAGTTGTAATACAGAATATGTTAAAATCTACTTTACGCATCTCAGTAATGAAAGTTTTTAATGTAAGAAATAATTCAAATTTAAAGAAGCATCACAATGTTTTATGCTGTTTTATGTTCTGATATTTTACTCTGCAAGCTACATATGTTTATATTTATAAATATACATATAATCCCATTTTTAGAATTTAATCTAAATTTGCTTTATTATATTTAACCCTTTCCATGCTGGTATACGCCCTTAGGCGTATGTCACGTGACTGTTAATTCGAGATATCTCCCATCACGAATTTGAAATCAAAAAATTTGATTAATTTGCATTATATTCGAGTTTTCCTTGATCTTAGCTTTGATTTCACTTTTCTGTAGGTCAATTGACTTTGTTTAAGCCAATAAGTGTTTTGTTACCACCCCTGGGCCATAAATATTTCGGTAAAAAGGATCTCTACCATTCTACACCAAATCTTTGCAGTTAACTACACAGTTGACTGAAAAGAATCAAAGGGAAACTCCTTCTACAGTTTTATTGGGTATCTTCTGTCTTTGTTGACATTACTTTAACTAATCACAGACTTGTGAAAGGAAAAAATTGCCACGAAAAGCCCGCCTCCAACCTTCCGAGTAAAATGTAAACAATCGCAATAAATTTGCTTTTTAAATCGTTTTTTAGCTCTAATTAACTAATTTAATGCACTTAAACATTAAATTAGCTAATTCGACAATATTTAAGCGAATAAATATATTTTTAAAACTTTCTAGCAATAAATATTGCCGGGAAACTCGACCTCCCTATAGTAAGTCTATGGAAGATCTTGCTGTTAATTGGCTTTAAAATTTTTGTTTCTACTCCTATTACACTCTAATTGGTAATTTATATTATGACTGAATCAACTTCAACAAATGAGAGTTTTTTTAGACCCATCTGGTCGGGATTTTCCCACGAAGATCCAGTCCATGTGATTAAAGTCAGAATGTAAACAAATGTTAAAAAATAGCTATATTCTTCATTTTAGAGCCATAATTCTACTAGTTTTCATTTTATTTGACTTTACTTTGAGAAGAAGATTTCTTATCAAAAGCGTCTAGTTGAAAATTTATCGGGAACTCATTACTTTCGAATATTGCGTAATTGCAGGAAAAAATTAACTAATTGCTTATTTTAGTGTATTATTGTATAAAGCATTGAAAAAATATATAAAAAGTGTCAAATATTCACTATTTTAAGCAGAAATATATGATGATAAACTTGAACCTTTGTGATAACAATGGACTCATCTCCCTGCTAAGTAATTAGAGACATAGTGTAAATAATAGCAATAACTTCTCCCCTGCTCTAGCTAGAGAGATGGGGTTTGTTTTGTTTAAAAGAAGACAGATATGTCTAACTAATAGATGCAGAAAGTTCAGCGATTCTCTGTAAATTAATTTTTTTTTCTTTTCATCGTAAACTTCAAATTTAACAATTGTAAACTGTAATATGTTTTTAATCAAACACACAAAAAAAAAAACAGATTAAACATAATGCAATTTTGAAGCGAAATATTGCAATTTAAAAATTATCCAAAAAATGCGCCACATGATGAATTCCACTCAAAAATGTTCTGTAGATCGCCGCCCGGAAAGGGTTAAGCATAATTTGATATGAATTTTATGTATGAACTATGTTTATTTTGTATATGATAAAATATTACTTTTACTTTGTCCAAATTTTGGATTTATCTTAGATAAAGAATTTATTCATGATAGCAAACATTTCTATGGAGGAGTTAGTATTCCTGAATGTTTTAAAAGCAATATGAATGAAATAATATTGAGCTTATAATTATTTAATGGATTTATATCATTCTTATAAGATAAAGTAGATTTGTGATTTATGCATGTTTGAGAAATACAAACTTGAAATAACACAAAATAAAATAAGAGAAGATATTTTTTTTAAATATAAAATGGTTTAAAATTGTGCTCATAATATAAACTTTTACACATTACAATTTTGATGTGTAATCAGAGCCAAATAACATATTTTTTTTAAAGCTTTTTTGGTCTGTTATTATTTATGCCACAGTCAGAAAGTTACATTCACTGTTTTTTTCGGATATTAATGATTTTATTCTGGTACCAGATGTGTATTTCCATTCACTAGGGAACTTCTGGTTCTATGGTGAAAAATAATACAAATTGCAACTGCTAAAAATTTACCTAAAACCTATTAGAAACAAATACTGCAGATTGCTATCCCAAGGAGTTTTACCTGCAACATAATAATGTGTGATCCCATCTCTCTTGATAAATGGTGCAATAAATATGAATGACTATTATGATTATTTTGTTTGAATCAGTCTTGTATCTTAATTCAACTAAAAGTTGTATCAGTTTTATAACAGGAAAGGAAATTGAATAGTATTACGAAAATCCTGGAACATATAATTTGAATTCTGATATTAGATATCTGAATTTGCATTTTGGAGTTTATGATAACACACTGTTCCAACCATGCTTAGTTTCTTTATTTCAATATTAAACCTTCAATCTATTTGTAGCCGTATGATTTTTCAGTAGAACAGTGTATTTACTCACATATAAGATGAGGTTTTTATTCACTTTTCACTGCTTCAAAAACCTAGGTCTTCCTATACATGCAAGTGAAGGATTCTTTGCGTTTTTGCAATAATTTTTGTGAACCGTGTATTTGGATTTTTTACCTGATGCTACCTGTGTTTAAAAATAAAAGTACTTTATCTGGGTTGTTTGAATCATTGTTATGTATTGTCAGGAGTAAAGATGAATAGCAATAGGAAAAGCAAAGCTTTTGAATTGAATTCCAGATTGAAATTCCAAAATCACATGGGAGCCAGATATAAGTTTTAATCCATTCCAACGTGAAAACAGATGATTATTTGAAAATCAGAATTCAGAGAAACTCGTAAGTGTAATTGACGGAGAGTGGATTTGACTGTTAAGAATTGGCAAAAAAGGTTTCTGATTGTCCAGCTTTACACGAACAAATTTACAAGATATTTTCTTAGTTTAAAATGCCAGTAATTTTTGCGGGACAATGTGTGCATTTGATATTTTATTTGTGATTAAACGAAATAAAATTAGAACTGTATTAATAAATCTAATTTGCTTTATTTTGATCTTTAAAGTTACACGTCGTCTGATATGCGAGATTGTCTTATACACAAGTAAATACAGTAATTTTACTTACTTTTCTAGAGATAACTTTTTACAGTTAGAGTAGAAAGCATCAAAAATGATGTATGGTTGCAGGATAGTGGAGAAAGTGTTTGATAAAGTTCAAAGATTTTTCTCCATACATCACTACTTACTTGTAAAAGGCCCTTGTAAAATAAAACAGAAAATTTTTGGTTTTTTTAATAATGCTTGGGAATCATACTATAACATTACAGTGCTTATTATGATTTCAATCAATAATACAACAAAAAAATTTGTCAATATTTAGAATTTGTTTCAAACAGGGACTATTGGCTGAAACTTAAATATTCAGGAGTGTAAAAAATTTATTATGCAGCAAGATTTTATTATTATATAAAAACTTTGTCCCTTAGATAGAAAATATTGGAGGATAAACAAGTAAAATGGCAAGGCCATATTTGGGACAAGACCATGACTCAGAGACTCTCTACTAAGCAGGATCACTTTGATGCTCAAGGCAGGTCTCGTTCTCATTCTCCAATCTTTGATGTCGTTGGTTTTGAGTGTGATTGTTCAAACTTCGCTGGCTTCGGTCACAGCCACGACCACGAGGTTGTCCATGATGCATTTTTGGTGAAATTAACCTATCCAATGTCGAAATTTCTCTTCGTTGTGTGTTGCCCTGGGTTGAATTTTTGTCAATGCCTAACAAAAGTTTCCCGTTTTTGAAAAAATAATTGTGGCTATTGTATCGTCCGAAATTATTTTTTTTTTTTGCACAAACGTGTGTGTATATATATTATGACTAGTGCCATCTACTTTCAAAAACATTCCAACAGATATGTTGGGCCAACTGGTCACGGTCAGCCCATTGCAACCAGAGATATGTCAGGAATAACATGGGACAGGTAAATGGGTTTTTCAAAGATTCATTTGTCAAAATTTGATTTTGCAACGTTTGCATTCCCAACTTTCCAACAGCTAATGCATGCGCAAATCTCGCACTAGTGCCTGTTTGTAGAAAGAGTGTCGCCGTTTTGTATTTTATTTTGACTCGGTTCTTGGTCCCCCGAGTATCTACAAGTCTGGCTTTTTTGTGTGAGCATGATTTGGGCACCTAATACTCTGTGCCAAATTGCAACTCCTGACATGTACTCCTTCATATCTCTAAGCTGGTAAGCCAGGACAGCACTGTGATTTTATAAACAAGACAAAGTTTTGTCAAAGGAAAGATGTTAGTAGTAAGGAAATTCAACAAAATGAATATGTTGCCTAAGCATTGTTACAAAACTAAAAACAGTGAAAACAATAATAATAATATTAAGTTAAAAATTTAATATTGAACATAAAAACATAGAAGAAGCATTAGAAAAACAGGTTACAGTAAACAAATTTTCATGAGAATTGATATACAAATAAAATGCCTCTGGAGATGCAGATTACAAAGTATTGTTTTGTGAGAGGTAACTTTTCTTTCCAACGATCCATAACATACAAATTGTTAAGACTAATAACAAGATGGCCGAGACATCTGAAGGTTCAGTGATGCTCTGAGACCAAGGTTTAAGTTCAGGTCAGAAATTCAAGTCTTCTGATCTGTCCTAAATATGTTAAGCTCTTTATCACCTGGCCATCTCCATTATGGGCCCAACTGAACCCATGATAGTATGAAAAAAGGCCATCTTAATGTCCACAGAGCAGAAAGGATTTAAAACTAAATTCTTACAAGAAAACAAAACACATCTAATTGTAATGTTAATTTTTTCAAATGCCTGAAGTCCTTCTGCTGATGAATTAGTAGAGATATGAAAACATTTAGAAAACTTTATTTAATAAACTTTTAAATTCCTTAATCAGTTATTTCTTGAAATTGAAACAGGTTTAAGTAATTTTAATATAATACTATACAGTCAAACCTGTTTTTATGCGGTGGATAGGGACCGCATAAAAAAAAATCGCACAAAACTTCACGAGTGGCTATAAAAAATAGTTTTCGCAACACAATTAAAAAATATTTTTTATGCGGTCAATAGGGACCGCATAAAAAAAAGTCTCATATAGAAAATAACTCAAAACTGTATGAAATAGAATTTATTGACAACAGATGTCAGCACTTGACTGCATTGTCTCGTCTATCGTCTGTTTTACATATTTTTGTCCAGGTGGTGTTTTGTTGACTTAAAAAATAAATTATTTCATTTTTCGCATATTCATGCAATAATATTACTATAATAAGTTCATTTATGCTATAATAAGTTTATTTAGCTATAATAAGTCAACGTGAGACATGACAAATCGCATGAGACTAGTCGCCAACTAGCACAAAAAAACATTGCATAAAAAAAATCGCACAAAAAAGACCGCATAAAAACAGGTTTGACTGTACTCAAAATTAAGAATAAAATCTATGAACTATTCAGAATTTTATCCCTAAAAAAACAATTTCATCATCATTAATAAAACCTTTTAAAATGAGTTAATTTAAATCATAAATTATTGTTGTTATATCAAAATATTTTTATAAAAACATTAGTAAATCACATTATAAAAAAAACTTAATATAAATTTATAAATGCATTATTCTGCTTATATTAAAATTGTGTATATTTTTTCATATTTTATAGGACAACATTCAAGTTTGCAGGAGCACTTCCACCATTAAAAGTAAAAAAGAAGAAAAGAATTGGAATCTAATGGAATAAAATCAGAATCATTTGTATAAAATGAACTGTTTACTTGTAATTTATTTAAAAAAAAATTGTTATAAATTTAATATGTAATAGTATACATATGTAACAAATACATATTTCTCATATTTTTGTATTCATTTTCATAAAAACTGTATCTTATTTAAAAGAAAATTAAAATATATAATTATTAGTATGACACATATATTCATTTCCACAGTTTTAAGTATTGTTGCATTTAAACAATTTGTGCACTTATATACATTATCACTTTTTGTGTTTATTAGTGTATAAGTTGACTGTTTAAGTATGAAAAAAAAATCTCAAAAAATTAGGGTTTGACTTATAAATTGGATTTGGGTAAAGGTTTGCAGTTTATACCTGCCTTAGTTATAAGATTTTTAAAATGAACAGGAATGGTATAGAAATATTCATTATTGCAAAAACAGAACAGCTTTATATTATACACAAGTTGTTGAAAAAATTTAGAAATGTATATGTAGATATTATACAAATTATATTTTAGTTATATAAACATGTAGCTGTCATACTCTACTGATTTTCCAAACTGAATAAGGGGGAAGGATGAGAGTTAACAATTGAAGTAAAGGCCAAAATTATACTCTGTGTGATACAAGTTCATTGACCTCAGTTGCTATTGATGTCAACAATTGTGCCAAAGGTGCTGTTTGTAATAGTAAAATTAAAATGCTACAAAGATAAAGGATATTTATTATTAGTAGTATCTACAAAGTGGATCGTTAAAAATTATCTTTTAAGGATCCACTTTGTAGATGCCTGAAACTTTCATCTCAATATTGTCATATCTGCTGGTTGTATTGTTAAAGAAAACTACAGCCAGCCTTGCAAAAGAAAAGGTCAAACACATTGGAGAAAACATCTCAAAAGCAACAACTTGTCATGTCTTCATTAAATGTGGATTTAGACCATGTCACAAAAGCAAGCCATGAGAGTCAAGTCTATTAAGGATCATCAGAAATGGATCAAGAAAGACTGGCAACATGTTTGGAATGGTGAATACACCTTTAATCTTGAATTTGGTGATTGAGAACTCCACATATATTGTCAGATAAGCAGCTTTCAACATGTTTACATGGAATCTAGAATATCTTGAAGTAATAATTTGGAGATAAAAACTGTTCTAGTTTCAGGTAAGTTATGTATTCTTAAAACATGAATGCAGCTGTGTATCTAGTTATACTGGGAACATTTATTTCAATACTCAAAAACTTGACTGATTTGTGAGGATAAAAATTTCATATTACATCAAGGTAAATCCCAGAGCAAAATGCATCTAGTAGTGGCTTAAGACAGGAACCTTTTTACGTGGCTACCTACTTCCTGGTTTTAAATCCAAGCAAAAGTGTTTGGGAATATGAAATGCACGTTATAAGAATACAGACCTGAAAATCAGCAAGAACTTAATTTTTCAGATTTCTCTTATAAACTGCTGAGTAATGTTAACATTTTAATGCAATAATAATTGCCATAATAAGTTTATTCAGCTATAATAAGTCAACGTGTTATAAATATTCAAGTTGTGACCTTCAGTTCTGACATTTTATATATTTTTTACTTTAATCTAAAAAATTTAATCAACAAATGTGACATGTATTATTACTGGTAATCATATGTTTATTACAAAAATTTATATTCTTGTTCGATATGAAGTAAATAAAGTATATTAGTTCATTACATTAGTTGACAGCAGAATAAAGTTTTGATTTCAAACAAATGTTTGATATAGGGTGCGTTCTTTTATTCCTCCGCGTAACTCTGCGCGAGCGACATCCATTTAAAAATTCCTGCGGAACGCGTTCCTAAATTCCGGTTGGAGTGCACGCCGTCGAACGGCAAAAACGGCCACTTGTAGCAGTAGTTTACGGTGGAAAGCAGCATGGCGTCCTCCATGGCTCAGATAGTTTCGTTTCGGAGTCCATTATGCGGTTTTATGAATGAAAATTTAGAAATTGTGAAAGCGCGAGTTAGTGCACGCGGTGATGTAGGTGTCTTTTCGAATGGTAGCCGGCATTCAAATTTTTTTCGTGGCTATTCTGAGTGCTCTTTCAACAAATAATCCATTTTATGGTTAAATTTTACAATTGGGACCCTTCTTTTGCCTTTAAAAGCTCATATTTTAGAATTATAGATTACTCCATCACGATACTATCGATAGTGCGGGCGCCGCCATCTTTCTTTCACCGTTGTTTCTTAGGTCTTAGGTCTTAAGGTTGACGTTGGGCATCAGTTACTCGGACTATTGCGCCCCGTGGTGGTGAAAGATGGCGATACTACAGTATATAAATACTGAAGAAAATAATACCGTTGTTTTTAAATGCCTACAAACAGCAGCGCACTCCCGTAGTAGCGGAGACGCAGAGCGACCGCTATTAACGAACACACCCTTAAATGCCGTAAAATACTTAGAAGTCATTTAACATCGATCGGGTTACGTCCATTCGATCAAATAAATATTAACGTTTCTGGAAATTAAGACGAACCAAGGGATATCTGCAGTTCATCGCACAGTTAATCGTGTGGAATCGATCAGTTTTCTTCTCTCTAATATGTAGTTGTTATTTTTTTCTTTTTGTAATTATGTCTTGTAATTGTTTTTTGAATGAATTATTAATAGTTTTTTTTTACAAAATTATCAAAATGGCAAAAAGTTACCGAAGATATTGTTCGATTTACGAGCTGAGTCATTGTCACTCGGTTCGTCGTAATCGAGTCTGTTCGAAATCTCGATTATAATAATGCCAAATTCAATAATTTTTCTTGTCCAATTGAATTTCTAATATAATTTTTATTTCTGTAATTACATTAAACGATCGTTCTATAAATGCTTTGGAAAGAGGAAGTGACAAATACATTTTTAAAATCATGTCCACAAGTAAGTTTTTGCATCGGAATATCAAAATTCATAAACGAAATAACCGAAAATTGCATATCGCGTAATAATACATTTTTGTTCAAAATTATTTCTATAAAATATTGTACAAAATTCATATTATACAGGAAATTTTTATTTTTAAATATTAACGTAAAAATTCAGTTATATACAATATGAGAATCGAGTAAATATTCATGATTTTACAGTTCATTTGAAACGTTATTAAGATCAGTTTGTTGACCAGTGGCGTGCCTTGACATTTGATGACAGGGAAGCTGTGTTTCTGTAAGAAGCCGACTTCCAGGGGCAATCAGTTAATTGCGCGTCAGTGATGGTCTAGGGCAGGGATGGGCAACCTGCGGCCCGCATTCATATATTTTGCAGCCCGCGACGCATAAAATATGAATAAATATATCAATTTCCCAGCTTAAAGAAGTATGCAGCAAAACTTCAAACGTTATTTTCTACAACTTAAGTATGTGAATAGTTTTTCCTAGAGTACCTAGATACCAGAGTAGCGACACACGAGTCACCGCCGCCATGTTCTGTCGACTGTCATCACGTAGTCTATGGGTTTATATTAAGAAATGACGATTTTTTTTAGTTTAATAAAGCATTTTTTTCGTAAAAATGCTTTATTAAACGTACTAAAAGAAAATTAAATCGTTCGTTTTGAACAATACCAACGCCACCTAGATAATCTAGGTGGCATTGGCAATACGCCCATCACTTTTCTCCATTTCCATACAAAAACAACTATAATATTTTGATTCCTTGGTGTAAAATACGTACACGATGTTTTCTTTGGGACAGGTAAATTGATAAAATTCGCTTATTTAATATATAAGTCACTTTAATTAACGTTTACGTAACTAAACTATAGCACGCATATTTCATATGACGTCAGGTAACCGCTTTTAAAATGGCGTCGGATAAACGAAATATTACGAAATTTAGTAAAACTTGCGCTGTCGGTCAATCGGAGAATACTGGACGAACGAGAGGAATGATTTGTTCTAGTTTTGGGGGTGGCGAGGTAAAGAAGACGTTCGATTGTAGAAAATCTTGCTTCTAACCCCTTGTAGAGAATGGAAACGGAAGGCGGAGGGTGGTGGAGTCTCTCGATCCCAATCCGTCGTCATTCGGGGATAGAAACGTAAAAAATGCAGATACTTAGCCTTAAAATTCAAAACGAATCCATTACGTCAATCGCATTCGAATTCGTTACGCGCTTTCTAATCTCCATAGAAACGGCAACAATTGCCGTTTCTATGGAAACGCGTACTGTTGCAACACGATTTTGCGTCACTTTGCACGTTTTTCACTTGCCGAACGGACGTGTGCTCTCTTTGCTCTGGTTTTCGCTGTGTTTTTTGCCTTTTTCAATGTTCCTTGCTGCCCGAACGAGGTTTTAAGAAGACTTTTGGACTCCGAAATTACACCAAGTAAGATTTTAATTAGAATTTAGCTAGCTGTAAGATTTTATTTTCGTTTCGTTTAGTCCAACTTTCGGAGAGGACTTTTAAACGAACCGCCATATTGGAAAGTGACCGAAGCGCCGAAAACGGATTAAGTATTTGCTCATTGGTTTATTTTCGTAATTAATTCATTTATATTTTATAAACACGGTCAAAGAATAAGGATTATTTATAGAAATTCAATTTAAAATTATTTAATACTAACTTTAAATACAAATTCCATCGTAGTTTTAATTAAAATATGCTCTGGTAACGTTGATGGACCAGACGGCCGGATGGCCGAGCGGTCAAGGTGGCAGCCTACCGCTCTGGGGGACCCGGGATCGAATCCGAACGGGTCGAAAATCCCCAGGAATTTTTCGGGGGGTGGTCCGTTCGGATATGTCGGGCCCCGTCCCTCACCACCCGGTCGCCCCATTGTGGGCCTGGCCGAACCCATAATGGGCCTTCTAAAAGAGGCCCTCTTAGTGCCCACAGGGCGGAAAGAGTTAAAAAAAAAAAAAAAACGTTGATGGACCGAGACCGTATTCCGAAGCATGGGATGTTCCTTGGACAGGTCAAAAGTTTTGCCCTTTGACCTCCGACTTCTCCATGCAATTTATGTATTAGTTACAACGCTTTTCAATGGCTTATTTTGCCAGAATTAAATTGTCTGCAAACACATCTAATACTAATACACTTAACAGTTATCTATACAGTCTGGACACAAAGAAATCTTTTCCTTAGGCTCTTTGTCTTTCACAAGGTGGTCTTTTCTGAGTGCAGTCGATCTTCCACACTTACGTAACCCTCTGCCAATGCTTTGTGCCACTTAAACGTTCGTGTCCCGAATGGCGAGTTTCGCTTCTTCGTACGTTTGTCTTATATTTTGGTCGACTCGTTCGCAATTTCTTTGCACGAAACTCTTTTAAATGCGTTTATGTGACGTACACGTTAGGGTAAATTGCTCTAGAAGGAAACACTCGTTTCGACTTGGGCTCGAGTGCCTTTTCCTCATGGCTACGTGCGGCGTGTCTTTAATTTACTGTCGTACAAATACAAATTACACGTAAGAGAGTTTCTTCGTTTCGGGTCGGTCGTCTCTACTGCAAATACAGTCGGAACGTTCTAACAATTTCCGGTAGGATCTAACGCGAGCTATCCGAATTCCGATTAGTCGTGCGTATAATCTTGAACTTTTTCTGCGTTAATATTACTTGGAGAATCTCGGCACGTCGTTCGATGGTCGGATTCGAATCTTTTAGATTTAATAGATTGGTAGATAAAAGGGGGGTTACTCTACTTCAAATCTATTCTTTTTTCGGTTTGAAAGATTATCATAAAGTCGAAATTTTTATACACATTTATACAGACACGAAACACGAGAATATTAGCTTTTTGAATTCGTATTACTGTTAACACGAATGTATATGCAAGCAATGATTCGCGAAAATCCGTCTCTTCGGCGACTGGGAGGCGCAAAAATCACGAAATTCGGTGAAAAGTCCAAACGTCTTACATTAAATTTCGTGGCAACGCAACAATAAATCCCCGACAATTTGTTGCGAGCGGTCTGATTTTCTGTTCGTGCGATTAAAAGTGATTTAATTCAAGCGTTTTCTGAGTTTTGCATCATTTGCAGCGATTTCATCGATAAGTTCAGACCACGAACTTTCTAAATTTAGGTAATGTATTTTTGAACATTGTTAAATCGAATATCACAATTAATGGCAATGATTTTCCGACAAAGCTCCATTTAGATAACAATTGATCGTTTTGGCACAGAGACGACGAATGGGCCTTTTCACTTATTTTGAGAGATACTTTTCACCCTTTTTACTGTTAAATTTCGTCCAATCGAATTGTTAAAGATTTGTAATTGTTAAAGCAAAATGGGAATTAATAAATATATTAAATTGTTATTCCCCGCTATAGTTCATATACACATTATATCCCGCACGGTTTTAATTTATAAGAATTTCTTTATTTTCACAAATATTTTGGGTTGTGGCAATGGACAGTATTGTATAATTTGTATGGATAGATTTTTTTAAATTATATATCGAACATTAAAAGTCGTTGGAAAGATTAAAATTACTATATTTAATAATTAAAGATTTTATCATAATATTGATTTGTGACTTTGAAACTTTTATTTTAATTAAAACGACCATTTTTTACAATCTTCTGTTATAAATCTTTACTTTTACATAATGGGTTCAAATGAAAATTTCCAAAATATTTCAAAATTAACACAAATTGTGAGCAAAACATTTATTTATCGTAATCATTCTACTAATTTGCAGAAGCAAGCTATCGACAACGTCGTAGACGACAATTAGTTACGAGCTTTTTCCTGATTGTTAACGAATCAACAATACAAATTCGATTGTAGTTCGTCGAAATCCAGACGCCATTTTTATATCGCTGGCATTTTCCAAGAAAATACCGAAATTTTTGCTAGTTTTAGAAAGAAGAAGCGGAGAAACGGCAGAATAATTGAGGGAAAGACGGAAAAACCGAATTTCCGTCTTTCCCTCAATTATACTGTAGATTTTTATCCTAATCCTAATCCTAATACTGAAATTCGGAAAAACCGAATTTCAGTAAAGGAAACGAAACTGAAATAAAATATTTGGAAGCCGACATTAGCCAAACTAACAAGAAATTACTATGGAAGGAAGACATTTTAAACGAATTCGTATTACCGGTAAGTCACTTCCAACGAACTAGAATATACTATAGAGTGGCTGTGACTTTAGATACAACGCTCTTGGTGTCGATGACGGGTAATATCGACTGCCATTTTATTTTAAGTCAAAACGTTGAAGTCTAAACCACGTGTTGGGCAGGATTGTCACTTTAGAATCTATTTCTCTCATCTAAATCTGGATTGTTTTGTTTGCTCCTAGATTTGACATTTAGGCGATAAAATAAGTGATATAAATCTAGATTGTTTCATCTCGAATTTAGCTATTTTGTAGATTTTATTTAATTATTATAAAGAAGGTAAGATCAGAGTTTTAAGTAGTAAATGTATAATAGTACTTAACCCCGAATATAACAATATTTTTATAATACGAGTTGAAGGGCTTTACTCTTAGCAATATGATTATTTATAATATACTCAGTTTTGGTTTCAACTTGTTATTATATTAATATAACACAGGATCATAGTACTTACTGATAAAAACAAAATTATGTTAACTTTCGAAGTACAGTAAGACCTCGCTTAACGCGGGGATGCGTTCCTAGATGACAGAGCGCTAAACGAAACAGCGTTAAATGGGTCATCTTAACATGTAAATAAGGGGGATACATGAAACAGAACAGAGAATAGGAAAATTTATCAGTTTTTTTTTGTTTTATTTTGTAACATTTATTGTTAAATAGTTTTTTTATTACATTAATTATACACTTATTTATTGCTAATATCGATATTTATTTATAAAACATTCATGAAAATAAAAAAACAGTTTGAGTAAAGAAGTTATGTTTGTGATGAGGAAGGTTCTTCCTCATTTGACATCTTTTGTTTCTTTGTGAAGAAGTCATCTAACGTCGTTTGCCGTTTCCTGTTTCGTTCAGCAAGCAGTTGTCGATAGCAAGACATCGCATCCGTGACACTTTGTCTTGCCTTTGAACTTCTATCAAAATTGAAATCATTTTGTATAAACTGATCCATTATTTCCGTTATACTGGCTAAACTTTTTTTAGAAAATCCGTTGAAAGTTCCTTTTGTTCCTCATCTTCAGAAACGCTAATTTCGTCATCTTCATGCACCTGTTGTTCTACTAATTCTTTAAGATCGTCGTTGGAAAAACTTTCTCCAATTGTAACTTGCAATAATTTTTCAATATCCTGCGCATTTATGTTATCCAACCCTGTTTCATTAGCTAGCTTGACAATTTCGTCGACATCAACATGGATTCTCTTGTGTCAACATCCTTGCTTAGCTCCGGCCATACTTTCTTCCATTCTCCTTTCAAAACATTTCTCGGTCACCTCATTCCAGGAAAGATTGATGTTGTCTACAGCATTCACGATATTATAGATTTTCCAAAATTCTCTAATGGATTGTTTATCTGCTCCATCTGTTTTATTAATCAGTTGTCGGAATGTCCGCCGCATATAATAAGCTTTAAAATTTGATATTACGCCCTGATCCCAACACTGCGTGCGATCTTAGGTAATTCCAATACTACCGCGTAATACCGAAACAGCGTTAAGCGGGGTTTTACTGTAAAATATTTCAAATCGATTAATGTTTTGACGTAACGCGTGACGTATTTACCGAATGTTGAACGTTCAAAACAAGCTAATTGTTCGAATTTTCTATTGTTGGTCGCCATCTTTAAATGAAAATTTTCTCGTTTTTTCCTGCGTTTTATGAGATTTTCCAAAAGAATTTTCATTATAAATGAACTTCGGTAAGTAAGTAAATTGTTATTTATGATTTATAGGAAATCAAAATGGAATTATTGGCGATAAAATGTTAAATTTATAGTTTAAGATTTCGAATTTCATTTCAAACGTCAGATTTTTGGAAATTACTTTATCAGATTACGTATAAAATTTGATTGGGATTAGTCATACATCAGTTTGAATGTTATAATAAATAAATTCAATACGTTCTATGTATGTTGAAGTTATCTCCTGCTTCCTTATAATGTCGTTTTAACGTACAGTAAAACCTGGCTAAGACAAACTGCGTTAAGTCGAAGCTGTGTACAGCTTCCTGTCACACAATATGAGGATATTCCATAGTATCTCTGGACAGTAATTTTAATCAGAACCTAATTTTAATTTAATCAGCGCTCTCCATTCTTTCGTAGCTATATAATCTTCAATTTCTCCGAAGACCTGAAGACATACTTGCGGGTCGAAGACGGCCGTCTACCCCGCAAGATTAAAGCCCGCGTAGGGCGAAGACTGAAGACACACTTGCGGGTCGAAGACAGCCGTCTACCCCGCAAGATTAAAGCCCGCGTAGGGCGAAGACTGAAGACACACTTGCGGGTCGAAGACAGCCGTCTACCCCGCAAGATTAAAGCCCGCGTAGGGCGAAGACTGAAGACACACTTGCGGGTCGAAGACAGCCGTCTACCCCGCAAGATTAAAGCCCGCGTAGGGCGAAGACTAAAGACACACTTGCGGGTCGAAGACGGCCGTCTACCCCGCAAGATTAAAGCCCGCGTAGGGCGAAGACTGAAGACACACTTGCGGGTCGAAGACGGCCGTCTACCTCGCAAGATTAAAGCCCGCGTAGGGCGAAGACAAAACACATTCTTGCGGGTCGAAGACGGCTGTCTACCCCGCAAGATTAAAGCCCGCGTAGGGCGAAGACTGAAGACACACTTGCGGGTCGAAGACGGCCGTCTACCCCGCAAGATTAAAGCCCGCGTAGGGCGAAGATTGAACACACACTTGCGGGTCGAAGACGGCCGTCTACCCCGCAAGATTAAAGCCCGCGTAGGGCGAAGTACATTTCTAAAAAAAGTTAAACAAATACAAATACATAATACAAATTGATACGATTCAAACAATGATAGAAAAACTTGTTTTTTGAATTTTTTATAAACTAATTCTATTCGGCGATTTTTTCCGCAAAGTCGTTAATTACTTTATCATAAAAGTCGCTGGTCGTCGACTCCATCAACGTATTTAAAAAACAATATTTAGAAGAAGAATGAAAACGAAAGTCAATTTATTGATTCATTAAATTAACATTTAATCAGAAATAATTATTAATTAATTAACTAATATAATAAAATTAATTTAATCATTAAATTTGTCATTTAGTGTTTGAATTCCATTTTACAATTCGTGGTCTGTGGGGGTTTGAAAAGATGCAAGCATCAAACTTTAGGGGCTTTCGTCTTTATGTAAGCATCATTTCTAAGTGCCTCGCTGTCGATTCCATGTTTTCTTCCGCCACATTCTTTTGTTTTTCAGGACGAAGCTTGTTGTAGATGATTTCAAAGTCTGAAAGAATTTCTGAAGTACTTTTAAGTCGTCTGTTCCATTTGACTTGAAATAATCTTGTGTATTAGTTCGTTCTTTGTTCAAATTTTGAATCGTTTGATGATCATATATATTGTCTTCACTTCGTTTCGGAACATCTTGAAATGGAACATTACTTTCCTCACCAGGAAGAAGGTTACTTTTTTCTACAAAAGCGATTGTAGCAGCGATATATTAAAATACTAGCACCTACCCAAAAGAGCATCATTAGAGATACAATTATATATTCGATTGTTTTTAGTTTCCTATATTTTGGATCTTGTAATGTTTCGTCGTGATATTCGTGGTTCTCCTTCAATTCTACTGAACTCTGTTTAACTCTTGTTTTAAATCTAGTTTTTAAGTTCTTCGAATGAGCAATCAATGGTTTACCAATCCTTTTCCTATGTCGAAACCGTGGAAATTGTTGTTTTCTATTTGATGTTTTATATTTCTTCTTGAACTGAGTCCGTTTTTTGTTAAATGCGTAGAATTTCCTTAGTTTTTTATTTCTGTTTTGAGTCAAGAAGTAATGTTGACGATAACGAAGAACACATTTTTTCCCTTTACATTGGTGTATTTCACCCTTAGCTATTTGAGCAATAATATTGGGTCTGGTCTTGTTCATTTTGTTTTTGAGTTTCATTCGTTTCTTTTGTTTTTCATCTTCATTCACGTCAAACAAAGAAAGAACTTTCTTCTTAATTTTGACCTCTTTATTATTATCTTCTTTGTTGATATTCCTGAAGAATTTCCTTTCTTTATTCAAATTCGTTTTAAAATTGTCATACTTGACAATCAAGTTGAATTTTTTTCTTCGATTATCATCAGATAATGAATCAATAGAAGAAACTTTTCTTCCTCGTTTTTTATATCCTTATACTTGTTCCGATACTGGATCCATCTATTAACAAATGCTTTTCGAAACGATGGAGATACCGCAGTGTTATCAGCAACATATGAATGATCGATGGTTTTCATCATTGCATTTGGCTCTCTCATCGAGGAATGGGTTCTTCTTTTCTGTAATCCCAAGGAAAATAACGTTAATTTATTTTATTTTAAGATAATATATAGTATTAATATATAATTAAGAAAAACAATAGTAGAACCATGTTAATTTATTCGAATGCCGTAGTGATTTTTATACAAACCTCGATTTGTTTCTTCATAAAGTTTAGAAGTTTTTGTTTCAGTGTCGAAGAAATATTATTTCTTCTGACTTTAGGTTCGTTTTTGTTGTCATTGAATGTATTAAAATCAAAAGTCTTCTCGACTTTCGAACGAGTCATTTTATTGGGATGTTTTGTCTCATATCAATGTTTTCCACTCAATAAGCAAAGAACAAAAATTAACTTCAGATAAATCTGAACCATATTCATCAAATCTGTAATTTAAAATTTACAACAAAATTTATTTTTATTTAAATATTTATAAATAAAAAAATCTGAAAAAATGCTTATATCGTATCTTCAGTACTTAAAATGGAAATATAATAATTATTAAAATAATTTATTTAAATATTTGTATTTGTAGTCGTAAATTTCTTAAAAATCCTTTCTTCATTCTTGAGAATTGCTGCTATACACAGAACAACAATTAATCATAATGAAGTCTGTCTGATTTTCATCTTAATGAAAGTTTTCTTCCAATCGGAGGCAATGAAATGCCTCGTCTACTCCATATTTAACAATAAAAGTATGACACAAAAACATTCAGCAATTGATTCATTAATAAAGATCAAAACACTTACAAAATTTAATTGAAATATTAACTCAATATCAATAAACTTAGAAAAATCGCTTTCCAGTTCGCACTTACTCGACCTGTAACAAAGCAGAACAATAAACTAACAATAGATTCTAAAATACAGTGGTGCCTCGTATAACGTACGCCTCGAATAACGGACGCTTCGAACAACGGACTTTCTGTTTGGCCGTTACGTGACTCGAGCAACGGACTGGCTGCGAACAACGGACTTTCTGTTTGGCCGTTACGTGACTCGAGAAACGGACTGGCTGCGAACAACGGACTTTCCGGCATAATTGGCGACTGCTCCATGGGTGCGTTAGTGTTTTCCTAACATACTAAACAAACGTAACCGGAGACGTAGTAGCGGAGCTCTGCGTCTCCGCTACTACGGGAGTGCGCTGCTGTTTGTAGGCATTTAGGAACGACGGTGAAAGAAAGATGGCAGCGCTCGCACTATCGATAGTATCGTGATGGAGGAATATATAATTCTAAAATATGAGCTTTTAAAGGCAAAAGAAGAGTCCCAATTGTAAAATTTAACCATAAAATGGATTATTTGTTGAAAGAGCATTCAAAATAGACACGAAAAAAATTAGAATGCCGGCTACCATTCGAAAAAAATTCGTAAAGACACTTACATCACCGCGTGCACTAACTTGCGCTTTCACAATTTTTAAATTTTCGTTCATAAAACCACATAATGGACCCGGAAACGAAACTATCTGAGCCACGGAAGACGCCATGTTGCTTTTTACCGTAAACTACTGCTACAAGCGGCCGTTTTTGCCGTTCGACGGCGCGCACTCCCACCAGAATTTAAGAACGCGTTCCGCAGGAATTTTTAAACGGATGTCGCTCGCGCTGAGTTACGCGGAGGAATAAAAAAAACGCACCCCATGTTCATTTTTTTCTGATACAGTACGGTTATTTTATGCTGCGGAACGAATTAGATGTTTTAACATGTATTTCTATGGGAAAATGCGTTTCGTATAACGGACGTTTCACTTAACGGACGTGCGCCTGGAACGGATTAAGTACGTTATATGAGGCACCACTGTATTGTGTTTTAACAATTATGAAAAATGAAATATGTTCGAACTTTATTGAATTTTATTAATTAATGCGGTGTTTTTTCTATTTTAAAAAACTATTTTCTCACTGTGGGCACTAAAAAAAAAAAAAAACATTCTTTAGCAGCTTCTTCACCATTATGAGTTTGGCCAGACCCATAATGAGCTGGAAAGGACAGGTTCCGACATATTCGGGACCCGAAAAATTCCTGTGGTTTTTCGAGCCGTCCAGATTTGGGTTTGATCCCAGATCTTAATATCCCATAGTTTTTAATATTATAATTACACATTTTGGCGCTCTTAATATTTATTAAAATGAAAAGAAAGACACTCAGTTTTCTCATGGTGGGTTTGACCAAGTTCACATTGAGGTCAACGGATGATGATGATGATGATGAGAGGGACCCGGCATACTACGAGTATATCCGAGATAGACTGACTATTTATGAAAAATTCTCGAGGCTTTTCGACTGCCCAAATTCGATCCGGTGTCTAGAAAAGTAGTCAAGGGCAAATTCTCTGGGCTTGCTTAGTACGTGCCGCATGCTTAAAAATTAGTAAACTCAATGCCAGCATGTCATGGTGTCTTTTGAACTTGTGGCTGTCCACCAAGTAATTTTATTTAAATGATGTCTTCTCATTAGAGGGAAAAAACACACAAAAAATAACTAAAGTTTTAAGATATTCTTGTATTACAGGAGTTTGTTTCTTGTTTTCCAGATTTGGAATAATGTAAAATTATTGATTAATAATAAAACATTGTAAAGTACAATTTTGATGGTGTAAAACAAATTACATGTAAAAAAATTAATCTTGGATTTATATTTTTGGTGTGTTTATAAGAAAAAGGTGTTTTGTTACCAGGTGCAATACAAACCACATTCTTTAATCATGGATGGAACTCTTTAATGGAATGGAATTCTTTAATCCTAGAATATACATAGCCTGTTTTTTAATGAAACTGTCTAACCTTATACTTGGAACAGTTATTTGTTTCTTGACTGAAATCAGTGACAATACAAATAAATGTGTTTAAAAAGGGTCTAAGTAAAGTGTGTATTAGAAGACAAGACTGCTCTAGTAGCTTAACTGATTAGAACATTCAGTGTATTATCAGAGGATTTGGATTCAGATTCCATCTAGTAGCCAAGAACATTCTTGACCTTGGTATTATTCTTTCATAAACATCTCAAACATATTAGGATTTATATTTGGATATTAATTTCAGCCACTCAATTTTTACACAAAATAAACTAATTTATATTTTGATAAAATAAAGTCCTGTTTGACAAACAGTAGTGTCATGCTGTATTTCTGCACATTTGAGCTTGTTCTTACAGATGGGGCAAAATTGGCACTATACTCTGCAAAGTGCCTAAAACTCAAATTTAAAAAAAACTTTTATAATGTATGAGGCATTTCTTTTATTTTTAATAAGTTACCACAGATGCCACTGAAGAGTTACTGTATCAGTGCATTCATATTTAACTTATAGGAGCACTGCATTGTAATCAATACAAGTAGGCTCACCATAATATTTTTTTCTCAAACCGGAACAATTTTGAGAAAATACTCACAATAGAAAATAAAGCCTACTAGGATAAGTACTGTACCTATGATTGAAAAGGCTAAATAAAGTAGTTGTTAACAAAAACAATGAGTTAAAAGCAATTTTTAATAACTCAACTAAACATATCTTATTATTAAAAAGTTATTAAAATTTATCACTAGTGTGAACTTTCTTTAAAAATTTTTTGTCACTTAAATCGGTACATTTAAAATATGACAATATATTTGAGAAAGTTCCTATTGCTTGCCATATGGGCGTGTTTTTTTTTTATGCAGCACTCAAGAAGCACTTTACAGCAAACACACTGAATCCCGTTTCTAAATGGTTTGTGATGTCATTTCGCTACATTTTTACTATGTAAAAAAAAACGCCCTATGTTTCTTACATTTCAAGTGATTTTTAATGTTTAAACACCCACCATGAGTTACTGAAAATTCTGAAAAGCACAGTTCATATTTAACTTCGTCAATACGATCATAGACTTTTTTTCAATCATCAGCAAACACAGGTTTCTTTTTGGCATTTTGGAGATTAAATTAATTTAATGTACCGGTATAGTACAAAATAATCACAAATGCTGACTAGCAATTTGAACCCGACTAAGTTTAACGCAAAATTTGATAGCGCAACGTTGTTCCACAGAATGATCCATCGCATTGTGTTACATTAACTGAAAATGGGGTTCACGGGAATGAACATCTTCAACTGCTGGCAGCTTGGAGGCAAACGAGACCGGGCGGGTTTTGAAGCTAACACCCCACGCTACCTAGCGCAGCAGGTTAGAACTAGCTATGGTGTATCGTCGCATCATGAAAAAATTGGTCGCATTACTTATGGAACACACCCTTGTATAACTGTTTTCAAATATTTCAAATAAGAAATGCTTTTCCTTTTCCCATTCATATGAAGCTGATGATTCAAACTTGTGTGTGTAATTTATTCAGTAAATTCACATATTTATTTATATAATACATCAACTGCGATAAAACAACCATATGTAATAACATAAACTGACATGCCAAAAAATTAGAGATAGCAGCACAAGTAATGTTGTTCCCTTCTACTCTTGGGGGAAATGCTTTGAGCTGGGACATTTGCATGTGATGCCATAGGTACGATACTTATCAGTTACATATGAACTTAGCTAGAGTAGTAATGGGCTTTGTAAAGGATTTATCACCATTTGATCACGGACAGATTGTTGGAGCAAGAAGAATGGGTCACTATATCAGCAAAGTGGCCAATGTTCTTGGATTTTTTTGTGAAACATCTTCAAGGGTTTACCAGGAATTCTTATATTCCAGACAGATGATAGCAGCACATGCACAGTGTGGTGCCTGTAACTGATGCAAAAACATGACTGCTGGCAGCTACTCAGGTTAGTAACAATGCAATGAAGAGCAACTCTGCACCAAATCACACCAGACTTCAACATGGGTACTGCCGAACCCATCAGTCAATGCACTGTGCAATGTACACTGCATTCCTTGGTTTGGTAGTTGCCAACCCACTTGGGTACTATCACTAACATTCAGGCATCAGGTAATGCACTTGGGCTAGAAAACATCAAAATTGGACAGTGGATGATGACCAGCACTATGTTGTGTGGTGAGATGGATCTTGTTTTCAGCTCTTTAGAACTAATGATCATGTTTGTATGTGGTAATGACCATATGAAGCCATGGATACATCATGTTGGCAAGTTGTTGTGCAAGCTGGTAGTGGCTCTTTCCTGGTTTGGAGTTCATTCTGTTGGCATGAACAGGGACCAATGGTAACACTGCAGTTGACTTTGACAGGTGCAACATACACTAATCTTGAGACAGATTTTTGCACCTTTTTATGCTGGTTTGAACCAGCATGTTAATGTTACTTCCCAAAAGACACTGGTGGTACTGACATGGTTCGAGGTACACTTGACACATTTTCAGTTACTTCCTTGGCCATCTTGATCACCTGATTTGAATCTTGCAGAGCATTTATGGGACACTATGCAAACATTACTCTGTGCCTTGTAGAACTATCCAACAAATGCAACTGAATTATGGAAAGCCATTGAACATGTCTGAATTATCTGTACAACTCAAGACACTTCATAGTGTGTATGCCACATCATGTAGCCACTGTTAATCAGGCTCATGGAGGAGCTACACATTACTAAGTAGATGTAATTTTTTGACACCAGTTTATAACACATTTGTGTATTTTTGTGTTGTAGTTTTATTCAAATAACATTCAATATTTCTTAATTTTTTTTTAGTTGTATCCTCCCTTGCTAAATTTGTGGCTGTATCACTAATTTATTATATTATGTAATAGGTTGCAATATAAAAATTCACTCATAATTCTTAAGTGATTTTAAATGTATTGATTTAGCCTACTTTAAAAAATTATAAAATCAACCTTCACTCTTTTTGAATAAATAGTCATTCATTTAAATATATAAAATACTTTATTTTAAATCACCTTGTCTATTATTTAAAAACCTGCTACAAAAGAAACTTTTTGTGATCGTATTTTAATCCTTTCACCACCAACTGTTGGAATTTCTTGACTAGGAGGAATTATATCTTCCATTTCATCATCATTAATCATACTTTCATTCAAAAGATTACTATTATAACTGTTATCATCACAAGAAATATTATAATTGAAATTAGAATCAGCTTCAACGTCATTTCTGATAGGAACTGTAGTTTCTTTGAACCATACATCATACATGTCTTTAGATAAAGAATCCATTTTTTCATAAGGGGGAATTTTACATTTAAATGAAAATTGTTTATTGCACAATGAAGGTAATTTTTTGATAACTGTTTTATCATCAAAGGAAGCAAATATAGATTTACTATCTTCTGTAGATATATTACAGGATGGACATATTTCTTCATTACTGAATGTTGTACTTTTAATATGACGACAGAATTTGCAATGTTTTGAAGAAATACAATTATCTATAATATCATTTATCTGTTCAGAGCAATCAACTACTGAAAATGGTTCCCAGGATGAATCACATTTTGCATTAGAAATTTCATTTAATGATGCTTCTTTTATCCACCAATCAATATCAGACATTTCAAATGGACCTGTAAATACACAACTAGAATCAAATTGCTGTTCTGTTTTTTCCTTTAGATTCCAAAAATGGTCTTGATAAAATATATCACCTACAGACGATAGTTGAAAAGTCACAAACCCATTATCATGCATTGTGCTACAAGTTCCAATTAAAGGCATCGAGAGCCGTTGCAAAACTGTATCTTCAGAGATCTTTTCTCTAAATTTTAAATATTTGACTATATCTTTTGGTGTTGAAAGATGCCAAGGAGACATATCTGAAATTGGCTGTATTTGATTGGAAGAACTTACTTGAAAACAACAAATTTGTTGTGGGAGATGTGAACCTAATAATAATTGAATTCTGGAATCATCAATTTTTTGTATATCACAATACATTGGAGAAGAATCTAAAAGATGATTCCATATCAAAATAGGTTTTTTAGGAAAACGTTCATCAATTAATACTAAATGATTCGTAGTTGCTACATAATGATGAAAAGATGGATGTATGTTTAGTCTGGAAAAAGTAATTTCTTCTTTTGATAGAAGAAAAAAACTTTTAATTGGAAACAATTCCAAACATTTGGAATGCTTGCTTCTTATATCAGCAAGACAAACTGTGGTACTATTAGAATAAGATGTACAACGTGGATGTGATCCAAAGTAGCACCCTTGCCAGGAATCCAATCTTTCCATTTGAATCTTAATATTATCATTACATTCTGAATCCCACAACGTTTTATCGTTATCAAAATTCCTAATTATTAAATGTCCTTTTTGAGTACATAATGCATATTCACCCATTATATAGGGACTTAAGGAACAATAAGCCAATTTATCATCTATTATTTTAAAAACAGAATCAATACTTGCACAGTCTGAAGTTATTGATAAAAAATTGCAGCATTCTTTTTCTCGTACAGAACATAAAATTTTTTCTGAGAATGCTTGTGAATATATTTGACATATATTATTATTAACTTTAATGTTTTCTTTAGTTGAATAATTAAAAAATTTATCATCATCTAAGTTTCTACTGAGTTCTGTTATCATAACTTCATTTAGATGTTTTCCTCCTGGATATATTAGTAATGGCATATTATCATTTATATTTATACATTTAACACAATTGAGACATCCTCCAGAATAGAGCCAGTTTTCTTTGGGAACAGGTAACTTTTCAGGCATAATTTCAGCCATCTCATATAATGATTTTGGTACTACAATTTCTTCCTGTTTTATACTGAATCTAGACAACTGTTTCTCAAAATTAAGATAAAACTTTTTGCTGGACTTGCTCTTACTGTGTACAGTACGAAATAAACTATTATAAAATTGTTTCTCTCGCCTGTGTAACTGACACAGCTGTTCACAGCAAGGATCAAATAACTCTTCTAACATATTTGGAGGAGTAAAGGGAAGTGCACATTTTTTTGACACAAAGTTTTTGGTATTTTCATGTTTTAAAACTGACAATAAACAACTATTTTGTCTATTTGATGATCCAGATTCAAAATGTACATCTACTCCAGTGCCTCCATGGTCAGGAATTAAACTGAAGTCCATAACACAGAAAGCACACGAGTGATTACTAAATGTTGACGTATGCCATAAAGGATACAATGCAGGTAAGGTATTTTCTGCCATATTTAACCATTTAGATGATATCAAATATATACTCGTTGGCATAATCCAAGAATATTATATAAATAGCAGCAATAACACTTTAATCTTATAAGGAAACATTCTTTTATAAATTATAAACTATAAATACAATTCAAAACACCCAGCATATGTGTGCAATCACGTGTTTTCAATGTGCCAGATTCTCTTGAAAAGCTTTCCAAAAATATCGAATATATAAATAATTATAAAGAAAGTTTATTATAAACATTTTTTATTTATTAATTTTTAAATTAGAAAAATTTTAATAAATTTATTCTTACGTAATTCAAAATAATTTTTACTTAAAAGGTTTACGGTAAATTGCGCTTAAATTGTTATTATATTGTATAATTTAAAATGTTTAAAACAATAACAAATAACGATAACTAGAGTTCTTGTAATCATTTATATATTAATAACTCATAAAAAATACTTTTGTTGTTAATATGATTAAAACATTTGGGCTATAAAAGCGCCAAAATGTAATTTTTAAACATATTTTTGTCCCTTTATATATCTCTTGCGGCACAGATATTAAAATCGTCTATTATAGGCAACGAGATAGAAATGTGTAGTGTTAGCCGTGGTATATAGAAACAATGTATGTTTGTTGAGGCAATTTTGAGTTCCGGAACTTGGGCAAGGGTTCGGCTTTTGTCATCATAGCAATACGATGGAGCATGTCGCGTCCTATTCTTAACAAGTGGAAAGATCGATTGCTATTTATTATTTTAAATCAATTACTTATTTCTCTTTTGAATTATTCAACGGTTGAAATGTAAATATCTGTGCTTGATATTTTTCTGTGCCGAAATTTCTCATATAAAATCAAAAGCGAAATAAACTTTTCAAAAGTGAAATTTTAATATCACGAAGGAATGCACGTAGACAGAAGTGACAGAGATGTGCAAATGATTAAGTTTGCGTACGTATCGGGTCATCCGATTCCCAGTTTAAGGCTGTAAAAACTAGCAGCCGGCTCCGGCCGTAAATGCTATCAGCGACGGTTTGCGGTTGCCCAATTTTCGAAGAAGCATAGAAAATGCCTCGGAGACCACAGAGAGCTGAATACCACCAGTTAACGGCTGGGAAACGAGACCGTATCCTGGAGTTGCGCCATCTCGGTTTGTCGATGTGCGAAGTTGCCACACGGTTAGACACGACATGAATACCATCCAGCGATGTGTGACACTACGGACACAGAACATCTGCAAACACGCCGAAAAGGAAGTAGATCACACCAGCGCATGGCAGAGCACACAGACTAGCAGATTCACCAAACGGCCGTCGAGACCAGTTTGCCACAACACGACATCCGAAGCTGTCTGTCACTGTCAACGGGTGCATCTCTGTCTGCCCAAACCATTCGCAACAGGTTGCACGAAGGCAGACTGCACTGTGCTTGCAGTCTGACTTCGTGCAATACGAGTTCGTGCAAAGCAACCAGCAACGTGGAGTGCGATTAACTACTCGACACAGCACACATGGCATGGTGTCGTCGTCATGGCAACACGACCACTGAATGGCATTGAGTATTGTTTAAGGATGAATCCCGCTTCTGGGACGAAAGTTGTTTGTTTGTTTGTTTGTTAATTTACGGCGACGCAATACGTGAGCGATCTGCCTAGGGGAATGCCTTCCGGGAGATCTTTTTAAGGATAACTTTCCCCTATTTAGGCGTTACAGAAGTGGAGAAAACCCGGAAAACTCCACGTTGCCAGCCCGTCCTGGCGAGGCGCAAACCCACGACTGAACTCCCACTGTGCAGGGAACGAAACTGCTTGGCCACTGATGTGCCTGTGGAGGAAAGACTGCCATGGATAGGTGTGGGGGTATCTCGGGGTCAAATAGCTCTGATTTACATTTTCGGTACTCTAACAGCAGATCAGTACGTCACATTAACCACACGCTACTGCTGAACCAAAGCCCGACTGCACGTCGTCTGGTGAACTCTCACCAGCTTGAACGGAATTCACATTCTTCCCTGGACAGATCTCTCTCCCATCGAACACATGTGGAAACTCGGAAGCGTTGTTTTAAAAATTCCTGCGGAACGCGTTCCTATATTCCGGCCAGAGTGCGCGCCGTCGGACGGTAAAAACGGCCGCTCGTAGTAATAGTTTACAGTGAAAAGCAACATGGCGGCGTCCTCCGTGTCTCAGTCAATTTCGTTTCGAGATCCATTGTTTTTAAATGAATATTTAGAAGTTATGAAAGCGCAAGTTAGTGCACGTGTAAGTGTCTTCTCGAATATTTTTCGAATGGTAGCCGGCATTCTAATTTTTTTCGTGGTTACTTTAAACGCTCATTTACATTTTATGGTTAAATTTTACAATTGGGACACTTCTTTTGTCTCTAAAAACGCATATTTTAAAATCGTAAATTTCTCTATTACGATACCATCGATAGTACGGCCCCCGGTATCTTTCTTTCTTTTACCGTCGTTCCTAAGTGTCCAAGATCTATAAACATAAGGTCAAGACACCAACGTTCTCTACGGAGCCGCCATTTTGGATAGCAGTTCCGAGGTCACGGTATAGATTTCATGCTATCTACGTGCTATAAACTATACGTTCCTTCGAGTTCGAACCACGGAATTTCTTTTATAATATCAAATAGAGTATTTTTTCATTTAGAGGTTAGGCCTACTCTGACACATAAAAGCTTTAACAACGTATGTTTCAAAATAAAAAGCTACATATGATACAGTGCACGGATAAATTTATATACTTTCGAAATGCAAAATTAGAGAAGAAATTTGGAGATATTTCTAAAATAAAAATATATTTAATTTTTTATATTCACATGCACTTATACATTATTACACAAACTGCAAACAGGAGCTTAGATTAAACATTTTTATGAGTTAAAATTAGATGAAGAGAAAAGAAAACCATTCTCACAAACTTTACATGTTATGTAAAGTAAATTTTCAAAAATATTTGCAAGGAGATAATTTCCTTTATTTAGGAGCTTTCTTATGCATATAAACTAAATTTACTGTATTTATTATTTTTTTTATAAACAATTAAATAAGTATATTTATAAAAATTTTATTAAACAGTAGACAAAAAATAGAAATATCTACTTCAATTTTATTTATTGTTTACTTTATAATAAAATAATTATTAAGCAACAATTACTCAGTAGAATATGCAGTTTGTAGTATGTTACATTATTCTCAATTATTATGAAATATTACATTAAATGGCTGAAAGTTTTAATTTCAATTACTATATTTTAAATTTTAAAGTGTGTTTTAGTCCACAAACAATATTATAACATTTATTCTCTTTAATAAATTAGTTATATTAATGTTTCTGTTATTCTGTTTAATAAGTTACATAATATTGTTATACAACCTGTCAGAAAACTAAAACTTTACAACAAGCAGTCTATAGACTAGTATTGATCTGAGAACTATGTTTTAATGTAATTTAAACAGGGTTAATTAAAACCACTTAAAATGATGCATATTGCAAACATTTTAGAATAAGTGTTAAATATTTAAGCAGTTTATATACTGAATTTTTGTTTTCATCTAACAACATAAAATATTTAAAAGAAATCTCTATTAGTATTGTATCAAAATATGAAGTTATAAAAGCAATATTAATTATAAAAATGCACTAAATTTCAGTTTAAGTTTTCTTATTGAATATATTCAAGCAATCTTGTATGGCTGTTGTTCTCAATAAAACAAAACATCAACTAGAAGAGGAAAATAATTTTCTGTAGTCTTCTAAGCAAGTAATCATTTATTGTATGTGATATTACAAATCTCACAGCAGAAATCTTCACAATAATTAATAAATAATAATAATTTAATTAATATAAATGTTTGAAAAATAATTGAATAGTGAATATTTTTTTGATAATATCATGTGGTTCTTGTGATAAATATATTTTTTTTAATTCTGAAAAGTGATGTTTAATGTACAGTACTAAAAGATTTGTTTAAAAAAACGCTTCTTAAATGTAAGCAGATCATGTTTTTTTCTTAATCATCATTCTACCTGATCTGTCAAATGGAAAACGAAATAATCTTACACCTTTTTCTGTCGAATTTTTACAATTCGGTGCTGAACATCCAACCATTTAAAAAATATTTATATATCTAACAAGAAACTCAACCAATTGAAATCGAAAGAAACAATTAGCTTTGCTTTAGCAACACCGTACACATAACCTGAAACTGATCCAAAATGGCGACTGCCGCGATGCATCTCGGTATCGTGTCTAGACTTTGTAAATGTCCACCAACAGCATCGCTCCCATAGTAGAGGAGACGCAGAGTGACCGCTATTAACGCGCCCTTCGTTTGACGTAAGTTGCACTTGGGACACCTTTAGACAACATGCGCACTACAGTGGACGCAGTTTGGTAAGGTATGGCTCAGGCAATCATTAATTGCCTCATTGATTTTATGCTCTGCCGTATAACGGCCTGTGTTTTTTTAAAACTCCACTCTGTGAGCACTAAGAGGGCCTCTTTTGGCAAGCCCATTATGGGTCGGCCAAGCCCGCCAAGTGGTGAGGGACGGAGCCCGACATATCCGGACGGACCATCCCCCGAAAAATTTCTGGGGATTTTTTCGACCCGTCTGGATTTGATCCCGGGTCCCCCAGAGCAGTAGGCTGCCACCTGACCGTTGTCACTTGACAGTAACGAATATGGTCCCCCTGCCCGTTGGGACTATATTTGTTACTGAATAAACCGGTGTCTATTTATTGCATAGCGTATCTTTGTTCTTTTAATCATTTACATACCTATGTCATCTCTACAGTCCTGCAATTTGCACGTGGCTACGTGAATTCTTCGTAATGTTGCGATTTAAATTTTGAGTTGTGTGTGTGTATGTTTATATATATATATATATAATTATATGATTATTTATTTATTTATTTTCAAATAAAATTGAATACAATGTGGCGTGAGATATGCTGCTGTTGCTACATGCAACAATAGTACGATATTCAAAAAAACTAGGAACAATCCTGAATTAAATCATCTGTTTTCTAAACTTTCCACCATGTGGGTTCAAAATAGCTTGCGATAAGAGGATCCTTTTATCGCAAGCTATTATGGATTCGGCTAGGTTCACAATGGGACGATCGTGTGATGAGTGTCAAGGTCGGACATATCAGGATGCCCGCCTCCGAAAATTTCTTTGGGGTTTTCGACTGGTTCAGATTCATTCCCGAGTTTCAAAAAGTTTGTGGAATGGAAATTATTTTAAATATATTAAAAACTGGACGAGTCGGCGATAACTTAGCAAATAACTTTACAAATAGTTTCATATTTATTTATTAATCTCTTATATGTAGCCGAGCACTTAAGGTAATAGATTACCATTCTGGGGGACCCGGAATCGTATTCGGACGGGTCGAAATTTTAGTTTGTTTCATGAATTTTAAAATTAACATATGTTATTTTATAAATAATAATTACATTAGTTCTTTTTTAATATTTTACGTTTGAAAATTAAAATAAAATCTTTTAGTGAATCACGTAAGGGACATTATGGCGTGCATTCAAACGTACTCGTAACAACAGACTGTAGGTGGCGAAGTAGTAGCTTGTAAACGAAAATGGCGACTGCCAGGGAGAAAAAGGTTAAGCGAATTAAGAGTCAAGAAGTTAGCCAAGCTGTTGCAGTAACTAGTAATGTAATTATCATTATTATTTTCATATTAACATTTAAGCCAGAAATAAGTTTAGGTAATTATTTTTAAGCAATACACCAACGTTTTGTCTCTTGATTTTATTTACAATCAAGACATACATGATAGACATTTCCAAAACATACAGAATTTTTGAGCGGTCACTTATGTAAATAAGTATTTACATTTGAATATAACTAATAAATAATACTTCGAAATTTCAATTAACAGCACTTTACTTAGTTTCTAAGTGCTGGTCTGTTTTGGCACTGACCCTTCTGGCATTTGCCAGAACTGTTATGGCCAATTCATTCTTGTGATAAACTTTTACCCATTTAATAATGCTTGCATTCAACATGAAATTATATAATATAACTGTGAAAGACTGAAATTAGAGAATCTCAATATTCTCCAATGAATGTTGACATATACCAAATATGTTGGTGAAAGACTTAATATTAGTTATATTATTATACATTTGAACCATCACTGGTATATGTCGACAAGCACAGATAAGCTCCAGTGGAGGTTGAAATGACAAGCCGCGAGAAGACATGGCCAGAGAGAAGCGACAAAATGCCAAATTCTTTGTTCTCTCTCGCCAAATCCTCTGCTGCGATAGAGGTCACATGCCATCTATTTGTTATATACCGTTGAACAGTGCTGTTTGTCAGTCTTATGCAAGGTTTGCTGGTGCGTGCAATGTTTGATTAATTTTTATTTTTTTATTTGATTCTCTAATTTATATTGAATGGCTACTGAACCAATAGTGAACTGTGATCCTTTTTTTTGAAAAGTTATGTGCATTAATTGCGAGTAAACAAGAAGACAATTGTTTTTATTTTTTTCAAGAAAAGTATTTAGTCTAAAATACTTTCTGAAGTGATTTCTGCTAAAACTAAGTGCAGTAGACTTTTGGATTACAATTAAAACGTTTTGACATTTTAAAAATTAATGATGAAGAGAAGTTAACTATGCCATTAAAACCAGGAGAAATGAATATACAGTATTATTTACCAATAATGAATTGTTCAGTATACTATCCAAAACTCACATCAGAATAAGCCATGGAGGAAGAACACCCATGCTTAAAGAATTGCAAGTTAAATACAAAAGTGTTACATATGAAATTGTAATGTTGTATTTAAATTTATGTAAACAATGTGAAATGAAACATAGTGCACCTGAAAATGGTATTGTTGTGAAACCAATGGTCAGTTCGGAGTTAAACTGAAGATGTCAAGTTGATCTGATAGACTTGCAGTCCTACAGGGATGGTGATTACAAGTTCATAATGGTATATCAAAACTATTTAACAAAGTTTGTCCAGTTACGACCTTTAAAAATTAAGACAGCTGAAGAAGTAGTGTATCACCTTCTTCAAATATTTTTAACATTTGGTACCCCAGCTATATTGCATTCAGATAATGGTAGGGAATTCAGTAATCCAGTCATATCTGAACTATGTGCTATGTGGAAAGATGTTAAGATAGTTCACGGAAAGCTTTGTTATAGTCAAACACAAGGCTCAGTTGAAAGGGCCAATCAGGCTATACAGAATATGTTAACTGCATGGATGAATGATAATGATACAAATAAATAATCAGATGATTTGTCCTTTGTTCAATTTGTCAAGAACACAACATACGATGAAGGAATACGCCAAAGTCCCTTTGAAGCCCTGTTTGGTATTAAATTGAAAAGAGGCTTAGCATCGTCATCTTTGCCTGGCGAGCAAATTGCAAATATTAAAACCGAAGAACAGTTTGAAGAAATTGTTAATACTTTTGAAGAAAATTTGAGCAGTGACCATACTGAAAACCATATTCCAAAGAAAAATATTGAAGGAGAGCTGCAACCTACCACATCTTCATATCAAGCACTGACTGAACAACACGAGTTTATATCTATAAAAAGAGTGGCCGTGAAAGAGAATCTTCTACTGCAAGCAATAAAAATGTTAGAAACCTCAAAAAGAAAATTTCCTTTTGCTCAAATTGGTTATATCATACGAATACAAGTCCCTGATGTCGACCATGGTCGTACAGATGCCCAAAATGTTTTAGTGGTTGTTGTTGGAATAGAAGACTCCGACTTTTATAAATTAGCAAACAAAAATGGTACCCTCAAACAACTTTATACCCGTAATCTGTTCATAATTTGTAAAGAAAAGTTACTTTCTACAGACGAGATTTCGTCTCAAGAAATGTCGCTGAGAAAAGCAGTTGCAACTAATTCGAGAAGTGGAGGACAAGGCTATACACACTGTAATTGCAAAAAGAAGTGTTCCACAACTAAATGCAGTCATAAAAGCAAGGGACTGTTGTGCAATTCAAAGTGTCATAACAGTTTAAGTAGTTGCAATAAATAAGATTGTATAGGTTATATTAATTTAAATAGATGTACTAAATATAGTATTAAAACATTTTAATGATCTGTATATACATATTTATGCATAGTTCTTTTTGACTTGCTTGTCTAATTTTTACAGAATTATTCAGATTAGTTGGGTTACGTATAAATAACCCAACTAATATGAATAATACTGTGTAAAAATTAGTTTGGATTAGCAATTGTGTATTGGATGTAATTTTTTATCCAAATGATTAAAGATATTAATAATCACTTATGTAAAAATTTGCATTATAATAAATGAAGTTATATAAAAAGTAACTCTAACTATGGGAAGATGTTATTGTTGAAGGAGCTATAAATTTTATTTTGTTACTAATGTTTGATTGTATATATTCATTTTACAAGAAAATGTGTAAGAAACATTATTTTTAAATACTATTGGATTATATTATTGATAGATTCTATAGGATTTTTTATTTTTAATAATTTAAAGTAAGCTATTTATACATATTTGTCTTTAATGTTCAGATGATGAAAGGACAGTAAAATTTGACCACAATAAATTTATGGATTATTTAATTATATAATTATTTTGTTCCATTTTTTCAGAATAAAATTTCTTTTAATATTTTAAAATTAATATTTAAAATTTTTGATATTTATTACTATTATTAATTTCTTGATTAAGATTGTATTTAAATTAAAGTTATTCAGTTATATTTTTCTTTTCAAATATCTAATTATAAATATTTTTAGTTTTAATTTTTACATAAAGTTTTTTAAGTTTTATTTCTTAAATAAATCAACTTGATTTATTTTTATCAAAAATTAACTGGATAAAAAATTAAATAGACTTTTATTGGATCAAAGACAGTTAATTATGTTTATTGAATAATTTTTCAGATTGCTGATTGTTTTCTATTAGAAGAAGATGAATCCCAGAAAAGAGAAGCTGATAAAGATTATGTCCTTTTTAAGAAAACATGTGATGAAATTAGAGAACACATGAAAGAAATTTTGAGATTAAAAGAAGAAAAAAAAAGTGATGTAAGAAAATCAATATCTTATTAAAACAAAAACATTTATCTTCTGATTCTATTTGATCTATATTATTTTAGTAACTATATGAGAGTAATTCAAAAAGTGAACATAATTTTATTATTACTTGTACTATACAAGTTGATGCAAATTAAACAATTTGTCTTTTAACTTAGCTCTCATTGCTATTACACACTTGTTTTAGTTTAGTGGTGCTGAAACTTATGGATTCTATCATAATAAAAGTTTTTCAACTTGGCATGTTGCCAGTTATGCACTGCTACTTTTATCTCTTCATCACTGCAAATCTGTGACTACATAGTGCTTCTTTTAATGGTCCAAACAAGAGATTTGGCTTCCACGGAGTGTTGATGTGCTCCATGGCAAGAAAAGTTGGTGGTTGTCCACTCATCTTGTCTGTCATGTTTGTTCTTCCAGACTTGAACCATTTGATCCATACATAAACTTTTCTGAGACATGCAGCTGTTTCCATACTGTGCTAACATTCTTCAGTGCTTTTCTATAGGTTTTATACCCTTTATCTACAAAAAGTGTATTATAGAATGTTGTTCTTGCAATATGCAACTGACAAGTGGTGCATCTATCTTTTCAAGGCAATGATTGGAATGACAATGACTTGCCACATATTTACCATATTTACTCACATATAAGACAAGGTTTTTATTCATTTTTCACTGCTTCAAAAACCTAGGTCATCCTATATGTGCGAGCGAAGGACACTCTGCGTTTTTGCAATAATTTTTGTAAACCATGTATCCACATTTTCTACTAGATTCTCACCTTCTGGTGTGTAAAAACAAAAGTATTTTATCTGTGTTGTTTGAGTTGTTCTTGTGTGTTGTCAGGAGTAATGATGAATAGCAATAGGAAAAGCAAAGCTTTTGAATTGAATTCCAAAATTACACAGGAGCCCAATATAAGTTTTAATTCATTCCCATGTGAAAACAGATGATTATTTGGAAATCAGAATTCAGAGAAACTCATAAGTGTGATCGATGAAGAGTGAATTTGCCTGTTAAGAATTAGCAAAAAAAAGGTTCCCGATTGTCCAGCTTCACATGAACAAATTATGTTGTCGATTTTACAAGATTTTTCTTTGAAGTTTAAAACGCTATTAATTTTTGCGGACAATGTGTGCATTTACGTGCATTTGATATTTTATTTATGATTAAACGAAATAAAATTAGAATTGTATTAATAAATCTAATTTTCTTTAGTTTGATCTTTAAAGTCGCTCCTCGTCCTATATGCGAGATTGTCTTACATGCAAGTAAATATGGTATACTCATTGCATTCAGTTTACTGCTCCTAATAAAGTAAATATAATTTTAAAATTATATATATTATATTTACTTAATTACTGCAACAATGATATAGTGCAAAATAGATGCGCCATTACTGCGACAGGTAGCACTTGCCTGCATGGAATAGTGTTTTGCCCCTGTACATCATACTTTGCCTGTTAGCAATAGAGCCGTGCCAGTTGTGTATCTAACTCCATTTGGGGTAAAATTTTTTGAATTGAAATTTTTTGACTTTTGGTTTCCATTGGAAATTTGGATATAGTTAATTGGGACCCCCTGTCCCTAAGCTTTCCACATCTGGTCTCAGCATTCATCTATTCAACTCTGTTTTCAAGGTTAGGGATAGACAAAAGATGGATGACAGTGAATTTATAGGTTGAGAATTTTTTAAAAATGCCCAATAAGTACTCTCCAGTAACCAAGTGGATAAGACCACCAAACTCCAGTAGTTGGTCGTGGATTTGTACATCACCAATAGAGCCCAGAAAACTGCATGGACACATGCAGTTTTCTGGGGGTTTTCTTCACGTTAGTAACATCTAAATAGGAGACAGCTTTACATAAGTCTTCCTAAGATGCATTCTTCTTGGGAGATCGCTCATATGTTGCTTTGCCACAACCAAATAAACCAAATCAATTCTAATAATTTTTCTATAAACACAATATTTTTGTGGAAATACTTGACTACCATGAAACCTGGACACTTCGCCCCTCCCCTGATTTCATTTTTCCTTATTAATTCAAACCCATTGCCCCAAACTTCTTTCACAGTACTGCTTAAAGATGTTCTAACGTTCAGCTAAATTAATGTAGTGCAATGATTTTAAGGCACAAAGCATAGATGTTTATTTTTCATATTTATTATCACAGTGAGATTGCTTCATCCAAAATTTCCTGTAGTTGTAGTCTGTGTAATGTGCACTTTATTCACATGTTGAGTCTTACTGTCAAATCTGCTTCCACTATGCTTATGCCAGAATTTTTAAAAGTTTCCTTTATTTAGATGTTTTTGCTGAGCTTTACTTTTTCAATCTGGTTTCACCAGTGGTTTTTTATGGTATCACATAAAGGCAATTATTCTTACATTTTTACAGAATTTTTTTTATTTAAACAAGTCTTATATGGAGTCTTTCAGATGTTAAGGTTAGCAACTTCGATCACATGCAGGGCCACCACAAACTATCCAACATGAATCACTTTTCAAATATTAATAGTAGACTGGTATTAATTAGTAGTCCTTGACCATCCTCACTTCCAGAAGGAAGTCAATGACTACTTTTGGTTGAATTAACTTCAACCTACTTCTGCAACAGTCCCTTCTTCCTATTGGACCCATTGGTATGGTGGCATTCGAATATGAAAATTGCATAATATGAGATTACTGGCCAGCACAAAATATGTTTTAAGTGGTTTTTCCAGGGTGTCGAGTTTAAACATTTGCTCTATTTTTGCAAAATTTGATTTGTTGGTAGATTACCATTTGATATTCAGCTATGAATGAAACAGTTTATTACAGCTAACATTAGAAAAAAATATGATACCTTAAAAATTTAATATATAATATTTTCAATTGCTGTCTACCTGACCAATGAAGTTGTGCCATTTCTTACCATCCGAGTATTGCGATAAACATGACAATGGTATGCTGAAATAACCAAACTCTTTATATGGTTTTCGTTTTAATGTTTGTTATATTGTAGTATTTGATTTGTATAACTACAAAGATTATCTTACGTAAGGGTTTGTCACATCGAATGAGCAATCTAACACATTTTAAATTAAATGTTCTTTATTCTACTATTGAACACAGTTTAAGGTAATTTTTAAAATGTGTTAGATTGGTCACTTAGTGTGATAAACTCTTACATATGATATCATTTGTAGTTATATAAATCAAATACTATAATATAATATAATAGAAGGGTTAGAAGTATGAAATAATCTTTGTTTTTATCTTTTTGCCCAGACAATGTCGGGCTTATATGCTAGTATTTTATAAAATGCAATATAGAAGACAGATTTCCAAAATATTTTATGAATGTTGATTGTTAATGGATTAGTTTTAATTTTTAACCAATCAGAGGAAATATTTAGCTGGTTGATTGTGCAGTTAAAACCAACTTGGAGAGAATGATGTATTTTAAATTTGTAATCAATCACATTAGTAATAAAACTGAATAATAAGGAGAACAAAATGTTATTGTGCTACTTTCATAAAAGTATGACCTGAGATTTCATTTGATTTTTGTGATATAAATTATATCATTTGATAAATATTAGGATTGATAAGATATAACATTGTTATTATTAAAAAAAAAAAACCTTTTTAAAAAAGATTTTTAATGGAACAGATATGAATTTTAAAGATATAATATCTTAAGAATCTTAATAAATCAGTTGAATTTTATATAGCAGTATTTTCCAATTTTTTTCTTTATGGGGACCAAATATTATTCACGACAAAATTCCACAGACCAAATCAAAGAAAAGTAGTGAGATAAAATAGTTGACACATTTTTTGCTTTAATAAATCAAAATATTCATTTGAATTAATACAAAAATTTTAAAATCAAGTGATAGTCAAACAAAATACAAATATCTATATATTAAGAAATCAAATTAATGAAATATTTGACATTTTTTAAAAATGTTTTTGGGGGATAAAATATTCTGAAAATCTAATTCAAATTTAGTTATGCTTAGAATTAAAACATTTTTAAAATGTACATCACAGAATAAATTTTAATGTTTAGATTTAATATATTCCATGTTAGAAAATGTTGATTCGTTTCTGAACAGAAAAATAAAAATTTCTTATCTATTACAGATTTTCTACACATTTTCGTATTTTATATCTGGCAGCATAGAACTTACCTATTTGTAGTGTGAAAGAAACTACTTTATCAGCATGTTATATTTTTGATCAAGGTTCTAGAATTCATATTATATATATATATATATATATATATATATATATAATTAAAAATAATTACCAATCCAATAGTGTAATTAGCTTATTTGCTTTCTGATTATAAATAATAATTATATATTCAAAATATTTTAAAATATTGTGTGACTTTGATAAAAAAAAAATACTTTGCAGGTTGGCAATTATTGTTACAGTAGACCCCTATAACACGGTAGAAAAGTTCCATGCTATATCAATCCGTGTTGTACGAGTCACTTAAATACATGAGTCAATCACAGCCCGGCACACGGGCTGTGATTGACTCATGTATTTAAGTGACTCGTACAACACGGATTGATATAGCATGGAACTTTTCTACCGTGTTATAGGGGGTCTACTGTATTTAGTAGCATTAATTTTTATATCATTAAATTAATTCATAGATTTGATTGTTGATTTGTTATGTAGATTATAAAGAATTAAAAGTAGCCATTTGGTTTATTAATTTTTATTAATGATTTAATAAGTATTGTTGAGATAATCTTAATATATTTAAATTCTCACAAATAGTGTGAAGTATGTGATGATGATAAATCTAAACATAAATATTGTTTATAATAATCAAATCATCAATAAAACAGGTGTTTAATATAAAAAAATACATAGAAAGATATTTTAGCTTTTCTGTATTTTTTTAATTAATATGTAAATTCGTCAGCCAATTTAAAATAAATAAATAAACTGTTATTTATTTATTTTTTATATTGCTTTTCTAGATGCATGCAAAGAATGTTGATGGTTTTGCTTTGATGGTATGAAATAAATTGCCAACTATGTGATATTATTTCATCAGTTTGATACTTCATATAAAGTTTTAATTAAAAAAAATAATAAACTAAATTATTAGAGAAAAAAATTCTTATAGAAAACATGAAAAATATATGCATTTAGCTCAAAACCCTAGTTAGCCTAGTAATGTTAAACAAGTTCTAATATTCCAAACTATTCACTTGATTTATTAGGATATATTTTATAATATATAAACATTAAAATTAAAATCGTAATACATTTAATATTAAAAATATATAAAAATTTAAAAATAAATAAAGTTTCTGATCTTATTAAATCATTTTGATTTGTGAATAGCAAGTAATTGTTTTAATAAACTAAAAGTGTATAGACACAAGTTTTGTGAACAGATATTTAACAAATAATCCATCAGGTTGAGCACAACTTTTATTAATTTATTTTCATTTAGAATGACAGAAGCAATTTAATTTAATTTTTGTAGATATAAATATAATAATCATGAACCAGATGAAATTTTTAGTGGAGCCGGTGTTGGCTTAAAAGTGATATTAAATTAAATTTATCTAATTTAGTTTTATTTATCTAATCTAAATTTATCTAATAGAGTTTATTAAATTATCAATTTAATAAACTCCAAAACAACCCCTACATTTTTCTTCATATAGTAAACCTAAATAAATATGTAACTTGCTTACGATTGTGTTTCTAATTTACATTTTAAGCTTTGATATTTACCAGGGGAAAAAGTAGCTGGATCATGGCTACTCAGCTTCCCTGATTCCAGAGCCCCTGATAATAGTTATCAGAATATTTGATGTACTTAATTTGATAGTTTTATATTATATAATAAATTATAATTTTTAAAATATATGTACTAATACAAAATGAATTTTTTAATTTAGTTTTTATATACAGCAGAAATAAAAATAGGGATTTTACATTTTATAGTAGAATGGTTAAAAATAGATTTATTCACCTCTATTTTTGATCATACATATTTAACCTCGATATATCATTCTTTTATTTATCACCACCCTTGTAAAGTCTAACTAAATACTTGTGAACAAATCTTCCCACAAATGATAAACAGAAAATCTGTGTATCAATAAATGCATTATTTTCCAATGCAAATGACATCATATCGCAACTTCAAACTCTCAAAACTCAAACTTTTGTGTAGAACCCATTACTATACTTAATTATTACTTGAAACACTTTGATTGAACACTACATTTGATTTAGTGTGAAAATCAGAGGTGAATAAACGATGGTGCTAAATTAAATTTAGAAATATATTTATTTATTGAATTATTTTAATGATATATTTTGTAATTTAGACAGATGAATTTGAAGAACACCGTGTGAACACCTGCATGCTTTTTCTTGTATTAAAAAAATTAAATCGTCTTGATAAACACAGATGCAAGAGAGTTCGGGAATCTGTGAGTGAGGTAAAAAATTTCAATTTCATTATGGGCATTATTTTTAAACTCTTATTTTTATAAAGTATAATATTTTTATAAATATTGTATATTATAGTTTTAAAAATTTAATAGTTTTGAATTTTATTTTAAAATTATTTCATTATATAATACTGTTAGTAATATACAAATTTTTTAAAAGTTTCTAGAACCACTCTTTTGTTGTGCTGGTATTTGTAAATAACATAATCCCAGATTTATTAATATGTATTTTCTCCCTGTTTAAATACACTAGCACTATTTATTCAATAGATAAGCTAATTACAATAACTTATAGCATAGTATTGTTTTGACATATATAAATAAATAAATTGAAGCAATAAACCAATATCAAATTTTTATTATACAAAGATATCATATGCATTATTTAAAGAAATAATGTATATATTAAATATTTTGAATGATAATTATCAAATTTTTAAACTAAAACAGAAAAACTAGACTGAAGTGAATTTTTAGTGTTTTCTTCTTGATAATATTTAGAAACAGTAACCTTTTATTCCATCTTAAATTTTTATTACTGAAGATTAATATAATAAAGTATAATTTCAAGTAGAGTCAGATCCATTTAATATTTTCTAAAAATATTTAATAGAAACAAAATATTTTAAAATAAACATATAAATAACTGTAATAATTAGGTATTGTTATGATTTTCTTTTAAGTTTTAATCATGTTTTTAAATACAATAAAACCTTTGTAAACCGAATTACAAAGTACCAAATTATTTTTCTGTTTTGGCAGATTTTTGTTATGAACAAGTTTTAGTATTTTTTTTCCATTATCGTCATCTTTAAACTATACCAGATAAATTTCACACAGTTACATTCATTATTTTGTAGTGGAATCACTTTTATGTACTTCAAAAATGTTAATACTAAACTTAATTCAAATTAATCCAAAGTGATTCCTACTAAAGAGGGAGTAATTGAATGAAATAACTGAGAACTATTTGATTGCAAAAAGTTCTTGTTATCATCATAAACTTGTACTGGGTAATCAAATACTTTTCAGATGCAATTCTTATGAGCTCAGAAGACAAAAAACTACTCTGCCATTGGATAACTAATTGCATTACAGAAATGCAGAAATCAAATTATTCTGGGATCTTGTTTGCCAAGAAATTTTAATACTCTAATTATTTATATCAATCTGTAATTAACAGCATGTTAGTCAACTTTTTTTCAAATACTCAGAACTAGCTAGTTACTAACTACTTTGTACAAGATAAACTGACAACCCTATGTTACCTTATTCTCACTATTTTTATGAATTATATTTATTACTTGTTTTTAAGAACTCTATTCTTGAAAACTCATTTATTTTTGAAAATATTCTATTTCGTCCCTGGTTAATTCCGATAAAGACACATATTAACAAAGACCTTGTCACAACCATCACTGCTCTGACAAGATTCAAAATCATTCTCAGAATACAGTTTCTTATGTATTGTAATGGCCATTATACCATGAGGTGATTTTACTTATTTGTCTACCAAGTGAAATCTTAATTTTCTGCATTATCCAGATTAAGTTAATTTTTCATACTCAAAAAGCTCTCTTGCTTCCACATTAGACAGGTTTCCAGCTTATAGTAAAACTCAACATAACAAATTGCTCCATTTCAAAATCTACCTAAATTTTTCCATTTAGGTAGATTTTTAGACAGGTTTTACTGTATTACAAAGATTCTTTATTCTCAATCAGTGAAAGAATTGATTTTATTATACAGAGTATTTCAAAAGATGTACTACATCTTTAACAAGTCACAAATATTAAATGGTTTAAGATATTCCTAAAACTTCTTACTGCATATAAAAGAGTAATACAAAAAGTTTTTCTTTATTCAATAAACTTCTATATGTGCATCACATATTTGGTGGCTTATAATACTAGATTAAAACAATGAAGGTATTTCATACAGGTTTATCTTCTGGCTTTAACCCTGTAGCAGTTGAATTTTGTATTGGTGAAGCTATAAACATTCATATAAGTCACTATGAATTGTTTTACAGTATATAATAATCTTAACTGCTGGGATATCTTATTAGCACACTTTCATGGCAAATTCAAAAATAGTTCTGAACATTCTTGACATTTATATTCTTCCTGTATTGATCAATATGATAAAATGATGATTCTAATTTTCATAAAATTGGAGTCATCTATGAATTTAGGAAAACATGATTCCATGAAACAATTTTTATGTTATTTTAAAGTTGTGGCATATCTTTTGGATCATCCTATACATAAATTTTTTCTGAAATAATCTCATTAAATGAATGATTATAGATTCATAGTTGTTTGCTATATTTTATTTAAAGCTATTGAATTATTTTGGTTTTATTTAAATTCACATTAAAAAGACAGATTAAAAACCATATTGAGTTTAGGATGTATTTAAAATGATTTTATATGTGATATTTTTCTTTTTGCTTACTATATGTTTAATATCAATAACAAGTCTTCATTTAACATCTTTGAAAAAAGATAAAGTACATTTGTAATCATTTACAATTATTATTGTTTGAATGTTCTTTATAAATAGTAAAATTGAATCTAAGAGGTGGAAAACAAATGCTAGAAGTTGCAAACATAATCCAATATTAACTGAATTATATCTTGTGTATATTATTTAGTCTTCAGTAAAAGTGGCTTTGTTATATGTTGTTTTCATTAACCTATTGCTTATGTTAAGTGAGGACTTGCTGTATATATCAACTGTAAAGCAATGAAAAATCAATTAGCTTCAAATTATTATTATTATTTTAATATACAGTAGAGCATCGATTATCCGACTTAATTGGGGACTGGGGTTGGTCGGATAACTGAAAAGTCGGATAACCGAAAAGTATGAAAAAATACATTATTAGTACAGTGTATTAGACTTGGTTTAAATACTAGCCTCCCTTTCATGGTCGAGCCAGTGCTGCCAGCTAAAACATGCAAAAATTTAACAAAAATAATATTAAAGTAGCCAAGACAACCAAATATTGTAGCACCACATCACTAGCAGACATTTGAATTTGCCGACTAGAACGCAGTCGGTTAACTAATAAGTTGGTTAATTGGGAGTCGGATAATCGATGCTCTACTGTATTATAAAATTCATATAGAACTCAACAAAGTATTCATTAATCATTGATGATAATGAAATTAGTAATAATCTCAAAAGTTATATTTTTCTCAATTATTTCGCACTGTTATTTTCCAGAAGCATAACTTAAAATGATCAAATTATCAAAATTTATAAGAAGCAGATATCAGATGATGAATCGAAAAGAATCATCATTTGATACTCTTTCCAGTTGAGTTAAAAATGATCAGGAACTCTTGAATCAAGTTAAGTATTAGGAAATTTTAGCAACATGGAAGCACAAAGTAATTTTTATGTATACTGTGTATTTGGTAGATGAGTCTACCTTATGTTTCAAATAATTAAATTTATATGACCCTAGTACAGAATTTGAAATTTTCTTTGCATCTAAACTTTTAGAAATAATCTTTTTTAATCTAATGAAATTTTTTTATTAAATATATATAAATTGTTTTTATGGAGATTGTAATTATATTTAATATTAAATTTAGGTTAAACAGAAAGTAGATAATTTTCATCTTCAACTTCAGAACCTTCAATATGAAGTTATGCATCTTCAAAAAGAAGTCACTAAATGCTTGGAATTCAGGTTTGTTTCTTCAAATTTTAAAACGACAAATATTTCTCATTTACAAATGTTTGGTAGAAGAAACTACCCTATTGTTTTATAATTTTTCATATTTAATGTAAACCCATTTTAGATTTTGTTCAAGTGAACAATCACAGTTGAACTTCTTTATACATGTTCTATTGAATCGTATAAAATGTTAATATTCTAGACAAAAATTTCATCATAGAAATGTTTTTCATTAATTAACAGAATTAAAGTTAGCTAGATCATAAACTGCCAATAATTTTTTAAATTTTTTCATCCAGTTATACAAGCTATTTTCTTGATTTTGTTCTCGTTATAAAGTCATTGTACAATGACCCAAATCAACATATGAATAAAGATGATTTTAATAGTCTTTAATTCGTATATATCAGTTTTAATAAATTTGTACTAAAATTTAGTAAATTCTAAATACAATCAAAATTCTTATAATGATCATAACTACTGTTTGCTTTTTTTTCTAGCAATATATATAAAATTTTTTGTATTTGCGGATTGATTAAATATCATATACAGTAGAGCATCGTTTATCCGAAAGCCAGTTAACTGAAATGTCAGTTATCTGAAAGCTTTCCAGTTGGACTGGAAAGCTTTCAGATTGTCGTGCTGAATCGAACGTTTTTGATACTAGATTAACTTCTAAAGTATAATTTTTTTGTTTTTATATTTTTCAATATATTTATTTTGTTTGTACAAAATAAATAAATAATTTTTAACGATACAATAGCATCGATTATTATTATAAAAATTTTCATTAGGTTTAAAATCGACAAAAATTCAACACGAAACGACACGCAATGGAGTAAAATTCAACACGAAGCAACATGCAATGGAAAAAAATTTGAACATCGGATAGGTTAATATATTTTTTCGTACATAATCGGTTATCCGAAAAAATCAGTGAACCGAACAACCCCAGTCCCCAATTGATTCGGATAAACGACGCTCTACTGTAATTGTAATCATACTATATATTAAACTATTAAGGAAATCATAATCTAGACTTTTTAAATCTTTATTCTTTTAGTTAGAAATATAATTAATTCATATGTTTTAATTAATTTAAAATAATAGATCAAAAGATGAAGAAATTGAATTAGTACCCGTTGAAGAATTTTATAAAGAAGCACCAGCAAAAATATCAAGGCCTGTATGTAAATATTTTCTATCTCTTACCCATATTTAAAATTAAATTGGTATTTAAGTTCAAAAAATATATTTATGTAATAAAGACACTTTAAAAATTAGTAATACAGTAAAATCTGTCTATGCCACCCACGGTTCCTTCAAAAGTAGTCTTTTAGACAGGTGGTCGTCCAGTACAGGTAGTGCTGTAATACTGTATTTCTGTATGTATTTTGTGCACTTTTTAGCCATTTCTACTAAGCAAAACTCGAGGTGAGCAAAAATAAGCAAATTTTTTCATTGATAGAACTATATTGGTATTGTAAAACTTTTATATTTTATTTTATTCTTATCGGATGACTTGATTTACAGGAGTCGTCGTGATTTTATGAGACAGATTTAATACCAATATTTTAAAGATTAATACGGTACTCGCATTTTCTCAATTATAATGCAACAGTCACAATATTTTATACCCTAAAGAAAATACCGTAGGTCTATGGTAAAATAAATTTTGTTTTCCCACAGTTAAACTTTGCCGCTAATTGCTGTTGTGGTAAACCATTTTCACTTTCTCTGATAACTTTAACATGATCTTCTAATGACAGCCCTCCATTTCTTTCGTTGTTCAGACAATTTTGAACAAACTGAAATGAATTTATTTTGTTGCTAGACTAATTCATTAACACCTGCACCTAATTTCAAGGGTGGGAGAAGTGCCCGAGATGGGTTTGAACAAGAGTTTAAACCAGATATATTTGCGGAAGTGATCACTTATTACAGTTGCTGTATGTTGTTTTGGACCAAAAATTGATGCCCGTGGTCGCGTTACACAGGTGGTTGTTTAATACGGGTAACTTATATGAAGACTATGTATAAACTTATTCCTTGCAGAAATTTTTGCCCATTTTGACAGGTGCCCATTGAATGCAGGTGGTTGCCTAAGCAGTTTTCACTGTATATAATTTTATTCATTTTATGGATTATTTTGATAAATTTGGTATGAATATTTTATGAAAACTTTCTAAAATTTGATTTTTTGGATTAATATTTCTATATATAAAATATTGAATGGTTGCACTTCCATAATATAAAAGAATGTTAAATATGAGATAAGTATAAACACACAATATTATTTCTAATTAGTGTTTATAAACAAAATAAGGTGCATAATCATAATTAATCAAATATAATATAAACTGATATTTTTTAGAAGAAATTCTATGTAACCTTTAATTCTCAAATTTTATAAATGTTTCTTAATACATTATAAAAGCAGATTTCTATTTCTATTAGTAAAGTATTAAGAGATGCTTATAAAATTGGAGAATTAAATGCAAAAAACATAAGGTGTGGGTCTGTGTACGTACATACCTTTGATCCAACATTATATTCCTGAAATGTTCAGGATATAAACTTGGATACTATATCTTAGAAATGAAAATAATTAAAAAGTGGCAAAATTTTTATATTCAGTTATTCAATATAATGTAAACTTTAATAATTTTGCATTATAATTTTAGACAGAAACCAAAAATGATCCCCATCAATTAACTTTGGCAAGATTAGAATGGGAGCTTGAACAAAGAAAAAGGTAAACTTTTCATAAACTTTATCATAAATAAAAATTATTAATACATAATACAAAAGCATTTAACAATTTTACCAGGTTATCAGAAAAATTGCATAAAACTGAAAGTCAGAAACAAGAATATCAACAAGAAATAGAGAAAAAGAAAGAATGTTTAGAAAATTTACAACCAACATTGAAATCAATTTTAGAAGTAAAACTTAATTTATAAATCTATTATAGTTTTTTATTTTTAATTTATTATTAGAACTATTATTATAATATTTCGTGTTATTAAAATAATTGTCATTGGTAATAGTATCATTACATTTATAATTGCATGCTTGAATATAAAAAAAATTCTTCATTAGAAATTATGAACTTTTGAGTAAAATTCTTAATATTTATTAAATGTGTTAAATCAATCATACAAACTAAAATTCATCATCTTTTTATACATGTTACTTCACATCTAATAATAACACACATTATTATTAGAGTTTCTTCAGATACCATATTAATTTTTCATTCATATTAAACTTCAATTTTGAGATTTTTCAAAAAATGATCTAATGTATGTATGTATATATATCTTTTGTCAGTCTCAAATATTACGTCTAAGCCATTCTTGGTTGTCATATTAGATTGGATTTGTGAGTCATATGCTTCAGATTACACAATGTGAATTTACTGATTACTATAGTCACATTAAAATCTTTACTATTTTATTCATTTAAAGTAATTCTACTGAAAAAGAAATTCTGTTTTCTCTTAGACCACTGATTACCAATAAAGATAAATTTATCTTGTTTAAGAAAATAATAAATGGCCATTTCAGTTGGTCATCTGATTTAATCAACATTCTGTTTTCATTTATATATGTTTTAGACTATGGATGTTTAAAAATACATTGTAAGATAATTTATAATGTAATTCAATATGTTGATAAAAGTCAAAATAAAAGAAATTGTTTTTTCAGTGAAAAGTTTTTGGAGCATGCTTGCATCTATCTTTTTTGACAAATGAATATGTTAGAATTTATACAACCCTAAGACGACATCATTTATTTTAAAATTTTATTTTGGGAAATTTGAATTTATCAAGAAAACTTCTAAAAATGTAGAGAATAAACCATCAAGATAATTTTATATAATGCTTTTTTGCCATTAATTTTGCTTATTTTATTGTGTTTTTTTAATTGTTTATATATTTTGGAAAAATACTATGGAAATACACCTAGAGTTTAATTACTTTTTCAGTCTATGTGATTATATTTATCTACATAACACTATATGATTAGATGTCATTGTTGGTAATTTCTTCAAATAGCATATTAATTTTTCAACCATTGCATAAAGAATTAGGTATACCATTATAAGCAAATCAATTACAACATAAATCTGCAGAATTTCTTCCTCGTCCTCAATAAGGAACATAACTACTAAGTTTGTGCATGTGCTTGTATGCTTTTTCAGTTAAATCTTTTAATCTATAATAATATTTTAATTGTCAATACTCTCAGTAGTAAAGAAAAGAAAAGAAGAGCTTTTTTACATTTAAATATCATTTCTTATATTTATTTATAATTTTGAAAATTTACAAAAAATGTTTTTGTAGTGTAAGGTTTAATACAATATTTAAAATAAATTGTGCATGTAAATATTATATTCCATGCATAAATGATGGTTGTTTTTGTAGTTAAATTTCTTATCATTGTGTGCAAATACACACATTTTATATATAACATAGTTTATATATTTTTCATTATATAATTTTCATGTATTATTATATACAACTATGTACATAATAATTCAATAATCTACATAAAATAATTTTCAAATATTTTTAGATTGCATAGCAATATTTTATTAGTATATAAACAATCCATGAAACATTTCAGTGTTAATAAGATATTCTTAATTTATTCTTAGGCCACTCAACCATTGCATAAAGAATTAGGTATACCATTACAAGCAACTCAATTACAACATAAATCTGCAGAATTTCTTCCTCGTCCTCTTTATGTATTATATGTGCAGGCTTGTGCTTATAAAGAAGCTTGTGGTAAATTTTATTTTTTAAAATTAATTTAATTAGTTGAACATTTTTAAATTCTGGTTTCAATTTATGTATCAGATCAAAATTTGCATATCAACATTGAAGGAAATGTGGAAGAAGCTAAAACATTTCAGACTCAAGCAGAACAAGATGGTAAGAATATAATTACTAAATTTACAATAATATAATTATAACCGCTCATTTTTATAATAGTACACAATTATATATACTGTTTATTAATTTTAAGATGATGATAGTGGAGATTCTGATCAAGAAGAAGCTTCAACAGTAGTGAGTTATCAATTAATTTATTTTATTTTATAAATTTAAATGTAGTAATAACATAGCATCAAAAAATCTTGTAGATAATTGTCTTATATATAAAAAATATTTTAAAATTTTATTTTACTTTTATTATTTAATTTAATAATGATTAAAGAATTCTTTTCGAATCATAAGAATCCAAAACTAATTAATTTTTTTAAAATAAATTTTTAATAAACTATTGCATGTAGCATGTTTAATGATGAATCTTAAACCCTTTATATTTTATTTTATAAAAGCAAATGCAAACTTCATATAAATTTACATTTTGTTAGAAACGACATCGTCGATCTACCATAGACAGAGAAGAAATAACAAAAAATGTTTTGTCTAAACATCCTTTAACTGTTTCAATCACAGTTAAATGCAATAGTAAGTTTTTCTATGAATTGCTAATTCAAATTAAATAAATGATATGATATTCTAATGTGAAATCTAGTTAAAACCACTGCATTATAGATTTAAAAAATATATATTATCCTTACCTTACATTTACCATATACGTCATTCAATGTCTGATTGAAGAATCATTTTGTAACTTGTGTTTTTTTAAATCAGGAATGCTACAGTTTTATGTTAGCATTACTAAATGTTTCATTTTGTTAGACTGAATAAGCTTTTTGGGAATACTGTAGAAACAAGTATTTACATATTTGTTATTTTCTATTTATCTCACAGAGATGGAGTGTATCAGACAGATTTAATGAGGGAGAATTATAGATCTAAATATAGAAATCTATTGTGACATATTTTTTATAATTGTTTAGTATGAAAACAAAAAGTTTTATAAGAGATAACTATTTTGGTTAGGCAGATTAGAAATTATAACATTAAATTATCAATTGTTATATGCAACTTTCAAAAATATAATCAGATTTTTTCTTAAAGTTTTTATATGCATAAGTTTCTGTATTATTAGTATTTTTAGTAAGAAAATCATTAGCAGAAGTTGTTGAAGTAAAATTAATTAACAGCATTTCAGTTTAATTATAAGTTTATTTTGAATCATTTTTGAGGAGAGCATAACAGTTTTGTCTGTGATCAACATTTAAAGCAACCACACTATCACTAAACATGACAGTTTGCAAATATGTACAACTCAGTAAGGCCAATGTATGAGGAAGTCAGAAATTTGATCTATGGGCGGAGATATTCAGGTCAAAGTTTGCCATACAGTCTGGGCTTATTGTCAGTTGTTGTGCAATGTGTCAGTCAAGTTTCCAATTGCTGTCAATTTACATTGACCTCTATGATAATTTGTTATGTTAGATTTTAGATCAGTTAAAATTTTTTTTTTTGTACAATTTTAGTTTTCTATGCCATAGAACTGAGTTTCATTTTCCTAGAAAAAATATAGTGAATTTTAGCATTTCACAAAATAAAAGTTAAATGGGTCAGTATTCATCCTGGCAGCCAGTAATTATCTGTAATATTTGTAATAATATCAGCTTTCAGATATAATGTAAACAAAAGTCAAACAAAATAGTTTTATGTAGTTTAGGGAATCAGGCCTCAGAGTGCCATTTTTCCTCCAAAAAAGTGAGAAAAGTGAGTTGAAATACAGAAATAGTGAGTAAAAAGTGAGTGTAATAGTGACAAAACAAAGTGAAAACATGGAAGGTAAACCAGCAAAATAGCAGCACAATTTTTTTTTTCTTTTTATTCTGTTATGGTTAAATACATTTAAAAAATTTCTGTATATACTGTAATACAGTAGCCACTAGTTATATCGCGGATTTGTATATATCGTGCTTTTTTGGTCCACCAAATTTTAAAAGCACTTGCGTCAATAAATTTTAAATTACCAATTGCCAATGAATTTCTATTTGCTATGAAATACAATGTTTTATTTCTACCATTGTCCTTGAAACTACCACTGAAGGTGAAACAATAAATTCATCAAGAGCTAAATATGCAATACAGATGGATATATCAATTGTCATTTGTTTCCTTTTGCCTTTTGATATTAAATATTGTTTGTTTATTAGTTTTAAGTACCATCTCCTCATTTAGAAGTGTCTGTGAATTTAAAAATTTACCTTTATGTGAATTGAGGATATTGTGTCAATTCACATAAAGGTGTGAAATTTCGAATTCACTGCATAATGTGTAAGGAAAAGATTTCTTTAATTTTGAATGGAAAGTTTTTATACAGTAGTAACTTTATTTTGCTTTTTAGAGAATTTTTACTCTTTGTAATTTTATAAGTTTTGATGGTTCTATTATATGTTCCACAATTATTTTTTTAAATTTTTAATTACAGCATTTATAATTTTTATTGAAAAACATAAAATACACAAATTTTTAATAAGTGATTTATTGTAAAATATAGTACTGTATAATAAAATAGTAACTATACATATATAGTTATGATCCATATCACGTTATAAAAACAAAATAGCAGTTACGATTTTTTTTATCAACAGTATTTATTTTTAAATGTCATTGTTAAAGAAACAATGCTAAGTGGGAGTTGGTGGTATCAATGTTTACATAAACATAAATTAATACGATATAACCAAGAATAAAGTTCAGTATTGAAAAACTAAGCTTATTTTTTACCAAAAACACTTGCTGATGAAAGAATAGAGGATAACAGATTACATATGCTATGCAATTTCTTAGTACAGGCCCAGAATTTTTAGTACTCTGTTATATTGTGCTTTTTCTTTGTCTCCTGACAAGCATGATATAACAAGGAGCTACTGTACTTCCAGTGTACCACGAATACTTAAAAAGTCTTTGACATCTGTAAATAATCAGTAATGAAAAATGATGTTCTTTCATTCTGATTATTCTGGATGTTTTTCACCTTCCTTATTTTTTGGTTCCTCTTGTTTTTGAACACTTAACACTAACAAGCATTACATATGCTACCCATACTTCTTTCATGTTCTTGCTATTAATGCCCTCCAGTTTTTTTTTTTTGTTTGCTGCTCTTAACAAAACTTGGCCTGTTGCATGTATTTCACTTTCTTCTGGTTTAAGCGCTCTTTTGATGCTCTATCAGGAAGAAGTGCCCAGTGTGAAATTTAATTAAAATCCCCGTTCGACATCAGCATTGCCATGAGAGAGGGTCAATGCTGATTTCACTATTTTGGCTACAGTGGGACATCTATCATGATCAGAAACTGTGTATTTTTTAATGCTTTGAGAAATGTAAATATTGATTTCAAATAGTATAAGTAAAATAATGTTTTATTAATGATTTCATAAATAACAAGGAACATTTTCCTGCAGATGAATAAAAATCAACATAGTTACAGCGTTGTTAACCTTTTGGGATGTGTGTGAAAGTTTTTCCCACAAGCAATCACATGTTTTACTTTTTACAACACTTAAAATTTACCAAAAATAAAAAAAAAATTAAAAGATTTGATGTGTAAATATGAATTTACTTTTTTAGTCTCAATTAATGCACACTTATAATCGGCATAAGAGAAGAGATTAAAAAAAAGGATATTTTACAAATAAAGTAATTACACATTTTATGAAAACAATACTTACTATAGGGAATAATTATACTTGTAGTCAATTTAAACATACATTTAGGAATATATAGATGTGATTAAACATAAACAATATGCTATCAAATCATTTATAATCAAAATATTCTATTTAATTCACATTTATGAAAATAAACGTGAATTAAATAGAATAAAGTTATTTTAAAGATAAATAAAGTAAAAATATTCTTGTAAATGACAACTCCATAATCCAATTGTTAGGCTATAACAAGAATAATTAAATGGTCAGAAACAAAATAATTTGTCTAGAGGTAAGAAGTTACACCATTATCTCATGTTAAGTTTAATAATTATAATATATTTTAAATTTAGAAGCGACAGTAGTGTTGTCAGCTTGAGAGATTGGCAGAGTGTGTTTTCTCATACAAAGGGATTTTAGGGATTTTCTTAGAAAACAGCCAAAAACGTAGGAATGCTTAAAATACTTATTTTTAATCTCTGAAATGCAACTCTGAAGAACTAGATTTTGGCTAATAATGACAATTTGGCATGAGTATATAACTTTACTCAATACTGGCTTCTTAATTTGTAATGAGAGGGATTTTTTAAGTGCATGAAAAACTTTTTACATACTTGGAAAAAAGTTTTGTTTCCTATAACCCAGGGGTCGGCAACCTATGGCATGCATGCCATGTCTGGCACACATGACCATTTTCAGTGGCATGTTAAAAATTATTATAATAAAATAATATTGAAATCACAACACAAGGGGTCAGCTACATTTTGCATATGTAATGCGCATACGTTTATGTTTATGTGTGTTCTTATCTATGTCTACTGAGGCCAGACATGTGATAGTTAGCATATTCTGCATGTCTAGATCTGGACAGTTTGCCTATTCCCGCATGCTTGTTATTAATAAGTAATAGAATGGCTCATAAAAGTTAATGTTTGATCTTTTCAAGATATTTGGACTGAAGAATATGAATTTCTACAACAAAAGGGTCGTGCTGTTTGTGCTTTATAATATGAAAGTGTTGTGTATCATACTTCAAGTGTACAAAGACATTATCAAAGCAAACATGAGAAAACGCTGATGAGAAAATTGAAGCAATTAATGTAGCTGTTTCTGGTTAACATCTAAATGATCGGTTTCCATCATTACTGGAAAACAAAATATTATAAAAATAAACTAAAATGTATAAAATATTTTCTTTGATGTACAAATAAACACACAAAGCCATTGTAATAAATTGCACGAACCACAAACCTGCCCTATTCAATGAACTAGAATTCTGAGAGTTCTAATTTCTAAGAACATATAAGTAGAACAAATACCGTATTTACTCTCATATAAGACGATCTCGCATATAGGACGAGGTATGACTTTAAAGATCAAAATAAAAAAAAATTAATTTATTAATACAATTCTAATTTTATATCAAATGCACGTAAATGTACACATTGTCCTGCAAAAATTTCTGGCATTTTAAACTTTAAGGAAAAATCTTGTAAAATTGACATAATTTATTCATGTAAAGCTGGACAATCAGGAACCTCTTTTGCCAATTCTTAACAGTCAAATTCAGTCTCCGTCAATTATATTTACGAGTTTCTTCGAATTCTGATTTCCAAATGATCTTCTGTTTTCACGTGGGAATGGATTAAAACTTATATCAGGCTCCCGTGTGATTTTGGAATTTCAATCTGGAATGCAATTCAAAAGCTTTGCTATTCGTATTGCTATCGTTCTTGTATATTGTCAGGAGTAAAGATCCTTCTTTACTCCTGACAATATACAGGAACGATTCAAATGACCCAGATAAAATACTTTTGTTTTTAAACACCAGAGGGTGAGCATCTGGTAAAAAATGCGAATACATGGTTCACAAAAATTATTGCAAAAACACAAAGAATCCTTCGCTTGCGCGTACAGGACAACCTAGGTTTTTGAAGCAGTGAAAAATGAATAAAAACTTCGTCTTATATGCGAGTAAATATGGTATTTTGAAGTAAAATATCAAAACAAAATTGTAGAATCAGGATGCGGTACAAGTTTGTGAAAATCATTTGGCACAATCCCCCAAAAAGGTTACTGACCCCTGCTATAACCTAAAAAACACTAAGCGGAAGTTGAGGTTTTGAGTCCCAGTCAGGGCAGAGTATTTTCTTCCAGAAAATTCTAGTCCGATAATTCGGCAGATCATTTGGCTTTAAAATTATTTTTGATTGGTCTCACATCTTAATTAAGCATGTGGAAATGACGAAAAAAGTGAGTACAAGTGAGAAAAGTGAGTGACTGAAGCCTGGGGAATATTCTCAGAGAACTAAAAAGAAAAATGATAAAATTTCTTATTGAGGTAGAATACTTTATATTTTTATGGTGAATATGTTGCTATAATGCATAAAATGAGAGTTTAACTTTTATTGTTTTCTGAAGGTTTTTGTCTATGATGCAATTGCTTGATATCTGTAAAAATGTATGGCCATCTGAACTTGGTGTACAAAAAGCAAATTAATGGTATCAAATAAGACAACTACATAATAAAGTCAATGATTGCACTTAACTTTTTCATTATTAGTAAATTTTTGCTTGCACTTTTAGAGTAATTATATATTCGGTTATAATTTAGTTAATATTCCCTTTAAAATAAAATCAGAAATGAAAAAATTTTAGAACTTTTTTTAGCAATCTTATTTGTTAATAAGATAAAACTCAAATAAAATAATCAATGTTTCAATAAACTGTAGAAATTAATTTTATAATATCAATTGTTAAATTGATTAGACTGTTGCTTACAAGATGTTTATATTTCAGTATGTACAGTACAACTTAACCATAGAATCTGGAAATAAACAATAATCTTTGCTGACTTCCATCTCAGAGATAATTTCTGAAAAACAAATAAAATATTTGTATTGTACTATACAATTTATTTTTGTGAATATGTAACAAAACGTTTTATTACAGTTAAAAATAAATATCATCATCATCATATACTAAAACAATCATTTTTTTTCAATTCCTTGATATAAAAAAGAAATAATCATATTACAATGTAAATATTTTTTATTTTTTTCTTTTCAGAAGAGACTTCTATGTGTGTTAATTTCTCTTACTTACTTCATCTTCATATTGTAACTGCTCTTGTAAAGTCTATTACACCACATCTAAGTTCAGGAGTATCAGCTGGGTGAGTTGTTCAACAAATATAGCAATGCATAAGGAATAAATTTTATATTAATATAATTTTGGTTTGTTTCAGTGATCTTTTAAAACCAGATTTACTTCTAAACTGTCTTTTCCCAAATGACTTTGGTAAAGAATCGCCAAATCCAGCCAATCATTACCAATTAAAAAAAATAAGGTAAAACTTGTATAAAGAGAATGTAAAATAGATTTTTTAATATTAATACAAAATAAGTTAAGAATATTCTTCAAAACAGCAACGACCAATTTGAAAGCTTTTTGACACAAAATGGACGACCCTATCATTGGGCTCAACGTATTGCCGGTTTAGAATTTTTACCCGTAACTAATGAAAATTTGCCGTCTTGGGAAGATACGAAAGTTAATTATCAGATCAGTGCGTCTTCTATGGAAATGACGTTACGTTCCATGCACTCTCGACTTCAAGCCAGGATTGCTTTACACGCACAACTCTCATCATTAGGTAAACATCTCGTAAACAGTTTATTTCACTAATGTTTCTATAGAAAAATTTACAACAAATTTATCTTTTCAGAACGTGGAACTATTCCCGTTCCTTCAGATGTTACAGATCTCTTTCCAACAAAAGTTTCTATTATATTTAAAAGCTGGACCTGTAGTACATGGGATGAATTTTTGGTAAACATATAAGTATTTTCTTAGATTGTAAATTAATTGGTTATTATTAAAAATTTTTGTTTAAAAATCAAATTTATATAAGTTTATTATTCATTCAGACTCATCCTAGTTCTGCTGATATCACAGAACTTGGATTAGCAACAGAAGATCATTCGGTCTTTAAAGCAACTGTAGAAAGAGGTTTAGGTAATACATCTCTCTCTTATTTTTATCTCTATATCTTGTATAAATGTAAATGAATTATTTTTAATGTTTTTGTTTAGCAAAGCTTTCAACGTTTGTATTAATACCTCCGGATTATCCTGCTACTTCTTCCCTATTCCTGTTAACAGTCAATTGGAAATCTGAGAGAACTGGAAGAAATGATCCTGCAGTACTAGTAAGCAAAATGCCTTATGAATTAAAAGAAACAGAATGTATATTTAAAATATCACTCTTTCAGGAATTGGAACAAGAAGTTAATGTTTATTGTGTAGAAATGTTACCTGCCAGTGCCAGAAATTACATATTGAGTTGTCAGTTGCAACATCTGCTGGTTAGTTTTGATATATATTTAGAGACAGAATCAGCTAGAGATACAATTGAAGGTCCGAGGGAATTCTCTCAAGGAAAAGTATTGACTAGATCTGCTAGGTTAGTAATAGCATTAATTTTTATTGTTTAAGAAAATTGTATAAACTAGTTTCATCAGCAAAGTTTAGATCAAAATTTATGATTTTGGATACACAACATGCAATTAGTCAAATTTCACATTTGATTCTTTTGTAGAATATTTATATTTAGATCATTAATGATCTAAGAAAAGCTGAGACAGACTTAATTTTATATATATATATATATATATATAAACAGCTACATCAATTATTAATCCCTAAAGTAAATGAGTATTCTTTCAACACCACAAAACTGTTATAAATTATTTACATAAAATTATGCTATTGTAATACTGGAATAATTCAGTATAATAATGACAAATAAATAGTGAAAAAACAAGCATTTTTTATAAATTATTTTTTCCCAAGATTTCAATATAAATTGAAGGAGCAGACAAAGTTAGTAATAAACTATAGGGAAAAATCCTCTTTCTGTCCTGTGGGTATTAAGAGAGTTCATATCCAGGATAGCAGGCTGACACCTTTTCCATCTTGGCTGTCGAAGTCTCAGCTTCAAGTATGAAATATTGAAAAAATTTCTGCCACAGTATCAATATTAATCTGCAGTTAGTAAATTTGGATTTGGTACTTTGACTGACTTGTTAGTCCTATAATATTAAAAACATAAAATCACATAAAGGTTGTGGCACAGTGTTATGAACCCAAAAAAAGTTGAAAAGTACTGTCATAAATCATCAGATTTTTGTATAAGTGATGATAGAAAATATACCATATTATGTGGGTATAGGCTGCAGCCTATACTCAATGAATAATTTTAAAGCAATTTATTATCTCAATTGTCCTTGATTACAGTCCTAAGGTATGTAATGTCTTCATTTGAAACTGACATTGAAGAACAAAAGCAATCAAGTGACACTGGTAGTGACAGTTAGTCTTTATTCTCAGATGATGCTAGATATACTGAATCACTTTGACTTATCCATTACATTGGAAATGGATGTAAATTTTGAAACTTTTAGACACCATTTCTTCTGGGTATTAGCCATAATCCATTCATGCATCTGAAATGGATGGTTTTCCTAGCCACCCAGTCAGTGTCGTCGCAAATGAAAGGCTAGGTGGTGGTTGCAACATTTTAGCCATCCTTCTTGGTATCACAACCATGTCATCTTTTTCACCCTTTCAGTCAGATGACCTCTGAAGCTGTCAACAACCGACATGGACTGCTGACATAAGTGTACCCAGATGCCAAAACCACATTGACTTCTTGTAGAGTTCTTCTGTCATCCAGCCTTTTGAACTCATAGATATACTACTGCCTGAAATATTGGTTTCAGCAGGGTTTTATGCTAAAAAATGACATAAGGCGGCAGCTTGTTTCTGTTAGTGGTGATGCACGGCATTACTGTATAACACTACTTTTCTGCTTCTGCTGTTCACGCCAGAACTTATTTTCACCTGCCTGATTGATATGCAAAGTGAAACTACAGTCAAAGAAGACAGGAGTTTCATCAGAATTACCTATTGTCCCTAAGTCATAGCCATGTTGCTGAAATGTGAGTAGTTTCTCTTTGTAAGCGACAGTAAGCCGCCGTGCCATTGATGTTTGACAAGCTCGCGTCGTCCACGAAACATCTTGCCCAGCTGTAACTTGCCTTAAATTCACTTTTGGGGAATCATTTCACAGATATGCCTCAAAAGATTTGATTCCAGGTTGGGATATTTTGCTAACTTTGTAACATATTTTTTCGTCTACGACAAACCTTTCTTCCTGCTTCTCAATTTCCATTTTCTTGTGCATAATGCATGACTTGCAATTTAAACTCATTCTGACTTGGGTCATCACTTAAACATGGTTAATGCTTATTGTGTGTTAACACCTTTGTTTGTAATTTGTGTTGTCATATTTCTGTATACCTACACTTCTACTCTCATCCCTTGATGGAATTTTGATATTTTTATTTTTTGTTTCAGAAATGGGATCTTGCTTATACAAGCATAAATATGGTCTATGTTAATAGTTATTTAGATACCAATACTGAAAAAACCCACACACTTAATTATTTATAGATATGAGTGCATAGCTAGGCTTGTAAACTAAACTTCTTGCTAAAACAGAATGTGAATTCTCTTAGTAGTATGATGTACTGTACAAAGCAAAGTATTGAGTTGTTTGACCTCAGATATTATTATTCTAATAATTTGTTAATTGCAATATATTTGAAGAAATATTTCAATCACTGTACAATAAGACAAATTTCAGCACTCACAGACTATTTGAATTTTATAAAATTCTAATGATTCAAACTTTGTTGGTGAAACCAATTATAGACTAAATAACAAAAAGATAAGAATATAGTTATTTATTGCAGATTTTTATTTCAGGGGAAGAAGTCGGAGTAAACCGTATAAATATCTTCCAAATTATGGATTATTTACTCACAGATGAATGTATTAAACTAAATAAAACTGATGATTTTATTCTAATATTTTTTTTATATGACATTATTTATATATCAAAAGATACACATCAATGATTAAAATCACTTTTACCTATTTTACATAGAAAAATTTCTGTGGATGGTCTGAACTGTATCCACAAATCAATTCAGTCACCAGATCTGAAGCCCTGTGACTTTTGGCTAAAGAGCTTCATTTATCAAGTTCCCAACCTGTCTTAAAACATAATTTTGGACAATCAGCTTTTATCCTCAACACAGATTAATAAAAGAGCAATATTCACAATTTGTGAGTTAGCATATATGAATTAGATGAGGCACAAAGTTTATTTATTGTTTTAGAAGCACTTTATTGTCTGTATTATGTCAAAGATGATGTGTTTTAAATGCCAAAGATGCATTTCAGCCAACTGCACACAGGTCAGTTGTACCTTGCATCAGAATGCAGTTTTTGGAGCATGGATATGGAGGACACACAGATCATATCATTAATGTAATCATCAATTCCACATTCCACACATATAATTGAAATTACTGCACTGTTTCTTAACTCTTGAAATTCATTAGGAAATGTATGCAATATGTGTATTAAGGGAACAACGGTGCCAAATTTTGTTATAGTGACTGAATTTTGAAGTAAAAGTTTTTCATAAAAATAAAACTGCATGCTCAGGACAGTATGTATACCAAATTTGGCTGAGATTTGCCACCTATTCTTCAAATATGATCACCCTGTATTTGAACAAATTATGCAGCAATTTGTAATTCCACTAAATAAATGAGCCGTTTATTTTGAAAGTGGCCTAAGTCCATTTTTCAAAAAAATCAAGCTAGTTATTTTAATATTTACGTTTTGAAACAAATTGTAAATAATACATTTAAAATCACTAAGATTTTGTAAAACGAAAATTAGCTGGTATATAGAATGATAAAAAAATTTTTATTTTGGAAATGGCTTAAATCCCATTTTGAGAGTTGCAAATGGATATGGAGTATATTATGCAGTAAAATTTTATAAGATAAGAGCTTTGTTTTATTGTTAATGTAGTATTGCTCGATTAACCCAGATAATGATTTATTAAATAAAATAAATTTTTTTTTCTTTCTTGCGAAGACACAATGCAGTCTTTTTGCAAGAAAGAAAAAAAAATTACTTACAGACAATTATACGTTGGCTGAAGAGGGGCATCGGCCCGAAATGCTTTTTACATCGCGCGTTTCGGGCCGATGCCCCTCTTCAGCCAACTTATAATTGTCTGTACGTGTTACAAATACATGTGTACAAATAGCACAGCAGTTATTGGGGGTTGTTACCTCCTAAATGTTGGTGTTAAGAGCTTGTATACCATTAAAGACTGGACCGCACCTCGTTCGAAAGCATAGACAGAGTACGAGTAGTCCAACAGCATGAATCTGAAATTCGTCTACTGGCATGTTATCTGGGAGTTCCCTTGAATAGTGACTAGAGTTGTTTCCGTATACAGATCTCACACGCCGCCGCTTCAACTGCGTAATGCCCAGTGTTTTAAATCTACTGTCACTGCATTGTGTCTTCGCAAGAAAGAAAACATAAAATACGGTTTCCTCAAGATAAAATTAAAATAAATTTTTTATTTTATTGTCAAATACTAGCACTGTTAACGAGTGGACTTATAGGAAAATCTTTAAAGAAGACTAATTTACATTTCTATCGGCTGCGAAGATACTTGCCAAAAATGCAATCTTTTAAGCAAAGTTGAGGCCAAAGTTTTAAATGCAAAAATGTGTACATTGGATATTTGGCACCGCTTTCCTGTAAGCCTAGAAGTTTGACAATGGTGTTTGGAAAGTCAATGGAATCATGCTCGACATTCCAAATGCCACTGTCAAACTTCTAGGCTTACAGGAAAGCGGCACCGAACGTCCGACGTACACGTTTTCGCGTTTAAAACTTCGGCCTCAACCTTGCTAATGATGAAGAAAACACAAACCTTATGGAAGAACATGATGCTCATTTAAGACAGGCAGAATTGGCAAGAAAATCATTAAAAAAGACCAAGATTTGGCATTAAATAATCCTGATCACTATTTTGGTTTTTCTTTTGACTTGCAAAAAGCATGCCTTACCAAAGTTAACTACTTCAGTTGTGTATTACAAGCATAGTTTGTACATTTTAAATCTGGACTTTCACAACTTCCATGACAATAATGTTTACATGTGTGCCTAGGATGAAACTGTCGCATCCAGAGGTTCACAGGAAGTAGCATCATGTATCCTGAAACATCTAAAAAATCTTACGAATGAAAAGCACATTATAGCTTACGGCGACATGTGTCCAGGACAAAACAGAAATATAAAAGTCGCTTTGACGTAGTTAAAAATTGTCCAATCTGCCGAACACAATGTAGATGTCATTGACCATAAAGTTCCTATTATCGGGGCATTCATTTCTACCTGATGATAGAGACTTTCAGATTTTTAGAAATGGCGTTAAGGAAAAACAATTTATTGTTTGTCCCTAAGGAATATTACAAAGACAAAAAAGTGTCCAAAAAATAAGTTCATTTTAAATGAAATGAAATGAGAAGATTTTATTTCAACTAAGCCTCTAGAGAATGCAATTTTTAGAAGGTTAAAAAATAGTGCATCGGGGGAGAGAGAAACTTTAATAATATTCAGTTGACACCATTGTACGAAAAAACAAGGCCAATCGCAATGCTAAAATACAACGGTTTAATGGATCTATTATACTATATACCACCTGTACACCATAATTATTTTAAATCTCTCCTGTATATGAAAATTTGAGAAGAATGAATAATTAGTTGCAAAATATTATTATTTGTAATGTAACATTTCTTAATTTTATAACATAAAATAGTATATATTTCTTTTTATTTCAAAGGAAATTTATTTTTTCCACGGACTTAACTTTTCTAATTGTTAAAAAGGCATATTCCATTAATTTTGAAAGTGGCTTAAGTCCATTTATAGCCATCAAAAACATACCATTTTAGTAAAGTAAAAATAAATAATAACATTCAAAATAGTTTGATTCCATATAAAAATTAGGAGTTATCAGTGATTTAATGATGTATTACTTGGGAAGTGAAAAATAGTTTCATATTTATAATTATTATGTCATATAGTGGAGAGAATATTAAAACATCTTTTGTTTTAAGAATAAATTTATAAGCTTTTAAAAAATTTCAATAAACTATAACAATTGACGATGTAGAAACTTAGAACTTACCTCTTCTTGTAGGCTATTGTCAGAGCCTGATTTTTATTCTCCCTGTACTTAATTTCTGAGAGAACTTAGTTATTAATTTACATAATAACAATTTACAAATATTGTAAAAGGACTTCATCACTTTACCAATATATTAAAACACTTGAAAATATATTTTAATTACAGTAGCCCCTAGTTATATGAGCAATATATCAGATAAATATATTGGTTATCACGCTATCTATTTTATTGGCTAAAGCATTTTTATATTTGGAAAAACCTCTGAAAAAGAAAAGCAATATATCTGAATGAGCAATGTAATAAGGGACTACTATAATAATCTTTTATATAGAAAACTAATTCCAAAATCCATTAGAAAGCATATTCAATTAAAAAATAACAATATAATGATTGTAATTTAGCTATTTACCTATTGATCGTCCTTTAACAAATGTGCTCATTAATAATATCAAACATTTTAAATGAATACCTGTAGCTATCTGATTATCATAACAGTCTGCTGCTACCACTAGTTTTTTTTGTCAAAAGGACACAACTCAGATTTGGCTATAAATTTCATTTACCTAATTTGCCAGAGGCCCACCAGTGGCCGAACGGTTCGGTCGTGGGTTCGCGCCACGCTCGGATGGGCTGGCCACTTGGAGTTTTCCGGGTTTTCTCCATGTTTGTAACACTTGAATAGGGGCGAGTTTCCCTTACAAGACCTCCCGGAAGGCATTTCTCCTCCCGTAACATCGTGCCCTAGAGAAGGCAATGGGAAACCACTCTGGATGTAACTTTCCCTAGATACACTTCGGCACATTACTAACCTACGCCAGATGTTGCCGACATCAGGAATCTGATATGGCGTACAAAGAAGAATTTGCCAGAAAGAAACTATATTTGTAATATAAAACTAAGTCTTTATTTTTAAAATAATAAGAATTTTAAAAACTGAAAAAATTATTTTATGCTATTTCAATTTAGCTAAACTTTTTGAGACCAATTAGCCAAATTAATACAATTTAAATTTGTAGCTTAATTGGATTGGATTTATTTATTTAGCATATGGCTACACATCTAGTTAGTAAAAAGAACAGAAAGCAAAAAAGAACACAAATCATAAATGTAAATATAAATATAAGTCAGAAACATAGTTTAGGACACTTTCAGACACAATCGGGAAGTCACTCTGTTGTCCTGGATAAGATCTTATTGGACAATCTTCCAAAATATGACATATAGTCTCTCTTTCAGCACCGCAATCACAGTGTGGGGATGCAACTTTTCCCCACCTAAAAAGACTCTCCCTACATATCCCACGTTTTGTCTGAATTCTATTTAACATACTCCAAAGATTTCTGGATTGGATATACAGTAGTACAGACTCGTAAATCGGACCCCGGTAATCGGCACGATTTTCAGTCGGACTGTGTCGTGCTGAATCGAACGTTTTTTGATACTAAATTTACTTCTAAAGTATAATTTTCATGTTTTTATATTCTTCAATATATTTATTTTGTTTGTACAAAATGCAGAAATAATTTTTAACGATACGATAGCCTCGATTATTATTATAAAAATTTTCGTTAGGCTTAAAATCGACGAAAATTCAACACAAAGCGACACGCAACGGAGAAAAATTTGAACATCGGACAGGTTAATATATTTTTTCGTACATAATCCGTAATCGGAACAAATCCCTAATCTGAACAACCCCAGTCCCCAATTGATTCCGATTTTCGGTTCACTACTGTATAACTAGGACATCGCACAACTCTGTTGTATCGTGATAGAATTGAAGTGGAGCTGAAAAGAAAGAAGTCATCCCTGCACCAGTTAGGCATAGAAGAGGTGATCATTGTACCTGACAGATGCAGATAGGTGAACTTTGCACTTGCCGACCATAGGAGACACGATCTTTGTACTTGCTGACACAAAGATGCGATGTTTTCATACCTATTTTCTGTTAGGCACACAATGCTGATTTTATTTTTGACCCCTAGGCCTAAATTCTGTTAGGTGCACTCAGTCTCATCAGAGAGCATGGACATTGTCACTTTAATACTTCTACAGTGGGGACCAAGGGGCCCTGGCACCATCCCAAAGTTAAAGGAAAACAACACTAATAAATTTTCCAAACACTTTTCTTAATTAATATAAATAGAAGACACAATATAAAATTCAATTTTTATTACATATCAATTAGCAGTCACATAAAAAAAATGTTTAATGTGAATTCAATAAACTTTTCACCTTATCTATTCAACTCTGCTTCTCCAAGATTAAGTTTTGAGTGCATCACCGTACCTCTGTATATGAAAAATGAAATCATGGACTCCTATGTTTTACATTTAAATGGACCCTTGTTACATTTTTGGATTCCTCATTGCAATTAATGGCAAATGGCAAAGTTTAGTCAAAATCAATCCAACAGATTTTGAGAATGAACACAGTTCTGTAAGTCACATAGAAGAGAAGAGGCTTTCCTAACACTTCACTTCAATTAATACCGGATTGCCAAGTGGTTACTATATATCCATGTATACATTATTCAGCACTGCTTCCAAGTCAGCTGTCAATCTTTAAAACAGTAAGGTGCAAGATTAGCCCTAAAAAACTAGTTAATTATAAACAAAATTGTATAGAATCAAAATGTTACACAAAATATAAATTAATTGCACCTTCTTAAGTTATATTTGTTTTAATACAACATAGAAAGACTTGCAAAGCTTTTCCACTTGCGCAAGTGGAAAATCTTCGGATGTATGGAAATGAAATATCACTTGTGCAATGATATCGTGTATTATTCTAACTTATCTATTAAATATTGTATGAAATAGATTGAAAAAGAAAATATATACTTACAGAATTGGAAGAATTAAAAAGATTTTATTGATACTATATGTATACATTTCATTAAATAATAAGATTACAAATATATTTGATGTTCTGATATTATTTCAAGAAAGAACAATTAAAACAATCATATAGAATTATTACTAATAAGCATTTAATAAATGGCAGGCATAACTTTCAATTCATTTTGATTACAAAATTCTTTTGCATATCTTTTGCTCGATTTTTATGCCGACGTGATTGTCTTTTAAGCACTAACAAAGACGTTTTCACAAAGCATTCGTCTTAACTTAAAAATTTGTTCAAAACACACCTTTGATTCTTTTAAAATTTAAATATTTTCATCAAATTTACACGAAGGAAACAATTTTTAACAATATTATCGGATATAACAACTTTCCAACTGTTTGGCTCGGATGGAAATGTTTAAACTAACGACGGAATGTGCAGTTTGCGGCAGTTTTAGCAGCGATAAAATAAAAAATTGCCACAATTTGACGGATGAAAACAATGCAATGCAAAAGTATTTGTTCTTTTTTTTTTTTAGGTAGAAGAATTTATAAAAATGTTTTAAACCAAAATGTTCTATATCTGAAAAAAGCTGTCTTTTGACAATTAGAATTTTGTTGTATAATTTTTTTTTATATGTATAAAAATAGTAATATGATAAGATTTCATTGTTATGATTGCAATTAACGTATAATGAGCAAGACAAGGGATTATTATTATTTGAAAATGCTACATTTAGTAATATTACTTTGTGAATAAAATGAAACATAAAAAATGTTAATAAATAGATAAGTTACACTGTTGCAATAAATTGTTTTAATTTGTGTTAATGGCAGTTTTATTTCATCTGATAATGATTTTATAATTTAATTTAATTGTAAATATATTAAAACAACAACAATAACTCGATATTTAATTAAAGATATAAAACTATCATCAACAAAGTTTTTGATTTTGATTATATGGAGTCATACACCATTTATAATTGTTAAAAAAAACCCATTTCCAATTAATAATGAAGATAATTTGTTCATTGGAAAGATAAAAATACAAGAAGGATGATCCGGCCACTGTAGTTATTCGGCCAAATTAATCAATGCACCTTTGACTTTTTTAGCTAACATTTTTAACTGGTTACTGGTTCTACAAAACAATAAAAATTCTTGGAATAATGTTTCATTCTAATTATACACACTGATGCTCAGTAAGAATTTGGGCAATACCCTCCCCTCTAGCTGCCGCACCACCAAGCGTCAGTGTGTATAGAAGATATGTTGACGACATCTTCATTCTAATTAAAAAGTTTTTTCTAATTGGGTCAAAAACATCATCGAAGTAAATGTTAATTCTCTTAATTTAAGAAAATAATATTAAATATACACTAATGTAACTAAACAGTAGGAAACTTATTACAATTCTGCTTTGAAACAATCAGTATAATTTATTTCCAGTTATTACGATCTTTTCCGATGCTTGATGACACAAAAGATAACAGAGTGTCGGAACAAAAATATTTAAATGCTTATTAACTGATATGTATTCTCTTACTGCATGTAAATTATAAGATTACCCAAACTATGTTTGTATTTATTATAAATTTACAAATTTTTAAGAAATGTTTATATTTATTCACTGACTAAATCAGATTTAGTTCTATATTTTAAAGTTTTTTCCAGTTTAAAGATCCGAAAATTTCCATAAATCATATTTATAACTGATAAATTTGAAACGCTTTGAAAAAATACACGATATTGCTTATTGTCAGAGAGAGTGAACCAAAAACGAGATTGTTGTCCACAAAAATACGTAGAAACACTTGAAAATTCAACAAATGTGATACATTTTTGTCGTATAAAAATTCATAAAGTTACAGATAATATATATTTCGAGAAGTAAAAATGCTTGCAAATGAATTTCCTTCTAATCAAAGATAATACTAATTAAAATGTTACTCACGAAAAACCCGTAACCAGTGCGTAACATACAATATCAGTCACTACGAACATTTTCAAAACCCCTCCTGGGTTCTTCTTCGGGTTAAAAAATTGACTGGAACGATTTTTAAAGATGAAAAAAGGAACCAAATCACGTGCCGAACAGCATCGAACGTGGAAATTTTACGTGTGGCCGAATATTAATTTTAAAAATTTATACCGAAAAAAAATTGAATTCTGTTCCATATGCTATTATTTTTCGTCCATATTTATATATTTTAATCTATGACAAAAAATAAGGACAAATTTTTATATTGAGTAAGTTCAAGTAACCTACTTAGTATAAAAATATATAGAATTTGCATTTATTAAAAAATACTGTTATTCAATTTGCTGGCAGTCTTTGATTTCAATGTCCCGTAGATATTCTACATCATTTTTATTTAAAGAGAACGAATTTATAATTATAGTTATTACGTGAAATAATTCTTTACAAATTGCAAAATTTTGATAAATTGTGTTTTAAATTTAACAGATTTTTATCGTAACTGATACAAAGACTTTAAATATCATTATGAGACTGTTATAATGATTTTTTTACGTGAAATAGACTTTCTAAAAATTGACAAATGCTTCAGCTGTTACCAAATTTTCAACATTATTATTAATACTGTGATAAATTTTGTTGTAACTTCATCTTCCAAAATGACTTACACTAGCTGTAATGGACATTGAAATTCGTTATCAGCATTATGGTAAAGAATTTTCGGTTAATGTTACCCTAGGTATACAAAATGGTGGTTCGTCTCCGATTCCAGCAATCAGAAGACAGGGAACGGTGGGGACGCACGTTATAACCTAACCTAACCTATTCTAATAATTTGGTTGCTAATAATTATGGTGATTTATTAGAATAGGTTAGGTTAGAACGTGCGTCCCCACTGTTCCCTGTCTTCTGATTGCTGGAATAGGAGACGAGCTGCCATTTTGTATACCTAGGGTAACATTAACCGAATTTTCATTATATAATTTTATATTAATCCAAAATATCAGTTTATTTGTATACAAAACAGAAATACAAAATTTCCGAATAATTTTCCTGTAAGCAATAAATGATAAGTTTTGTTATATAACTATTAATGATTCACTTTTCATTTAATAATTCAGTAATATCACAGGATTGTGTAACAGAAAGAATAAGTGTGCTGTTTTCTATTGAATAAATGAACCAAAACAGCAAAAAAAAATAATGAAAACAAACTTACAAAATGCTTTTCTAACTGCACGCTTCAAGAATATAAACATTCAACATTAATTAGTAAATAATGAATTAACAGATATTTATTGAAAGACAGAATAAAAGGTTTCAAATCAATAATGAATAATAATTCCCTAGTAAAAATTGCTCATTAATTTATAAATATTTTTCTCAAATATTATTTATTTTAATTATTTTGATTGATATTATAATTTTACTTCCATATGCAGAGAAGTTGTATGTGATAATATAACTAGATTTAAAACATTTTGTATGAGCATAGAAAAATAATTGTTTTTTTTCAAGTATTTTAGACATAGAACATATTGGTTTAGCTTCTGAAAACAGAATAATTGGACATTTTGTATTATAGATGCACATCTGATTATTTACACTGGAATATGAACTATTACATCATCAAGATTTTAAAAGATAAAAGTTAATAATAGCTTATGATTTGAGATCTGAGAAAAGATCTATCAAGGCACTAAATAAAGTAAACATTTTAACAATTCAACATTGAAAATGGACATGAATATAATTCAAATGTTGCTAATCTTTCTGTTTCACATCTTATATTCTGTTCTCTTATTATCAAATAAATCAATTTTATTACCAAAAATGCAGTGGCATGCCGTCCTTGGAAGCGGTGGAAGCGCCGCTTCCCTTGTATTTTCTAAAAAATGAAAATAATCGCACAATATGTATTTATATTTGAACCTATCTTATTACAAATTTCTATACTACATGTGAAAAAAACAATAAGATTGCTATTGTATATTCAAATATAAATTCGTTTATGGATATTCCCAATGGAAGCGCAATATTGTCGAATATGGGACAACTTCCACGGTGAAAATATTTGAATGGTGTAAAGCAGCCAGATTATAGGCATTCGCGCATGCGCTTTACAGAGCACCCAACCCTCACGTGATTTAGCTGGTGGAAGCTATACACCAAAATATCGTATAATGTTTCCAATGATTCTAACCAGGATCGGTTCTGGGCTATTAGCCACCTGCCTGCTAGATATTTGGCTGCCCTCACCCCATCATGTGAATCTCTAGTAGATTTATAATTTTCTTTAAAAGTATATTCATACAATTGAAGAATATTTTGTACCAGGTATGTATATTCACCACACATTTTATTTCACCGAGTAAGTTTTTATAATTTTATTTTTAATTTTAGCCCTTTTATCATGGCTAGCGACTCAGAATGTAATTGCGATATTAAAAAGTTTTGGCTCAAGACCATATAATGAAAAAGAAAACATTACTAAAAGAGAAAGACCAATGCATAGATTCAACACTTCAACAAAAAAATTTGTTCAGCATTTTCACAATAAAATTTATGAAGACATAAAATGGCTCTGTAGATGCATAAAAATGCAAAAATTGTTTTGTTGGCCTTTCTTACTATTTTCAAATGAAAGTAGTGTGTGGAATAAGAATGGCTTTGACAATTTGAATAATTTTAGTAAAGCTGGCAAAAGACACGAAAATCGTAAATGTCAAATCAATTCTTTTGATAAAATTGAAGCAATTTGGAAATCAAAGCAGAATAGAATTTAACATTAGTAAATAATATAAAATAAATACTGAAAATTATAACGAGATATATTATACCTATTAGCCATAACTATCTAAATTAATAGTTTAAATAAAATTGCCAGGACAAATAAAAAAAAAAAATATTCCTTTAGACTATACATACGACGACGAGTTGAAGTCCATTCATCCATATTCATCCTGGCAATTTTATTTAATGTAATTATTAATTTTATTGTTGTGCCACCGATAGAGGATTATTTTAACTTTTTTACATTTTATGGCGGACAAGTAGCCTACAATAAAAGGTTGACTCCGCCGATGGAATCGTTATTACCTCAAACAGTGTGTGAAAGGACTGAATGGACTTCGACTCATCTTTGTATGTATAGTCTAAAGAAATATTTTTTTCTGTAAATTAATAGATGTTATATGTTTTTTATCAAAGCAAGAATTGGCATTTAGAAGGCATAGGGAATCTATTGAATCTAATAATGGAGGTAATTATATTGAACTTGTTTATTTATTAAGTACGTCAAATAATCTATTAAAAATACATTTAGAGAAGTCTACGGTTTTTACTGGCTTATCGAACAAACGAATACGAATAACTCTAGACCATCATTGATGCAATTAACCGATTGCCCCTGGAAGTCTGCTTCTTATAGAAACACAGCTTCCCTCTCATCAAAAGTCACGGCACACCACTGCAAAAATTAATATCGGATGTATGGAAATAATCTACAATAAATAATCTTTTAGAACTTTAAAAGATTTAAAAAAAAAACTTGGATATAAAAAATATATGTATATACATATGCAAACACACACACACACACACACAGAAACAACTTTCTTCTTATCATTTTATAAACAATATGGAAATTTTTAAGGATTGCACTAACTGTTAAGATTTTATCACATAAATGATTATCACAGAATTATGTCTATAATAAATAAATGGTGGTAATATATTTGCAAAACTTCAGCACCAAAAAAGTAAATTTTCAAATATAACCATTACCTGTTTATAGTTGAACTAGATATTTATATGAGCAATCACAATGTTCGTAACATATTAATATTAAAAAAAAATCTAAAAAACATACTACTAATAATCTATAAAGATAGAGAAATATTATAATACTGTTATAGTTAATGGCAGAGTAATTTACATAATCTTTATTCATTTGATTTTCTCATTGCATTTATCATGGAACGAAATATTGATCCTTCCTGAGATAAAAGATTTGTTGGAGTATCAAATTCCACAACCTATAAAAATTTTTTAAATTTAATGTAATGCATTCTATAATAGAGTAAATAATCGTATTTGAAAGCCTTACTTTTCCAGAATCCATAACAATTACTTTATCACTGGACCAAATAGTGTTAAGTCTGTGTGCAATAGTTATAACTGTACATGCTTGAAACATTTCTTTGATCGTTGCCTGAATCAAATGATCTGTCTCTATATCCACTGATGCAGTGGCTTCGTCCAGCATTAAAATCTTTCAAAATAAAAAAAAAAGAGCTTTTATTACTATTACAAATTCATTTCACATCTTTTTAAAATTATAAGAAAAACAAAACATACTTTATTCTTCCTTAAAAGAGCTCTGGCTAAACATAGAAGCTGTCTTTCACCTATTGAAAAGTTTTCACCATTTTTCTCCACTGTAGCTTCCAACTGTTTTTCTTCTTGACTGATCTAGGTATAAATATATAAAATTATGATTAATGTTTAGACTGTCAAATGGCTAGAGACAGATAAGAATTTATTTTTATACTTTATACTTAAGATGTGCTCTGTCCAACACTTCCCATAATTGATTGTCTGTATGTTCTGAAAAAGGATCCAAGTTATACCTGAAAAAACAAATTGAATTTAGTAAGAGTTTGCAAGTTTTTCCCTTAAATAAGAAAAATTATCCTACAAAATTAAATTGTAAAAAATTATAGACTTAAGTTCAAAATCTTAGTTTAATAAACATCTACTGTGATTTGTGAATTTAATAAGCATTATTAACATGCTGTAAAATTACTGATAATTCTTGTTTCTTATATCTACGTCGCATTACTCAAAACTAATTTTATAACAGTTCTTTGTTAAACAAAAAATAATTTTTATCTGATTACTATTTTATCTGTTAACACAGCTCTGAAATCATTCATTCTCAACTATATTTTGCTTATATGTATGATCATACTTTTTACTTTGACACAGTGGGGTAGCTATGGTTCTCCGGGCCCAGTGAGGAACAAGATTTGCGGGCCCCCCAAAAAAAATTTTTTTGGCAGGAGTGTCCTTTTTCCGTAATGGTAATCGGGAACATCCAAACGAAAACAAGTAATTTTTTCTATAAATTTCGGCTTTTGAATTTATTTATTCCATTAAAAACATTGCATTTAGATGTTCAATTTCTTTTGTTTGATGAATGATGCATTAGGTATTTTTTTGTTTTGTTTATGTAAATGGACTAAAATATTTTTGTGTAGTGGTTTATATAGTGTATAACTAGATTACAGTTCAGTTGCTGGTTTTCCTGTGTTACAGGGGCTTCAACTTGAGCATCCACATGCCAAATTTTGTTTTGTTCTGATTGCCACAAAAAATTTTTCGGGTTTTTCTTTTCTTGTGATTTTGGGACCCAGTGCGGACCGCACCTACTGCACCCCCTAGCTACGCCACTGTTTTGACAGATTATTTCTCAATATTTTAATAGGGTGTTATCTCTTGGTAATGTCAGAATCCTCTTCCTATTTTCTATTTTCATCCTAACAATATTATGTCTCATCTTTATGCACATTTATTCTTAACTTGTTTCATCATTTTATTTACAAAAAAGCAAGATTAATTTATGATGTTGAAATCATCCTATATTTAAGTTTCTAAATATTTTTAAAATCTTTGTAAAAAATTTATAGCATACAGCTTAATTAGTTTTTATTGTTGTTATTATTCTGAAGGCATTTTGTACATTTTGAGATAGCCTTTCTTTCTATACAAGCATTACCAGATATACAAGCACTACCATTAAAGCCAGATGAGGTTTATTGAGTTGTTTATATACAGTATATATATACCGTATTTTACGGACTATAAGACGCACCTGAATTTTGGAGGCAATTTTTCGAAGAAAAAAGTGCGTCTTATAGTCCATAAAATACGGTATATATATACTGTATGTATATACACACACACACACACATATATATATATATATATGTGTGTGTGTGTGTGTGTGTGTGTGTGTGTGTGTGTGTGTGTGTCTGTATACAGTTTATGCATTTATAAAAAATGAATGAATAAGTAAATAAATACATTAATTTTCCAAAAATCCATTTTATTATTTTCATAATACTGCTTATATTACATACCTGATAATATCACACAGATTAATATGAACAATATTATAAAATGGAATAATTTCAAGCTTATACATTTACACTAACCCTAGACATATTTATTGGTGCAATGTCCAATTGAGTAAAAGATAATGAAAGAAAATATTATTTATTAATTATAATACTGAATATAATTTTAAGTAAAGATTTCATAGCAAAAAATAAATAATTAAAATGGTTTAATACTTGTTTTATTTGAAAAATAAAGCAAGTATTAAAAGTTGTCTGAATTTGTCCTATATACTAACAAAGAATGTATCAATAATACAATTTTATAATATAAACAATATAAGATAATGTTTTTAGTATATATTTATATACTTAAGAATTATCTATCTTAAGTCATTTGCAATACAAATATTTTTAATTAAATTTTAAATGCTAGTATTAGATTTTAAAGTTACCTGACAGTTCCTTCAAATAATACTGGATCTTGAGGTATGACTGCTAAAGAGGAGCGTAACTGTTTCAATCCTAAATTTTTTATATCTATACCATCAATATGTATACTTCCAGAATTTAATTCAACTAGTCTCAATAAAGATGACAACAATGATGATTTCCCTAAAATATAAAATACCTTTTGAACAAACTGAAAAACTTTATATGGAGAAACATTTGATATTTACTTGACAGATAAGGCAACACAACACAAAAGTGATCTACCAAGAAGGGTGCCTTCCAGGAAGATTTTCAAGTGGAAAAGTGGCCCCTATTTAGGTGTTAGACAGTGAAGAAAACACAGAAAACTCAACACAGCCATCTATTGGTCAGATACAAACCCAGGACCAATTACCATTGTTCAATGGTTTTATCCGTGAGCCTCAAGAGAAATATTAAATATATAGATATTATATACATTTACGTACATACATATGCACATACCCGCTCCAGTCCGACCTACAACTCCTATTTTTTGTCCAGCTTCTATTTTAAAATTAATGTTTTCCAATACTAATGGAAGATCTTCTCTGTATCGAAGACAAACATTTTTAAATTCAATTCTTCCCATTTGAGGCCAAGTACATGGGGCAGTGCAATGTACATTATATTCAGGAGCTTCTTCAGCTATTTCCTAAAAACGTCATTCAAATATATTATTTTAAAAAAATCTAGCTTAAAATATAATTAAAAATATTATTACCAAACAATAAGAAGAAATTCTTTCCATAGAAGTAAATCTTGCAAGTAACTCAGATTTCATTCTCATCACGTAGGGCAGAAAAGTGCAAACCTAAGATAAACATTTGCCATTAACGACATAGTAAAAATTTTTTTAAAATATACAGTAATTAAAAATATGTTTTCTATTGAACCTTTAAAACTATGAGATTTTATTTCAAATTAATTTATCGTCATCTACATCAGGTAAAAATGGAGACTAAGAAGACACATTTGTTAGGCTGTCAGTAGTATATTTTTAGTGAAATTTAAAATATTTGGTATGATAAAAAGCACCTATAGCTATAAGTTGAAAATTTTTTATTTTGTATGTTCCATATAATGCAGTAGCAATGAAAATAAAACATAAAAATACAAAGTGTTATATACACATTTTAACATATATTTATTATAATATGACAAGTGTTTAACATCAAATAAAAGCTACTTGAAGCTATGATTTTCAACTAAACTATGTTCTAATTATATAAATTTTAAAATTGTATTTAAAGATTAAAAAAAAACAGCTTTTTATTTATTTTAAAAACTCTCTAGTCAACACATTGAAAAAATTAGTTAATTAACCAATTCTAGGAGAAAGAAAAGCAAATTACTGAACAACTTTTAGATTTCTTTTTAGTGTAAACAGTCAATTTTCCATAAATTGTTTATAAAAGCAACAACAAGATTAAAATAATAGTATTATCAATTTTATTACTTAGCGATTAAGAACTTGGAGTGTGACTGGAGGGTCGGTACCTCCTTGGTACCTTGTCAGGACTGACATCACCGTGTCCCAGGTGACAAGGAAGCCGAGATAGCATGTTAATTCGGCCATGCAAGCAGCCGCATACACAGGTGATCTGGTTCAGGATGGAGATGAGATGAGAGACAGCGAACCGGAAGTGAATCACTTGGATACCAGGTTAACAACCAATAACGATTTAATTTCAACAGAAAGGAATACATGATACAATACAATAGACCTATCGGGATAGATATACAGTTTAACCTGATTATAACGTCATCGGATGTAATGACAACCCTAATATAACGTCAAATTTTTATCGGTCCCACGATTTTACTATACTAGATAATGTTAAAAAACCCACTTGTAATGACATAAAACCCTGTTTTAATGTCATATTTGAAGCACTCTCAAATTTACAAAATTAAATTACATATTTTATTTAACAAAGAAAAACTACGTGTTCAGTCCTAGGGTCAGAGTTCACTTCCTAGAATGACTGTGGGTGGTGCTTTCTCCATCTGACTTCAGTGGGGTGAAATTTGCCACTGTTAAATGATGTGACAATTGGTTATTACATACTCATTTTTAAATTACTTTATGCTAAATTGTTAAATATTCTATTGTTTTTAATATAATATATTATATCAAATAGTTTATAAAGAAATAATTGAATTATTTTTAATTGGCATACATAAATTTAACCTTTTGTTGCCTTTTGATTCAACATTATTCTCAAAACCGGAAGTTCTGCCATTATTGAAACTTAAGACAAATAGAAACGATAATAAATTATTACTATCATAATAGATACAGTATACTGCATTACCATTAAGAAATAATTTTACGATAATACATACGAAATTAAATTAGAATAGAGTTTATAATAGATTCTTAAACACACTTGGTACTTTTTATGGGACTGAAATTATGACCCAGCAGATAACGACACATGGTTATAATGCCGAAAAATTGCCGGTCCCGTGGATGACATTATAAATGGGTTAAACTGTATATAGATTTAGCCTATCAAACTAGCAGTTGCAAGAGAGAGCGTTTACATGAGGTTCGCATGGCGATAAACACCTGTCCAGTTGTAGTCTTCCTGTCGGAGAGGATGAGAACAGTTCTGGACACCGGGTTTGAAGATGAGGTTATTCCAATTTGGCAATGATAAGATATTCTGTTCGGAGGCACGACAGATTCGGGTCAGAGTAATATAATCTGTTTCAGAGGCAACAAAATTAACGTTATCTGGTGAGTGACCAGTGACGACTAAAAACGGTGGTTCGAACCCCACACAAACTATACAAATTGTGTTGATGATGACTCTCTCACTTGTCATCACCTCCTTCCTTTTATTAGGGGGCTTCTTTTAGGTTTTTCCGATGACTTTGCTAAAATTTTAGTACATCGGGGCCAATAGTTAAAATTTCACTCGTAGGTTCTGGGTGACACATTGAATGTGTCACCCAGAACCTTTGTTGGAGGTGACACATTCAATGTGTCACCTCCAACAAAGAAACAAGTCCTTGGGAAACAGTTTTAATTGTCTTTCACTAAATTTTTCCATTTTGTCTTCCTCTAAATTTTTTGTAGAAAAACAAACATCAAACAAAAGGGCCCTACACCACATTCGGCTCTCACAGGAATATGTAATGAAAGTTACACTATATACTACACTTGTTTATTACCTTAAAAATTAGATAATTAAATTTTTAAAAATCTGAAAAATAATGATCCATACCGAACTTGGATCTATGAATTTTATATGCAAACCAAATTATAAATTTAATTACATCAAATATAATTGATAACTTTTGATATATTATTCAAAAGCAAAAATCACCACATACGTTAATTTAACTTAATTTTTTTTAAAACTGTCTGAATTTTAATATTTAAAATGGTTTCATCTATAAACATGCAATTACAAAATGTTTTAGAATAATCAATTTTAAAAGAATGTTGATATTTTATAGCTAATATAGTATGAAAAATTAAAGTAACTGTCATACTAAAAGATGAAAATCTAAAAGTTTTTAAAAATTAAACTTTGAGAGGCAGTTTGAAGTGCATTAGAACATCTGTACAATATAATATGCAGTATATTAAAAAATCTTATATTATTAAAATAAAAGTTACCTGAAAAAGTGCAGCAAGAACTAAACCTGCAGATCCTGCAGATGTATGATCTTTCATAAAAACAACAGTTAATGCTGCAGCGCCCATAACAGAAATTCCGACAATTTCCATTCGAAACGTAAACCATCGATTGGCCAGATAAAATATTAAGTGAGACAAAGAATGCTGATTTATAAAAGAATAAAACCTGTCAAAATATTAATTTGTATATTTCACAATATCACCTTGTAAACATACAAAAAAAGAGATTAGTTTTACCAAATTATAAAAAAAGAAAATCATTTACCTTTCTATAAACCATGATTCACAGTTATATGATCTAATTATAGAGAGCCCTTGGAGAGTAGTGGTCAAATGAACAATGACAGTTGATCGTAAAATATTATCGAGCCGTTTAAATTCCTGTACTCCAGTATTTAACCACCAGTCCAAAAGTACAAATAAAGAAATAGCCAGCAATAGTGCAATTATAAACATGTGATAGATTGCCACTGATATAACAAATTGTAAGAAAATGAACAACAGGCTCTGAATTACTAATTCCAACAAGAATGGAATATGAACATCCACTACAGAAAAAATAAAAATAAATTAATTAACTTGTTAAAAATACTTCAGACAAATTGTATGCAATGCAATTCATACATAAAATAACATTTACTGAATTTTAAATTAAAAGAAACATTCCGAATTTATAAACTATTTTAAAATATAAAATACAAGTAATTCATTTAAATAACATTTAATATAATTGTTATGTAACAGTCATCTGCCATGAATTATATGTAAATATAGTTTAGTTATAGTTATTATTTGTAGACATTTCTGGAATGTTCTCTGTTTTTACTTTTTCTTGCTAGTTTATTGCTTACAGGGAATGAACCCAGTGGAAATTGTAGGGGAGCTGTAAAAAATGGGTGGATGGAAGAATGGGGACATTCTTTTTCTCTTGAAGGTGCTTGAGTGTGCAGAAGGAAAGCTCAATAAGAAGACAACTAAGTCATGGTGACTCCAAAGTATAGCAAAGATCAAGACAATGGAATCACAAAAAGAAAGGAAATTCAATGACATGATGGAGGATTGCTGACATTGCACTATCCCCATTTTATGTTTATAAAGACAATGATCTTGCCTTCATTCATTATTTTGGGCTTATGGCTATCTCTCTGACAATGAACCTTCTAATTTCTCCTCCTTTCTCATATTTCCATCTTCTTTAGTTTTAAGTAGTTTTGTAGGGATTGCAAAAACGCGTAAAAATGGTGAATAATTATAGAGTTCCAAAGTCGGGCAATTTCGAAGAGCAACTCAGGTCAGGAACAAGTGTTGGTGATGTAAACCAGACACGAAAGAAACTTTCCTAAAACTTATCTTGAAACAAACACGACACAATAATGAATGATTGAGGGGATGTCAACCGAAAGAGAGGGAGCTTTGTCCAGATGCTTATGTACGAGTGTCAGAAACGGGAAACAAAGAGGGGTAAATGGCCACAGAGACGTCTGGCAGACCACTTGGGGACAAAATGTCAGAGAGAGGGCCATAACAGCGGAAAATACGAGCACGAACTTCAAAGGCTCTGTCAACACCTCTCGGAACTCTCCCGACCCAGATCGGTTTCGGGTTTCGCATAGAAACAAAGAAATGACCAATCAGGGTAAGGGAGAGGATGAACAGGACAATCAAAAGGGTGAGATTCGGGGGGGAAAATCTTATAAAACTCCCGAGTTGCAAGGTCAAGGAATTTGCTCCTCCGGTCATTCTTGGAAAAAGTGCGGCTGTTCTCCTCTGGACCAGTGTCACCTCACGGATGCCAGGACCTACGTTTGCCAGCTGACCACACCATCCAAGCCTCCTGTCCAGTGCAGCAGACCTTTAGCCATCCAAGCCCCAGGCACGTATTTTCGAAACACGGACTGCAGCCAACCACGGACAACCCAAAACCATTGTCACCAAGTTGATCTAGATCGCATTGTGTAACAGTATTATGCAAGTTAACTTAGTTGTTAGAATAAACGGTTTTGTGTAAGACATTTGTCATCTTTGTCTCCTACCGCCACCACCCACATACGATTTCAACCCTAGGTTTTCCTGATGCGTGATTAACTGTTTTCCCCTGGAAATCGGCGACCTTACAGTTTTAACATAGGTTTTAAGATTGAAAGCTTATGCATTAAACATTTGTCACAATTATTAAAATTGTGTAACAGAAATCATAAAATAGATTTGTGTTTTTATATGACAATATTTTTGTTTCTTCAGCATGTGCTGAAAAAACAAAGTAAATAGGAAGACACGGTTTCAAATTTATTAAGTGACAATATTTGTTGAATTCACTTGAAAATCCGAACATATAAAATATCTCACAGTTACATGTATATGCCTTTAAAAAAAGACAAAAATTCACCATAACACAAAACTTATATAATAATTCTGTTATTAAAGTGATATACTGTAATGATAATCATACTTGATGCTAAAATTGTAAAAGCAATAAAAAGCACTGTCTTTCAGCATTACACTACTTTAATCCAAACAAAATAGATATGCAAGTAATTTCAACACTGCATTAATGTCATCTTCAGACAGGATAACATATTGTAACAGAGGAAGAGAAACTTTAAATTTTACATTCCTTATAATTAACTTGGCCAATAGGACAGAGAGAGAAAAGCCCATAGATACACCTTGTTTTTGCAGGTAAAATTGGTTGTTCAAACAGAAATAATAATGACCAAACAAACAATTTTGGGTCAATTAAATCTTTTATCTGATAAAAGTTGCCATACAAGTAAAATTTTCAAATTTAGAAAATTTTAATAAAAATATATTAGCTGGGACATAAACATACTTCAGAAAAAAGTCATAAAAGAATTCTTCTTTGGACATACCTGTATAAGTGTCTTTCATCCGTTGTCCCTTTGTATGCCTTTAGGATTAACAATTTCACCGGTGGAGATGACCTTTCTTTTGGGGCTACTATTCCCTGCCTCAATATGTAAAACATTAAAAAAGTTCCCTCTGGCAGCAGCTTGCACACTTTTAAAAAATAATATATTTAATAAAAATATTTAAATAGAAAAATATAACTTTTTCTAAAGTACGTTTATGACCCCACTAATATATTTTAATTAAACATATTATATTTTTTAAAGTGTGCAAGCCACCACCAGAAGGAACATTTTTTAACATTTTACATATCGAGGCAGAGAGAATAGTAACCTCAAAAGAAAGGTCATCTCCGCCAGTGAAATTGTTAATCCTAGAGGCGTATGAAGAGACAACAGATGAAGGACACTTATACAGTTATGTCCAAAGAAAAATTCTTTTGTAAATGTTTTCTAAAGATACAAAATTTCATTTGTCCTGGCAATTTTTTATCAAATGTATTTATTATTTTTTTAATTGCTGTTGCCAGAATGATGTTTTTTACGTTTTACATATTGAGGCAAACAAGTAGCCTCAAATGAAAAGTTGACTCCACTATGGAACTGTTAATTTCCTCATGTGCATGCAAAAGGACAAAGTGAGAAGACACTTTTATGTACAGGGTGTACAGAAACTCGCTGTGTACTTTTCTAATCTAATTTAATTGTCCCAAAACTGTTTGTTTGGTCATTATTTCAATAAGAAATAATTGTGCTTTTACTGCTGATATGCTATAAATTATCAGGAATATCTGACATTTCAAAAACATATGAATGACGGGAATCACAATAATTAGAAAACAAAAAATAACTTGAATTAATATGCTCAAATTTATAAACTAAAGAGGAATAGCACCTGAAATAGTCATTTTACAATAAAAGTAAATTTCACTGTAACAAAATAAAAACTGTTGTTTTGTTGCATATTAGAATAATTTGAATAAAATAATTTAAATTAAATTAAAATTAAAGTTAATAAAGATATGCAATTTACAGATAATAAACAAAAAAAAGGCATTACTTTCATCAATATCTTTAGAAAATCTGTTTAATATTCTTCCTGAGGGTGATGTTTCAAAAAAACTAATTGGAGATCTCATAATTCTTTGCAGCATTTGCTCATGAAGTTTACTGGCAGCTCTCAGAACAATCTAAAAAGTAATAATATTTTCTTGTATATTACAGTAATAGTTAAATAAAATGTTAATATAGAATACATTTCAGTTTTATATTTTTACAATTGCTTAGCATTATATCTTCATAAATTACTTACAAAAATTGTGTAGAAATTAAAATAAACAATTTATTAACACAAACTTCTAGTACGTCTAATGTAATGCTAGATTCAAAACTACCAGTGAAATTAATATTAATTTTACTTATTTTAGATGTTTAAGTACTGTATTTATAAAAAATAATAAATAATTCTCAGGGAGATAAGGTGTTGTGGAAATTAATTAATACCCAGCTAGATGCTTCTTAAGTATTAAGTAAAATGACTTGTTTATTAGAAAATGGTTTTTGTTAAGAATTACAAAACATTTATTTAAATGTTTTGTAATTCTTAACAAAAATTAAGTCTAATTACTGTATTTTTATTAAATGAAATATTTGTTGCACTTCAAATTCGCTGTTATTTTGTCATATTTACGAGCACCAAAGTCAAAGTTCATCTTCTTGGTCCGACATGTAAACTCAGGCCATCCAAGGCTTACATTGATTATTTCTTATCTTCACAATGTGTTTATTTTACAAAATTTCTTTCTCCAGTGAAAAACATTTAAACAACACAGTGAGAAATTTGGACCTCAAATGGAGCCTCATGCACACTTTCATATCCAAGCTTTCAGCCAGATTTCAATAAAACAAGAGATGTTGGATATCAACCATAAAGTGGACATTCAAGAGTCACCACACCTCAACAGGACTACTATTTGATTTCAGCAGTGCATTGTGACAGAAAAATATCTGGTAGGTAGTTCTCTGCAGAGCTGTTACAGCCACCACTTTCTTGACAAATTTCTACAGGAAACTTGACGCAAAAGGTCTTCTTTCTGGTTGTCCAAAACATTGTGTTCCATTAACTCCCGTAAAAAGATATTAGTTTATGGTAGTGGTATCATGGCTTGGAGTAGCAACAAGCTTAATGGCTGCACTGAGCTCTATGTTCTTGTAAGGGATGCTATTGCAAGAAGTTAGAGAGACAAGGTTTAGGAATCCCATATGAGACTTTACAGATGCTGAGGGTGAGATTTCATTTTCATGAACAATAATGCTTGGGCATACAGATTGTACTCATCAATGACTTTTTTGACAGTAAAGATATTCATTGCATAGAATAGTCAAAATCTTTGGACCTAAATCTTATATAGAATATGTAGGATAAACTTTGCTCTCAACTGAGTCAATAAAGGCCATGAGACACTAGGCAATTTCTTGCTTGAGAGACATGTCTCTGAACAACAAAAACTTGTTGATGTTCAGCAATGTTTGGGCACATGAAGAGACAAATTGTCAAAGTCATACAATCAACAATTTTTACCTGGTAATCCTAAATCTTCATTAACAGCGTGAAAGCATGTTTCTTTGAGTACCTTGTCATGATATTCTTTAATAATGTGGTTATAAATTGGTTCATACAACAGAATTAATAAAATGAAATGTCGTATCCTATCAACTGTCCATGACCAACTATCGTCCATTTTTATTTTTGTGTTGTAAACAAGAGCTGTACTCATGTGATAAATCTACATGTGCTTATTGGTTACAGCAAGTGACAGGACACTTTTTGTCTCCTGTCACTTGCTGGATCAAAGCAATTTGGCTTCCTGATAACCACTCCCTCACTGCCTGGGGGACACATTTTTCTATTGCCTGATGACATGTCTCTTACAAAAATTGCTTAGTCTGTCACAGCCTTAAACAACATTACAATAAATATGAGCAACCACTATACAGAATGTGTGCAAGAGACAACCATATATCATATGAATCATTTTCTGTACAAAAGGGTCTATGATAATGTTTAATATTTTCCTTGTTTTTGTTAAAGATATAGAATTCTGATGTGAACAAATATAAATTAAATATGACACAGAGAACAATATTATGAGCTTTTTATATTAAAGAGTACTTTTGTCTACTTTATTTTAGGGTTCTTCATTTACAAGATATTTGAAAAGAATAATCTGCAGCAGAGGTATTTAACCTTTTAGCTTCCTCAGATCACATTTGAAGAAAGAAAAAATTGTCTTGGGTTGCACAAACTATAAAACTACATGTAAAGATGACACGAGTAGATTTGCCATTCCACGCCAAAACAAACGATGAAATAATTTATGTAGCCAAGTCAAATTTTTGTATCCCAAAAAGTAGCCAATGCACTAAATGATCTTTTGGGTGCAAAACTAAAACATGGGCAGCCTATTTTGGTACAATGTAGCCAAATCTTTTCATTTGAGGTACAGTACAAGATATGCATATAATTTATGGTGGCAGCCATCTTAACTTCTGTCTTCAGTATTTGCGAAACTCATGCACTAGTAGTACAGTACTAACTTAAGATGGAAATAGCTTAACTGTCTTTTAACATAGAAGCTTTACTAGGAAACATGCCCAATATATATTTTTAAAAACTCTTTATGAGTGTATACTAAAGGCATCTTGTAATACTTATTAAAAAAAAATTGTCATAAGACCATGCAAATTTCAAAAAATTAAAAAACAAGTACATAAAGATCTCAATGTTTTAATGAAGTTTACAATTTTATTTTGGGCTGCATTCATCACAGCATTGAGCTGCATGCAGCCTGCAAGCCATGGGTTGAAAAGTCGTGGTCTACAGGGTAATAGAACAAACTTTAAAAACATTCAAGAGATTTTTTTAATACAATGTTTGAAAAAATAATGAAAAATGAAATTCCTTAAAACCAAACCTTCCAGTAGAGTTATTAAACTCCATCAAAAGTTACCTTTTTCTAATTCAAGGTACACAAATCAGACAAGCCTCTTTTCTCACTGCTAAATAAACATACAAATCCAACTTCAAATAATTCTGAAGATTTTTCTGGTGAAGTGCTTCCTCAAACATGCCAGATGGTCAGAGAAAACTACACATACAAAATATACTATGACTATGCCATAATCCCTGATAAAACAATCTATCAGAACAGACCAGACATTACATTCATTGACAAACAAGACAAAATTATACACATCACAGACTTAGCTGTACCAAACATCTACAACATACAAAATTTGTATGTTAAAAAAATTAGCAAATATTCAGAACTTGCCCATGAAATAAAACATCTAAGGGGAATGGATGACATGTATTGTGCTGGTAATCCTTTCTTACATGGGCCTCAGACCATAAACACTACACAAGTCTTAAAACACTAGGACTTCACAATAGCACATACATTGCTCGACAGAAGACTGCCAGACTAAACATATATCACGTAGGAAGGAAATTCTTAAGCAGAGATACATACATGAACAGCACATAAACATTTGGTTTTGGTAGTTATGCCATAACTTCTGGCATTGCACTAGACACTGCTTCACATACCTTGTAGAATATACTCCACTAATACAATAATAAAAATAATAACAACAAATGTGCTAAAAAAATTAAATAGATTTTAACATGGATGATATGTGCAGTATATTTGATATTTAAAAAGCTGTTGAGTCAATACGAATTTGGCAATGAGACCAGTGTGGCTCCTGGCAAGAATAATTGCAATATGCATGTAGAGTAAATAAGTGAAATAAATTAACTGACATTAAAAAGTCATTATTATTAATTTTACTAAGAAAGTTGTATATAAACTCTATAATATCCAACAATACAAGTTCAAAAGTTAATTGTTTAGCTCTTATTTACTTTAGAGAACTAACAAACCATTAATTAAAATCATCAGTTATCTTCTAAATAGTTCTCAGAGAGTCATTATATAGAAAAGGGTAAAATTATTGGAAATTCTTTAGCTTTTAAGATACAAGTTTAAATAGAAGTGTCTAATGTTATCAATTAAAATATGGATTGACTTACAGAAAATAAAGGCCAATTAAAGATCAAGCATAATATAAAAGCTTTTGGCAGTTTATGGATAATCGGGTTGCAATTTGAAAAAATTTTAGACCTAAAAACTCCCACTGTCATCTGTTGTCTGTTCTTCCTTCCATAATTTCTGTTGGTATGTAGTTAATTGGGCCTCCTTTACCTGCACTTTCATGTTATCTTATTTCATGTTATTTCAATTCAAAACTTTCCCTGAAAGCATTTAATAGATGACTGGCACGACTCTATTGATAACAGGAAAAGTATGATGTACAGGGGCAAGACATTACTAACTTGAAATGGACTGCACACATTTAAGATTAAATTAAAAAAATGATTAAAAATTGCAGCCTGGCATTGTGACGATGTCACAATAAATAATTGTTTGTTCATAATAAATAGGAATATGTATAGCATGAAAAAGATTTTTCATTATTTTTAAAAATGCTCTTAGTAAGTTTAAGCAAAGGAAAAGCTGTTAAACGAGGTAGTAATTGCAATTTAAAACTGACAGATAACCTGCAATGGCACATGTCCCACACTCCCTTTCAATCTGGCAGAGATAACCCATGGATTATTCATAGGAATTTACCATAATTATGTAAGCTTAGAGCAGCTAATATTTATTGTTTGACTGATGTTAAATCTATTTGCATATTACTATTTATATTTATATAAAAATGTAATAGTGTTCTATAGCAATAAAATAAATTAAATATTTTCATAAAAACTTACCTTTGCACAAAAGATTCCTTTTATTATTCCAAGAATTAATACAACAACAACAGACAAAGCATAGATTAACTGAAAATGATGTTCTTCTAAATGTACTGCATTATCATCTTTAAATTCAGAATTGTTGGACTGTAATGAAGGCAGAGACTCATTAAATGTAAAATTTTGTTTCCAATTTTTAGGAGAGCTCCGAAACTGAAATTGAAAGATTTTATTTTACAATAAAAAGTTATCATTTATAATTTGAGTTACTATGAAAAAACTATTACTTACTGTATCCATCCAATATCTCAACCAAACAAAACTAAATAACAGAGAAGAAACAAAAGCTAGGAAAAGAAATAATAATAATCCAACAACAAAAGGACCTCCTGAAGATCTTATATAATGACGATAGGATTTCCAAGAAACAGCACCTCTACCCATATCTTCAGCAATGACAAGTTTGTCTGTATCAAAATTATCATCTATGCAGAAAAATATATTCTTTCAATTATTTTGATTTTTCATATATGTAATGATTATTGTTATTTAAATTAATTATATTAGTAATATATGATTTCAGTCAATTTTTTCTATAATAATTTAAGAAAGAAATATTTCAATTTTTATTTCTAAATTACAACAAAAATAAATAAATATATATTTCAGAATAAAACTGCTTTTTACATAAAAGAGTACCAAATTTATTGTAATAAAATCTAACAATCTTAATAGAAAATCATAAATTTATGGCATAATTTCAAATACAAATACATCAAGCAAAAATGATCTAATAACAAAATATAATTTCTAAATAATTCTTAAGAAAATTTTGTGTTTTATATTGTTGATTACCACAGAATGTTAAATTTGGGCTGAGTTTCCAATTTTCAAAAAGTTTACTGGGCCTCTGTATTCTGACTCTTTCTAATATATATAGAAAACATATTTTATAAGGATATATTTAGAATATTTCTAACTATAAATTAGAAAATATTAATTGCTTACAATATATATGTCAGATCATGCTGTCTTTTTCATAGTGTATAAATAACACGAAGGTGTGTGAAACTAGTAAGTTTTTATTTTCTTAACACGAAGTTGAGTTTTCACGACAATTATGTATTAGTCTATTCCATGAATTTTCTTCACAATCCTACCATCAGTAGACAATCAAAAATACAGTCAAGAGGAGCAATAACAGGAGAAGTTCCTCAAATTTTCGTGTCACATATAAGCTTTCTCCTAATTGTTGAGTCAATTGGAGCAGAGTCCATTAACTTTTATAATTCTTCCCTTGCACACTCCCAACATCACTGGTTGCCTTCGTGTTCTTCCCATAATGGCACCAAAAATAAAAGAAAGTCCTTCTCTCAACCACAAGTTAATATATACCACCTCCTACTCCCCTGCCCCTCCGGGCAATAACAGGCAATGGAACATTCTAGAAGCTTATAAACAAAGGCTTTGTAACTGACAATATAATTTTTATATACGAAAATGACAAGCGATTGTCACATTATTGCTGTGATAATTAGTCCCTCTTTGGCAACTATTTTGTACATTTTTGTGTGTCTGTATCAGTTTTTAGTGAAATACATAATGTTATAGAGTTGTCTAAAGAATATATTCAGGCATATTATACTATATAAATATAAAGGAGGAAATAATGCAACTGTTGCAACTCAAAATATACAAAAAGTTCATGGAAACATTGTTATTAGTGTAGGCCAATATATATAATGGTTCACAAAATTTTCTTCTTGAAATTAGGATTTAAAATATGAGCAAAATTCAGAAATCTAAGCTATAGTCAAGCCATGAATCTTTAATAGTTATTATAAAACACAGAAGAAAAATCTAGCAATAACAATTGAAGAATTAGCCATAACACTCTAGTCAAGTCACTTGACCATCCACTTGACAGTTAAAAAGCATTGAAAAAACAGTCAAACTGGGAAACTCATTTTTATAGTTGCATGGTTTTTTCCATGGTTTTGTTAATTTCCATTAACAAAATCATCATAAAAAATCAGTATGTGTTTCCTTTTTTTGATTGAGCCATTCTAAACTGAAGAAAAAAAGTGAATACTAAGCCACAAACAAGTATTAATTAAGTACTGTAGACATTGGCTAGTCCAGGAAATGAGCTCAATCTCAACCAAAACAAGATTACATCTACAAAAGATTTTAGTGTCTGTTTGGTGAGATATGAGAGAATGATACACTGAGTTTTTACTTCCAGATTACTAATGAAAACAATTAAATTGAATTGACTGGTTAAACTACTGTTGAGTTTCTGATATATGTAGACACTCAGACTATGATTTATGACTGACAAATCACAGATCATGTAAACAATTGTGTCATATTGCAATACAAATGGCAGACAATCATAACAGCAGAAGGAAATATGCTATACTGAAGCTGTACTTAGAATTCTCCATAGTATATAAAATCTGAGTGATCAACTCTCCATTCCTTGTCATTGGATATTATAGATAATAAAATTACTTTTTATTTAAGTTTTTTTTTTTTTTTGAGTTTATTTTATCATTTATTATTAACCTGGCACTATTTGTGGTTGGATTTGTAATGCTTATACTTGAGGGTGAGGGCTGCATTCACTCTACATATTTTTGTATTCTTAATGAGAAATTTTACTTATTTCAGAAAGTTTTGTTATGAGTAATACACATTTTAATATTTTCCTTACTTTATTTCAGTTAGAATACATTATAAGTAATTTCAATATAGAAACAGAAAATTGAGAAAAATTCAGGAATCTAATCAGATCAATAAGATCAATAAAAACAGAAATTTGATATCTGAAATTATAGTTAAACTTAATTATAATTATAATTTCTATTTAAGTTCTGAATCTGTTTAGTCTGAATTTTTAAAATGGCATTGTTTGCAGATTTTTATCACTTGGTATCTGCAGATTGATGCAGTAGTCTACATGTTATACTCTTAGATGCTGTTTTCCTATTCTTCTTTTTTGGGGAATATGCACTTTTTATTGATACTGATGCCTGTGATGGATCTAGTTTCTTTCTCAACACTTCCAGGATTTTCATATGGAGATCCTAACTCTCATTGTTTGTGAGGAAAGAGCCTACATTTTCTTTTTGAAACTCCTCATCAAACCATTTCAGAAATATTTATTATGTTTTACGATAGTACATATATACAGTAGAGCCCCACTAGTCTGAACTAATTGGGAACAAGCCTTGTTCGGATTAGCCGAATAATTGAAATAATGCAAAAGCAAGCAGTAAAACAGGTCTGGTTTATATAGATCCAACACCATCAATGATCTCAGTGCCCCACTCTTTATTTCATCTGACTTGCACTCAATAAAGGGCACAAATAGTTAACAAAAACAAGTATTGTAACTTTATGCTTTAGGAACAACATCCCAGCACTTCACTCACAGACTGCATGTTTATGAGGTGGTTGCGAAACATAGCATCTTCTAGCTGACTTTCATCGATTCGTGAAAAGAAACAAACAGACTTTGTTATTTCTGAAAAATGACTTTCGTTCCTGTTTTTGTGTATAAGTACTGTATAGATCTGCCATTTTAATAGGCATGTCAAACACTGATTTATTAATTTTGTACAGTATTAATACAGTACTACAATAAAACAATTCATTTTGTGGAATTCTAAATGTTTTTGTAGCATTAATACCATTTAAATTTAACTGGTAAATACAAAAAAAAACGTATATTTTGTGAGCTAAAAAAATTTTTATCCACCAACTGAAACATGTTTGGATTAGGTGGACATTCAGATTAGCAGTGTTCAGACGCTACTGTACAATATCACTTTGCAATTAGAATTGTATCACCCAGAATGTGAAAAAAAAGACACAGGATTACTCATGAATGAGAGCTGAGCTAACAAAAACAGTATTAAGTGTTAGTGATGACTATTATTTACGATTCTGGTATATTGTTGAAGGGGGTACTTGGAAAGGAAAATAGACAAGAGTTTGTCCACAAAACTTCCAAGAAGCCCAAGTTACAAGTGCTTGAATATGAAAGGTGAGTGCAGCACTCACCCTCAACTAACAGTGGGTTAAGTCATCATTACTATATATTTTATGATTATTATATAAAAATAGAACGAAAATAAATTAATATAATTTTTAAAAATTTACATTTGATAGTTTTGTATATAACCCAAATATGAAATTTATGGAATTTCCATTCCATTTTTTCATTTTACTTATTTTAGAATTATATCTACAACAAAGTGTAATAGAAAAACATTTTAATGTTTGAGATAGCACTTTCTAAACTGCATATCAATAAGTGCCAGGCTTTCAACAGCTGTTCTGAAGACACAAGATATATGGTAAGGTGGATTATGCAATGATTTTATTTTCATTTTAGCAATTTTCTGTAAGATATATGCCATTGCAGGTTATACATACAAAAATGTGATAATGAGTAGATGGTCTTTACTCATTGTGAGATCCCGGGGGGAGGTAAGAGGAAGGCTTATTTCACTTTCCGGTGACAGGTCGAGGGCCCGCTCACTTGTCTAGGATGGCTGTTACGTTGATGGCGCATTAAGCGTTATGCGAGTGGAGGAGGAGGACGGATGGGGTCAACAATAAGGCGAACCTGACAGTCAAGAAAGACACCATTTTATAACAAAACAAGATTTATTAAAATCGAAACGAACAAAACTACACTTCTACCCTTATATACAAAAGGGGGACCGGAGAAAGAGAGTTTACAAATATTCGTTCATACCTTTATAAATTCCGTAATAGACAGAGTCTGGTGAATGTCCCAGTAGGTAAATATTCACTCAGAAGTGATAATAATCTTCGGGATGATGGAGAGTCAGTTAATTGGGCGGTGGAGAGCCCCTTGGGGGGGAAGGAAGCATCTTTTATAGATTCTTGATGAGAAAATCGGTCACGTGATCGACAGTGAATTACAATTAGGGACATAGGTGTTCTCGGGATTCAAAACAAAATGACAAATTCAGACGCCAACTGTAAATTATCATGCAAGTTGATCTACATGCTGCAAGGGAACAATGGCTTATTGACAGTTAGGGGACAATTGTTGCCAGTCAAGGGTCAACATTTTCTTGGTTATGGAATGTTGTCAATTAAGCCGTTGTATAAGAGGAGTGAAATAATTTAGAAATTTAGATTCTTAACTTCCAGATTTCACACTCATTATCACATTTTTGTACAATTCTATAGGTGTTAATTTATTAAAAATTTACTGTAACTTAACCTAACCTACACAGTTTTACAAAAGTTACAGTAACTTTCGTAAAAAAGTGTACGAGTTAGGTTAGGTTACATTTATTAATTCTTAATCTCCTACAGATATAAAAATCAATAAGCTATTAATTAATGTAAGAAATTACTAAGATAAATTTATTACTTTCTTATTTATTTCTATTTTTAGATTTGTGTTTATCATTAAATTAACACGTTCAGACAGATTATTTATTTTTTCCTTTATTTATTGCTTTAGTTATCATTTTTAAATTTCTAGTTAATTCTACTATTAATTAAACAATAGTAGTTTGATAAATAAATTCCGTAACTTAATTTTTAAAATAATTACTAAATATTTAATAAATTAACTTATTAAAAATTTGCTATGAATGATAATTATGTTCATTATATTAAAAAGAGAAAATTGTATTCTATTTTTACTAACCTGTTTTATCATCGTTAGCAACATTATCCTTCTGACCCGATTCTTTAGCTGTTTAATAATTGTCAAAATTATAAAATGTAATCAATGTTAAATTTTAGAATATTTAATATAATTTTTTAATTATTACTTAATATAATATTTATATATTAATGACTACTGTAACATATTTGCTTATGTTAATTATTATATTAATTATTTAAATTAAAAATAAGAAATCATGTTTCTGAATACAAATGGAATTAAAAGTACTTCAAAAATATTAAAGTTAACATTGTAAAGTAATTCTTGTTGCTACAAGACAGGTTAGTTTTATCTAAAAAGGACTGAGGTTAATTATCTAAGAAGAATTTTATTAAATCAAAAAAAAGAGAAATTTTTCCATCATAACGAATGAAATTTTTGATACCACAAATGTATACAGAGTGAGTAAAAAAAGGCATAAAATCCTTAAACATTCATAAAAAATAGAAGAATTATCAGAATTAAATGTGGTTTGTGTGGTAAGTATTGTTAACATTTTTGTCAATGGAAAAAATTAGTTCCAAAAATTATCAATAGGTGGCATTGACATACAAAATACAGTAGAGCGTCGTTTATCCGAATCAATTGGAGACTGTGGTTGTTCGAATAACCGATTATGTACGAAAAATATATTAACCTATCCGATGTTGTAATTTTTCTCTGTTGCGTGTCGCTTTGCGTCGAATTTTCATTGATTTTAAGCCTAACAAAAATTTTTATAATAATAATTGGGGCTATTGTATCGTTAAAAATTATTTCTTTATTTTGTACAAACAAAATAAACATATTGAAAAATATAAAAACAAAAAAATTATACTTTAGAAGTTAATCTAGTATCAAAAACGTTCGATTCAGCACGACACAGCCCGACTGGAACCCTTTCGATTAACCGACGTTTCGGTTGACCAGCTTTTGGACAAACGACGCTCTACTGTAAATTCAAATGACAATGACAACAGATATGACTTTCAATGTGTTTATTAGACAAGTGTTCAACTCCACCAGAAGATATAACACAATTTAGCCAAGTAACAATGCCCAAACCTGTAGAGTGCAGCATTTCCAGATGGATGTTGTCTCATGACAAATAGCATTTTTCAATTCCAACAATGTGGAAGGACCTAATGAAAACACTTGAGAATTTAAATACCCTCATAATCAGAAATCACATTGAAAGTCATTTTCATTGTCATCTGCATGTCTACTTGTTGTCTTTTGTATGTCAATGCTACATATCAGTGATTTTTGGAACTATTTTTTTCTTGCAAACTACCCTTCCATGCTCCCATATAAACCACATTTCATTCTGATAATTCTTCCATTTTTTTTGTTAATGCTTAAAGTTTTTGTGGACTTTTGCCTAACCTGTTGTTATGTTGTCTGTAAGCTGTAAGTTACTACAATTGTTTCGTGTTTAATAAACACATTATAAAAAGGATGTTAAAACAAAAATTCACACAATGGCAAAAATATAATTTTAAAAATGCTTTACATAAACAAGTTTTTGATTAAGTAAAAATATAGTTTATAAAAAAAATATTTATAACAATTTTCCAATAATAAAAATCACACTCCAAAACAAATTATCAATCAATCAATCAATACTTTATTAATATACACGTATATACATCATATAGTTTAGTACAGTATTAGTTAGTATTAACAATAGAGAACAATTTCTCTGTTTAGGGGGAGTTTTACAAATTATTTAAGAAAAATATAACTGGAAATAGTAAGTTTAAATTTAAAAATATAGATTACAAATTAGTTCTTATTTTGTTTAAACATCAATTATGTTTACAAATGTAGTGAGTTATCTGCTTTCCCATGACAGCAGATAATTGCACAGACATTAATTTTGATTTGACAAATAGTATCGTTCTGAAACTTTTACAAAATAATTGTAAATTTTATATAAATCCGTTTTATTAAGATTTGATTTAAATTCCAGTTCTGAATTTGTTTGACATATTTGGTTTATATTATAGTAATTGCGTAGTTTTAGAAGATCTTTACAGCTTTGAATTAAGTGGAGTAGTGAAAATTCTTTAGATTTGCATAAAGGACAATAGTTTCTCGTTAGGTCAATATATTTATTATTAATAAACACAGAATATTATTTAAGCGGAGTTGAATTATTAGACGCTTCACATTAAGATTTATTGGTAGAAACATATAAAGTTGTAAGGATGGAATTTGCAATAATTTAATATACCATGAATGCTAACTGCTTTGATATAATGAATCTTGATCTCTTTTTATTGCTTGTGAAATTGCAGAATCTATCAGAAGGGAGTAACCAACTTTCCAATCATTGATATTATCATTGAACAATAGTATTGATGTACCAGAACTATTTAAAATATGATTTAATTTGTATTGCCATAGTTGTTTGAATTTTTGGTCTTTACTATGAATAATATTTTGATGGTGAAGATATGTTATTGTACTATCGTTTTTAAATTTAATTCTATAGTAAAATTTAATAATACGTTTTAAAACAAAGGGAAAAAACCAAATTCTATTTACTTCATGTCTCACAGCGTAACCTGGAGTTGTTCTCTCCAATTGAAATAGTTTGCGTAAATAATAAACATGAAGCATTTCTAATTTATAAATATAATCTAAACACCATATTGGGCTTGCATAATATATTATTGGAACAATTGTTGTGTTAAATAGTTTAATGTGAATTTTCAAGTTTGTAGTTTTTAACCTAGAACATAGAAATAACAAATTATCAATAGCTTGTTTTGCTTTTATTTTTATTTTATTAAAATGTGCCCTAAAGGATAAATTCCACTCAAACCTGACTCCCAAATAATCTATTTCATTTACCGTATGTAGAAGGATATTTTCATGGTATATTTTAGTATTACTTTCAGATATCTTACAGTTGTTACGAAATATAATTATTTTCGTTTTGGAAGGATTTATTGTTAAATATAATGATTGTAGAAATTTATTAAGTTGATTTATTTTCCTTTGTAGTGAAATTTTTGTTGGAGCCAGGAGCACGAGGTCGTCCGCAAAAAGAATATAATGATAAGTTCTATTTCCTATTGTAATTCCATCGGTTAGTTCAGTAAATAGACGATCGATACCAATAAGATAGAAATTAAATAAATATGGAGATAAGGGATCACCTTGGAGGACTCCACGAAGTAAATGTAAATTTTGAAAAATATTGTTGTCTTGTTTTATCTTAATAATATAATTTAGATATAATTTTGAAATTACTGAAGTAAATTGAGTACTTGCACCACTGGATTTAAGATTGTGTATCAATAAAGGCACATATATTGAATCAAATGCTTTTTGGATGTCGATAAAGGCAGCATATATTTTCCTATGTTTTTTTAAAAGATAGAGTTGAATTATCATTAATAAAGTAAAAATTGCAAGTTCGGTTCCTTTATTAGTAGTAAATGCATATTGAAATTCAGCTTCCAGTCCCATTGTTCTAGTCCATAACTTAAATTTATTTGCAAGAAGTGAAGTAAAACATTTTCTCATTACTGGTAGTAATGCTATTGGTCTATAGTTGCTGGGAGAGAACGGATCACCCTTTTTATATATCATTGTTATAATGGCTGAATTCCAGGATTCAGGAAAATACGCAGATTTGTACATACTATTAAACAAATGTAGTATTATTATTCTAGAACTAGTTGATAACATTTTTAAGAAATCGATAGGAATATTATCACATCCTGGTGTTGTCTTGCTTTTTGATTTTCTAATAACATCCTCCAACTCAGTTATTGTAAATTCAGAATCCAGGATATCATCATAAACTTTTATGCTTGTGTTTAACGGTATTTCCATATTAATTTGTGGAAATCTATTATAAAATTGTTTCCAGGTATTAAAGTCTATTGTAGCAGTATTCCCATTTAGGTATGATTTGGGCCGAAATCTTCGTATTGTATTCCAGAATATGCTGCTGTTATTATTATTTTTAATTGAATTTTGTTCTATTTTCCGAAAATAATTTAATTTTTTAGTTTTAAGATTATTATACATTCATTTAGTTTTTTTTATAACTGTTGAGGTTAAATACTGTTGAATTTTTCCTGAATTTTTTCAATGTTGCTTGTTTTGTTAATTTCATTTTATAGCAATCTGAATCAAACCATCCTTGCTTAGGTCTAGTATTTTTATTTATACATTTGTATTCGTTTAATATAGTTATTATTAAATTATATATTTTTTCACTATTAGCAATTGTAATTTCTGGAATTGCTTTAAGTCGATTGTCAATCTCCCTCCGATATTTTGAGAATTTATATTTTATTTTTGAAGTATTTATATTTTGCTTATTAGTTCCTTTTGTTGAGGATATTCGAAATTTGGTTATTGTGGGAAAATGATCTGATGCATCCATTAATGTTGTCGTAAATTCCGTACAATAATCCAGAAGTAGTTCAGAACATATTGTAAAGTCAATTGTTGATTTCCCCAAATGAGTTAAACAAGTATATTCCGCAGGAAAATCAGGTTTAATACGATCATTCAATATATAGAGTTTATTTTCTTTTATGAAGTTTAGCAGCTTTTTCCCCAAATTATTAACCTGTTTATCCTTTGATACTCGATTGTTACTAATTAAATGATTTGGTCCCTTATATCTGGAATCCATTTCGTCACCAATTCGAGAATTAAAATCACCCAATATAATAATATATGGAGTTATATAGAACCATGATTCTATAACTTGAAAGATTTCATTTAGAGTATTTACATCCCCGGGAGGAATATAAGTTAGTAATATCATCATTATTTGATTATTCTTATTTAATTCTTTGTTTCCAATTATTGTGATGAGAAGTAATATATAGTTTCTTGATTTTTTAACTTGAATTATTTTACAGTATTCCCTTTCCATCAATAAACACAAGCTGCCGCTTGGTCTTACGGGGCCAACTGGTTTACTTGCAATTGAAGATTCAATTAAAAATTTATTCAAGAAATTTGTAGTATAAAATTTTTCCATTGTTATCCAAGTTTCCGTTATACCAATAATAGCCGGCCTATATCTAATATGCAAAGAATTGATAATTAAAGTTTTGTTTTTTAGACCTTGACAATTCCAATTTAATATATCAAAGGAGCAATCATTATTAGGTTTATTCAAACTTTGGGTTTGTGTTTGATTTGTGTTATATCAACTTCCCAAAACTATCGTTTTACGGTAAGGTAAAAAGTATCAGCATATACCAAACTTTTCAGATTAATGTTAAGTAATTTTCTCAGGTCCTGATATTAAGATATCATTATGTAGTTTAGCCTGTGCATTCTGTTTCTGTATTTCGTGTAACACTGGAAGTAGATTTTTTCGTCTTATTCTTGTATTTTTATTAAGATCTGGGGATATTTGAGAATCTCTCCAATCTTCTAACTGATTTTGCATTTTTTTCCGAATAAAAGCAGAAAAGATTCGATTACGAAGTTGAGTATTTTTAAAAATTACTTTAGTAGTAATTTTTGGTGATTTTGTTAACTGAATCACATCTAAAATGTCCTCTTGAACTATATCACAAATTTCCAATAAGGAGGTAATGAAGTTATAAATTACTTCTTTAGAAACAGGTTTCAAATTAGGATAGTTATATATTATAATATTACTACGATTATTGTCATTAACTAAAGAATCTAGTCTATAATACGTAAAGTCCTTCTCATTTTGCATAATGTTTATTTGTTGTCGTAAATTCGTAATTTGTTCTTCCAATTCTGCCTGTTTTTCCTTAGCTTCGTTCAAATTTTCATGAATTAAATTTATTTCCTCCTTAAAGTCTTTTATTTGCTTAAAAAGCTTATCATTAGATGTTTTTATTAGGTTAGATATCTTATTCCATAAAATGGCAGATGAAGTGTCCAATAACTCATCCGGATTATTTAGTAAAGAATCAAGTACATTTGGCTCACCTGAATCATCTTGAGTATTGCGTTGGTCTGATATTTCATTAGTTTTCTTAGCCTCCATATTCGTGTCTTGTAGATTTTTATCCGGTTGTAATTTATAGTCAGTAATTAATCGGGAACTTGTTGTAATATCGTCATTACGTTTACCTGCTGATTTGGTTCTGGTGAGCGGTGGTCTTTCACGTTTAACTGGAGAACGTTGCATTGCCGTTAGTATTAAACTTATTGTTAATTTTATAGTCCTATAGTTATTAGTTCCTTTTCAAAATCAAATTTGATTAAATTAATTATTTAACTCAAAAAATTTATCACAGATGAAGTGAGAAAAAATTTTCACCAGCAGCATCAAGAGACAAATACGCCCCCTTTCTCCAAAACAAATTATTTCTTACATGATAAATGATAAAAATGTAATATATAATTAACTAATTGTCTTATAATCAATTCTAATGGTTTTAAAATAAAAATAATGTCTTGAAGTTGTTGAATTTTAACAAGCAGTTTTTCACTAATAGAATACAGAAACATTTCATAGTTTTATAATTTCTAATGTTAAATTTAATATTTAGTAATTTGATGGATTTAAATTAAAAATTATTTTTTAATGTATGTTGTTATTTTTATTTCTTAAAATCATTACTGATATCAATAAATACAGTTAATGTTTATTATATAAACGTCTACTAGAACATATCGTATTAGTATGATTTACTATACTGGTGTCCAGGTTCTGCAAATTGAGGAAACTTATTTAGAAAAAACAATCTTTATTGTTCGCCTGTACACACTATTTTTGTGTTTCAGACCTCTTGGTCACTCATCAGCAGGTTTACAGCCTCTAGGTGCTAAAACAAGATTTTATAAAATTACAAAACATGTTATAATATTTTCCCGACAATAATATGATTAAAATAACTTAGTTTTTTGGTGGATGATTACATTGAAATTTAAAAAGAACAATATAAAAATTCATATCATTTTCAAACCATTTACTTGTATACAATAAACACAAATTTTAAAAATTTAAATATTTAAAAAAGGTGGTTAAAACTTATTTTCTCTAACTTACATATCCTTTTCTTTCCTTTGTTTGTACAATTATCATATCACTAAATTCGTTTCCTTTATAAATCTCTCCAGCTATTACTCCCCCTGTTGATGATACTGTTCCACGATTGGTAAATTTCTCTTAAGTTATTATTGATTCTATTGTTTTCTTATTATGTAAATATGTTCATATAGTTGCCTTTTAAAATTATTACTTTCTTTTTTCTTTATTTTAACAGTATTTAAATCTATTTTGCATCCTTTTTTATTACAGTGTTCTACTACAGCCAAATTTGCATAATTAATGGCTCTTAATTTTTAATGGCTTGAATATGTTCCTTTACATGTATTTTTAATTTTCTTTTTGTTTCTCCTATATATGTTTTTCTTTGTCTATAACTGCAATTAAACGAATATACCATGTCTTTTTCTTCTATTATTTCCTGTTTTTAGTATTTCTCTAATATAAATATTTTTTGGTTGAGTCCATTTTTTCTGATATTAAATTTATTTTATTAGCTAATATATTCTTAACTCTTTCAAATAATTTTGGTATATACATTAATTTCACAAAATATTTTTCCTTATCAAATTGTCTTTTTCCCTGTACAACATTACAATTTCTTCTATTTCCTATTGTAAAAATATTCATACTAAATGATTACACAAAGAAAATACTGGAAAAATGGATACAGAAGATAGTTTAGGAAATAACAGGAGAAAAAGAGGTGGTATATTCATTTAATTGCAATTATGGACAAAGAAAAACATATATAGGAGAAACAAAAAGAAAATTAAAAATACGTATAAAGGAACATATTTGAGCCATTAAAGGCAATTATGCAAATTCGGCTGTAGTAAAACATCGCAATAAAAAAGGATGCGAAATAGATTTAAATACTGTGAAAATAAAGAAAAAAGAAAGTAATATTTTAAAAGGCAACTATGTGAACATATTCACATAATAAGACAAAACAATAGAATCAATAATAACTTAAGAAGAGAAATTCACCAATCGTGGAACAGTATCATCAACAGGGGGAGTAATAGCTGGAGAGATTTATAAAGGAAATGAATTTAGTGATATGATAATTGTACGAGCAAAGGAAAGAGAAGGATATGTAAGTTAGAGAAAATAAGTTTTAACCACCTTTTTTAAATATTTAAATTTTTAAAATTTGTGTTTATTGTATACAAGTAAGTGGTTTGAAAATGATATGAATTTTTATATTGTTCTTTTTAAATTTCAATGTAATCATCCACCAAAAAAACTAAGTTATTTTAATCATATTATTGTCGGGAAAATATTATAATATGTTTTGTAATTTTATAAAATCTTGTTTTAGCACCTAGAGGCTGTAAACCTGCTGAGAGTGACCAAGAGGTCCGAAACACAAAAATAGTGTGTACAGGCGAACAATAAAGATTGTTTTATAAGTTTCCTCAATTCACAGAACCTGGACACAGTATAATAAGTCCTACTAATACAATATGTCCCAATAGACATTTATATAATAAATTGTATAATAAGGACACAAAGGAATATGAATTAATACAGTTAATGTGTTTGTCAAATCTTACTAATAGTTACTATAAAAAAAAATGAAGAGAATGATAATCTTAAATGGATTAAACTTCACAATTTTAAAAAATATTCAAAATTTATATTGAAAACATTTAAAATTAAAATATATTAACAAAATTTCAAAGCAAATTCATTTAAAATTTTTTTATTAGAAAATTGAAATTCAATAAATTTTAATTAAAATTCTTGGCCTTTAATAATACAATGAAAACTTTCAAAGATGGACAAAGTTGCAGCCATTTTTATAAAAACTGTATTCAACTAATGCAACATTTTATATTTCTAAAACTCCATTTTACTGAAATAAATCTTTTGCACATTGATGTGCAAAAGATTTATTTCAGTAACTTAGAAACTTAGAACATCAATGTGCAAAAGAAAATTTTCAATTTTAATTATATTTTATAGTATTCCTTTAAATTATGTAAACTCGGTACTACAGTAGGCTTATACTAGAGTGGTCAGATGTCCCCAGTTTCTGGGGACTGTCCCTAGTTTTGTCGGTTTTTTAATAAGAGATTGTAAAATCAATCTTTGAATAGAACAATTTTATTAACATGCTAATATAATATCATCAGTTTATAGATCAATAAATAAATAAATTTTAAAAAATAGTTCAATCAGTTTTTGACCTCATTGTCACTGTTTCTGAAATGTATCCCCGGTTGGATTGTAATTTGTAAATGTTACGGTCAGCCTACCTATACTATAAAATATTATTATTATTGATCAGTTCTTTATTTCAGTTTAAATAATTTACCATATAAAATAATAAAAGTAAGTGAACAATGTGTTAAAACAAAATTAATTTGTATTTATATTCTATGAGGTAATTATACCAAATAAACTATTTATTATAAATTTATATAATGATTACCTACCTAAAAGAATCCTTAGAAATAATGCTTTGCAATTAAAATCAAAATATTAATTTAACAAATAGTATTGATTAATTTTAATTTATAAAATAATTATACAAACTTTTATTTTATTCTTCTTTTTAAATAAAATATAAATGGGATAGAATGTATTATTAACTTATATTTTAATTATGAAATTTTGATATTAAATAAATATTGATAGATATAATTTATTAGAAAGAAATCACTAAGTTATAGATTAAAAATAAATTAATAAAATATATAATTAGGTTCAAAACTTAAATAAATAATATAAATTTCAGTTAATGTTACCCTAGGTATACAAAATGGTAGCTCGTCTCTGACTCCAGCATACAGAAGCGAGGAAACAGTGGAGACACATGTTTTCTAAACCTAACCCATTCTAATAAATTATCATAATTATTAGGAACTAAAATATTAGAATATTTAAGTTTAGAAAATGTGCGTCCCCACTGTTTCCTCGTTTCTGTATGCTGGTGTCAGATACGAGCCGCCATTTTGTATACCTAGGGTAACATTAACCTAAATTTCTAAATAAACTTTTAAAGATATATTTTTCCATGCTAAAATCTTATATTAACCATTTTGTGCAAAGCTTTAATACATTTTGCTGGAGAATTTATGCAAACACACTTTTGGACTCATAACTTGTGGAATGTTTCATATATTCAAATACAATTGAATATAAATATTAAAATTTATTTATAGAAATAAATTTGGTTATATATAGTGATTTTATTATGTTCATATTTTCATATAAAAAGTCATTTACATTTAAATAAATGATGAAACTTTGTTATTAACTGGCAGGACTTAACTTTTTCTAAACAGTTAAAAGTGAAATTTCCCACTAACATCATATCTTATTGCTGATGGTAATTAGAAAATAAAATTATAACTTTAGATCTTTAAAGAAAACAAGTAATTATGTTCACAATACAAACTATATAATTAACTTAACTTTAAAATATTTCCTTATGACAATAACTTTAAAAAAAAAATACCTTCTGTTCCAGCAGTATTTTGATATTTAGCTTTATCGAGATTAAACATACGAGCGTATTCTCCATTCTTGTTCATTAACTCTAAATGAGTTCCTCTTTCTGCAATGTGACCCCTTTTCATAAAAATAACTTCTTGACATTTTTCTAAAACCTTGTAAAAATGTTTCAGTTATAATTATTATTATTGCATTTCAAGAAAATATTAAAAAGACAGCTATTACCATATTTAGATAATAAAATATATTGATAAAATGTTAATTAATAAGCCAGTGGAAAATAGAATAATCTTACATTCAAGGCTATAGTCCATAAAAATTTGAAACAGTGTGTGAGGTTTGCCGACCAAGAAAAGGGGAGTTAGTTAAACTCGCATCAGCATGTATGAGGAGGTTTAGGACTGTTTGTGGGTAGTAGCATTGGGGATACTGATATTTACATTTACATTTACCAAAGGATTAGAAGGCCTTGCAAAAGGAAATATGAAGAGTTATAGCAGAAGTAAGAAGGATGAAGAAAAGAAAAAGAATGACAGGAAAGTGTGAAACATAAAGCTTCACAGTGCCTGGCCGAGAGCCAATTATTTAACACCAATGAATACAAATTACAAAAATACAGTTGTATACAGAATAACTGCCTCAAGTAAATGCTTATGAACAACCCCCTTGGGGGAAAAAACAAACAAAGCCCTCCATGGTTTAGGAAGTAACAAGATAAAATAACAAATTACTTTGTGCTAATCATTTAACTAGCCATATTGTAGCCCGATATTTAGGCAATTATTTGGTGATGTAAAATAAAATAAAACAAAACAAATTAAAATGGTTGCATATGTACAAAAGATAAGACCTCCATAGCTTTGGAGGTAACAAAAGAAAACAGTTGCATAAATACAATATAGCCAGTACATGAGAAGAGGCCCCCAACCTGACTTGCCATGGGACCAAAACAAAAAGCGTATGAAAAACCCCCTCTAATGAGAGGAATCACTGGATAGTTCACACATAGCTGGCAGTCCTGTAGCTCTGATGAAAGTTTCAAGAGCCTGTAGGGTCTTTTGTTTGGTGAAAAAGGCTTTCAACTAGCACAGCCAGTGAAAACCATGGTCATTCAGTGTGCTCACTAAAATTCGTTTTTCAGGTTTGTATTTAGTGCACAAAAAGATGATACGCTGCACATCTTGATCCTCAGCTAGAGCACAAGGGCATTTTCCATTCCCTTTGTTAAGGAAATGCTTCAGGTATGCCCTGAAGCTCCCATGCCCTGTAGATTTGAATAATAATGAAGTTTGGATGGTAAAAAGTCATGTGCCTCCTGTCCTGAATTCATGGAAAAAAATTGGAAGGCAAGTCTGCCTGTTTTTTCTGCTTCCTACCTCTGTTGCCAGAGTTGGGTCGGTCACAATGTTGTCTAGCTGGGACTTGACCAGGCTAGACAACATCATGACCGACAATGGAAGTTTGAATGCTCTTTGCCATTTGACCTAAAAATTGGTATTTCCAGTATATTTTTAAAACTTTTAGGTCTAGTGGTAGAACGTTTGAAATTACTTGCAATGCATTCTTTGAAGTTCTGTATGCTTTAGCTATCAATATTAAACTCATTCGTTGAATAGAGTTAAGACGTTTCTTAATGTTTTGCTTGTCAGCGGCTTCTCCCCAGATCTCCGCCCCATAAGTAATGGCCAGTTCGATTGCACATTTATAGATTGTCTGGCTGGTCTTAAAATTTATTCCCCATGTGTTCCAGGAGATGCAACGTAGGGAGTGGACCTGTAACTGTCTTGTTGTGGATGTGGCTGACATGTGATTTCCATGTTAAAGCCTCATCAACCTTCAGTCCTAAGTATTTGATGTCAGAGTTCAATCCTATGCCCAAACAGTTCAATTGCTGGTTTCTTATTAAGTGGGTGATGGCAAAGCAAACACAGGACAAAATCAGGAACTTCAGCAAGGAAGAAGGTCATGATTTTGTCCTGTTTGCTTTGCCAAGTCAAGTTCCTGATTAGTGTTTATTTACTATACTTCGAATTAAATCATAAGACATTTAAGATATACATATGACTAATGAGCAACGAGTGAATCTTGGTCATTACGTACTTAATAAAAGACCATGATCATAAACAGTGTTTAACCAACAGAAGAAGAGTGAGGAGATAAAAAAAAGAGAAATCTTGGTCAATAGGAAAAATTTATTAATCTTGTATAACAATGTAAAATTATTTTCATACTTTAATGCATTAGAAAACATCATAAAATATAAGTTACAACATTAGCACCAAAGTAACTTTCTCTTCAATAAAATAAACAATAAATATAATTTTTACAGTAAACATAAAATACAATCAAACACTGAAATATACCTCTATGCATTACATATAATCTAATAATGGTTGGAGTTCCAATAAACAGAATAATTAAAAAATTCAAATTTAAATATCAATTCTTTATGAAAATAATATATTTCTTATATTTAATATTTTTATAGAGAAAGCAAAAATTTATATATTTATGTATTAATGATTAACAATCACAAAAATAAAATAAAATTAGTTTTACTGAAACTTTTTGCTAATTCATTTGAGTTTTAGCAAAATGTCATCTTCTAAAAAGCCTATTTCTTGACAAAATCTCTTCCTTAAAAAATCATATTTGTTAATGAACTGAAAATTTAGTTTAGTATACAATGCTTTCTTTTAAAAACCATTATATAAACAAAGTAATTTCAAATATTAGAAGATATATACTGTAAAATTTCTCTAACACTAAGCTCCAAAATGCAGAAAAACTTCCAAGTTACAGATGATTCTAGTTAGAGAGCAATAGAGTGAAAAATGATAATTCTGAGTAGATTTATACTTTTACCTCTCTTGCATTATATAAAGAATCTTTGACAGATTTTTGTTTTAAATACACTATGTAATGCCTTTCAGCAAAGTTTATTTAATGTAGATAATGGAATTAAACAGTTTTAGAGGTACATCTTGTTCAGATAAAGCAAGAGGACTTCCTGCTTTGGACTGGAATGTTGTCTGCATATGGGTGTTGGATAGTAGATACAACTAACTATCTGAAAATTTCATGAAAATCCAATAATTAGGATCACTTTGGAAAGAATAAATATTGAAATTTGAGTCAGAAAAGTTGAAAGTAACATTAATCAGTGTAAGGGGACCATGAAAACCTTCAACTTGGAGAATGTTTGAATTAAGAAAATTCAAGTTGGAGACATTAAAGCCCTATTCCATTTAACCTACCAAGTGCTTCATCTTCTTCAAGTTAAAAAGATATTTGAGTTAGAGAAGTTTTACTGTAATTTATTAATTAATATATAATTATTATCTAAAAACAACTTCATATTAACAATTTACTTACTTGCATAGAATGAGTAACCAGAAGAACAGTCTTATTTGCCATTGAATTTTGAATGCAATGTTCAAATATATGACTAGCTACTTTTGTATCAACTGCAGAAAGTGGATCATCCAATAAATATACATCACGATTGCTGTACAGTGCTCGAGCAAGATTAATGCGTTGTCTTTGTCCACCACTTAAAGTTGTTCCTCTTTCTCCAATCTGAAATTTATTGAAAACACTTTATAAAAATATATTTACAGATGTTTGTTCATTTTTATGAAAATATATTTTTAATCTAGGAAAAAAACTAATGTTCAATTTTCTGATAAAAAATAAATAAAATATATTAGATATTAGTTTACAATATATCCTATAAAATCTATTAAAACTAGTAAAAGTTTATATATATACATATACACACATGCAGTCACATCCAAGAATAAGCATAATCATTGAAACCTTAGATAGAGAGATAGAGCAAAAAAATAAACAAACAGCAAAAATTTATGTGATCATTTCCAGTCAATAAAAATACTCAGGACGTACTTGAATGTTGCATTAAAAAGGACAAATTTATGCAAGATATTAGGGTCCATAAATACAGGAGTAATAAGAAATTGTTTCTTTTCCAGTTTAACTATCAAGACAGATTTTTGCTGTTTTACTGTACGATGCTGACTGTGATAACACTACACAGACATTATCACAATTTTATAAATGAAAGAATTATTGAAAGTCAGTCACAGACAGATTTGTCCAAGGCTCTGAATATGTTGCAGAGTGTCATATTCAGGCTTTGGGCCAGATTTCAACAAGAGATGCTGGTGCCCGAGTTACCACTTCAAAACAGGACTGCTATTTAATATTAACAGTACATTTTAACAAAAGAATGTCTAGTAAAGCAGTTCTTTGTAAAGCTGTCTATTTCCCCTGATGTTAGAATCACATGATAAATTATCTACAGGAAGCTTCACGTGAATGGTTTTTTTTACCAGATATTCAGTATATTGTTCCATTGACTTTATGCACAAGAAAAACCTGTTTGAGCTAGTGTTAAAAATACCAACATTAGACTATGAATGAATGGACAATGTTCTATTCACTGATATGTTCATGTACAGTCTACAAAATGATTCTCATTGGATTAGTATCTGAAGAGAACCCAATAGCTCCTTGAACAACGTTGAAACATGTAAGTTTACAGATGGTATCATCATTCAGAACTGGATTTTTAGGTGCTAAAAAGTGTATTTTAGGTGCATATTATATGCTCTAAAAACTTCAAAATATGCATTTCCTTTTCTACCACATATTCTTCATCACATCATCAATTCATTCATCATGATTCACAAATATTTCATATACAGTCAAACCTGTTTTTATGCGCTCTTTTTATGTGCGATTTTTATTTGTGCGATTTTTTTAATGCGAATTTTTAATTTGTGCAGTATAGTTGGCGACTAGTCTCGTGCGATTCGTCATGTCTCACATTGACTTATTATAGCTAAATAAACTTATTATAGCATAAATGCACTTATTATAGTAATATTATTGCATGAATATGCGAAAAATGAAATAATTTACTTTTTAAGTCAACAAAACACCACCTGGACAAAAATATGTAAAACAGACGATAGACCAGACGATGCAGTCAAGTGCTGACATCTGTTGTCAATAAATTCTATTTCGTACGGTTTTGAGTTATTTTCTATGTGAGACTTTTTTTATGCGGTCCCTGTTGACCGCATAAAAAAATTATTTTTTTAATTGTGTTGCGAAAACTATTATTTACAGCCATTTGTGAAGTTTCGTGAGATTTTTTTTAATGCGTTTTTTTTAATGCGGTCCCTATCCCCCGCATAAAAACAGGTTTGACTGTATATATATATATATATATATATATACAGATACATGTATATAAAAACTAAGTAACAATTTGAAATCTATTAACTGACTTAACTCGGGTTGAGCAAAATGGATGCAACACTCAAACCTGAGTTAACTTGGGCAAGCATGGCATGTTTCGATTAAAATGCAATTATTTCACTCCCTATGCTTATAACTTTTTCGAATACAGTTTACTCACCTTCCATAAACCATTGTCTATCTCCTTGTGTAACTTTCGTAGTTGTAAACCAATTAGAAAGTTTTCTATTGAACAAAGAAGTTTGTCACTCTCCTGGAGACATAGTAGTAATGACCGAATAGCACTTGTTCTAATTGGTCTACTCCTGGAATTACCACACACCCTGCTAGAACCCCTGACTCTTCTCAAAGTTTACATGAAGACATCCCACGAAAGTCAACCAAATAACTGTGCTCAAGGTCAAACACTTGTAAACACTGGAAACTGCAAGTGTCCCACTACAGCTTGTTTTTAAAGCAATAAAATGACAAATAAAACATCTCTAATGCTATATTTATTAAATAAAAACATTTATTTTAAAATATTTCATATAGTTTTAATTTTATTACTATAAAATTGCATTGGGAGTGGAATTTATCTTGGCTATTATTGTGTTCTAATTTTTTCTGTTTGGGATATGCATTCACTGGGACTTGAATATAAATAATCAATAATTTTTTAAAAAATGGTTATTTTGAGTGCATTTTCAAAAATTATTGCTTGGATTTATTGTAATTGCAAAACACAGTTTGGTACAGTTGCTTTATATTTGGCTTATTCTGAGCAAACTTCTCATAATTGAGAAAAGTCTCTCTACCTCAACCAATGTCAGAAGAGGTAAGCTACATCGTAGAATAATCCAATGGAGAAAACTGAGTCAGTTTTTCTGCTTCATCCATTGTTAGTTCAGACCCTTGCAATACTTCATTAATTATGCATATTTCCTTGTATGAAGGAATTTTTCTAAAACAACATTCAGATTTTCCACAGTATCTTTTATTTTTTGCACTGGATTAGATTGCAGGATGCTCCAACATTTTTCAATGATAGAAATACACTCATGCAGTTGAAGTCTTTGCTTCTCCAGTCGTGTAATGCTGGTCCTTAGAAATACCAGATATCTAAGGACCATTAGTTCTGGCAAACTGATGCATTTTGCAAAGGAGATGCAGCACTCTCTATAGCCAAGGTCTTATCTTTGTAAGTATGCAATAAAATTTTCTTCAGCTGGTCCATGTATTTTCCAATGTAAAACATGGAATCCAACCAGGTTCCCCAGTGTGTGACAACAGGCTCAGAGGGAGCAGAGTCCAGTTGAGTCTTTCCATAATTGTACGGTGCCTTTACAAACACTTTCTTAACATATGCCACTAACTTGTCAACTTTAGGATAAGTACAGCAGTGTACCCAGGATCTGAACTAGAGGGGGCAACTGGTATTAGTTTCGAGGAAGTGGAGAGGGAGAGTGAGATTTCACAGCAGATGGCTCTAGTCACAATATTCATTATTCAAACTGATATTAAATTGATACGTCTGTGCTGTGTCTGAGTGTCAATTACTACAGTTTAATTTTTCTTCTAAGGAGGGGCAGCTGCCCCTCCATGGGTATGCCCTTGGATAGGTATCTCAAATTTTTTTTGCTACTCTGCTTAATCCATGGGCTAAACATGTCAAAAGTAGAAATTTAGTAAACATTATGCTCAAATTCTGTCCTGCTTTGACTATATGTGCTGCTTGATCTGACAACAGTAAACACACATTGTTGTACTTTACATCCTCAGTCCATAGAATCTGCAGAGTTAAGCACCAGCTGAGTTATTGTAACATTGTTTGCTTTTTCAAGTATTTCCATATTCAAGAATTTAGGTGCCTTATATTTGTCTTCACAAAAAGCTCCAATTAGAATGACAGTAACCAATTTTGCTGCTCATCATCCAACATCAAGTATATCTGTTCATTTTCAAACTCATTTCGTAACTTTCCCAGCTTTGTCAGAAACACATCTTCCCTGTAGGACTTTCTCAACATTGATTCATCAGAAATTGTCCTACACATGTATTACTCCAGAAATGATTTAAGTATTGAGCATGATAGTTTGGAAAATGGAATTCCTGCTTCAGACATCACCTCACAAAATCCAAAACTGAAATTATTATTTGGCACAGAATCAATCCTGTTTTTCTGCAACTGATATAAATAATTGTTTACATTTATGCTCAGCATTTTCCCTTGGTTTTATGTTGTTCTTGCATTTAGCCATTTGCATGTGCTGTTGAATTTGAGATTTCCTGTTGCAAACAATATGTGCATTGCAGGCATCACAATGCAAAACCTTCTCATTAGTGCTAAATATTTCAGGCCCTCCAAATTCAGCAATATAGGATCACAAAAGAGACGATTTTGATGACAATTCTTTCGGCATTTTCAATCTGTATCCAATAATGTACACTTGACTCAAGTCTATAGCTGCTTGTTGCAAACTAACAAAATGAAAGTGACCCGCTGTATAAATAGTTTTTAGGAAGAAGAAGAAGAGGTGTGGCTTAGATAACAAAGTCCAAGGTTAAATACCTTCTGATATTTTTCTGTCAAAGTGTCCAATGGGTAGCAACAGGATGTTAATCAATCAATCATGAAACAAACTAATGAGAAACAGTTTGAAAAAGGAGACACAATCCCTGGGGATTGAAGAGGGAAGATTGGCTAAAGAAGTTTTTAGGAAATTGGCAAAATATGCCAAATTTAGGTTTTTTTATACCAAAATATTCTTCAAATATGCATTTTAGGCTTTATTACCAAAATATGCATTTTTAGGTTTTTATAATTCTGTCCCAGATACCCATATCAATAAAATAATTGCAGATTTGGAACTTTCAATGCAAGGCCATTGTGCAAAAAAAATATGTGAAAACCTAAAAACCTGGTTCTTAGTTATCACGTACTGAAGTGGAATTATGCTTAATTGCAACACTGAGTTCCATATCCTTGCAAGTGGTGCCATTACTGCAAGAAGGTGCAGACACAAAGTTTTGGAATTCCACATTGCTAAGATGCTAATAGCACAGATTTCATTTTCAAGGACAATACTGCCTGCACAAGTAGGAATGCATTCATCAATGATTTTCTTGATAGTAAAGATATTCGCTGCATGGAACAGTTAGCAAAATATTTTGACCTAAATCTTATAAAACATGTGGGATACTCTAGAAAGTTTAGTTGTTTCATGTCACTGAGAATACACTAGGTGTTTCATGATGTTGTTCTTCAAGAATAAACTTTGTTCCTGGCTGAGCTCTTAAATACTATAATTAGCATAACCATCTGCTATACAACATATATGCACACAAAGGGCAACCTCACACCATATTAAACCTTTTGTTATGACATGGTCGATTGTACTTTACCATTCAAAACAATGATCCACACAAGGACACAATAGGTCAGTGTTTCTCAAACTTTTTGGACCAAGACCCCCCTTCTGCACTTAAAAATTTCAAAGGACCCCGAAGAATAAGTATGTGTCGAAAAACATCCCAGAGGGAGGGGGTTAGGCTCGTATTTAAATATTATTTATATGTGCAATTTATTTAAGTAAAAATTATTTTATATATTTTTTATTTCTATTATTTCTAAACATGAATCCATAGTAAATTTATAAAATATTTGAAAAAATTGATCTGGCATCAATTTTTCAGCGACCCCCCAAATATTTTTCACGACCTCCTTGGGGGTCGCGACCCCCACTTTGAGAATCACTGCAATAGGTATTTTATTTTGAAAATTCACCAAAACTCAAATTTTTATCATAGAGATACAAAAAAATTCACATATACTTATTATATTATGTAGTTTTTGGCACAATAGTGTATTATCATTCAGAGTAAAAATTACTTACAAAATAAAATGTTAAATTATAACAAAAATTTTTGATGTTATAAATTGTTATTTTACAAACGTTATTTTGACAAAAAAATAAAATTGTTTGATTTCATTATTTATTCTTGGCACCAAGCTAGCACAAGAGAGAATATTGTTTTCTACATGATGATATAAGATTTATGCATATTGATTTATTTTTTAGTGAATAATATCACTTTACATGAAACCATATATATATATATATACACATATATACATATACATATATACTGCAGTAGTTTTCTCTCTCTTTGATAAACTCTCTTAGATTAGTAGGACGTTTTATTTTAAACATTAATATAGATTTCAATTTTTATCATAGACAATAGAAAATAATCACATTTAATTTTATTAATATTAAATTTATATTAATTTTCAATTAATTTTCAACTAATGTACTTTTATTATTAGCAATTTTTTAAAATTGCTAATAATAAAAGTTTTTAAAAGATTAAAGTGATTCAGAAAGAATGTTCAAATAATTATTATTATTATTATTATTATTATTCTGCCAAAATACAGAACAATAAACACACTACACAGAAAAAAATTGATTAGTGAATGTGTTTCTTTTGTTTGAAAAAATAAATAAATAAAATTTAGATGAAAAATAAGAACAGTAATAAATTAATTAAGAAAATACATCTTAATGATAACGAAATTGTAAAACAAAATTTATGGCACCAAGCCAGAAAAAAATCAATTGGTGCAGGTGTTTCCCTAGATTGAAAAAAATAAAAAAATAAATAAAATTAATACAGAAAATTAAAATAATAATTAATTAATTAATTGAATAGATACATATACCATATTTACTCACATATAAGATGAGGTTATTATTCATTTTTCACTGCTTCAAAAACCTAGGTCATCCTATATGCACGAGCAAAGGATTCTTTCTGATTTTGTATAATTTTTGTAAACTGTGTATTTGCATTTTTTACTGGATTCTCACCTTCTGGTATTTAATTAAAAACAAAGGTATTTTATCTGAGTCATTTGAATCATTCTTGTGAATTGTCAGGAGTAAAGATGAATAGCAATAGAAAAAGCAAAGGTTTTGAATTGAATTCCAAAATTACATGGGATCCCAATATAAGTTTTAATTCATTCCCATGTGAAAACAGATGATTATTTTGAAATCAGAATTCAGAGAAACTCATAAGTGTAATCGACTGTTAAGAATTGGCAAAAAAAAGGTTCCGGATTGTCCAGCTTTACATGAACAAATTATGTTGTCAATTTTACAAGATTTTTCCTTAAAGTTTAAAATGCCAGTAATTTTTGTGGGACAATGTGTGCATTTACATGCATTTGATATTTTGTTATTAAACAAAATAAAATTAGAACTGTATTAATAAATTTAATTTTCTTTATTTTGATCTTTAAAGTCACACCTCGTCCTATATGCGAGGTCATCTTATATTCGAGTAAATACGGTATATAACTTACTTACATTAAAAGAACTGCAAGCAAAAAAAAATTTTTTTGATTAAAATTAAACAATTTTAAAATGACAAAATTTCGTCAAGTCATATGTTTCAGCTGAGCAGAAGTGACTTTCTGCACAGTAAATAATTAACCCTTTCACTATGTTGAATCGTAGTGAAAGGGTTAATAATTTACTGTGCAGAAGGTTTTATGACAAAGCTTAGTAATTTTTCTTGTTTTGTTTTCCAAGGAACAAAGTCCTGATTTGTGTCATTCATACCTTTAATGATCAATTCAATGTCTGGGATGAAAGTCTCTGGTAGTGGCAAAGGGGTAGTTTTCTGTTGTTTTTGGTTTGAAGTAATTTATAATAAATTTTTTCTTTTCAATTATTTTGTTGCATAAAAAATACAATGTTCTGCTTGTCTATTAAGTTTCACACTGTTCTGATCAGTAGTTCTTGAAATATAAGCCAAATTAATAGTTATGCCTATTTTTAGGACTAGGCATATTGGAATATACTCAGTCCTAAAAATTATAGTGATATAGTGAGCAGAATTATGACATAAAGCACTCGGAAATTATTGCCCTGTCGAGGTGTGCCTCAAAAGGACATACAGAGGCTAAATTAAATCAGGCCTAGCTCATCAGATACAAATTAGGACCACATCACACTCTTAGCATCCAATGAAATATTTAAAGCCAGCTGTAATTCCAATTTTATCAACGCTACAGCTACCCAAAATATAGTGGGCGTGGTATGAAATATCGTTACAGCTTGGATGACATACTATGGTTCAGTGCATGTCTTATACCAGCTTGTTCAAATTTGAATTCTATAAACCTGAAGCTGGAATTGGGTAAATTCTGAAAAGGTTTGTGAATTGCTACATTTCACATGTTTTGCTGGAAGCTGAAGAGGTTTAGTGGTCTGAAAATATACTGGAAGAACATATTCTTCAAATCATGAAAAGTTTGTCTTCAAAATCAATATCAATTTGATATGTATTTTGTATGTAGTAAACTATGTAATTTTGCTTAGAGTATCCAAAATAGTTTTATTATAAGAGCAAATCATACTAACCTCTGTAAGATCACCATTTGGTAATAAATCTAAATCTTGTGACAAACAGCAAGCCCTAATTACATCATCATATCTATAAGAAATCGAAAATTATTTGAATATCACATATTTTATTAAAAAAAATGTAAGATTTTTCTAAAAATAGCTACTCAACCAAAATATAATTTGTTTATTTTTAAAATTAAAGTTATATTTCAAAATTAAGATCTTGTCAATGAAGAAGAGTAACAGACAGAAATAAAGTAAAATAGAAGTGTTCTTTTTTTCAGTTTCAAAGTTTAGTTTTCAAATTTATGAGTAACATTAGTACATACAAAATACATTACTAAAGATTCTGTATTGTCTGATACAAAGAAATGTATGGAGATGAAATCACAAGTACCATACTAGATGACACTAACCCTGTTGACACCACTAGAGTGTGTGTATGTGTGTATGTATTTCATATTGAATAGTTTTATATTCAAAATAAAAATTATATTACACATTTAAATTTAATGTAAATATTCAATAAAATATGAAAGACAGCATTTATACTTATGTATAATTTATTAAAAATTGATATAAAAAGTTAAAAATTCAAAGAATTGTGGTATGTACAGTATTAGAAATGTTATCATATGAAATGTTAAATTCATATTTTTCTATCAATATTTCATATTTTAAATGAACTATTTATTGTATTATTAAAATTATTTTAAAATTTTAAATTAACAGTATTTTAACTCAATTATGATAAAAATAATATGAGTACATACTTTTCTTTAACAAAGGGTAAACTAAAGAGAATATTTTCTCTTAAAGTGCTATTTAGAATCCATGCTTGCTGTGTAACAAAAGCAATTTTTCCTTTAACTGCAATATTTCCTTCCAGAAGAGTCAACTAAGAAAATAAAAATATATATGTAATAAATACAGTAATATATAAACAATATTAAATTGATCATTATGTTTATTACATTAACATTTATAAAATGTTCTCTGTTAATTCTCATTGTGGACAATTTGATCATTCATGCAAAAAACTAGATAAATAATTAAAATGAAACAATAAATAATTTAAACTATATCTTTTTTATCTTTGCAGTTTCAAAACATGAAAATAAAGTAATACATAATTTTAGCATTCATTATATATTTCTTAAAAATAATTTTAAAAATTTATTAGCAACCATGTTTCACTAGTTTTTGAGTTAAGTTTTAATAATTGTACAAACATATTTCAATTTTAGATTTTTAAAGCTGATTTTTCTTATAGCGAATTCAAGCATTAAAAAATTATTCATATCTACTGCTACCTCCAAAATCCACATCAATTGCTATTTACAATATAAATTTACCCATTATTTCAGCTAATATTATAAAATTCTTATCAAATTATTTCAAATGTTTTCTCTGAAGAAGAAAAAAAAAGGAATTGCATATCACTATGGTATTTTTTTAATTACACAATAAATTCTGATAGTCATGTATACAATCCAATATTAAAAAATTCATACACTAGTAAAGTATGACGACATAATTCAAAGTTGATTATAAAATTATAATCTAAATCTTCCAATCTATATCATCAAATTATAATCTGAAAAAGTTATATTTTAAATGGAAATATTATAAATTAAATTTGATAATTATTGCTCATATAAAAGCTACAAAGAATAATGTTATATCTAAAAATAATTATGAAATTGTTATTAGCAATAAGAAGTATTTCTATTCTTTTGAACTAAATAAATATGTAAAATTTATAAAAATCATTTATCTACACAGAATGTAACTTGTAAATAATATAAACAATATTCACATTACAATGGAAAGTTATTTTGATTGACCTTATGAAATTTCGATTAACAATTTGTTAATATCTGAAATGCAAAATGAAGAATAGTTTTTAACAATACTTACATCTCCACATACAGCTGAAAGCAATGACGATTTTCCACTTCCAACACTACCACATATTCCAATGAGTGCACCCTTATCAAATACAAAAAACTATTAATATAGAAAATTTATAAAATATTTTTGATTCCATTCTCATTTCTGTTAACTCAATAAATACTAAAAAATCTACAATGGAAATAATTGTCTAATTTCTGATCAATGATCATATCAATATCTAATACGCCACTGACAAATTACTTTCAGTTTTTCAATTACTTATTTTTTTATTTAAAATTTAATACCATTTAGAAATATTTCTAAAATTTCTTTTCATTTAGATATATAATTTTTCCAATATAATAAATCTAAAATATCAACACAGTGCCAAAATATGCTCTAATGAGGCAGCTTATCAGCCTTGACAATCAAAAATATTTATGAAAATTAATTTTTAGTCCCTTCCCTGTCTTCTATTTAATCCATGGGTTTAATGTTTTAAATAATGTTTTAGGCTTTGTAGGATATTCACTGTAAAATCTAAACTTATCTCTTTTAATCAGAGATTTTCTAATTTTCCTTTTTAGCTCTTTGAGAATGGAACTTTCTTTTTTGCATACAACTTCATTGTTCAACTTTTCTATTGAAATTGAAAACTACCTATATGAATAGAATGAAAAACTACTCTAATTTTGTATGAAACAAAAAGAATATCAATTACCTTTCTCACAATTAATTCTACTCCTTTCAGAACAGCTTCTCCAATTGAATCTAAATCTTTTGTTAAAGGATTGCACTCTTCATTTTTTGTTTCTAATTTAATTTTAACAATTTTATTGTTAGTTTCTGTTTCATTTTCCATTCCAGGAATATCCCAAGTACACGAAACATCTTTAAATTTAATAACAGTGTTAGTATCATCTTGAAATTGAGTGGTCCATTTATTTACTTCTGGTATTTGTAAAAATTTCTAAATAAATAAAAGATAAAGATATTAAGAATTCACTAACCCTGAAAATATTAAATCTAAACAAATATAATTGAATTTTTTGGGATATAAATCTGCTATATTTTAAATTTATTATTAAAGCCTATAAAACAGATGAGTTTATTATTACTTTTGTATATTTTTAGGCCAAACTGTCTTAATAATTTAAAATAAAACTAATTTGTATTCCAAAAATGAATCCAGTAATAATTGATTTAATAAAAGATAAATGTTCAATACACAAAACTTTTAATTTAAAAAATTTTTTCTATATATATATAAAATTAAATTGTCGATCACAAAACCTTTGTTTATAAGCTTCTAGAATATTTTATTGCCTGTTATTGCCTGAAGGGGCAATAAATCCAGTGGGGAAGCAGGAGAGGGTACATATTGACTTGTGGTTGAGATAGCAACTCTCTTTTATTTTCAGTGCCCTTATGGGAAGAACATGGAGACCAGTGATGATGGGACTGTGCAAAAGGAAGAGTTATGAAAGTCAACAGACTGCTCTAATCAATGAAATGACCAGGAGAAGATAGTGATTATTCAACATAAAAATTTGAGGAACTTCTCACATACTAGCATTGCCTCTCCCCTGTATTTCCGATTGTCTACTGACAGTAGTGTGAGACCACCAGGGAGGTAAGAGGAAGTCATATCTTCCTTTCTGGCGACAGGTCGGTGACCTACTCACTTGTCAAAAGGTGGCGGTTACGTTTTGTTATGCGTTACGTGAGTGGAGGAGGTTAGCAGGGCCGATGATAAGGGGTGGCCGACAGTCAAGTAAAAACACCATTTTATAACAAAACAAGGTTTATTAAAATTGAAACTAATTATAATACAATTCTACCCTCATATATGCAAAAAGGAAATCTGAGAGAGAGAGTTTACAAATACCAGTTCATACCTCTTGGCAAACTCTGTAGGAGACGAATTCCAATAAATACACTAGGTCCAATTATCCCTGTGAAAGTGGCAATAGATCAGTATATATATTCCAGGCAAAGGAGGCGAGGTGTTGAGTTAATTATCCCGAAGATGGCACTTGGAAACACTGCAGGATTTGGATGTTGGAGCCGTACACACAGTTGTGGCGTAGATTTGAGACTCCCCGAGGGGAGGAAGGAAGCATCTTATATAGCTTTTTGATGGGAAAATTGGTCATGTGACAAATGGCTGATTGCGATTAGGGTTATAGGTGTTCCTGGGATCCAAAACAAATGACGAAGTCAGATGCTAACTATAAACTTAAGTTGCAAGTTGATCTGCACACAGTGTACGAACAATAGATAGTTGACAGTTAGGGGACGAGGGTCTCATTTTTCTCAGCTAAGGAATTTTGTCGACTAAGCTGTTGTATAATAGAGGTGGAAATAATTAAAATTTCGGGCTATAAAAATCCAGATCTCACAGTAGGATTGTCATGTAAGAAAATCTGCAGATTAGACTAATATGCAATTGTCGCAAAAAGACGAAATGTCTAAGTGTAATGAGAACCTAAAGCGTTATAACATTTGATAATCATCTAATATCATGTATATCAAATTTGATGTTAATTCAACTTTGTGTTGAGAAAATAGAAACTTACATTATAAACTTATCAATGACAATCTTATATGTTAATTTTTTAATTACAAAAAACAATTATTTTTGTTTCAATGGTAATACTTATTTACAAAAGCAAGGAGTGCCTAAGGGCTCACTTCTCTCAGTATTTTGGCCGAATTAATTATATGTTAATTTTATTCCAAAAAGCAAACTGTTTGTTAAGACCAGCTGTTATGATATTAATTTTAAATTTTTTCTTTGCAACCTACAATATTCACATACAGTAATGGTGTTGCGTCACTAGTTACTACAGCATTTAATAAAAAATAATTACGAATGCTTAAATGCATTCGTAATTATTTTTTATTACTGTCATAAAAGTATATTATATTGACAAATCTATGATAAAAAATTCACTTAGTTTTAAATGTAAAGAAAATTGCATAAAAGAAAATTTCCCTATTCAACATTATATAAACAATAGTATTTTATATGAATTATTATTATTGTTACATTAACTTTACCTTTTGAGTCCACTAAAATAAATATTGATTTGAATTTTATTCATTTTTATTTCTATTGTTTTTTTTAATATTGTTTTTAAGTTTGTTTGACTTGTGTCTTAACAAGGAACTTGTAAGACGCAAGTCTTATTATTATTATTATTATTATATAATTAATTATGAACATATTACATTTTAAAATTGTTAAATTTTGTTTTCAATCAATATTATATAAAACAGTATAAGTTATTAAGTAAAAAAACATGTTTAAACAGCTAAGAGACATTGAGAATAAAAATTCCAAAATTCAATACACACTTCAATAAAATGCTAAAAAATCCTCTATTTTTATCAAAATTTTTAATAGAACTTTAAATTCTTTAAAAATAACTTTAATCACATTAATTTATTTAAAAAAAAAATGTATCTTAAAAAATAAATACTTTTAAAATTCTAATAAAGGAAAAGCTTCTATGATGCATACAAAGTATTTTAGTAACTTTTAAATAAAACATTTTTCCCCATTTAATGTATCAGTAAAAATATTTTTGTTGACAGATAATGTATAAGTTCTTACAAATAGCTTACTATACTAACATAGAAACTGACTACAAAGTAAAAGATCAAATAGATCAAATATATTTTTTCAATATCTCTCTCTTTAATGGCTCTTTTCAATTTAAAAGTTTGAAACATATTAAATAATAAAAAATTTCTTTCAAAGCTATCACAGACTTACTTATTGTTCTGTGCATCTTTTGCAGAAGTTAGAATTCAAATTTTTAATATAACCAACAAAGTGTGTGTCATTTCCATGTCAACTATTGATTGTATTAATATTCATTTCATGGCTGGATGGCCAAGTGGTTAAGGCAGTGTTTCCCAACCTGCGTGCCATGAGAGTGCTTCAGGTGTGTCATAGAAATATTAAATATTTTTTTAGAATTTTGAATATTCTCTTTTTTAAAATCTTCATTTAGCTTTCACCTTTATACAATAGCCAGTCAAAGAGAAAAAGAGGCAATCACTAAAATGTCAATTGTTACAAAATTTGCATCATCAGCCTACACCCTCACAAAAGTTGCATGCCTCTATGAACTCTTTGGAGCTTCTATAAATGTTGTGGTTTACAAGCTTAAAAACAGATACTAGCTCTTTACCCATTCATTCAAATAGTCTTTTTATTTTTATAGTATATCTGTAAAATTGTGAGTTTTTGTCTTGGTAAATTTAACTTCTGTAATATCAAATATTTTTTTAAAAAAATCAACCATAATTTATTTTAAATTTAAACAGTTTTTTTAAATCAACCATAAAATTATTTCACAGGCATCTTATTAAATTCAAAGTGTGTCATTAGTCCAAAAAGATTGGGAAACACTGGGTTAAGGCTGCGGTTTTCAATCCGTGGTCTGCAGAAAACGGGTGGTCCGTGAAGCCACTTCAAGTGTTCCGTGAAAAATCAAATATACAATTAAAAGTTGTTGCAAAAAAAATACAATACAATGTAAAATAATTTTTGTATGGGAATGTAATTAGCAAATGTCAATGTCGTCATCTACTTGACTGAGTGCCCTTTATTTCAAAAAGATTTGCCACCCTGCTGTAAAGCTTATATATTGTAAGTGTTCTGCAAAAAAAAAAAAAAATGTCAAAGTTTAGTGTTCCCTGACTTCAAAAAGATTGAGAATCACTGGGTTAAGATGATAGACTGCCATTCTGGGAAACTAAGACTGAATCTAGACGGGTTAAAAATCCTAGGAACATTTAGGGAATGGTCTGTCCAAATATGTTAGACCCCAACCCTCTCCACATGATCACCCCACTGTGGACATGGTCAGCCAGTAATGGACTTGCTAAAAAGGCCATTTTAATGGCCACAGGGAGGAAAGAATCTTACAAAAGAAAAACTCCTTATTTCAACTATTTCAGTTTCAAATCCATAAAAATCCTTTTATTTTATTCTATTATAAATACTCTTGCTATTTTTTCTCTATCTCTTTACAATTTCTTCTAATTTGAACAGACTATTAGAGCTTATTGTTAGAGAATGACAAGCTGCTAATCATAGAACTATAGATCTATTGAATATTGAATAAGGTGATTTTATAGATATTTCTGTATATATATAATTTTTTTTCTTATATAAATTACATTTGATTTTGTATATACAGGTATCCCTCATACAACATAGTACTCTACATAGGGTTACCAACTGTGTCATTTTCACCTGGAGACTCCAGTTTTGGTGACATTTATCCAGTCTCCAGTTTTAATAGTAATTTCACCAGGAATATCAATGTTTTATTTATTATTCTTTAATATGAAAATTTAAAATTGGTTTGTTAATTATTCTGTAACATTCACATTATTCCTCGTATTTCCAGATCGAAAACTTTGTTGAAAATTTGCATACAAAATCATTATTACGATAAGCGCCATCTACATTTCATTACTAAACACTCATGTCATCGAGATTACTGGAAGGGTCGCCATATTTCGCTACCATAGGCAGCGTTGCCAGATTTGGCTACTTTGTGCAAAATTTGGCTATCCTTTTATCAGTTTGGCATAAAAAATATCATTTGGTGCATTGGCTACTTTTTGGGCTACAGAAATTTGACTTGGCTGCATTTTTGACTACATATTATTTATAAATATATTATTTGAATAAAAATGCACTTTAAAATGGTGTTTCGTCGTTTTTTATTAATTAGAGACCCAAATAAAACAAATATTTGTGTTTTTCAAATAAATTTTTGTTTGTCTCCTTTAATAAATGAATTTATTTATTTCTAAGTAAAAATTGAAATTGTCTGTAGAAGTAATTTTTTAAAATATCCTTTTTTGTGATAAAGTTTTAATACTTATTACTATAATGAAGATATTCTATATGACAAAATAATTTTAATTCAAAATAACAATTTAGAAAAACTTTAAAATGAGGAGTTATCAACAGAAAAAATATGGGTGTCTATTTTTAAAACCCTTGATGTGACTGAAATCAAACAAATTGTTGGCAAAGTTCTAAGCGTACCTGTAAGCAATGCATTTGTGGAAAGAATTTTTTCTATAATGGAATCTGCTTGGAGAAATGATAGAAGTAGAATGCGAGTGGAGCTCGTTAAAGCAGAGTTAGGCATTCGAATTAATTTCGACATGAGCTGCGAAGCTTTTTATTCTTGTTTATTTCAACATGACCAAAAAAAATTATTGAAAGTAGCAAAATCAGAAAAAAATATATATAATTTTAAGAAATAAGAAGCATTACAATTATACTTACTATATAAAATAATGTTGGATTGTTAACTGTGTAATACTATATATAAATATATATACTGTACTCGTATATGATAATATAATTGTTGAATAAATAAAATATTGTGACTGTTTATTTTGGGGGGCAATCTTCCAGGCGAGTAGTTGGCAAATGTTTGCAACCCTAACTCTACAACACAGTTTGGGAAATCCTCCATACAAAATTTCACAATTTGTAAGTGTAAACTTTGTTATTCAATATTTTCTTTTATTCAAGTAACATGCATGTTGTCTCAAATTTGACCACAAATTTGAAAATATTGAAATTTTAAAATTATTTTGTGCTTTTTGTAAAGTTTACTTCAATGAAAACTGATAGAACAAGAAAACAAAAATTGCATTAACTTTCCTATCAACTAAGTGTCGTCATTGCTTTCAGACTTTAGCCCTTAAGATTGTCACTGTGGTTGTTTTTTTAATAGATTAATCTTCGTATTTAGTAAAGTTTATTTAAACATATTTAGGCAAAAAAAATGTAGGTAAGTGTTACTAAATTTTTTAAACTGTAGGTAAGCAATCATTTGTAAAATGATGAACAAAGTACAGTGCTATCTCAGTACTTGAACAATTCAGTATTCAAACACAAATTCTGGAAAAAAACTGCTTAGTACTCGACTAAACAAATATGTGCTAGAACAAATTTTCAATTAGTAACATATTTATATTGCTGATACTTCTGATCAAGATCAACAAAAAAGTTCAGATGATGAAGATACTTTGTAAAAAGAAAATGCCCTGGTTTAACTAAAACTAATATTAATGCATAATACAGTACATTTAATTACGATTGTAATTAATTATTGATTGCTTTAATAAACAAACTTCTCAGTAACAAAAAAGAATAGTATACTTTTGTTAACTTCTAGAACATAACCCCTTGTTTTGCAAGTCCTTTTTGTATAGCATGGATTTACATAACATAGCACTTTTTTGGAATGTAACTACTGTGTTATATGAGAGATACCTGTATAAAATTAAGTTTAATCATATGCCATCTGATATAATAGAGTAAATTATTTAAATATTGATAATGTAATATATTTACTTGTATTCTTTGTAACCCAACTCTTCCTTCAGAAATTCCTTTGACAGCATAAGGTAAAGTTCCAATAGAAAACTGCAAAGCTAAAAATACAGATAATACTGTAAAGGCAAGAGGAGCATTTAATGGATTACCACTTAATGTATGACCTAAAAATGTAGCTACTGTTGCAATTATAACAATGGATGGAGAAATGCTGGTGGAAAGGCTTTGTAAAAATGCTGATTTTTGAAGAATTTTCTTTTCTTTCTCACGCACATCTAAAAATAAAATATAATTTACATAAAGTTAATTTGTTTTTTTGATGACTGATACAATGGATAATCAAATTCTTAAATTATTTAATTAAATTCTTAAAATAATTTTCAAACTTATTTATAAATATTGATCTCTAATCATTTATAAATAAGCAAACTAACATTTATTTCAACAAAATGTAATGTGAAAAAATAAATGAAATATAACAATGCTATATACACTATATAAAATAATTTATAGAAAAATAAAAATTATAATGTATTTTCATTTATTACTAAATACAAAATGAGAAACAAATAATAGATAAATATAAATTTAATTATATATTTGACTTATGGATTTTTTGAAATCAAAAATTTGTCTTTTAAATTAAATAAATGATTTGTTTAAAAAAGACAAAATAGTTTACAATTTTTATTAGTATTAAGAAAGTATTAAACATTCATCTTCAGAAATAACACAAAATGTAAATATGATTTCTTGTACTTTTGAATGTATGAAATAATTAAATTATTAATAAGACTTAGATTGTTGGCAAACCCTATTATTATTATTATGCTGGGTTTTGTGAGTTATACTCAGTTGACACTGGTGACTGTGTACTATGCTGGACCAGAGTCAAGGCATAGTCACCAAAACAAAACACAAAAAATTAAAAAGTGTGTCAGTGTGTGTGTCTATATTCAGGAATTTCCTAATACAGTAGAGAGTCGTTAATCTGAACCCCAGTAATCGGAATTGCCAGTAATCGGAACGATTTTCAGTCGGACTGTGTCGTGCTGAATCGAACATTTTTGATACTAGATTTACTTCTAAAGTATAATTTTCATGTTTTTATATTCTTCAATATATTTATTTTGTTTGTACAAAATGCAGAAATAATTTTTAACGATACGATAGCCTCGATTATTATTATAAAAATTTTTGTTAGGCTTAAAATTGACGAAAATTCAACACAAAGCGACATGAAACGGAGAAAAATTTGAACATCGGACAGGTTAATGTATTTTTTCGTACATAATCGGTAATCGGAACAAATCACTAATCTGAACAACCCCAGTCCCCAATTGATTCCGATTAACGACTCTCTACTGTATCTAAAAATTTCAATTCATAGCAGATGTGTGTTAATAGATATGACTAGATTAATGTGCATTCAATTAAAGCTTCTTCTCTCAAATTGTATTCACTTTAGAATTTCTCAAACAAATATTTTGAGTTTTTATTGTGTGTAATTTTAAGCCATTTGTATATTTTTAGATTCAATGTTGCCTGGCATTGTGTGATTGCATAACATTATGCCAGATTTGTATAGTGATAGATCTTTTGCAATAGTAAAGAATGTTTTATTGTAGTGGTTAAATTTATAAATTTTAGCTTATTAAATGTTAATTAAATGTTTATAACTATTGTAGTTAGCATTATATTCAAGTATGGCTGAAGAGAGTCTTTGTAATAAAAATGCATTCCAGTAATAAAAGTTGCTTATCAAAGTGTCATTGTGATGTTCCTTATAACAGTGCAATAAGTCTCCATATATAACTCCAGAAATTGTTTCAGAAATCCTAAAGTGAATACATTTATGTGCATTATAACTGCCTCAATTTTTCATGATCATTCTTATGTTTTATGCCATCTTCACAATGAAACAAATACTGTACATAAAATGTTTTAAAATTTTATTAACTATTAGAATTAAAAAGGAATCTCTACTTTATAACAAAGATTACTGAAAATAAAAATATTAATGTGTATCAACAATTAAAAGGAGTAATTAAATATATTATCAATTATAAAAAATATAAAATACTAAATACTTAGCTATATTCTAATGTTTATATCCATATTTTATGGAAGTATTTTTTGAAATAATTTATAATAATAGAAACAGATAAATTGAATTAAACATACAGTATTAAGAGAAGGAAAAAAAGCAAATTTACTAAACTTAATATACTGCTCAATAATAAAAAGGAAATGTGAGAAACCAAGAGATAAAAGAATTCTGGTGGCAACAAATGAAAAAATTTAAAGTTGAACAGAAAGAAAATGTTTACAATACTAAATTAAGATTTCACAAATAAAAGATAGTACATTAAAATTACTTAATGTTACAATCAACATTTTAAACAATTAAAAAAACAATAAATAATACCAGTAATCTTTTTTGCAAAAGGAATTTCCCAAGCATACATTTTTATAAGTTTAATACTAGTAATAATTTCATTCATTAGCTGAACTCTTTCATCTGTATATTTCACTGCTTTTCGACGCAACATGGTAATTAATGCAGCCATACCACCCTGTAAAGTTATTTAAAAATAAAATTATAAAACAATAATAATATTTAATAATCTATTAGATTTTCTGTAGGAATAAAAGCATTACTAAAAACTAATCAATTATCATCATCTCAAAAAATAAATCACAACATAATGATGTATCAAATCATTTGTTTCATTTAAACTATAAAGAGTTTAATGCTATATAACATTCATTTTTTAAGCATATAATTCTTAAATTTTTGTAATCCACAAAGTATATATAAACATTATGTACTGATGCAATGCATGTTCCAGACTACTTACTGCATACTGTATATTAATATTAATACAGAGAGCAAATGTCAGATCAATAGAATTTTTATGGACAACCCTTCTTTGAAACTTTGCTTTCTGGTTGACACAGAGGCAGACACATCAGTCATATCAAAAAGATTTGTTGCATTCTCTATTCCTTACTGAAGAGACAATATAAAATAAAATAATCAACCATTCCAACTTCAGCAAAAATTCTTTAATCCTAAGAACGTTTTCAAACGCATTAAGCGTCCATCTTCAGTTACATCTTTAAATTAAATATGAAATTCGAACTAATATTAAATTCGAACAAATGTTACATAAATTAACGGTACGATTACAATAAATAAATAAATACATAAAAAATAAAAAATAAAAATAAAATAAAATAAAATAAACAGGATTATCGTAATTTACAAAATTATGTCAATATTTCATCAACAAATAAAAATAAAATAAAAATAAAACAAAAAATAAAAACGAAACTAAAAAACAACGTGCGGTTTAAACCAATCACGGATTATCGCTATATTTCTTTACAAATGCCTTCATCCGTCATTAAAGATTTAAAACAATATCAGCTCTAGGATTTATCGTACTTCTATGTTTAGCCCAAATCATCGCACAAAGATTTCCAAGCTGTGGAAAGCCCATCAGCGTCCCTATAATTAATGCATTGCGTACTTCTCTGCGCTCTGTGGATCTCCAATTTTTCGAAAAATTTTATTGCGTGTCTCGATCTAGTAGCCCTGATGATAGAGGCTTGGTCCCAAAAGACCGTGATGCCTTGCTGCTTAGCATAACTGGCCAGGACGGTACTATCAACTGATTTTTCCACCGATCGCTTGTGTTCATTAATCCTCTTTTTTAAATTTCTCAAAGTTGCCCCTATATATACTAATTTAGAATCGAACCTATGATCCCTTAATGGTATCGAATAAATTCCTGTTAGTGAGTTACGCTCATACTTCATCTTATCATTCCTTAAAAGCTTGTATATGGTCGGATTACGTCGATAAATAACCTGCAAATTCCTACTCTTGGAAATCCTTTTAACTAACGGCTTAAGAAAAGGAATGTAATCGAGGATCACTTTCTCTCTTGGTTGGTTTCTACTCCTCCCACTCGTTCGGTTATGGTGTTTCTTGATGAGAGCATCTATTTTTTCTGTTCTGTAGCCATGTTGCAAAGCCGTTGTTCGGATGTATTGTAGCTCTTTAATAGTATCTAAAACATTGGTGCAGTGTGTGTGCGCTCTCTGTATCCACGAGCGAAAAACTGCCATCTTGATATGCCCCGGGTCTGCAGAGTTCCTAGGGATAACGGTTGGGACTGATATCGGTTTCCGATAGACATTCGTGCAGATTTCCCCTCCTACACATGTTATAGTGAGATCCAAGAAATTAACACTATTATAACTTTGCTGATCTAACTCTAGAGTTAAACCATAGGGGTTTTGATTCATTAAATCTATAAACTAACAGACAAATTACGATAATCCTGTTTATTTTATTTTATTTTATTTTTATTTTTTATTTTTTATGTATTTATTTATTTATTGTAATCGTACCGTTAATTTATGTAACATTTGTTCGAATTTAATATTAGTTCGAATTTCATATTTAATTTAAAGATGTAACTGAAGATGGACGCTTAATGCGTTTGAAAACGTTCTTAGGATTAAAGAATTTTTGCTGAAGTTGGAATGGTTGATTATTTTATTTTATTTCTCTATTCCTCCAGAAAAACTTATCCTCTATGCAGAAAACGAGAGGCAAATTACAACTTATGGTACCAGGCTGCTTACAGTAGACTTAAATCTCCATTGACGTTTTTCTTGCCCTTTATTGTTGTCAACATCAACCAACCTATCCTGGGTATCAATTTTCTGATGCACTTCAACCTTCTCATTGACATAAAACAGAACTGCTCAACTGATGCACAACTAAACTTAGATCAAAAGGATTAACAACAATGAAGCTGCCAGCTCTCACCAATATCATGGTTCTGTTGGGGAATTCACCTTAGCACAAATTGCTAAGGTGAATTTCCCAACAATTCCCAAGCATCACTAACCTATCCAGACTAGACAAACCGAAGCTGGTAGTCCAGGTTTTCCACATAGAAACGCATGGTCTGAAAACCATGCCATCTATCACCAGACACCTTCCTTGTGGCTTGCAATGAATTTGACTTCATAATGGCCCAAGGGATTATTTTCCCATCAAAGGGTGCATGGACCAGCCATGCATGGTAAAAAAGCCAAATGGAGATTGGTGCCCATGTGGTGACTATCGCTGCCTGAATTTGATCACTCTTCCTGACAGGTATAGTACATAGTACCACACATATAGGATTGTACTCAGCTATTACATAATACAAAAAATATTCTCCACCCTAGACTTGACATGAACTTACCACTAAATATTTGTCAATCCAGCAGATGTCCCTAAGACAGCTGTGACCATACTATTTGGATTATTTGAATATCTATTCATGTTGGACAAATGTTCCAACAATTTATCCAAGTGTTGCATTGCCTCGATTACTGCATTCCATACTTCAATGACATCTTAGTAGCATCTGCAAATGAAGAGAAACATATGCAACACCTCCATCAGGTTTTCATGCAACTCCAAGAACATGGACTCACTATAAATCCTTTGAAATGTGCTCTTAGTCAGACTTCAGTTCCCTTCCTCAAATGCTTAATTTCTTCTTCCAGTATTCAACCCTTACCTGAGAAGGTACAGATCATTCAAAATTTTCCACAGCTGCAAACAATCTCTGAACTACAATGTTTTGTGGCAATGTTAAACTTCAACCACTATTTTCTTCCAAATGCTGCAGCCATTCAAGCACCTCTACACAATTTTTTGAAGGACACAAAACAGAATGATAAACACAATATTGCTTGGATTGCAGAAGTGATATCTGCCTTCAATCAATGCAAAGCTGACCTAGGAAAAGCTTCCACGCTGACATTCCAGCCAAGTAACAGCAAGTTCTCCTTAATGGTTTATGCTTCAGATCTCGCCATTGGATCTGTTCTTCAATCTCATAACAACCAAGGTCCACATCCCCTAGCCTTTTTCTCCTGTAAACTAACAGATGCAAAATGGAAGTATAGCACCTATAACAGACAACTTCTTAGTATGTATGCACCAATCAAACATTTTTGATATCAACTGGAAGGAAGACTCTTCATCATCTTCACTGACCACTGATTTTTGCTTTCAACAAAATGTTTACAGCCTGTTCTCCTCGCCAACTCTATCAACTCAACTTTATTGCTCAGTTTAGCATGGATCTGAGAACACCATAGCTGACACACTCTCTCAGATCAACAACATTCACCTACCCCCTCTCTGGACTTCACTGCAATAGCCCACGAGCAAAGTAAAAATGAAAAGCTTCAAAAACTAATATCCAACTAGCAATCCTCTCTACAGCTTCTTACACTCAGCTCTAAGTTGCAGATCATCTGTGACACTTCAAATAATAAATTCTGACTTTACATCCCAGTCAGCTTTCACCTGAAGTGTCTGAATGTGAATGTTGAGCAACTCACAAGTTAATCCAGGCACTTGAGCAACTCACAAGTTAATGCAGGAATGTTTTATACAATCATCAATGCACAAAGACATCAATCAGTGATGTTGAGCTTTGTCACCTGCCAATGTAGTAAAGTCGGCCATCATACACGAAGCCCTTCACAACACTTTGATCTACCATAACAATTTGACTATGCACAAATAGACATCTTGGGACCATTTCCCTCAGCTGAAGGATTCTCATACCTATGTACAGTACATGCATTGATCAATTCACCCATTGGCCTGAGGATACACTTATCTCAGACATAATGGCTGAAACAGTAGCAAGGGCCTTCGTTGCAACATGGATAGTCCAATTTGGAATCCCATCCTTCATAATAACCAATCAAGGTCGACAGTTTGAGTCCCAGCTCTTTACATCACTCATTTCCCTCCTGGGAATCAAGTGAATTCTCATGACTCCATACCATCCATCATCTAATGGGTTAGTGGAGGTAAGTGGAATGATTCCATAGCACACTCAAACAAACTCTCCAATGCCATGGTCACAATCACTGGACAGAGAGCCTACCTACTTTTCTCCTAGGGCTCGATTTCACATTTAAACCCAACATTGGAGGTACCTGCTTAGAACTAGTGTATGGAATGACACTACATTTACTGGCCAACTTTTTACAACCCACAGCTGCAAACAATACTGTCATTGAGTCAGCCATCTTTATCCAACAACTCCAGAATGCAATGAATAGTCCAAACATCTGCAACACCTACCATCTTTCTAGATTCATCCCTGATGGAATACTCGCACATAATCGTTAGAAATGATTTGGTAGGACACCCCTACAAACCCCACATGACAAGCCATTCCAAGTGCTGGCACATTCAAGTAAACACTTTACTTTATTAATGAAAGGCAGAGAATTTGTCATTAGTGTGAAACGCTTGAAGCCAGCATTTATCATTGCAGCAAGATGTAATATTACAAACAATGCATGCCTAGCATCAACCAACAACCCTCCAAACCTAATAACCAACCACCACAAGTCAGACCAGATGATGCATTCAGTTCAACCATAGATACCTTTGAGCTCTGCACTGTTGGCATAGGGGGAAGAACTGTGGCGCCCTCATGACATGCAACCAATGGTCTACAGGGGGCATGCAAAGTGATATAAAAGGATACAATGATCTCCTCACTAACACTTTTCCTTGCCCTTACACTTGGTAAAGAAACAACCAAACTTTTTTATGTACAGTGGGTGATCAATTAATAAACAGTTCAGACTATAAACAAATAGGACAATGAATACTTTCACAAAAGATTTTTTATGTTTGGACAACAAACACATGTTCAGATAATGAACCTCACAAAACAAACACAAGAAGAAGCAACGTAAAATAACGAATACCAATTGATCTTCCCTTGTCTCCAGGTAACAATTCAAAACATTTCAGAGTGTGGGAAATGTCAAAATCGACACTCAGCCCAATATATACTGATTGAATAGTATTTCTCCAAACTTTGAAACTCTTCCTTGTAATTCCAGTCTTTTGCTTATTTTCCTGACAGAAAGAATTTCTTATAGTCTTCTCGAGACTGTTGGGTAAGCACTCGTTAGGTTTTGCATCGATTTTTATTTTCAAAAAGTGAGAGTATAATAGCAAAGGTAGAAAATAGGCAGATGATGTCTGATGTTGCTGGATGCTATGGCTTGAACAGATCTACAGTAAGCCGCAGTTCAAGCTCATCTAAGAGTGCAGAGCTCAAAGGTATCTATGGTTGAACTGAATGCATCATCTGGTCTAACTTGTGGTGGTTGGTTATTAGGTTTGGAGGGTCAAAAGATCTTTAATAGCAGATGTCGGCATTAATTCTCGTTTTCAGAAGTGGGAGGATGTCAGAACAATGGTCTTAGAATGGCATCCAAACCAAGTTGAGGTTAATAGGCTTAGGGATCTTTACAATGACAATGCTATTAATTACTTCCGAAAAATTCTGAAGAAGAGAGGAAGGCAATCGACATTGGACAGATTCTTTAATGCCCCACAAACAGAAAAAAACATGACTGATAAAAATGCAAGACTGTGTATATATGTATTATTATTATTATTATTATTATTACTTGTAAGGACATAGTAAAAAAGTATATAATTTTTATTTATTTTTTCAGTCTCCAGAGCAAATAATCAAATTCCCATAAAAATCTATGGTAAATCCATAATCAGTTAATGAAGAATTTGGGTAGTGAACATAATCTTGGAATGGATTATGTTTGTTAACCATTCACCTACTGTACATAATTTTAAAAATTTTCATTACTTTTTGCATTTATAAATGTTTCACTTTTTAAAGATATGTTTAAAATTGTAAATGTTTATAATAATGTTGTTTTTTTGAATGTTTTGATATATTTTATAACTTTATTTAATATTAATAATGAAAATGAAACAAATTTTATACCAATAAAATGAAATTTTTGTAATACATGTAAAAAAAAAATTCTTAACTTTCTGTATTATACAACTATATTACAGCTGTGATTTGATTAGAACAATCTAGCAACACATTAAATATACCTCATCACTACAAAAAATATATATTTATTTATAAGTTAAGTATCCCTAATCTAAAATGCCTGGAATTGAAATGTTTCATATTTTTAAATTTTTCTGAATTTTGGAATACATAGGGTAGAGTTGAAAAAATTATTACTATCAAATCTTTATAACATTTTTAATGATATATAAACAACCCAACAGAAAACAAGTAATCATAGACACTCAGACAATGTTTGATGGTTTATTGAATCATGATGGTTCATTATAGTTGTGTATGCATTATTACATTATCTTTCACAGAAAAACACAGTAAATCATAGTTCTATCCCAAAGGGCTACCTTCTGTGAAAGCTGAGTTATAGATTTCACAATATCAGACTGGAAATACTCAATCTGTTCTACATATGTTGTCTTTGTACTCAGTAAGTTGTCTGAACCTAACATACAAATATATTACAGTATATATGTTTTCATTGATATTCTTAACATTAGATTTCTTATACTGATAACTTTCAAAGTAAATTTTTTTTCTTCTAAAAATCCCTTTCATTTGTTCTGAGAAATTATTCTAAAATTTTTATTTTCTGCCTTTATATTCAATTATAGACAATAATCAATAAAAAATTTAGTTATAACCATCAGCAATATGTCTATGATGCAGTAGAGTGCAAACAATTCATACAATATGATTTTTTCCTTGTAAATAGAATTTTGTGTGTTAAATTACAAAGTTTTGATCAAAAATCCTTTACAAAAGTAGCAGGTTGATATTAAACAAATTGCAGTTTTAAAAATCTAATGAACATTACAATAAATAAAATGTTGTAAGCAAAAACCTGCATTCACTACATTTAGACAAATCATATTTGGAAACCAAAATCGAGTAAAATTATACCTATAAATATAATATATATATATATATATATCATATGTAAATATCAGAGATAAATGAAATAAACTTACCATAAGAGGATAGAATAACAAAATTATTAAATGTCCCAATAAGGGCCATGGACCAAGCAGAACACAGGAATATGTAAGTGTTAAAATAAACATGATAGGTGTAGCAAGTGCAAGAACACCTGTAACCACAGATTCAAACAACCTTTCAATATCATTTGTGTAGAAATTTACAATCTGTAAAATATATTAATTATATTTTACTATTAAAACAGAAATTAATTATGATTGAATACTTATAATAGCTTTTCTCTTATTACTGATTAATTATTTAGTTGAATCCATTTCATTTTTTACTGAAACTTTTTCTATTTTCAATATTTTGATTTAAAATAAATTAATAGTATTTGATTAAAAAAAAAAATAAATAACAAATAAAATCTATTAATAAATAAATTAAATATTAAAGACAATAAATAAATTTACATTAAAATTTTAAGAGTTATTGTTTATTTTTATTGATAATTTCATTGCTACAAATGTCCAAAATTTATGAAATTATAATTATTCAAATTAAATTATTAGCATATTTCAGTTACCATATATTTCCACAGATAAGACAATAGTAGAATCATAAAAAAAGGCCCCCAAAATCCGGTGTCGTCTTATAGGACAGATACAAAAAAATTAGATTAAAATTTATATAAATTAAAACCATTATAAAAAAATGGACAAACCGTAATTATTTACTAGTAGAGGGTAGGGCATGTCCATAAAATAGAATAGTCCATACGACGTTTTTGTGAATAGTCAAGGTCATTACCCGAATGCCCGAATTAGTGCAAACGTTTGCAACAATAGCAAGACAGAAAATAAAAATTTGTTCATTTGAAAAATTACAAATAGGACATAATTCCGTATACGCTATACAGTATTATTATCCAGATGATGATCGCTGATCTAAACTAAATTCGCAGGCCATTGATACTTTGGGGGTTGTCTTATAAGACAGATATATGCTAAAACTATAAAACTTTGACGAAAATTTATATCTTGTCTTATCTGTGGAAATATACAGTAATTAAGTTTTGATATATCTGAAGGTTGTTTCAAAATTTAATTAAAGTAATTCAAATTTTTTAATTATTAATGACCATTTTCACAACCAAGAATCAAGAGTTAAAAATCAATCAATAAGAATTCACACACTAAAAGTAAAGTAAATACAGTAGAGCATCGATTTCCGACCCCCGATCAACCATCACATCGGTTAACCGACTGCATTCTAGTTGGCAAATTCAAATGTCCGCTAGTGATGTGGCGCTACAATATTTGGCTATGTCTTGGCTACTTTAATATTATTTTTGTTAAATTTTTGCGTTTTAGCTGGCAACATGGCTCGACCACGAAAGGGATGCCAGTATTTAAACGAGGCTTAATTTTATTTAATGATGCTATCCAATTGCTGTTTTTAAAACGTATGCGAGATTTAGTGGCAAAAAAACGGGTGTCAGCTGTGAAGCAAAAGAAAATTTCGGACATCTTTTTCTAATGTATAGGCCTACTTTATGTTAAATATGTAACTCGAATATATTTTTTAAAATATTTTTCAATACACAGTACAGTTCTATATTTTGTGCAAAATAAAGAAATAATTTTTAACAATACAATAGCGACGATTATTATTTTAAAAAATTTTGTTAGGCTTAACGTCGATGAAAATTCAACGCGAAGTAGATTAATAGCGATATACTAATTACATGGGATATACTAATATACTATATGAATATTTTTCCATACTTTTCGGTTATCCATTTTTTCAGTTATCCGACCAACCCCAGTCCCCAATTGAGTCGGATAATCGATGCTCTAGTGTAATAATTAGTTAACTCTTGATTATTGGTTATGAATACAGTCATAAATCATTTAATTAGTACAATTATACTTTTATGACTTTTAGCCATTTTTGAAAATTAATTAATTCACTCTAGAATGTTAAACTGCTGTTTACTAATCACTTTTATATTAAAATTGAAATAGGAATTTATAAAATCACTATATCTGTAATTTTTGTTTTGGAATAAATTTTCTTAGAAAAATCTGAAAAATAAAATTTTTATCTGATAATTAATTTAAATATGAATTACATGGAATTTTATTTATAAAATAAAAATACAATAAATGCTTAAAAATAACCTGATAACAGAAATTTGGACATAAATAGATTAGTTAATATATAATGGTCTAAAATCTTTACCTGTCCAGCTTGTTTTTCACCAACTACACGCATTCTAAGTAACTTTTTATACAACAGAATTTGTAAAGCACCTTGAAAGCGTGTACCTATAATTTATGTAAATATAAAGAACATGAAATTATTTACTCTATGTACATTACTTCACTCTATACAATATACCATATTTACTCACTTATAAGATGATCTCGCATATAGGACGAGGTGTGACTTTAAAGATCAAAATAAAGAAAATTAGATTCATTAATACAATTTAATTTTATTTAATTTAATCACAATGTCAAATGCATGTAAATGAACACATTGTCCCGCAAAAATTACTGGAATTTTAAACTTTAAGGAAAAATCTTGTAAAATCGACAACATAATTTGTTCATGTAAAGCTGGACAATCGAGAACCTCTTTTGCCAATTCTTAACAGTCAAATCCACTCTTTGTCAATTATACTTACGAGTTTCACTGAATTCTAATTTCTGAATAATCATCTGTTTTCACATGTGAATGGATTAAAACTTATATCGGGCTTCCGCGTGATTTTGGAATTTCAATCTGGAATTCAATTCAAAAGCTTGGCTTTTCCTATTGCTATTCATCTTTACTCCTGACAATACACAAGAATGATTGAAACGACCCAGGTAAAATACTTTTGTTTTTAAACACCAGAGGATGAGCATCCGGTAAAAAACGTGTTCACACGATTCACAAAAATTATTGTAAAAATGCAAAAAATTCTTTCCTCACGTGCATAGGACGACCTAGGTTTTTGAAGCAATGAAAAATGAATAAAAACCTCGTCTTATATGCGAGTAAATACAATATATATTTATGAATCATATATGTTTAAATCATCAAGAAAATCAATCAAATAAAATTTTTGATTTAAAATTCTTAACAGTCAAATTATTAATTAATTCTAAAATTATTATTTAAATTATTTAATTCATTTATAATTATTAAGTTTATCAAGAGATGGCACCTAACGCCTAACTCTAATGCCAAATTGTCTATTAAATTATTAGTATTATAGCCGTTTCTAGCTTGATAATATTTGGCTTTGGTTGTTGTATAGCTTTAAATGTATCGGGTGTAGTAAGGATGTTTGATTATTAATCAAATAAAAATTACAGCAAAACATTCTGAGTTCTAATTACATGTTTTGATATAAAATTTACATTTCAATCTATATTTCAGTATAATCTCACTGAAAATCTTTGTCATGAAAATAATTGTGTTAAAAAAATATCTTTAAAAATTTCTTATCTAGCAAAACGTATAAAATTCTATTTAATTAGTTAGTTTAATTAATTAGTTAGTCTTAATTTAATAGTTTGTTAAATAATACAAATATTAAATATTTGTATTATTTAACAAACTATTTGATTATAAACATTTATCACAATTTCTACTGCATGATCTAATTTCATTATACAGTATATATAAATAATATTTAAAATTAATAAAATTTTTAATATACCATATTTATTTGAATAATCTGCAGCTTCAAGGAATCTGCACACTCCATTTTTAAACATACTGTTTTTTTTTTTAAAAAAAACTTGACCAATTTAATTTCTTACATAATTAACAAATTCTACTAATTTAAGGTTGTAACGCAACTTTCATTCTTGGTGTTTTGTAGTATTCAATATGGCAGTGCTCAGTTTACAAGTTCACGTGGTATTAAAAGATAAAAATACTGAAGGAAAAAATTAATTACTTTTATGTTTGATAAAGATAAATTGTTTGCAATTTGTAGTAATTTATTTATAATAAATTATTTTACTAATTAAATGAAAGTAAGACTTCTTTAAGTTGTTTAATTTGAATCAAAAGTGAAAAACTGCTAATAGATCAATAGCTTAAACTAAAAGGTAATATATGTATGAATTGTTTACTGTCTTATAAATTATATTGCACTAGCAGGTAGGTCCGGCGTTGCTTGGGAAAAAGTAACGATAGCGAAGATTAAGATTATTACGTTATAGTCAACCTTACCCGTTTTCACAGAATGCAAGAATTTGGTTCCCCTGTTTCCAGGCTAATTAGAAAAATTTTAGATGGGTCTAAAAATATGTTCAATTTCCTGCAAAAACGAAAAAACTGCATCTGCATCTTGCACGTCACTTTCTCTTAACACTTCCATTGTTACATAACACTTCCATCGTTACTTAGCACTTCCATTGTTGATGGAAGTGTTAAGCCTTAATCATGTCCCTCTCCCCCATGGAGAGGAATTTCAAAAAATCCCTTCTTAGTGTGTGTTCTCGTGACATACCTTAACTGTGTACCAAATTTCAACTTTCAACTCCTAACCATTTGGGCTCTGCACTGATGATTATTATTATTATTATTATCAACTCGTCTCGATTATATATATAGATTATTATAATTACACTCTTGATATACTTATTTCAATGTTCAGTAAAACATCATTAATTAATTATTTTATTTAAAGTAACAATTTAGTGAAATTGAACTAAAGAATTATTGATAATTCGATAATATTAATCATAGTAATAGTTAAAGTAGTTATTAAAATCACAGGAAAAAATCTAAAACAAACAAATCCTAGAACACCAAGCTAATATTAGGATAGGTGACATCAATGATAAACTAATAATAGAAGTCTTAAACCAAAAGGAACAGTATAAAAATATTCATATAACTATACAAAAAATACATAATTATTAGACAAACTGAATTTAGACAATAATGCTAATGTTACTAAATTTCTGTGAATTTTTCAAGAAAAACAAAAATTAATGCAGACTCCAGAGATTCAGAAAACTTCAAATTCTTAAAAATGATTAATTTCTTATATAAGATCTGTTAGAAGTCTTTTACTTCCTGCCATCTTTAGGCTTTTTTTTTCTACTTTTTATTCCTAAAAGCTTTCTAAATTTATTCCTTTCATCTCCTTAAAATAAACAATTGATGAATTGCTGTATAAAAAAATATTCTCATTTGTTTTTTTGGTTACTGATATTTTTCCATTCTACTTATAATTTTATGTTTCAAATAAAGCAAGTTAATACAACTTTTTAATACAATTTTTGAAATTTCTCTGAATAATTATGCTTAATATTTTGCATATTTATCAATAATAAATTAATAATTGATACAGTGGACCCCTGATATAACGCGCATGTTGAATGGGAAACAACACCCACACCCGCATTATATCGAGCAGTGCAGTGTAACGCGGTTCACCTCTTTACTTTAGTAACAATGTCAAGCTTTTTTTTAACTCATCATGCATACCATAATTAAACACTATTCAAAATACATGCAGGAACTCAATACATACACAATTACTCAATACGCAATAACAATAAAATGTGCTACTCACTAAGGCCACACGGACCTGTATAAACGTGTTTGAGCTTATTGTGTTGCAAACATTGCCCGCGCTATAACCGAGTGCGCAGTATAGTGAGCAGCGCTATAACAAAGGTCCACTGTATAAGTTTATGTTCTTACCTGTATAAAATCCTAATACAAAAGATAAACTGAGAAATGTAGATCTTAATAACTGAGTAAAAAATAAACCAAATGCCAAAATTATTCCATTAAGAATTTTGGAGTCTTGAGAGTCAATATGTTGCAATAATAACCTTAATAATATCGCCTGTAAAATATAAAATATTTTCCAATCACCATCATTGAAATAACAAAAAATCTTAGATTTTTATTTGATTTAGTAAACATTTCTACTAAATCAAACAAATAACCTATTCTATAGTTTCATTTAATGAATTTTAGAATTTCAGCTTTAGACAAATAAATATAATAATATAAATGCTTACAAAGTTATTACTTGATTATATCTGCAAATTTTATATTCAAAGAAAGTATAAAAAATGAATAAATTTTTTTTAAGAAATTCTTTTCTGATATTTTGTAAATATATTCAATTTCTAGTCTATAACTGTTTTATTTATGCTCACATCTAATGTTTTTTCTTTATTTTAGAATAGTACAGATAGATTAATTTTCCATAAATGCCAATAAATTAAAGAAAATTATTAACAATTATTTTATAAGAATCTTTTTGTTTATATTCATTAAAATGTCATAATAATGAAAAAAGCTTTAAATCTAATAATTCCTCAACTTCAAGTGTTTTCAGATTATTATTCCCTTAAAGACTAAAATAATTTTTTACTATAATAATAAAGAACTGAATTAGCAAACAAAAATTAAATTGAAATTTCTGGTATTTACAGTAATGTTTGTTTTTAATGATTTGATTTTTTTATTATTATATTTCTTTATTTTTGTGTTAAATTATTTTAACCATTTGAAGATGGAGTAAAGTTCCAAAAACATTTAGAATTGTTAAACTTCTTGTTTTACATTCTTCAAAAGTGAAACTGCAACACCACAAAGGAATGCACATAGCCACGTTCAAATTGCAGGACCCAACGACATATTAACTACTAGACCACGATATTCACTTTAGTGGTCTTCATGGCACTACTGGCTGTCTCTGTAGATGCTGAGAAAAATCAAACTTTGTAGGAACCAATGTCTGATGCAAATAGGTGTATCCATTCCGTGTAGAGAAACAGTCTGGTTTAAAGTGCTGACTGCAAAGAACACTACTATTGCTTGGTTTCCATTTGTCATCACATATTGCTTTGTCAACTACCAACTGAAGTATTGCTTGTGTAACTGAGAAAAAATATTGACTCAACATAGATAGAATTTTGGATACTTAATGTTTGCTTTAAAGAAATTTTCTGACAAAATTTATCAAATTTACACTAATTTACTTGAGTATTGTTTATGGATGAATTCCACTTCTGTCTGTGGAGGAATGATGACAAGGAACGGATGAGGTGGTATCCTGGAGAACACTTCATGCCAGCCCTTTTTACCAATAGTCACACTAGTCCCACACTGAATATCATTGCTTGGGGAGGCATCACGTTCAATCAACATATAACCCTGGTATACATTTCCAGTACTCTGACAGCAGACCAGTTACACAAATTGTGGATCCTGTGGTTCAGCCATTATGCCGGCCATTCCCAACATGTTGTTCCAGCAAGACAATGCCTGATCACATGTTGAAACTCACCAGCGTGAACTGAATTCACATTCTTCCCTGGCTGGAAGCCTTTCCAGATCTCTCTCTCATCAAATACTTGTGAGATCTCATCTAATGTGAGATGCACCATTCTGTATCGCATTCTGTAGATAACATGTATACCACAGTGGATGCAGCTTGGCAAGGGATTAATTGCCTTGTTGATAGTATGACTCACCATGTAGGAGCATGTATAGTTGCCCTAGGAGGCCATATTCATCCTAAATAAACAGATGTCTGTTGCATATCTATGTTTGTTCTTTTAACCATTTGCATATATCTCTCACCATGCAATGTGCATGTAAAACTATGCATATTCTTTTGTTGTGTTGTGATTCCACTTTTGAGAAGTGTAAAACTAATTTCTACATTTTACAGATGACGAAAAATGGTATTTCCTACTAACAAAATACTAAGTGTTGCAAAAAAATGTTCTTCCTGGAAATTTGTTATAGAACTTGTTAACAAGATAAACAAAAAAATGCAGAGTAAACATATCTGCAAATTCATGATAGTTATTGAAATATTTGAGGTTAAAGTTTTGCCAAGCAATGCTAGAATAGACTGCTCTTGCAGACCTGCCAACTGTTGACCTACAACTGAAAATAAAAGAACAGAGAGAAAAGTAATCACAAAAAACTTGTCATTGCGGTTAATTTTTTCCCCTCTAAATTGGAATCACTGGAATTCTAAAATAATATGGAGATGTCTTTTTACTAGAAAGTTTTGTGCAAGATAAAGGGAGATTGCATTTTTTTCTTGCTTTAAAATGTTGTTCAGTTCAATAAATGTTTATCTTTAAAATGATAGTTTAAATAGTAATAACTATATCATAGGTCCTGAAAAAAAGTAAATTCAAATTTGTAACTTTAACCTGGAATATTTTGGTAACTATTGCAAATTTGCAAATACCAGGTTGTTCAATAAGTTTTGTCGTTCAATAAGTTTTGTCATTCAATAGGAGATGGCGCTATTAGGTTTGTCGTTTTATTACTCTAAAAATAGTACTACTTTTTTATTAACACGTGTGAAGTTTCATGTAGATCTGTCAACTCATTTCTATATTTGCAGCTGTTCAAAGTTGACGTGTCAGTGTATTTTTTTACAATGGAAAAAATTGAATATCGTGCAGTGATAAAATTCTTATTTTTGGAAGGTGTAGCACCAAAACAAATTCATAAACGAATGGTAAAAGTGTATAAGGACTCTTCACCTTCAATTAGAACAGTAGAAAGATGGGTTGCTGAATTTTAAACGTGGCCGTACAAGTCTTGAAGACGATCCACATGAAGGACATCCAAAAAGTGCATCAACACCAGAAATCGTAGCAAAAATACAGCATATGGTTTTGGAAGATCGTCGATTAACTGAGAGAGATTTAGTAGAAGCCCTAGGGATCTCATTAGGCAGTGTGAGCAATATTTTGGCTGATGTTTTGGGTTACAGAAAGCTGTGTGCACAATGGGTGCCGCATTCGCTAACTATGGAGCAAAAACACATTCGAATGCAACTTTCTCAGCAACATTTGGAGCATTTTAGAAAAAATAAAAAGGATTTTGTGCGTCGTTTCATTACTATGGATGAAACTTGGGTCTACCACCATGATCCTGAATCAAACCAAGAGGCTAAGGAGTGGTGTGAACCCGGTACTTCGGCTCCGAAGCGAGTTAGGGTCCAGAAATCGGCCAAGAAGGTGTTAGCATCAGTTTTTTGGGATGCAAAAGGAATTTTGTTCGTGGATTATCTCCAAACTGGTAAAACAATCAACTCAGACTATTATTGTAATCTTTTGGACCAGCTGGATGTAAAAATTCGTGAGAAAAGACCTGGTTTACATAAGAAAAAAATCATTTTTCATCAAGATAACGCACCCTCTCATACAGCTCAAAAAACCATCGCGAAAATCAGCGAATTAAAATACGAATTGTTGCAACATCCTCCCTATTCGCCAGATTTAGCTCCCTCTGACTTCTGGCTGTTCTCACATCTTAAAAAATTCATGCGTGGGAAACGATTTTCATCGAACGAAGAGGTAATAGCAGCCATGGAAGCGTATTTCGACAGTCTTCCGGATTCTCACTTCAGGGATGGAATCCATAAATTAGAAGATCACTGGAACAAGTGTATTGAAGTTCAGGGAAATTATATTGAATAATAAAATGTATTTCAAACCATAAAATTGTGTTTTTTTTATCGAACGACAAAACTTATTGAACAACCTGGTATGTTACCCCTACAGTTTCTACTTATTTCAATGAGTTCTATCACCAATTTCCAGGAAAAATACTTTTCTTTTGCAAACCTATATTAACAGCATGCAATAAGATCAAAATGAATAGATCTATTGCAGTTTGAAATATAATATTTGTAATTTTATAACTTGTTGACATAGTATTACATTAATATAAATAAAAAAACTAATAACACTCTCAACGTAATTTATTTTATCCAAGAATATGTTTAATGCAGTAATGTTTAATGCAGTAATTTGTTGTGCTTATTGTTGTGAAGAAATGTTTAATGCAGTAATTTGTTGTGCTTATTGCACAACAAATTACTGCATTAAACATTATTAACTTTCTGCAAACATTCCTTTCCAATTTTATTGAGACAGAGTTATTCTTTTGTAAACAAGACAATCAAAAAAAAACCAATTACAAGGGTAATCCCAAAAGTAAGGTCTCCTAATTTTTTAAATACAAAGAAAACTAAATGTTTATACAAAAATAAAGTTTATATCATTTTAAAGCTTGAACATTTATCTATTTTTCTACATAATCGCCATTTCGGTCAATACATTTTTATATGCCCATGAAGTGTGTGACGAGTTGTGCATAGATGTCAAAAACATCTTCAAGTGGTATAGGGAGTTTGCAGCTGATCATACTGAAATTCACAATGAAGAAAGAAGTGAGAGACCGACAATTTCCGAGACAGTCACAAAGGTTGAGCAAACTATGTGTGAAGATCGGCAAATCACTCTGAATGATCTCTGCATTTTGGTTATTGGGCTTTCCCCAAGCACAATTCATAGGATTTTAACAGAAAAGTTGCAATATTGGAAGGTGTGCACAAGATGGGACCCACAATGTGGAGGCGAGCAGGTATGACATGGGCATACAAAAATGCATTGATCAAAATGTTCAAGATTTAAAATGATATGAACTTTATTTTTGTATTTAAAAAATAGGAGACCTTACTTTTGGGATTACCCTTGTATTATTCTATTGTTCTTAAACTGTATACTTTTCAAAATAAAGGAGTCTATTTCTGCCTGCTAAATTTTCTAGTATTACATGCACATGTGCATAATTAATTAATTAATTAATAATATTGGAAGAAAACAGCTATTACATGTAACTTAAAACTTGCTAGATGGGTTAATAATATGCATTTATACAATCTATAAAGATAGTTGAAGTGGAGAAACACAACATATTAATTTCTGTTTATTAGTTTGTTTATTAATTTTGTTTCTAGTTTTGCATAATGTATTGATAAGTTTTGAAACATTTACAATTCTTTTATAAAATTTTACTAGGAATATATCTTATTATTGTTTCTAACCATTGTTTTAATATTTTTATTTATAATATCATCAATTATAAATTCTTTCTCTATAGATTTCTCTTTCTTTATAATTCACTCGATTTTTAGAGTTTAGTGATTCGAATAGAAACCAGGATTATTAATTTCAATAGGTATAAGTTAACATTATAATGAGCTTTAATGTGTTTAAAATTAAATAATTGTTATATGATAAGTAAATAAATTACATAAATCTAGATATTTTAGTTTTATGTATTTAGATATTTCATTGTGAATTTAAATAAAAAAATAAAAACAGATTAAATACTTACAGGACTAATAAACTGAAAAACCATTGCTAAACCTATCAACAAAGCAGAAATAATTGCTCGTGTCTGACAAAATTTAACAGCTACTTTTACAAAAGAAGCTTTGCTTCCATATTGTTTCATTTCATCTCTCCAAAGTCGTTCAAGTCTGTTGGTAAAAATAAAATTATAAACATTATACATTTTTGAATAAGTAAATATAAAAATAAAGAAGCAAAATTATTATTTTATCAATTTATGTTTATAAAAGAGCAAGTTAATAACCTGCAATACATATTGTTATGTCTGTAAAAATACTTGTAATGGATTCCATGTATTTATTACTAGAAAGACTGCCTACTAAAAATAATTAAAATTATTAAACTATTAAAAATAAATAAAAAACTACACAGTCAAAAAACAACAAAACAATAATCTATTATCAAATTGTTCACAACTTAAAAGCTTATTTTTTTTTTAAATTTTAATATTTTAAAAAATAGCTAAAAGCTAATTTTTTTAAAATCTGTAATTACAGGCATGTCATGACTTCCAAAACTGTTGGCACATTTTGTCTTAGACTCTAGATGACATGAAGGAAGTCTTTGCATTGATGTTTTTTAAACATTTTTTTAATAGGAAAACACATTATTATTAAATTAATTTTAATACTCTTACTTATTTCTGGAGTGGAATCTAATGCTGGTCCTTTACAAAGATCTCTGACAAAATGTGGAAGAAATGCATTTTTGAAATGCAGAAAACACAAACTCTGTTAAACATCTTTTACATTATGACTTTTTACATTTATAAACAAATGTGCCAACATATCTTATACAACCCTTAACTCATTTTTATATTAATTATATATACATATAATTTTTTTTCTTTTTTTCTTCATTACTTTTAACTATATATTATTTTTTACTTTTTTTTTTGGCATTTACTATGAATTATCTTCATTATTTATATGTTTCAGTTTGTCAGATTTTTATTTTATTATTATATATATCCATGTATTTATTTCTATTACATTCTATTACATTAGTTTTTTTTTGTAATTTTATTCACTGTGTATATCACAAATCTTTTATTAATTACTTATACTGTTACTGTTTTTATTTGTTATATTATCTTAATCTGTGGGTTAACTGTTATTTGCAGAATGGAAATCTTTTATCCAATGGCATTTTCATATATATGTAAAATAAATAAAATAAATAAATAAAGTCTTTAAAGCAATTGAATTATGGCAACATATTACATCATTAACTCTTCTATTGGGAGTCTAATTCTTGTATTGCTGAAATGAATTATTTGTGCTATAACAGTCCTAACAACTTAATTCTGAATACTCAAAAGATGAACACAATAATAAACTAGCTTGATAAATACAACAACAGATTTAAAAATGTAGAGGAAATCCTTGTTAATTCAAACATGAATAGTTTGAAATCCCATTAGTTCATAACTGCACTATTTGTCCTTGCTGGGGATGCAGAGATTTACATGGTAAAAAATCCAGTTAGTTCAAAATACGGTACTTCAAAATTCAAAGTAAAAATACTGTGCAAACTGTGATATATTTACATTAAGTTTTTTGTTTAGATTGAAATGCCTTCATATAAGAAAACAATAGACCAAGAACAACTCTAATCTGGTTAATATAGCTTTGCTTTTATAGCAACACATTTTTGGATGTCACCCTACCCATGGACTATCTCTTTTTCTTATCTCATAAAATACGGCAGGGTTTTTGGATTGCAAGATTAAGCTAATTTCAAACTAATACAGATTTTCAGTATATATTAAATGGTCATATAGTATTACTGTGAAAAATATACTTGCATAGAGCCTAATGGAAAATATATGATTGATTTTATTATCTGTTCTGAATTTTTCTGAACCCATGTGTGAACTTAAAAATATTAAGTTATGAAGCATTAGACCACTTTCCTTCTTTTGTTAGATTCTTGATGACAACAGAAAAAGGTAAACTTAAGAATAGTTATCAATGGGAAAATTACAATTTTTCAAGGTATCAGGAAATGATAATAAATAAATTTAACTGTATTCCTGACATAACTGATATTAATTATAGTGAAATCTACATTTTTATTGAACAATTAATGAAAGAATATATACATATTAAAAATGTGAAAAACAACCTGTCCATTTCAAAACCCTGGTTTGATTTTGATTGTTATAATTTGAAATTAATGAAACAACAAAATCTAAAATTATTTTAAAATTATTAGATTATTTACTCAAAAATCAAAATCTCAAATACAAAAAAGCTAATCAAATTTATAACAATTTACTTAAAGCTAAAAAGAAAAGAAACCTGGAAACTATTTTAATAAATGATAAAGTGAAAAGTAAACTTTTTCATCAACAATTCAAAAATTTCATATTAATATTGATCCCAGTAATAATTCTCCAAAAACAAGTTTTGAAACATGGTTAAGTACTTATGAGCATTTTTCAAAAATTTCTTCTGTCATCCAATTATCTTCAACTTTTAAATTACTTTAGACTTAAAATTTACATTGGAAGAATTAAATAATTGAATTAATAGGATGTGCAGTAACTCATCACAGAGTAGCAATCACATTCTCACTAACTTTCTTAAATTACTACCAAATCTGACAAGAATGAAGTTACTAAATTTATTTAACAAAATGTACAATGCACTTTTATGCCCAGTTTCATTAAACTCTGTTTGGCTTTACATGATATTTAAAAACAAGATAAACTTCTCCCCAAAAACTATTGACCAATATTCTCCTTTCCACCCCTTAAAAAAATGTTTTACAGCAATTCTAGCAAAAAAAATATCAACAATAAACCAAGGGAATTGATTTAGAATCTAAATTTTGATAGGAATATGTAAGAAACAGAGGTACACATGTGCAATATTTTTGCTTTTATTAATAATTCAGAAGAAGAAGACAGTATTAATAATAGCATTAACTACTTGGACGTTAGGATTACAAGGAATAGAAATAGTATCGAATTTGAACCTTTTAAAAAGCCTTGCACTATCAGTACGACTATCAAATATAACTCTAATATACCTTTATATATCAAATATAACGTCTTTGCAATGGAATATGAAAAAATTAAAAATAGAACCAGTAAGTTAAGTAATATGTCTAAATATATAAAAGAATTAAAAAATAAATTTGTATTAAATGGATACCCAAACTATATAATTACAAAATGGGAAAAAGAAATAAATGATAAAACAAATAGAAACGACAAACAAAGAATAGAAAAACAAGGCTCAGGAATAAGATATATTAGTTTTCCATATGTAAAAGGATTATATGAAGAAATTAATAAAGAATTAAGAAAGGTAGACATAAAACTCGCACCTAAATATGAGAAACTTAAATCCCGGCTAAAAAATAAAAAGAGTATACAGCAAACTAGAACAGAAGCGAAAGAAACAAAGAATGTCGTTTACGAAATTCCGTGTACTTGTAAGAATAATAGTATTTATATTGGAGAAACGAAACGTAAGTTAAATATCAGATTAAAGGAACATGTCGCCGACTTAAGATACAATCGAGTAAACTCTGTTTTTCATGATCATTGCCTACTTAATAATTGTAATATAGATCAAGATGGTACAAAAATTTTATATAAAGAAAAATACGCTTATAATAGAAAATTTAAAGAGAGCGTGGCCATCATAAAGTCCAGTAATTCTATAAATAAAAATTTAAGCATAAATATAAACAAGAATTGGTTAAGAATATTATAATCATATAAAAAATAAAAAATAAGCAACAGATCCAGCCTAACTTGGCTACTTTTGGCTATACAGTTAATTATGTAAATTCAGATCGTCATAACCAGCAGAATATGCAAATGGTCAACAAACAACTGCGTAATAATGAGCCAGTACTAGACGAAAAGTGAGTTTTTTAGTTAACACCAGGTCCAAACGTTTATTGCTTTATGTCAAGATAAAACAACAATGAAGAAAAGAAAAAAGTTAGTAAAAAGAAGATTAAAGATCTATTGCGTTCGATTTTAAAAAAGTAAGATACCGAATATGTTTAATATACCGATATGTATAAAATAAGCCTGTATGTTTATATATTTTAAAAGAAATTTTACAATTTAATTAGCCGTACGTAGAACATTTACATTTGTTGCTGTAACTTTGAGGTCCAAATTGTGCTATGCACGCGCACCCTTGAGTTCGAGGAACTAACGGTACGTTTTAAATTAATTTTTGTGGTATCTGTTAGTGTGTGTTATATTACTTGAAATGTTGTATATTGTTTTATTAGTTGACTGAAGAGGGGCGAAATGCCCGAAACGAGTGAAATAAAATCTCGTCTCAACTAATAGAAGTGGAAAAGTGCCAAGTGTTTAATAAATAACACGGTCTTGTGTTTGATGCTCAACATATAAGAAAACACGGTTTCAAGAATACCTAAATTCAGCTTCACTTGTCTAAAAAGCACAGAATACTATTTATGATTTTCATAGATAATGAAAAAGCTTTTGACACAGTTCATGTACCACTTTTAGTTCAAAACTTGAGAGATAAAGGAATCAGCAAAAAATTTTCCTCCACCATGTTTAAGTTATCCTCAGACAACAACACTAATATTATTCAAGGAAATAATACATCTCCCCATTTACATTATCACGTGGAACTTTTCAAGGCAATATGCTCTCTCCGTATTTGTTTAATTTTTATTTAATACAGATTGATCAACTCTTTTTAAACTCAGCTGATGGCATTGAAATTGTAAATAGATTTTTCATTATGTATTATTTGCAGATGACCTAGTTATTATGGCACTGACAAAAATTGCGTTATAAAGAAAAATTTATCAACTTAAAAAATAAACTAAGTCATTACATTTATCAATATATCTGAATAAAACAAAGATAATTCATCTTTTAAAATATTAGCAAAATTTCAGAAAAAAGAAATTAAATTATATCTAGAAAGTTCACCTCTTTAAAAAACTAAGGAAATTGATTATCTGGAAAAAATAGTACAGTAAGACCTCGCTTAATACTGCCTCGCTTAACACTGATTCGATATAACACAGTCTGTTCGAAGCCTAAAAAAAGCTCAAAATTTACGCTAATTTAAATTATCGTGGCATTTCATTGATTCATATATAATACGATTATTTACGAACATGAATCAATCAGAAAAAGGTAACAAAAAAAGGTGTACTTTCTTTAAATCTATGTTCGTTTGGTGCAATTTTGGAAAAAATATAACATCATGGATGCCATAGGCAATATCGGTTTTGCTTGCCAAGAACTAACTGGCAAGCAAATGCATGAACGAAGTGTGGAAGAAATTATGACTGAAGGTATCCAAGAATTCTCAATGAGAAGAGCCTATTGCTGTATCGATTAGGTTGACATTGGTCAACCTAATCGATACAGCAGGACTAGGAGATGTAGACGAGCAAGATATTGAGGAGTTACTGCAGGTTTCTGGTAAGAGTCTTACCAACGTCAACCTTCAACTAGCAGAACAAGGAATTCATGTAGAACTGGAAAATAGAAATTCTGAAAAAAAAGAACCCAAAAAATTTCTCAACAGATTTCCTTAGCAAAAGTTTGGTACGATAACTGAAATCATTGATCAAATTGTAGCGAATGATCCAGATTTTGAAAGGAGTGCAAAAGCAAAACGAGGCATTTTGGATGCAATCTTCTGCTACCGACATTTGCTTAAGGAAAGAAAATAGCAACAAATGAAACTTCACAGACTTTATTGCAAAAAAACAAGAATTTCAGAAAAGTCAGGACCTTCATCACAAAAAATGAACTTTACATTTCTGTGTGCATATGTTCATGTGTTAACATATATTATTATACAACTTAAAATTAAAGTAAAATTTATTTTTATACTAAGTTATTTTTCCCTATCCCTATTTACTCTATGTTAAAATGACCTCGTTTAACGCTGTTTTGTTTAGTGCTTTGTTGTCTAGAAACACATCCCCCACTTTAAGCAGGGTCTTACTGTACTATTAAAGCAATATTTATAATGATAAAGTTTCAATAAACTGAGAGTTAAATAAGCAACTTATAAAGAACGAAAAAGGATACTAATAAAAATTACAGAAAAATTGTTAATAAAGAGTGGACTAATGGAACTTTAGAATTGAATAGAGAGAATCAAAAACCATACTTAAGAACTTCGCAAAAATTTGACAAAAGAATTAAAAATTCTATATAAAAATTAGTCAAGAATCTTTGATAATTAAATTTAACAATAAAATTTAAGATTTAAACAAAATTTTTTACAACTTTTTTAGAATTAAATTAAATATTGTTTGAATGAAATAATTTATATAAATATATTAAACATTTATATTAAATTAAGCTTTCCTGTTCTAATATTGTTTAATAGCTTTTTAGTCTACCAATGAACTATTATTCCAGACTTATCAAACATTCAATGAGGACAAATGAATTAACTCAAAGAAACAGCTTTATTTTCCAGTATGGATGTTAAGTCTTCTAGACTAATCTTTAGCTGGAATTTACATAAAAATACACTGAAGGCAGCAGTCATCCATACTAAATATCATCACAACTGTTTTACTTATTAATCTATAGCATTCCTTATAAAAACCAAAACGTGCCACCAATCAAAGTAATAAGAATTTTAACTAGAATCCACACATCTAACAACATCACAATATAAAAAAACCATAAAAACCCATAAATACCTTAATACCAATCAGTTTCTTAATACTTCATTATTACATAACTTCACAAATCCAGAAAGTTTCTTCCTTGTTACCACGTTACTCTTCACCAAAACTGTGCAAATGTCCTACTGATGCCCTTGAAGTATTGTTAATTCCTCATTTTCATTTATCCTTTTATCTCTACACATTTTTTTAAATTTCAATATGCTCAAATAATCTTCTTTTATGCAGACTTTCTTCCTATGTAATATCCTCAATGCCATCTCACACCCATTTCCACTACAACACTTATTAACTGCTGATATACTATGATTTTTCACAATTGATTTGATATGTAGAAACAGGTCTGGACAGTCTTGCACTTTTTGCTGCTGTGGCTTAGTCAAGCCATGTTTCTTTAACTTCTTTCCTTTTCTTTTAAATATATTACTTCTGGCTGTTGTCTATCTAGCCTTGTCCTTATTGGTTAGTTTTAATGGCTCTTTCTGTTTGAAAGGGAAGCACCTGATTGGGGAATTAAGGGACAAAGGAGTATAACTAAGGGATACAGGAAAACTAGGGGACAAAGAAGTATATAAAGATGGAGATTGACAAAAGAAAAAATCTTTGGGATCAAGTTTTTGAAGAGAGAAGTGATACATGTGCAGCGAGAACAACAACTCGAAATTACCACCTTTCCGTTAAAGAAAAAACCCAGGTGTTATTTCTGCCAACCGTTTCTTTTTCTAAAGTCGTCTATCTTAATTTTTCTAATTATTTTAATTTCTTCTAAAACCCCCATCTTGGTCCAGGGCCAGATTAGTTGTAACACTAGTTAAGTTAAAAGTAAATTTAGGTTTTTTGTGTTTTGTTCTTGTGGGATGTTTCAGTCAAATTGTACTTTTCGTCCCAATTTTCTGTATACATATTAGCATTTTGGTCCAGTGGTATTGTTGGAATAATTTTCTCAACGAAATATTAAAATTCTTATTTTTCTTATATCAAGAGATCAATTAATTGAATGTATAAATTCAAAGAAGAGTTATATAAATCTTATTAAAGCTAAGAAAACGAAATACTTTAATTTAATAAATCAAAAACTATTGGCTGATAAAAGCAACAAATCTTTCTGGCTGACTGTGAAAAAATACAGATTGAGGAAAGGTAACGAAAAACAAGACCCTATTGGATTTGATAAATGGATCAATTTTTTTAAAAAAAAGACAGTTAACTAACATAAATATTCACCCAGATTTAGAACAGACAGGTTTGAACAGAGAGGAGAGGATAATAAACATGCCAATTCAGGCCTCAGAAATAATAAAAACTATTAACAAATTAAAAGAAACCACGGCCTCAGGTCCTGATTCAATTCCCACTTGTTTATTAAAAAGACTACCACCTGAAGCAATCGATTTAATAGTGCTTAGCTTTAATCACATGTACAAAAATAATATATACCCAGATTCGTGGCGTTCAGCATACTTCAGAATGATATATAAAAAAGGAGATGGTTCAGACCCAAGCAACTACAGACCCATTGCAATACTATCATCTTTAAGGAAGGTTTATACAGCTATCCTCGCAAAAAGATTTAATCAATGGCTAGAAGAAACACAGTTGACGTCCAATACCCAATTTGTTTTCTCTAAAAACGGTGGTACAGAAATAGCCATTTTTATATTGATTTCAATTATTCAAATACAGTTATCCAGGAAAAGGCATAAAGTTTATGCAGCTTTTTTAGATCTGGAGAAGGCTTTTGACTCAGTTTCAATAGAATTAATGTGTGAAAAACTAAAAACATATGGAGCAGATATCTTTTTCATAAATGCTATAAAATTTTTATTTGGTCACTATCATGTCACTATTAAATCTGGCAAAACTGTCTTCCCCCCTTTGATATTTTTGGGGGTCTTTTACAAGGTGACCCATTATTGCCATTTTTGTTTAACTTTTTCATATTTGATATAAACAAACAATTTGATAAAGCAGAGGATGGAATAAGGATTGGAAATTGTATGATTCACTCAATACAATATGCAGACGATATTGCTTTACTTTCGAATACAAAAATTGGTCTTCAGAGAAAAATTAATTTAATGCAGAAGTACTTTACACAACTTGGACTGAAAATTAACCCAAGCAAAACCTATATTCAGATTTTCAGAAGAGGAGGAAGACTGGCAAAACAAGACCATAATTTTTACCTTTTAAATGAGAAATTGAAGCTAACAGAGACCTCTTACTTGGGACTTAACATAACTTCAACACTATCCTTTGAAGCCCAGATTAAAAATATGCAGAATAAAGCTGATAAACTAATCAATAACCTTATATATCTATTGGTCAAAATAAAAACTAATTCAATTCAAAAACAAATGCAACTTTTTTCGGCAATAGTGACGAACTCAATATGTTATGCTTTTCCAATATCGGGAATTGATTGGATAACTCATTTTGAAATAATACAATTACAATATATAAGGAAAATATATGGGTTAGACAGAGCAGTCCCTGGATATGCCATACGTCATGACACAAACCGACTACAATTGGAGCAGATATCTTTTTGGTATTAAGAATACAAAAATTTTATAAAAGACTGATTACTAGTGAAAACCCTTGGATTAATACCATATTAAATAATCTGAAAAGTCTAACAGAAACAAAGAAAAATTATGTCAACAATTGTTCACTAAATTTAGTCAAATGTTGGCTAGATACAGAATTTCTCCCATTTTATTTGGAAACACAGAAGAAGACTGGCAATTTGATAACTCTGTATTAATAGAAAATTTGTTTAACAACTCTATCCATCAAGAAATAGTTAAATTACAGAGTTCAAAATTTCATCCCTGGTATATGGAGAACTTAAACTTTCCTCCTTCAAACGAATATATTAATTTTCACCTACAGTTTATGATTAAAAAATTTTATATGCAGCTCCGACTAAACAGTTTTTATATATTAGTGGATAAGAATTATATAAAGATCAGAAACGAAACATGCAAATTATGTCAAGAGCAAATTTCAATCTTCCATATAGGTTCATGCAGAGGCTGTACAGAGATTAGGGAAAAATATGATATTTCCACTCTATCCAAGAGTAAATCAATTAAAGAATTCTATAAAAAGTTGCTTCAAATGAGCCCAACTATAATAACAAGATTAATGAAAAAATTGTACAAATATGTTAAACTGTCCGAGAAGGCCAGCAACAAATCTGGTAACGAGATATAAACAATATTATTTTTTTGTAATTCAAGATATATACTATTATTAATGTAAAATTATCAAATGTTTAAATTATGTTCCCCATTGTAATGGGATAATCCCATATTACGAAAATAAACATTATTATTATTATAATAATTTTTCTTATATCTATGCTGAGTGATTCTTTGGAGTTCTTTCCTTGGTAACACTGCCAAAATACAAATCTAATTTCAAATACTCACTAGCATACGTAATGCTATTAGATCAAACCACTAGACTTTTCTATTGTGGAGTCAGGATGGTGTGGATCCAGGGTGATTTTTCTAATTACCTTGGATCCACACCATCAAAGTATTTAGAAAATTTGAAACAACTAGGCAAGTATTGAAAGTGAAATCTTTATGAAAAAAGTAGGAGACATTCTATAATCATGTCAACTGCATCACCATTTTTGAGCTGGACTACTTCCCCCCTTTTTAGAGCCCTGTTATAGATGATAACATCTTGTTAAGTTAATATCACAAATATTTCCAATTAATGATATTTTGTTAAATGATTTATTTCATATAATATAAAACAAATATGGTTTTGTATGTTATAAAAATGAAACATGTAAATTTTATTATTAATTATATAATTTATATATATACATATATAATATTTTTTGTAGCAACACTTAACTTTCAGCATTTTTTTCAGCAGCATCACTCGCTGGAAGATTCCATAAATCTTTTCTATTAATACCATGACGAAATGCTCTCCACATTAATTTTGATAACCATCCCACAGAAAGGAAAGAAAAGAAGCCAGAATGACTGCTAGGAAGCTCTGTTTTGCAACTACATTTGAAATATATATTTTAAAATTAATAATTTATAAAATAACTTTTTTAAAATTATTATTTTAAAATTATTTAAAATTAATTATTATTACCTTCCTGAGGATCTCCATGGATATAAAATTTTCAAAGCTTCTCTATATTTTGATTTCTTCTGTACTGATTTAGGCAGTAACATAAATCCATTTCTGTAAATAAATAAAATTATGTTTTGACGTGTTTCATGCAAACAAATTCCATATTAAATCCAATTAAACACAATCATAAAATGTGATTAATATAGTTTAGTTAACAAAATTATGTATCCTTTATAGCATAACTAAAGTTGCCTGAATGCAAAGAATGCAGAGTCATTATCCACGGCATAAAAGTTAACCAGATCTAATTGTATTCATTCTTAAAATGTCCGTGTTTTGTTTATACACTATAAGTTTTTAAATACAGTTGTTAATTTGATAGTTGTAGTATTTTATCCTGTTTTAAATTTAATTTTATATTTTATGATGTTTATTTGTCACTATTTATATTAACTATTTTGAATTCTGTAGTTTAAATATTATGTTGGAATGTTTTCTAATTTTCAAATGTTTGTGTATCTTGATATGGCGTATAAAGAGACCAAAAGCATTTCATTCCCATTAATCTGTCTCCTGTTCTGATGTTAATCTTAAATGCTCTTTTAAGATTATGTATTATATTTGTTTTTAAAACTATGTTAAATAATTTATATAAAATTTTAGAAACTTAGCAACCTTTATCATAAAATAATTACTGATTACTTTTAAGAAAGTTATAATCATTCAATTATTTTTGTTTCTATAGATACTTTGTTAATGAAAGTGATTAAAAATTTAAAATAAAGAAAAAAATGTGAGTCACATTCATTAGATGTAAACAGTTTGAGTCTAAAAATTTAAAATCAAGTAATTTATATGGAAGGGAAGAGAGTGATAGATAGCAACAAAGAATTCCTATAATAAAATATAATAAATAAAACAGTGATTTCTATTGATCATAGCTAGTAAAAAACTCATTCTTTTAAATGTCATAATTACCTGGAAAACATAAAACAGTATTCTATTTTAACAATTTATCATTTTACATACATAAAAACTGATCAATCAATCAATCCTTAGTCAATTTTAATACATAAAAAATAGTGCAGTACAATATTGCATTATCGTAGTAAAAAAAATTCTTTTTTGTTTTACTCTTTGAATATTCACATGATCTTGTAAGGTTTCACAACCATTTTCCCCTTTAAACCATAATAATGTAAGATCAGTGGGGGCATTACTGTCATTCGGTGCTGTTGGTGAACTTTTCTACGCACTTAGCTTCACTGGAAGACCGACTATCGTCAATCGCCACTTACTACTTTTTGTTTTTCAAAGTTAAATTTTAAATTGATAAGAATAGTTCACTAATAATAAGTAAGATGCAACGGTCTCCGGCAAAAAGGGGAAGGCCACCACTCAATCGTACCAAACTAGAAGGAAAAAAGGATTCATCTTCGTCTTCTACTGTTCGACTCATTACTGACTACAATGCTTATACCGAAAAATACTCTTCGGAACTTCCTTCTGCATCTACTGGTTTGAACCTCAGCACAGAACCTCAAAGTGCAGTTATTCCAGGTGAGCCAGTTGAACCTCTTTCTTCTCTTTCCCCTAACATGACGAATACATCCGACATTTCAACTACAACATTATGGAGTAAACTCTCCGATTTTATAACTTCCTCCAACGAAAAAATACTTAACCAAATGTCTACTATCAAAGAAGAATTAGATATAATCCATAAAAGTGTGCAGGAAACTAAAGACCAAAATAGAAAGATGAATTTTCAAATTAATAATCTCAAACAACAAATTGCAAAATTGAAGATAGAAAACGAAAATATGCAATTTAGAATGGTCTCATTGGTCAACGAACAGTATCGTAATAACGTAATATTCCTAGTAAAGAACCATTCAATAAAGTAGAAGTTTTTAACTTAATCAAGTCAATACTAAACATACAAGAATTCTCAATGGAGGATCTTCTCGCCGTAAATCCAATGTCCAAATCGGAATATCCACACATTAAGTTAACCTTTAAAAATATACAGATCCGAGATATATACATATACAGAGATATCGAACATATACAGAGATATCTTTTTTACGAACTTTATAAAAATGAAGCAAAAAAACTTATCGAATGAATGGAAAGACACTCAAATCGCCCAAGATCTTAATAAGGGATCCAGGTTACAGCGAAAAAAGCTGTTGCCGTTTCACTATGAGCTAAAGAAGGAGGGTCATCTCTCCAGACTACGAGGAGACAGTCTGTTATTCGATCATCACTCTTTGACCTATAGCTCTGTCTTGGAGAGACTGGTGTTTTCTGATTCCTTTACTCCGTTTACTTTACCCACATCACAATCAAAATGACAAATTACCTATCAAAATAACCCTCATCAAGAATTAAGAAAGATATCTGGTCATCCGACAATATCTTCAACTGCTATACATGTTAAAACAAAAGCTTTGAATAATATTTGTGATCTAAGTAATTCCCATTTTGTTATTGTCAATTGGAACTCTCAAGGGCTTACAAAGAAAATCTTCACCAGAGAATTTGTTTATCTATTAAAAAATACAGACATTCTAGCCATTACAAAGACTTGGTTGACTTCTCCACCTGATTCCCAGATTCAAGATAAAGAAAACTATTACATTGTTACGCAAATGGCTCAAAAACCTACGGGTCCGGAACGACCTTCAGGCGGACTTAATTTAATAATTAAAAAAAGGCTCGGCGATATTATACTCATTCAGCAAAGTAATAATTACATTATTGTTCATCTACTAATTTCCAATCCAATCATCAATAATCTGAAAAATAAAGTACTGATAATTATGGTAATATATATCCCTCCCAAACAGTTGCTGATCTTAAATGAAGTATTTCGTCAATACGAAAAGTTGAAAAACATTTCTCCATATGTAATCATAGTGGGAGATTTTAATGCCTGTATCGCACAAACCATGGACTTATTAGCTAAAGGGCTAGGCTATTAGCTAACTTATTAGCTAGGGCTATTATTAGGTAAAGGACCAAACTTAAAACTACTAAATATCCGTAAATCTAATGATGATAAATATAACAAATTGGGAAATCATCTCCTCAAGCTAATGAAACAAACAATTATTCATACTCAATGGAAAAATTGAAAAGGATTTCCCCTCAGAATATACTTGTGTTACTACTATCGGTAGGTCAACTATTGATCTAATAATCTACTCAGAACTGCTTGTGGACTTATGTTCTGAACTCCAAGTTCTAAACTCTGATTCATCGAACCATTTTCCAGTCAGATCTATATTTGGGTTAAAAGCCAATTTCAATAGTAGGCAAGTAAATACATACTACCAGACAACTGTTTATAATTACGATCGTTTTCAAGCTCAAGTTAGTAGTAAAATGAATAATTTAATATCTAAAGGATTGTTAGATGGTGAAGAGTATTATTCTAAATTCGAAGGCATTCTAAAAGAATTTATTCAAGTGTGGCCGTCGGCCATGATATTGTATATTTTGTATATTTTATATTGAATTAGTCTTAGATTTTCTTTGTTCCTTTGTCTAACTCTTTCTAGAACTTCCTTTGTCTAACTCTTTCTAGAACTTTCTTTTGTCTAACTCTTCCTAGAACTCTCTTTGTCTAACTCTTTGCCCTTGGGGGAGGATTATCTTTCCCTCAATAGTAAGAACAAAAGAGGGAGTGAGGCCCTGAAGCAAAACAGACAGAAAGAGTGCCAGTCTGGGTTGGAATCCCGAAGAGGTAGGAGCTGAAAAGGAGTGCTCCAGAAAGGGAGAAGGGTGATCTAAGAGGATAAAGTGCAGAGAGAGATCATCGAGGAAAGACGACTCAGTCTGAAAGAAAAAGATTATAGACGAAAGATCTATAAGGAAAAGGGCTACAAACGTAACAAAAGAGAGAGATCCGAAGTTGTTCCCCACCAAAAGACACATCGCAAAGAAACCCGGGTATTTCTACTACTTTTCTTATCTTTCCTTATTTCTTCTATTCTTCCAATTTCTTTTAGTTTTAAGTTAGTATAAGTTAGTATAAGTTAGTGTAAGTGAATACGGTCCTCGTCAGATTGTCGCGTGTGTGCAAGATAACTGTTTTTGAGGACAAATATTTAATGCCTATATATATATTAAATTCTGGAAGTTGTAAAGTTGGGATCCTATGTAAATAACCTGTTCAGAGAGAATAAAACTACTTTGTATTAAGTTTTATTTTGTACCATTTCGCTCGCGGGATCGTGTACCTCTTGTTACGAACACCACACAAGTCCAGAAGATCAAAAATCCAAAAATTCATGGTCCAAAAAACCCATGGTACGACATTGACTGTATCAAGTTAAAAAATAAAAAAATTAAAGCATTACACCAGTTTAGAAGACTATCTACAACCGATTCCTTTAAACAATACCGGCAATTTAAAATTACTTATTTCAATCTATTAAAAACCAAAAAACTAAATTACTTCAAAAAGTTACAACAAAAAATAATAGAAAATAAAAATAATGACGTATTCTGGTCAACGATACAGAAACTGAGACGGCCGAATACAGAACAATCAGTTCATATTGAATTTTCTGACTGGATCACTTTTTATAATAGATTTACAGAAAAAAGTATTTCTCCAATGATCAAAGTTACAAATTCAGTAAACGAAATATTCGATTTACAGATTACTGCCGAGGAGCTTGAAGTGTCGATCCGGAAGCTAAAATCGAAATCATCCCCCGGACCAGATCAAATCACAACTAAATTCATTAAATTACTTCCGCCATCCGGCAAGAAGGTTCTTCTTGACCTATTTAATTACTTTTATAACCACTCAAAATACCCAAAATCTTGGAGTACAGCAAAAATTTTAATGATTTATAAAAAAGGAACCGAAACAGATCCCAAAAATTACTGCCCTATTGCTTTATTATCCGTTTTAAGAAAATGTTTCACCTCAATATTAACCTCTCGATTTCAAAGCTGGTCTTTCAAACAAGGTTTAAATTCACAATATCAGTATGCTTTCACTAAATCAAAAGGAACCGAGTCAGCTATTTTTCTATTGTTGTTAATAATTCAAAATTATCTCCAGCGCAAGCGCAGAAAGATTTTTACTGCCTTTATTGACATTTCCAAAGCATATGACTCCATGCATATTTCCATCCTGATTGATATGCTAAGAAGGATGGGGGCCAGTACCAAATTCTGTAATGTAATTAAGTGTTTATTTTCATCTTATACGATTAATATAGCTCATAATAATCAAGTTTATCCAGATATAAAAATTCACCGGGGATTACTCCAAGGTGAACCTCTGTCACCTTATTTATTTAATTTATATATCAGTGAAATTGACCATCTATTTTCCAATGATAATGAAGGAATTTACATTAATGGCCGCACTTATCATTACATCCTATATGCTGACGATCTTGTGTTACTAGCTCCAACCCGATCTGCTTTGCAACGTAAAATCAATTTAGTCAATGATTACTTAAGTACCATCTGTTTAACTATTAACACTGAAAAATTTAAAATTCTCATAATTAGAAAAAATGTAAAAATATCAAACCAAGAAAAAAGTTTCTATTTAAATAACCAACCGATTGATGTAGTTAACCAAATTAAATACTTAGGAATTACTTTCAACTGGGACGGTGGATTTCACCCACATCTAGACCAACTCAATATCAAAATTAACCAACTCATTAATAATGTTATATATCTAGCATCAAGATTAAGAATTTTGAATTTAAAAATTCACTTGAAGATGTTTCATTCATTTGTAGTTCCAGCACTCTATTATGCTAGTCCCATTTGGGCTTTGGATTTTTATTCAGACTTGGAGAAATATCATATTATATTTTTACGCAAACTCCTTCATATTGAGCAGACGGTTCCTGGATATGCAATTAGATCAGAAATAAACCGATATCAACTTTTTCCTCTATTTCTTAATCGGTTACTAAAATTTTACTTCCGGATACTAAACACTGAAGATGAAAATATAAAATTTCTGTTTCTCGAAATGGCAAATCAAAGTAAAATCTCAATCAATAATTATCGTACATGGTATCAAAGATTCAATGAGATAATTCAGTCTTATAGTATTTCAAACTTGTTGCTTAACTCAAACGAAGTCAACTGTAAATATGCTTACTCCTTAATGATGAACAATGCTTTGTCACAATCTATTGCTAAAGATCAAGTCTCTATATTAAATTCAACTTATCACCATTGGTATCTGAATATGTTACATATTCCATCTCAATCGTGCATTGCTATAGCAAATTCTAACCTAAATGTAAAGCGTGCGCTACTCCAAATGCGGCTTAATTATAGTTCAATATTGATAGACAATGTATACATTGACTTTGCTAGGGAATGTTATTGGTGTAAATCTCGGCCTTTTTCTCTATATCATTTACTAACAGCGTGCTTAGCCATCGAAGATGCTCAATGTAAATTTCAAATAAAAGAAATTTTTGCATCTACTCACAAACAAAATTTTAGATCCTGTCTTGACAATTTATCGATAATTAGTATGTATAAGATCTACAATTTTTTCGCCTATATAACTAAAATGTTGTAAAATCAATTATAACATTAAAAGAAGTATTGTATAACTTAAGTTGTTTACGTATAAAAAGATGTTCAAGTTGAAACTAACGCGATAACGTTCAAAGTTTTTTTGTATATCCAAGAACTATGTAACTAATCTTCAGCAAAGTTAAAATCAAATTGTAATATTAACTACTAGATCCCCCTGTAACAAGGTAACCTTATTACAATAAAGTGATTGATAATAATAATAATAATAATAATGATGTAAGATCAGTAAAAGAAACAAAATAAAAGTTATAAGTGAAGTGACAGGTGTTTCTACTCCCTCCTTAGAGATCAGACCTGGTACTGTTCCCAAAATAAAAGCTGAAAAACCAATGTTTTTCATTGAATGCTGAAATTTAAGTTGCTTTGTAGGAATAGATCAAGGAAACATCAGAAAGTTTTTCAAGTATGGAATGTAAAAAATGGACTCAATGTTTGAAAAAAATATGTCATTTTAAAGATGGTTATGCTAAAAAAAAAAAAAATGATTTGTATAATCTTTGTAAAAATAAATTACAGAATCTTTTAAGTTCTATTTATCTTTATGTAATTGTATTTACATGTGTATTTTTCATGTCTACACCTATTTTTTTTTTTTTTTACTTTTTCATTTCTTGATGATAGTTTTTGTATTTTTATTTATTGTTTGGGAGTGAATAATTACTTGTTCTCAAGTACATTGCTATATGTAAAGTTTAAGTATAAAGAATAAAATAAATAATTTTTATCATTTTTTTAAAGCTGATCACATTATTCTATTTCTTCTCAAACTATTTTTATTAAAACAGGAGGTTATTTATCAAAAAACCTTCATAATTTTTATTGGATTTGGTTCTATCTTTACACTAAATATATGATAAATAATTTTCTGTTTACAAAAGTAACAGTTGAAATAGATAAGGTTAAAAATTTAGAAATTTTAACAATAAACCATTATGTTAAGACTGTTATCAAAATACAAAGCTACAAAAAACCAAATAGCCAGCAAAAAATTGGGGAGGCTGACATTTTTACCTGTGTTGAATGAGCATCCTCAGGCTAACTATTCCTACAACTGTTGAAACAATGGAGGATTGCTGTACATGTATGAAAAGGGGAGTAACATAAGACGGACGAGGGAGGGGAGAGGAAAGTAAGTTTACAGTTTGAAGAAAGACTTCCATGTTGTGGGTAAGGAGTCTACATGACAAAAGTTAACAGTTATATTTTTTCTGGCAGCCTTATAAATTTCAACTTGCTCTAGATATTTGAGAAAGAATTACCAGGAAAAGCTTCATATCCACATCTATGTTGGAGTCTAAGATAAAGATAGCTAGTACAGTGCTGGCCAATCCTTTTAGGATGGAATTCTGTTGTTCTTTGAGGCAAGTGTTTAAAGAGTGTATTGTAGCAACTATATATTCTAAGTTGTAATTGGATCTGTGTTCAGTAACAGGGATGATGTCGATGCCTGGTTGGTGGAAGTCTTTCTTCAAACTGTAAACTTACTTTCCTCTCCCCCCTCCCTCTTCCTTCTCATGTTACCTCCCCTTTTCACACATGTCAGCAATTCCCCATTGTTTCAACAGCTGGAGGATTAGTTAGCCTGAGGATGCCCATTCAACACAGGTGAAAATGTTAGCACTCCCCAATTTTTTTGCTGGTTATTTAGTTTTTTGTAGCTTTGTATCAAGTTTACCCAGTTTTTGAGTGGCTGTACATTATGAAAAATAATGATTTTTCAAATAAAATGATATTTCATAAACATAAAATTATATGATAATAAGATACAGTACATACAAATCAGATAATACAGTAAATAATTACATGTACCAAACACAGTTATCTATATTATTTCAGATAAAAGATATTGCAGCAATATATGACAAGAGAAGTAAACAAGTATATTTGTATGATATTCATATTATAGGAATAATAAAATAGTAAAGATTTCTACTGATAAATGATATATTTCAGAAGAACATAAAAGTGTAGAAATTAAAATATATTATACATAAAATATTCATAAAAAACTAATAAATTAATAAATACTAATCATATCTTCATATTATATTTATTGAAATAATTAAAAAAATAAAAATCACAAGTAAAAAACTGTCTAGATGAAACATATACTATCATAAATATTATTATGTTATAATCATAGATTCCATAACCAGATTTTCAAAAAATATTGTATTATTTTTTGAAAAGTAAATAGTAATGTAGTGTCCTGCAAACTGAACTTAATATGTACTGAGAAGGCAATGAGTTACTAAAAACAATGAATTTAGCAATGGTGTTAGTTTACATATCAGAATTTTCGTAGAGGTATTGTGTTTTCGTATCCTCTCATCTTCTGATTTTTTTATCTTTAACAGAACCATCTAGCCACTTAGCATCTTGCTCAAAAAAATTAACAGATTATCCATTGCAAATGGCATTATCAACAAAGTATTCTTTGAGAAACAATATAAACTGGAATGATGACATAAAATATAGTCAAACAACCAGCATTTGGTTAGCTGTTCATAAGCGTACCTCATAGTACCATTGAAGAAACACGATTTTATATTATTTTCCTGATTCATTTATTAATTTAACATTTAACTTGAAACTATTGTGTATTTCACTTACAAAGAAAGGCCATAAGTTGTTATGCACACTTTTTAAAAAAATGCTATGAATCTTGTACATCTTAGTGTCCTTTGTAAGTAGGTAAAGCCATTCACTTGATTGGCAATACATAAGGAAAAAACTTGAAAAGAAATACACACACTGTTAATAAGTACAGCACATTTCATGAATTATGTTTGGGCTGTAAAAATGCACAGCAGTGAAGGAAATATTGTTTGTTGAATCTGTATCAAGATCACTGTGTTACCAAAACAGGGCTCTTCAACTTTATAAAACTTTCAAAGCATCAACTAACTTGTGAGTACCATATATTGCCCATTCAAGATATATGAAATGATCTGTACTTTACCTGACAATCTTTGTGCTAACTGTGATGTATTATAGCTAGTTACATTTGAAGTTTTAAACTCATTGACTAAAGTTAGATCCTCTCTTGCTCTTTGTTTTATATATAAAAATAACTTTATTCAATTAAATATAATAAATAAAAATTTATTTATTTTTTTTTTTAGCAACTATTATAAATTGATATTTGTCTTTAGCTTGATGACCAGAATCTGACTTGTGAATTATCAAAAGTACTGTACATGTAAAAATATAATAACGATTGTTAAGTTATAAAATTAAACACAAAATGATCATTAAAAAAAATGTAACACCATAACACATTTTTGCACATCTAATCTTACAAGTTAAACTCATTGATCAAATTACAATTTGATTCATCAATTGTTCATTCATGTGCTAACTTCTGTGTTATTAAGGAAAATTTAACAATTGTTAGATTTTTATTTTGGATATGAAAAGTAGCAGTATGCTGATAGATCATCTATATAATGACAAATTCAATAAAATATTTTCATGATGAGTATAAATTTTTTTCATAATTAGTTTTCTAATACAAATATATAAAGCATGTTTTATTTCAATAATAAAAAACATATTTAATTGCAGATATATTACTGGAGATAAACATAATAAATCAAGAAACAGCTGAAGAAATTTCCCAAAAACCAAAATTAATAAGAAGTAAATTAGTTGAAAAATTCTTGGTTTTATTCAATGTTCTTGATAGAGATGTGTTATGTTTTCAATACTTTTACAACTCTTATTCTAAGAATTGTGGCAGAAATACATACTGTAGATTCTGCAATTAGAAAATAAACATCTTTATTTGTGTTTTTATTTTTATATTCAATTAAAAGGAATTAAGTTTTTGTATGTTTTATTGTTGTTTATCTCATTTTTCATTCTTTGTTCTTAAATTGTTTTTAATTAATAATAAAGAATAAATTGTCTAATATTAATGTTGATCGTAAGCAAAATAAATTACTGAATTGCTAAAAAAAATTATTTTATTTTGAAAGTTTAACATTTTACTTCACATATATAACAATCATTAAACTGCTTGTATTTCTTTTCACATTTTTTCCTTGTGCGTTGCTCATTCATGCAAATAGATTTACCTGCTTATAAAGGTTACCAAGATCTACAAGGTACATAACATGTTATTAAAAAGTGCACCTTCCCTTGTTAAATTTTATGTCCTGATTCATTTTTTATGCTATTATTTAAACGAGGTTTCTACTCAATGGTATGATTTTAGACTCTTTCAATATAATTTTAGAACAAAGAATACAGATAATGAATACACATTTCTATCATTAAAATAATGTTTTCATAAATTTTCAAATTAAAATTACAATTTTTAAATTTTAAAAAACTTATGTACTTTTTCAAATAGAATTTAAAAATGTTTATTTTAAGATAATTTTCATTATGTATAATATGAATTTTAAACATAAATTATGATAATTTTTAAAAAATTTTTAAAATATTTTCAAATATTGAAAAATTTTAAAAACAAAAACTTCTAATCTAAATTGAAAGTAAGAAATATTTTTTTAATGATAAATGTATAGAATGAAAGAGACAGCTTGAAATGTCCTATTTGTTATACACTTATATGTTGAAAAATATGTTCAATTCTTAAAATTATAGAGTTACACTATAAATTAAACTAAAGTCATGAAGTTGCATTTCTATTATTTTTAACAAAGAAAAATACCTAGTATTTAAGCCTATCAGACACACTTTTCTCCATTATATTTTTTACTTTAAAATTATTTGCGATAAAAAAATCAAAACATAAAAGATTATTATTTTTTTAAAATAAAAGTAACTAAAATAAATTTGTGATGATAATAATAAGTAATAACATGCTTACTAAAATATTTATACATATATAAAATATATTTTCTACTAACTATTTAAAGTAAAAACAATAGAATCAAATAGTTAGAAAATGTTACTTTTTTGAACTCCAAAAGTTATCTTTTTCAGAGATTTTGGTTTCTTTTTCATCATCGGTATCAATATAAGGAATATTTTCTGAATCATTTCCTTGTATCTCATGCGGCAAAAGAATTGATCCTGTTGATAACCATTTGTGCATAGGAACATCGTCTCTTCTTTTAGTAAGATTAAACATATTCTTTGGATAAATATCAGATGAAAGAAATAAACAACTTAGTAGAAAACAATTCTGAAAATGTTCTTATCAATCTCTGTTGAAAGAAAATGAAAAAGCAGATTATTATCATTATTGAACAGTATTCAAATATCAGATTTAAAAATATTACTAATTAATATAATAGATATAAATTATGATGTAATTTATGATTTGTTAAATCAATTCACTAACAGAAATTTGTTTTATAACAACATTATTAAACTTAAAATATAATTTACACATTCGATAATATATATTTAAATTCTAGAACTACATAAATACTTTTTCATTTGGTATTGTTTTATTTAAACATAAATAAATTATTCACAACAAATTATTAGATTATTAATTATTAAAATATTGTATACATTACTTTTTTAAAAAGCTAGTAAAATGTATAAACACATAAATATCCATAATAAATTTACCATTTGACTTTTGTAATATTACAAAAGTTTAATTTTGCAATGATATAAAACAAAAAAGTAGTATAATCATAAATTATTTTCAATATTTATATTTACTAATTCAAGTTAAAACATAAATAATTGCTGAAATACAAACATTTCATAAAATTCTTTAAATTAAGTAAAAACTTTGCTAAGGAAGTTGTTACCTAATACATTACATTAATTCTCGTGTATTATACTCAATTGCTGTATGTAATAACTGATGCAATTGTAAAACAATAAAGCAGAACAAGACACAACTAAAACAAAAAAAAAAAAAAAAAAAAAATCACTATTATTCTTGAACTTCCTAATTCATGTGTAATTTCAAAAAATTTAATATTTCTTTTCTAATATTCTTAAATATTTAAATCTTAATATGATTAAAAATAATTCAAACACGGTATCTTTCCTTATACCTGTTTATTTTAATAATATAATAAGAATATCTTAATTATATAGAAAGTTTAACTAATAATCAGACCAATTTTTAATTGATAAAAATAAATGTTTAAAAATTATTACAGTTTTCTTAAGATTCTATTGATTAAGTAGGTTTGAATTGTTTAAGTATATTTCAGTAAATCTGAAGTCTATTTTAGATTTTTCAGGCTTAAATAGTAAAAAATAAACACATCTTTTTTTTAAAATGCTTAATTATATTACTTTATATAATTTTTAAAAAATTATTTCAATATTTACTTTTAATTTTTACACATGGAGATGTCAAATACCATGCATAAAAATCCAATCACAAAAAAAAATTGGCATTATATTGGAATTATATTAAATTAAATACGCATATTATTTCTCAAGCATAACAGAATAAACTAAAATACTTTAAATATCTAAATTTAATAGTTTACAGTATACAGGTAATTCAAAAGTACTTAAAAAAAAACTTTAAAAATAGGTCAGGAATACAAAAACAAATTATTTTTACCTAGGAACATTTAGCCACAAATGCCACCCAAATGTTCTAATAAACATGTTACATACCTTATATATAATCCTTTCTGCATGTTTCTTCCTATAATTCAAGCAACCGGGTAGCATTTGTGGGCTATATGTTCCTAGGTAAAAATGATTTGTTTTTGAATTCCTGACCTACCTTTGAAGTTTGTCTAAGACTTTTTGAATCATCCTGTATACAGCAGAATTGATGAAAAAGTCAAAGAAGTATCATCAAACAAAATGTATACATCTTTATTAAGTGTTAATTTCCTAATTTTTAATATATTAATGGAATTTTTAGAAGAAATTAACTCACAGAGACTGTTAAGCATTTTTATGTCAATTCAAGAATACTGAAAATAATTTGTTTAAAAAAAATAAAATTAGTTATTATTTTTAATTCTTGTAATTTATTTTATTTTATATTATCTCCAATAAAAAGATGAAAGCTCTTAATAATAGCAAATATTTATCACAATTATAAAAATGATTATTAATTCTTAATAGATTAATGTATGCAAATAACTTTATTAATTAATTATATCTTAATTATAGACTTGTATAATTAGGAATAAACATATTAATTTTTAAATCAACAATAAATTATTTTCATTGCAGTATCGAAACTTAATATAAATTTATAATTAGTAAATTTCATACATGAGCAGTGTACAAAAAACGAGAAACATTAATTTTAAAATCTACATTTAAATACTAAATGTATGAATTACATAATAGCAATAAAAACATTCAGTTATAACAATAAATATTTTATAAAAAGCACAGTAAACATTAGTGATAATTATTTAAACGGTAAATACGTACATTATAATATGAAAGTCATGATTATAGACCTTATTATATAAAATGAAACAGAAAAAAAATAATAATAAAAAATTAAAAGTAAAGCTATTTCCAATTAAATATCTTATTAAACTTCTAATTGAAAATAGAAATGAATAAATTTATTTTAGTAATCTGCAAAAAAAGCAAAGTGAAACAGTTATATTGGAACAGTTGAATGAGAACAACTGAATGGGAACAATCATATTAAATACAATTAAATTAATATAATTTCACATTGTCAAACTCAGAATTATCCCAAATTTTTTAAAATTATCTATTTATTGTATATACATAATAACCATCTAAAACTAAAGAAGTTTCCCTACATGTTTTAATTTCTAAATTTTATATTTTGCAATCATTTTTTAAAATTTATAAACATTTTTTTTTTAAATTCTTTAAATTATGAATGGCAAAATACATAAATAATTGAAAGGTTAATGAAACTTTGTTTTGATTAAATATTGCAACACAATAATAATATTTTCAATATATTTACATGACTTACTTTAAATAAGAAATTGTTAAAAAACAGAAAAGAAAATAATCGTAAACAGTAATGGATCCCCTTGATTCCTTTACTGTTTATGATTATTTTCTTTACTACAGGGGTCTACAGGGGCCTGAATTCTCTCAATTATTTTTGTATGTGTGTCAACAAAGATATATTTCTTTGAACTTTGAAACATTGTTTTTTTTAAAAAAAAGCCCCTTATTAATTATTCAAATATTTTAAATTTTTGAGTTAGCCCCTTTAAATATTTGTGTATTGTCTATGAGAATACAGACCATACACAAGTATTTTTATACATCAGGTATAAATACATTAATTTCTCCAAGACTATTGTAAATTTATAATAAAATTTGATTAAGTACTACTTTCCAATTTATTAATTTATGGCTTAAATAAGGAAAATTAGAAAAATCATATGGAGTAATATGAAACTTGACTATCAACAGCTGTCCCTCTCAATACATTGAGTTGTTTATTTATAAATTTTTATCTGTAATTGTTTTGATTAGATTAAATTATATATATATATATCTGTTGAAACCTTAATACATTAAACTTTAAAGTAAATTTACGTAAGTTTTAAGGTCAATAAATTTTACTATAGATTTTACAAAGCTACATACTTATTTACTTTCTCCATTTAATCACATCTACCCTCGTGGTTCTGCTTTTGCATACTAGATATTGCGTCACAATATTTAAACATTTTATTATAGAAAAGTCTATGCTTCAGTAAGAAACACCAAAATTATTATAAGTTATATAGAAAAATGAAATAAAGTTTATTTCTGGAAATATATTTTGCTTTATTTACATAATTAGTTTCATCCATTTTTTTTACGTACGATCTATTAAACGACATATGTGTTATTTTAATCATAAATTATTTTAATATAATATCAAAATAATTATTAATTAATTTAAAATTATTAAGCGGAAACAATTTTGAAATAAATAATAGATAATAGGATTTTAAGCGAAGAAGTAATTTAGCTTACCGTAACGAATGGCATCCAAAACAATCTTGCTTGTAATTTTTAAAATAAATAATAATAATAATAATTTATATCTGTTAAATTAGATCGACAATGTAGATTATCTCGGCAAAGGAAACGTTAAGAAAACAACAGCTAATGAGGAAGTAAACGCATGGAATGAGGAGTGTAATCAATAGTAAAACCATTCTTACATGTTCGAAAAAAAATTTATATTAAAAAAAAAAAGAAAAGAAGAAGGAAAAGAATAAAATGCACAATGCACAATACAATAAAGAATGACGGGAAGTAGTTTAAAATTCTACGAAAAATAACTTTAATAAAGGCTTAATAACGTAACAAAAAAAAAGAATCGAATTATTCTGAACACGCTTTACGTCACATGGTATAGTTGTTAGCAAACACACGAAAGAAATTGAACAATATAATAAAGAGGAACTCATAATAATAATAAAATGAAATGACGCATTTCAATTCGTGTTATCACGGAAGCTTATTGGTCGTATAAATTGTACGTAACAATTCAATATATTTAAAAAATACTAATGATATTTAGATTAGGATGCTTTTCACGGGTCAAACTAACCTTTTTTTTCAATCTGATACTGTTGTGTACTTTCTTAACGGAAAAAAATTTAATAAACCAAATAGAAAGAAATCAAAATTCATTACTTTTACAGATTCGCAGAAACGATTTTAAAAAAGCATAGGTCTTATATATAAATATATGAAATGATTTTATAAATAATCAAAAGATAAGTATAAATAGTTTACATTACGTTCGGTACTATATATTTTTATATTAGGAAAAATAATAAGGTTATTTGGTTGGATGATTTTTGTTGAAAATCTAAGAAAGTTTAAAAAAGAAATAGATTTTTTATGTATTTAAACTAAAGATAAATATTAATCTGTATTGACAGATCAATATTTATTTTTAGTTTAAACAACGTTTGTCAAAACTGATTGATAAAGGAATGATAAGCAGAAAAGCTTATCCGAATAATACTTATCAATTTGATGACAATTCAAACAGAAAAGACGAGGATAATAAAACATCTTTTGTGTATATATATTATTTAATATTGCGGAAGATCTAATAAAATTCAAATACATAAATGAATAACATTTTAATCGAATCATTTACTTCATATGTAATTATTATAATACAATTTAAAAAAGCTTAATCATTCAGATTCTAAGCTATTTACTATTTACTATTGAAATCTTTAAGATGAAAATGCAATTTATAAATTGCATTTTCATCTTAAAGATTTCAGTAGATATATCACTCCAGGATAAAAATATTCTAAATTCTTTTAAAACAAAAATATATTCTAGGCCAGCAATAGCGAATTTGTGACCCGGGATACGATTTCAAAGCACTCGCATCGAGTGTTTAAAAATCTAAGAAACTAGTTGCTTAACTTTCCGGGCAATATCTAAAACTGCGTGTGTGACGCCGTTCTGTTATGATATTTTTATTATTAATTATTATAAAATGGCAAAAAGCTTAATTGTGATGGTAGGGATGGGTTTTATAAAAAAAAAAAAAAAAAAAAAATTTAAATGCTAATAACAATTAAAATCGAGATCCAAGCTTAATCGAGATACGACACACGACCCCCGTTTAGCTCCCACCCCGTCGACCTTTAATCATCAAATTTTAATAGCATCAATTCCTCTAACTCACAAACCTCCCTGCAAAATTTCAGAAATTTTCGATTAAAAGAATAGGAGCTATTAAGCTTCAAACAGGACAAACACAATCGTGCTCCCACACACATTAATTAACATTCACACATCCCTAAAAACCCCATTTTTTTTTTTTTTTTTTTTTTTTTTTTTTTTTTTTTGCATTTCTCGACGTTTAAAGGTCCCCTGAGTCCAAAAATGTAAAAATCTTGGGGGTCATTTTTTTGGCCGATCGCCATACTTCTTCCCCCTATCATGTATAACATAACAAGGAAAGTAAAACTTATTTGAATTTTTATAAAATTATTAAAAAAAGAAAATTATCTGTAGATTTCGAAACTTTTCATATACTCGTATAGGGTGAAAACAGTCCTAAAACTGAAAGTCAGCATTTGAGAAAGATATTCTAAAACTCTTTAAAATGAAAGCTGCAGTTACAAAATGAAGGAACCAATCTGTAACGATCGAACACATTGACGTACTGTTTCTCTTTTGTAAACAAAACACTCATAATGATAAATTAAAGTTATTGAAAGTGATAAAGAATGAATTTAATGAAAAAATACTTTACAAGATTATTATAAGGATTAAAGTTACGCTTATTCAATATGAATTAAAATTTTAATTGAAAACACATCCACGTTTACTAACAAAATTCTTATTACAGGTATACCTCGCCTTACGTCGGTAATAGGTTCCAGGAGAAGCGACGTAAGTCGAATTTACTTGTGTAGTTATGACGTAAGTCAAAACTACGGTTTAAAACGCCAATAATGAGCATTTAAAGACCGCTAAATAAGCCGACAACACAGAAACACAGATGTTTTCATGTTTCGATCTCTAGGATTTATGATGATTATATTAACATTTACTGTAAATGTGCATATTTTAATATGATTTTATGTGCTTTTAACGCTTTTCTAGTGATATTACGACTTTTCAATATTTGTGGCGGACGGATGTAAAGTCAAATAAAATGACTTAAACTTGATTTTTATTTTTCCATATACTTTTTTGACAAACGACGTATAATCGAGAACGACATAACTCGAAACGACGTAACTCGAGGTATACCTGTACTTAAAAAAAAATCTGTAAATAGATCCTATTATATTTTATGTACTAATTAAGAAAATTTTCAAAATATCAATATTTTGTAAAACTGTACTGTACGATGTTTATTTGAAAGTACCGTACGGCGGACGAGTATGGTGTGAAAGGACTGCATGGACTTTGACTCATCTTTGTATGTATAGTCAAGAGAAATATATATATTTTTTTTTTCTGTAAATTCATATTCGACCTGGCAATTTTATTTAATATCATCATTTATCGTCATCGCTTTGTATTATTTCAATAGATATTATACACCACATCACGTCTCATTGAAATTTCCGATGCATGGTTCACTCGGAAACAAAAGAATTCCTCAATACAGTACAAATTCCTTATAACTATGGTAGACTACCGGAATGTACTGACTATGTGTGTGTGTACTGTATATACATTATATATGTATTCTATTAAAGAATTCGTTTAATTCCAATCGAATTGTTGGGAATTTTACATTGGGTGATTTGGTGTGGATATGTCAGATTTCGTTTCGTACCAATCTAAAAAGAGTTTAGATAGCCGAACGGTTAAGGTTTCTGCCGCTCCGGAAACTCGGAAACAAATCTGAAAGGGGTCGAAAAACCCCAGGAATGTTTCGAGAGTGGTTCGTCCCGGATATGTAGAAACTCATCTCCCATTATCGAGCAACCTCATTGCTCCTAGCTTAACCCGCGGGCTTGATAAAAGGTCCGAATGCCCACGGATCGGAAAGAGTAAAACAAAAATTATTTGAGTAGATAGAATAACATAGATTAGCTATATATGCTTGTACAGTACATGCAGTACGCAACCATGGCTACTGTCCTCAGAACAGCATATTCACTTTCTTTTTTTTTTCTTTCTTTGCTTTTGCAATTAAAATTTTTTAATGTTTTATTGCTTAATGAATTTATTTCTTTATTTTAAAAAGAGATCGCCAAAAATTTAGTATTATAACCTATTTTTTCTCATAAGTCATAATTCTTTATTATTTGTATAATAGGCCAAGCGGTTTCGTTCCCTGAACACTGGGAGTCCGGTCGTGGGTTCGCGCCTCACCAATGGGCTGGTGACGTGGAGTCTTCCGGGTTTTCTTTCGCGAGTCTAGCATCTAAATAGGGACCAATTTCTCATAGTAAGTCCTCCCTGGAGGTATCACCTCTTGGCCATATGATGTGTTGGCGGATCGATCATCTGTTGTGTTAACTTCACCATTAATCCTATAAAACGTATAATAAATAACACATCATGGCTTTAAAAAATAATTATAATTAAGAAATAGCTAATATTCTAATAGTCAATCTAAATAGAAACAAGAATTATAACTTTGTGAGAAAAATGCAAAGGCCCTATGGCTGAAACAGTAAAGGCTTCAGAATTCCGTTCTGGAGGAGCTGGGGCGCGTCTGTTCTGGTCACTGTCTCTGGTCTCTCGTCCCTCACAAGCTGATCGCTGATTGGCTAATCATTTTAAATTAGCCAATCAGCGACCGACTTATGAGAGACGAGAAACGGTGACTAGAATACGGCCCCTGGACTCGAGCATCACAAAAATTTTTAGCCGACTATATCGGTTACTGTCTATTATATCCAGCCTCTTTGCCTGGCCGAACCATAACGAACCCTCTGTTTACTCTTTCCGCCTAGTGGGCATTATGAAAGCCATTTTTAACAAACCCATCATGGCCCACAATGGAATTGCCGGATGGTGAGAGCCGAGGTCCGACATATTCGGGACGGACCATACCAAATATTTCCTGGAGTTTTCCGATCCGTCCAGATTCGTTTCCGAGTCCTCCCCTCAGCGATTAACCGACAACTTAGCCGCTTGGTCATCAGCACAGCATGTAATAACGGATTAAGAAAGTTAGAAGCCATAAGTTTCAATTTAATTTCGAAGCCCTAGAAGATTTCATCTTACACAAAACCTTAAATAAAAAATAAGCAAAATTACAAGTTAATTAAATTTAATTGAAATGTACTGTACTATATTAAGTAATAATAAAATAAAAATAAAAGAATTACAAAAATCCACATAATTTTAGATGATATAAATATCTATTCATGACTTACTAAATTTCAAATTGATAAATGTATGCAGCTACTGTAAAATATAAAATAATATTAAAATAAGTTTAAGAACAAAACGAAAATTCTAAGAATAATAACCAAACTTATAAATAAAAGTATTTAATGAGGAAACAAACAATATTTAACTAATTACCTATAGATTAATTAACTTCCAATTCAAGTCGACATGTGCAATAAAATTAGAAGTATAAGTTAATCATAAAGCTTGCTTACTTAATTAACTTGCTTACTTAATAATAAATTAACTGTTTCGTCGCTGCATAAAAGCTTAAACTGAATAATCAATATATAAAATCCATGAGTACATTCACGGTTGAGCGAATGACAGAGGAAATTATTTTTTAAACTCTTTCCGCCCTGTGAGCACTAAGAACGCCTCTTTTTGCAAGCCAATCGTGGCTTCGGCCAGGCCCATAATGGGGCGGCCGGGTGGTGAGGGACGGGACTCGACATATCCGAACGGACCACCCCCCGGAAAATTCCTGGGGGGACCCTTCCAGATTTGATCCCTGGTTTCCCGGAGCGGTAGACTGCCACCTTAACCGCTCGGCCATCCGGCCGTCAAGACAATGGGAATTTATAGGTGTACAGTTTTTTCAAATTGCAGCCTAACAATTAAGATGTCTAGCAAAGAACAGATATTTTATCTAACTGTTTTGAAAACCAAATAACTAGATAAATATTTTTAGTGTACAGTATTTTCTAATATAACAATATTTTAATTTTTCCGGCTGTTATATATAACAGAGAGAAAATATGGCTATCGGTCAAAAATGATCACTTCCAAGATTTTTACATATTTGGGCTCAGGGGAACTTGAAACGTTGAGAAATGCAAAAGAAAGTGGGCTAATCAATATGTGTGGATGTTAGTATGTTGGAGGCATGCTTTTGTTCGCCCATTTTAAAGCTTAATAACGCTTGTGCTTTTGTCGAAATTTTCTGAAATTTTGCAGGGAGGATTTGTGCTATTAAATTTTAATGGTTAAAGTCGAGGAGGTGGGAGATAAAGGGTCATATGTCATATCTCGAGTGGAGTCAAACTTAATGAAGGTTTTCAAATAAAATCTCATAACAGATATTGCCACACACAATATTAAGTTTTTTTTGCCGAGAAAGTTACGTTTGCTGTTAAGTTTTTATCTTTGGGGACTGAACACGTACTTTGTTCAATACCTAATGATTGCACAGTCACATTTGAATAACATGTAAAACATATCTTGGTCAACTGCTTCGCCTTGAAATAAAATAATCATTCCGTTCTTATTTATAAATACTAAATTTATTATAATTTAACACAAGGTAATAATTTAAATTAAAGATAAATATGGCATATTAATTAATTAAAGATTTACCAATTAAGAACTATTGCAAAATATGAATATTTTTGCAATAGTACAGATGTCCCTAGTACATCGCGGTATTTCTACAACACGGTTTTGCTCTAAGATGGTTTGAAAATTGAGGATATCCCCCGTACAACACGACTTCCAATTTCACTTTAACACAGTTTCGGAAATTTTTACGGTAAAAATAAAAATAAAAGAAATGAAGATGCCGATATTTCTGATCAAGATCAACAATAAAGTTCAGAAGATGACGATACTTCGTTAAAAAACGCCCTGGTTTAACTAAAATTAATATTATCAGTACTTTTAATTATTTTATTAGTTAACTATTGATTGGAAATAAACTATTGATTGTTTTAATAAACATTTCTCTTAGTAACAAAAAGAATGGTGTATTTTTGTTAATTTCTGGAACGTAACCCTATGTTTTGCATTAGTTCTTTGTATCGCATAGCACGAATTTCGCGTAACACGTTACTTTTTCGGAACGTATCTATCGTGTTATACGAGGGATACCTGTATTTTAATTTGAAAGTTCATCATTTAAAATAAGAAATTTACGCATTTCAAATAGTCTTATTTACAATAAATATAAGAATCAAGAAAATCATTTGCTAATATTAAAAATAATATAATATTCTCTACTAAGTAAATAAGAGTATATTTTACACATAGCTTTATTATTATTGCCAAAGATGAATCTGAATAGCCTATATTTGCACACAATGGTACAGTTTATATAAGCACCATATAAAATCAGATTTAAAAAAAACAAAATTATTTTATACTTAATTCAAGATTTTAAAAATTATTTCATTTGAAATTTTTCTAATAAAACAATCTTCTCTTAACATTTTCCTCTGTTTTGACACCAAGAGGCCTTTTAATCAAGACCATCATGAGTTCTACCAGGCCCACAATGAGGCAGCCAGGTGGCCCAACGGTACCCGATATATCCCGGACAGACCATCTTCGAAAAATCCCTGGATTTATCGACTCTTTCGGATTCATTTCCAGGTTTCCCAGAGTAGTAGGCAACCATTCATAACACTATATTTGCTAATAACATTTCTATGTAAGACAATCGTAAAAACATTATTCAGCAAAATGAAGAAATATTTTATTTAATGACCCATCATCTGTAGTGTGTTGAGCGCAACGGTACAAGTAAAGATATTAGTCAAAGATTATTAGTTTTGCACTGCAATCGTTTCGTGATATTTTAAGCAATTTTCACATAAAAATATAGTGGAAATTGTATAAATTTATAGTGCTTTCAGTATTCTGTATATCCAAATTAAAAACCATGAAGCGTTGGCTGAGGAAAGGAGTTTTGAAGAAAAAGTAGCAAATACTTCAAATATTTCTAGCGACAAAGGAGACCGAAAGGACGGATAGAAACGAAGGTACAAATCCGGAAACTAGCGCTGTTTAGAATATTGAAAGAAAAGTTTCCCTTCACATTAATGACCAGTTTGAATTAAGTAATAACATTTGCTTTCCATTATTAATTTTTTTTTTTTTTGCAATTTCAATAAATTGTTTTTGGTGTTGTCTATGTGCTGTTTTATCTATAATCATAAAAACTTGCCAAGGTTCATTTATATTTTACTAAGGTGAAAAGGATTTCGCGATAAAAGTAAGTTGGGAACTGCTGATGTAACGATGTTTGCTTCGTACATTATCGAGCATGGGCTCGATGTGTACGAATGAATGCAATATTCATTCGTGCATTAGTGAATTCCCTCGACCCCAAAATAAAAGAGCAAAATTATCCCAGCTCCTATTGCAGATAATTATAATTTCAATTGTAAAGTTGTAGAGCAGGTCGAAATTAGTGTATTTCTTATTTGTTCAATGAAAAACGGATAAGGAAAGCGCTCCACTTAACAGTGATAGCAACAATATAAAGTCTAAAAGATATGTTACTTGATATTTTAATTATATTATATATATGTATGTATGTATGTATATATATATATATATATATTATATATATATAATAATTATTAAATTTTCAATACGACACAGAGTACACAATATTTATTTGATTCATTAATGATAAACAGTTTTTGGGATGTCATACACTTTTGTATTTTTGACATATGAAATTGCAGTTCTTATGACATTCGCATTGTGTCTACATATTTTAGTAGTTTATAAGATATTCTGTACCATTAAAAGTAGAATATGAAAGCAAATTTATAAAGAAAGAAAAATGTCGGTAGGCTATCAATAAATCTACACTCATATTCTACTTTTAATGCAGAGCAGAATATCTTATAAACTACTAAAATATGTAGACACAATGTGAATGTCATAAGAACTGCAATTTCATATATAAAAAATACAAGAGCGTATGACATCCCAAAAACTGTTTATCATTAATGAATCAAATAATATTGTGTACTTTATGTAGTATTAAAATTAATAAATTATTTAAAAAAATAAAGCTTGTCTTTATCTGAGTTAAATTTCCGTGGTTGTTTAAATGCATTAGAGGATAAGCGATGGTTTTCCCAATTATATTGTCATAGATATGGAATGAAATACAATACAGAAAATTGCAAATGAACCTATTTATTAAATAGATAAATTGTATGCAGAAAAATAAAATTATGTACAAAACTTACCTACACAATACGTAGTAATATAAAGTTTTAAACTGAGATATTTAAAAACCTATCTCAATTTACAACCGTAAATAAAAATTTAAAAATATTTAAAATTATTGCGATATTATATGTAAAAAAAATTTATTAAATTTCCTATAGTAACTGTATTATATGTTGATCTAGTAATAGTCTCTTTAATCCGAAAAATATATTGACGGTAGACTGTATTAATTATTTTAAATTTAATTTATCCACATCCGAAAAGTGGTTGATAATAATACTTAATAAGCTAATATTCTGCAAACAATTTTAATTAAATGTTGAGAATTTTAACGACAAATATAACGGAAAATTGGAAAAATTCGAACGATAAGCATCCTGTGTCAGTTACCATTTTCCATGGGGAATATCAACTCTTTTACCCTCAATTGTATGCACAATTCTTTATCAGAAATCTTTCATCAAAATGCATAAAAAATCAATTCTGATTTTCTTGATGTGAGTTATAGATCTTTTCGAGGAATTATACATTTCCAGTTATCTAACTGGTTCGAAAGTTTTGTAAAAACATGCCAATTCTCACTAGATTTACAGAAGCATCACCACTTCTCACCAACAGAAAACACTTATTCGGCATTCTGTTGTTTTTTTTTCCTCGCAAAAATTTACAAAAATGCTTGAAAACGGTAAAACTACCTACCAACCAAATGGATAAATCAACTTTTTCTCGCCGCAAAGCGACTCTAGCGCCAGCTATCGGCAATCTGACACATTAACTCTACTTTGGAACATGGCTGAGAGACCAGTATATCTATCGAATCTGATATAACTGTAACAGCATTTATTTTAAAAAGAAATAATCTTAGATTTTAAGCTTCGAACTCTTAATTAGTTTTTGTAAACATTAATTTAATTAATAGATAGGCGATCATAAGAGTGAAGGAAATAGATAAACAGTACATATTTCCTTTTACAGACATTAGTTATTTTTTATTATCTTATATTTAATACAATGGTTTCAGTTATATAATAAAATAATTAAATAACTTATCAGAATCTTTATATCCGATTCTATACAATTTATATTAATTATAAAAAAATAGGAAATAGAATCAATAACGAATAAGGAAATCGACCATAATGCTTAATTTTATAACAATGAACAATAACACAATTTCTGTTGAAAATAATAGCGAAAAGTATATGCGGAAAATTTTATTGTAATCATGATATAAATATTATGTATTAGAATAATAACATGTATATATACTGTATGCATATAATCTTGATGTAATTTATACGTACATCAAGCCAACAGAAGAGAGGTTTATACCCGAAACGCGTCTTGGCAATTATTAATAAAGTGGATGTATCGATAGTCTATTGCCTTATTATACGACTTCATTGCGTGTAAGAGAAAGTAACGAAGAAACGACACTATTTCATTATAAGAAAAAATAACTGAATCATTTATAAATGTCCTGGAGATCAAATAAAAAGGACCTGCACATTTTCTAAATTTTTAAGAAATATAAATATAGAAAAAATAATTTCGATGAAATCAAATTAAGCATAATTACATGTTTATTAAAAATTACTTTATTAATATAATTAATAGCATATAACAATTTTCGGTTTTGACAAACTATTTTGATCAGGAAAGATAAGCTTTTCTGACAGAGACATACACAAGCAACAACAAAAAAAAAGCAAATTATTTTTTATAAGCGTGAATTATAAATTAATTATATTTACTTAAGATCAATAAAACATCTTTACAATTATAATTTGCCTCATATTAAATAACTTTTAATTAACCATTAAAATAAACCCACTTAAACTTATAAAACCAAACATAAAAGCACATATTAAATATGAGCAATGCAGTAATTGTATAATACGTAGAGTAATGCTTTATATACTAAATCCTATCAAACATTATTAATTTCTAAACATAAACCAATAGTAATAATATAAATATATATATATATATATATACACTGTATATATTAATATTTTTAAATAGTATACAATTACAATAAAAACAAAGCTTACATTTACCGCTTAAACTCTAGATATCCCAAACATTTCTCCATTCAAACTAACTGAAAGTACCGCAAGTTAACTATTTATACTTGTTCTGTCTAAAAATAATAAGTAACCTTCGAGTGATGTATTTGTTATTATCCTTTGGGAATACTGTTATTCATTTAAATACAATAGTCAAGTCGATTATAAATTTAGGTGAGTGTATTGTTATTAAACATAGGTAGAACATCTAAATAAATGAATGTGTAAGGATATTTTTTGAAATAAAACTTATTAAAATATGTAGTAATCCAGAGATGATATTTTACTCGATATAAATATGCAGTTCTGAAGGTTGATTAGACCTGCAGAACTAGCCAAAGTATTCGGCGTTGCCTGGGATATGTTACGGATCTGGCACCGCCAGAGGGCGTGCAACACAGACGGCCCTGACTACTGTATAAAGGAGGAGATTGCCCGGACCAGGAAAGACCCCAAATAAAGTATTCAGAGTGTCTGTATTCCTGTCTCGTGGGGGGCTCCAAGTGCGTCACGAAGGGTGTATAAACACCAAGTAAACCACTTAAAACAGGCTATATAAAAAAATATTCTTTAATTGGATAAATTTTGTTATGACTGGATAATGACGAGTGATGTTCAATCATATAGTTTATACTTAGCCAGTGATAATACAGAAAATTTTGTTGGATGGTTACAACGCTATATGTAAATGGCTTCTCAGAAGTTTCAAGAAATTTCATACATATAGAAAATCAAAACTGTTACTGTTTTTTGCAAACTACCGAATTATTTTTTAAGCTATTATAAAGACTATTAACCAGAGCATAGAGTTGCTACTCGCATTTTCCACCGGATGCTCGCCCTCTGGTGTTTAAAAACAAAACTATTTTATCTGGGTCGTTTGATTAATTCTTGTGTATTATCAGCAGCAAAGATGAATAGCAATAGAAAAAGCAAAGCTTTCTGTTGCGTTTCAAATTGCAATTTCAAAGTCATACGGGAGCCTGATATAAGTTTTCGTCTATTCTCACATGAAAAACAGATGATTAATCGGAAATCAGTCGCTTATATTTGAGCTTCTCTGAATTCCGAGAGTGGATTAGACTTAATACACAATATTACATATATAAACAACATCGATAAACCCGATATATTATATATTATATTATATATTATATATATATTATATATAATATATTATATATATCGACTAGACACCAAACATCTAGTCTAGTCACACAATATTACGTAAATAGAAATGAATATTCAAGGGCATTCGATTATTTTAAATAATTATTTGTCTGTATTTTTCGAAACAAAAATTAAATTTCTTAAAATAATTACAAATTGCAGAAAAATACATATATAAGAGATTTTTATACTTGCAATTTACGTTTTACGTAATAATTAAATAGTAATTACTTTATAAATAATTGAAAAAATAAAAAATAAATTGATTTCATTCAATAATAAATTAAGAAATTTTTCTGTTTAATGATAATGACCTTCTTTCATTCTAATCCTTGCCTTAATCCTGTTTATATATTTTCTTCTCTCAAGACTCTTCCGAAAAGATTAGTAACACCATCCCAAATCTTAGACAAAAAACCAGGACTTTCACTAACAGACTCATTACCAGGTACAGTACACTATCAAACGTATTATTCTGACTACCAAGAGAGTTAGCATTTAACTTCGTTTGGAACTTCTTCGTTTTAAATTGATTGCGTTCTTCGATTTGCTCGTATCGACCTTCGCTACTTTCTAACAAAATAATTCCTGAAAAAATAAATTTATATTATTGAGCTACTTACAAATACAGTTAAACATCCGAACAACGGCCACTGAAGGAACGTTAAAAAATGGAAGATTTTGTTGATTATTTTAAACGTATTTTTGTCCCAAAAAAGTTTCGGAAAAAAAAACTTTTTAAAAATGTCCGTTTGCTGGAAAGTGACAGTTATTGCAGGTTCGAATATAATTGATTGATTTATTGATTTAAATTAATTCTTACAATGGAGGAACAAATTAGTTACATAATGTTATTAAATATACATAAAAAAGTAAATTATCACAAAAATTGTAAAGATTTAGAGAAAAGGAGAAAATCTTAAATAAAGTAAATTTTGACATGTCGTCATTTTTCAAATGATTATACTTGAAATCTTCTCCTAGTACAAAACACTTTAGTTGATATATCACTTGACAAGATCCAAACAAATGTATTAAAAGGTTCTCTTCCTCTTTACTACCGCAATAACTACAAGACTTCTCTCTTGATATATTTATCCGATAACCCTTTAACATAATCCGAAATCTATTAAGTCTAAGTTGCATAATAAGGCTTTTCGTGGAAAAATTAGTTTCACAGTTTAAGTAGTTTTTTGTACACCAACCCTGGCGCATTTCGAACAAGTTAACTCGTTTAGCTGAAGTAGACGATATATCCTGATTCCACAGTTGGTCTGACTTAGTTTGAATTATATCATTTAAGTGGGTTCTCAACAATGAAGCTGATCGTGTTGAAAACAAAAAGGAGTAGCCCAAGCTATCAAAAATATTCTTAACTGAAGCAGGCCAACTTTTCTTATCAGGTTTGACTGTTGTTAGCAAAACATTATAAGTAATTAGGCGCAAGTCATATGAGGGTAACTCCATAACTTTTGACCAAAACAGAAGAATAGTCTTGACAAATTTCAATTCCAATGGAGGTCTTCCCAATTCAAGACGAACTGCAGAGCTTGAAGCTGAACGCTCTATTTTAAAAAGTCTCTTAAAATATTTCATCTGTACTTTTTCTAGTTTAGACAGAAACTCCAGTCCCCAGACCGGGAATAAATAAGTCATCTTAGAACCAATAAAGGAGTCAAAAAGTTTAAAGATACTATTTATAGAACTTAGCTTCATTCGTTTTTGTAGAGTAAGCATATAGCCTGTTTTATTCTGTATGTCTTTGGCTATTAAATCGAAATGATGATTATACGCATGCAGGTTCGAATATACAATTTAAATGATTTTATAATGATTAAAAGAATACGTCAATAGATACTCTATAAAGTTTACTTACCGATAACGACGAATGTAAATAGGAATTTGTTCATCTTCTCTATGTGGCGTTCCGACTCGTTCTGGTTTTTCCGAAAGGAAATTTTCGCCCTGTGTACGCTGACAACACGCAATTGGCACCGCTTTATATAAGAGAAATGTGCAATTCGTCGTAATTTCATTGGTTGCGTGCTGTGGAATAAATTCGACGATATTGCGCGTGGGAATGTTAAAATGTCCAATCGCGTGAATACTTATTTAAATTTACATATTTTATTTCAGTAACTAATTGGATTCCATGCTGCAAACAGGTCTACTAGTAGAATATTTCTGTCCGTATTTGTGAGAAAATAGAAGACTTTTACCGATGCAGAAAACAAAAAATTCCCAAGCACAATGGTCAAAAATTTTTCGTACGCGTGTTTAAAACATCAAAAATTATTTAAAAATTGGAATTGCAACAAAATATTTCTTGTATGACGTAAGAAATTTGCCAGTGCTCTTAACAGAATTGCTTGCCCATCATTTTAATATAAAACTTCTTGTATTTTGAACTAAAATGATAGGCAAGCAGTTCTCACTGGGTTATCTGGTAATAAACTTCATTTTTTTATTTTTGATTTTTCGCGGGCGCCAATCAATTTTCTGGCGCAGTCGAGAGCACTTTTGGTTGGCTGTAGAGTTCTAACATGACCCTTCAAAAATTCTAATGAATCATTCAATGGAGGAATATCATCACCCTTAAGTGAGCGCTCCCACCAGCCTCTGGTTGTTGCATCCAATTTAAATTGAATAATGAACATTAATATGCTCGAGAACTCATCTATATTAAAATTTAGAGTTTCTAAGGATCGAATACACTGTAGTCTATTAAACAAAATTGTAACACGTGTCAGGTATGTTTATGTTATCTAGCATTGATGTACAGATGCTCATCAATGCTAGATAACATAAACACACCAGTCCACAGCTCTGTCACACGTACACAACATATACATTTGTTGCACATATGTCAGCATATACATATGTGCAACAAATTGAGAAGCAGACTTGGTGATGAGAACTAGATGCGTTGTTATTTCTCAGATCATATTTTTGCAATTCAAATTAGAATGTTCCTATTAGATTAGTTTTCTTTATATTTAAGAAAAATGTGACCGATTAATATTGTTTTTAAATATTTTTTGCTAAGAAAATTACTTTACTACTTACTTACTAGGTCGTTACATGAAAGTCGTCAATTTAGCGGATGTACACGTAACAAACATACTGCAGCGATTACTTACGTGTCTATCGCTGCAGTATGTTTGTTACGTGCACCTTTGCACATTCCTCACTAATTAATCGCCTGATTCTAAGCCTGTCCGAACCCACAATAAGTATGGAATAAAGAGCCTTTCGGTGGCCCGGGAAAATTAAAAAAGTTAAACCTAGTTTCGGGTGATAACTAGAAGACATTCGTGAGAAATCTACCTCAATTAGTGAATTTTATACGCTACTAATTTTAATTATGTGCTCCTTGTGTATGTAATTATATTTTTATTTATTTTTCAGCCACAATACATTATAATTGAATAAAATAATACAAGAAAGGATTAAAAATGATGGGATTTTAAATGTCTTAAAAAGATCAAACTCACCCAATATTAATTTACCAGTAAATAATTTTTATAATTGTTTACGAAATATATTTTTATTCTAATTCCATAATAATTTTAAGTAAAATTTATAAATATTTTGTCTCGGGACTTAAAATATATTCATTAAAATGAGAGAACGAAGGTAGAAAAGGGCAACGAGAGAAAAATAGAATTTTAAATAAATTCATAACTAGAACAAAAATTGATAAGTCTTGCATCTGTATTGACAGACCTTCGTTGTAATCCTACAATTGAATAATCCCACAGCTGCGTGATTATAGAAGATGAAATTTAGAGTAAAACACAAAAATTATTTTTTAATTGTAATTAATTTTTATAATTGTAATATTATTAGTAATACATTGTAATTTTTTTATATTGTAATATTTTTAATTGTAATTAATTTTAGATAATTTCATATTTTTCGTAATTATTCCTTAAATTATACCCACAAAACGCGATTTAAAAATACGATTATTGTCATTCTCAGAGGGAAGACTTCTTTCTGCAGACTCCAACGTCTTTATTTTAAATTATACAGTAGAGAGTCGTTAATCCGAATCAATTGGGGACTGGGGCTGTTCGGATTAGTGATTTGTTCGGATAACCGATTATGTACGAAAAAATATATTAACCTGTCCGATGTTCAAATTTTTTTCCGTTGCGTGTCGCTTCGTGTTGAATTTTCGTCGATTTTAAGCCCAACGAAAATTTTTATAATAATAAACGACGCTATTGTATCGTTAAAAATTGTTTTTTTTTTTATTTTGTACAAACAAAATAAAACTATATTGAAGAATATAAAAACACGAACATTATACTTTAGAAATAAATCTAGTATTAAAAACGTTTGATTCAGCACGACACAGTCCGACTGAAAATCGTTCGGATAACCGGCGATTCGGATTACCGGGGTTCGGATTAACGACTCTCTACTGTATTTTAACCCTCGGGGTGCCTGGTGGGGTCTGAGAGGCCCGACTCATTTTCAAAAGTTCATAACTATTTTAATATTTGCGTTAGCGACTTAAGGTTATTAGTAGCTTCAGTTCTCTTCATGCGCTTGCGATCCCCACAAAATTTTTAGTTCATCGCGCGATATTCTGCGAACAAGACGTGGTCGAATAAGTGCCGGGCCTCACAGACCCCACCAGGCGCTCCGCGTTGCAAAAGTGTAAGTAATATTTTTTGTGTAAAATTCGTATTTTTTGTGTTTGCTTGATTTATAACACGTTTACGTTGTCAGTAGATAAACGTTTAAGCAGCTACTGAGCGTCTGTAAAAAATGATCCATATATATTTGCACGGGACATGCGAAATTCCTATGGGAAAAATGCCTGAATTCTCAATCTCAAATTTTAACTGAAGAAGCTTAATTTTTATGCTTTAACAGATAATTATATTAAGTGCCATTAAAATGAACCCAGAAATACTTAAATCATAATGACATTACATCATGATTTCTAGAGAAACAAAGTTAATATTTTTATTACAACAAAAAAAGTTGATGTTTTTTATTATGTAGTCGTGTGAATAAATATTTCACGTAAATCAATGATTGTTTTATTCTAAATATGTCTTAATAAACCTATTGTATATATATATATTAACATAATATTAAAATTATCTTTACAAGCCATATAACGTAATGTTTTATTTTGGGGTCTGTGGGACCCCAACAGGCGCTCGGCGGAAATTTCTTCACCAGGCACCCCGAGGGTTAATTTGTATACATTCGGAAAAAAGCGATTCTTATAAAGCATTTAATTTTCTAGAGTTAAACAATAGTACAGTAGAGAGTCGTTAATCCAAACCCCGGTAATCCGAATCGCCGGTTATCCGAACGATTTCAGTCCGACTGTGTCGGGCTGAATCGAACGTTTTTGATACTAGATTAACTTCTAAAGTATAATTTTTTTCGTTTTTATATTTTTCAATATATTTATTTTGTTTGTACAAAATAAAGAAATAATTTTTAACGATACAATAGCGTCGATTGTTATTATAAAAATTTTCGTTAGGCTTAAAATCGACGAAAATTCAACACGAAGCGACACGCAACGGAGAAAAATTTGAAACGCTATCATTTATAAATGATGTCAAATATGTTCATGTGTTCTATACATTTGCAAAAGACTAATTTCTGTTTATCTCTATGTAAATAACAGATGATTGATTGATTAATTAAAATCTAACTAAAACAAAAAATAAATTTTTATTTTATCATTTGATAGAAGAGAACTTATAAATATTAAATTAATCATTATCCATTTCAACTGATACACGTGTACAGTACATTAAATTAATTAAGTTTTAAAAATTATATTAGTCTTTACTATTAAAAAAATATTAATTTTGTACCTTAATCCTTTTGTTTCTTTCATTGTTGTGACTGATGTTTCCTTAAAAAACTTTTAAACCGATTTCTACTGTAAGTAGAATTGAATTACAATAAAATATATATCTCCTTCCATTCACCCCGATTCGATATAAGCCGACATTTCCATATTATAACTGCAAAACAGCTATGGATGATTTAAATAAATTTCACAAGTCTTCTGCATTGCTATCATAGAAAGTTTTTGACAACTATTTGTTTATTTTTTTATTTGCTGTTATTTTATTAAAAATATAAAGAAGTATATTATGTCCTTTGCCGATAAACGGTAATAAAATATTAAATTTTGATAACATTTTATTTAAAACGTTTATATAATTAAATAACGCATAATTTCGACGACAGAGGGCGATGTTGCCTATTACTTTAAAAAGTAGCGAAGTGTTTATAAAATCGTGGTACGTCATGATTGCTAGTAATTTTGTCTGAGAAGATTTGTCGCATATATTTTAAGAACGAATCGAAAAGTATTAATTATGGGTGCTAAATCTTTTGTCGCGTTAACTGTTCTAATTGCCGGCATAGGTATTGCAATTGTGTATCTTTCACCACACGTTGCTTATGTTCAAGTAGTGAAATTCCTCGAATATTCCACTTTGGATTATTTTCGGTCTTCGAGTGAACCTCAATCTATACCGAGTGGAGAAAGAATATTTACTGTGGATGAACTGAGTAAATACGATGGAAGTGGAAGCAGCCCAGGACTATATTTAGCCATACTTGGAAAGGTATTTGATGTGGAAAAAGGAGCTCAACACTACAGACCTGGAGGAGGCTATTCATTTTTTGCAGGTGAGTAAATAGGTGAGAACATATCATTCTTGGCATCAATTATGTATTTAAATTCTATAAGTTATATGTGTATGATGTAGAATTTAATTATTCTAAGTAAAGACTGAAAGCATTATAAATTTATGGTAGGTCGTGATGCCACTAGAGCCTATGTAACGGGAGATTTCTCGGATCAAGGTCTGGTTGATAATATTGATGGATTGGAAAGTTCTGCGTTACTAGGAATAGATGACTGGTTGCATTTTTATGAAGAAGAATATATATATGTTGGTGAGTTTCAACGAAAAGTTGATTTTCTTTTTTGAATATTTTACTTCTGACCTATTGAACTCAAACATAACACATATCTACAATAGAAGTCTTTTTATGTTTTCACTTTTTAGTTATTTATTTACATTATGTGGATGTATGTTTCATCATATAAAAATGCTTTGTTTAAACTAAGAAATGTATTGAGATATGTAATTCCAATTATTTGTTATTAGTTATGTATGAATCAAAAATAACTCCTGAAGTATTTGTGCCAAATGTGGATTTAGACCATCTGTAACTTATAAAAATAGAAATTTTGGCATTGGAAATTGCTTCTCTCCCATTACATGCCATAAATGTAAAATTGCAATCATCATTTAAAGTTGTGTGTCATTGAAAATATTAATAAAACCTGTAATACAAAATTACAAATTTATATTAATAGTTACTAATTTAAGTTTACTTAATTTATTTGGTATCTTATCTTACTTGGTTTTGAAATTATAATTAGCCTTTTATCCTTCAACACTATAGATATAATACTGAAAGCATAAACACTTGTCATTGCATAATGAGTTAAACAAAGTAATTTTGAATGGGTGGGTTGATTACAAAATATTTATAGTTGAAGCATTGAAACTTTTATTTTCCATATAAATTTTATCCTAATGAAGCATTAAAACTTAATTTGTTTAAAATTATTTGAAAGAAAACTCCACAAAAGTGAAACATCATTTTACTTTTGGCTATTTATGATGATTTCTATGATTTTTAAAATTAAAATTGTTATTGTTCATTTAATAATTTAGAGATAAGATTGATTTATTGGCTACATAGACAAGATTTCCTAACAATTAGGTTTTTAATCTTATAATATATTACAATATTATGGTTTAAACTATATTCAAACATTATACAGTATTACAATTTCATTTTGAATGGAATAATTTGATAAAACTTTTGATACCAATGAAATTTTGATACTCTGTTATGTAAAAGAATTGAACTGTAATAGAATGGAATAGAATTTAGAAATGGAACATACTTAAAAATTAATATTATTTATTTAATAGTACAGGGGAAACCTTTTTATACTTAAAATCTTATTGAAATTTGTAATTTTGAATTTCTGTATTTTCTTTTATTCTGTCAGACAATAGGGAAAAAATTTTACATGAAAGCTTTAAATAAACTAAAAACTTTTATAAAAAACTGTCTTTGGCATTTAAGACAGTGTATTTTTACTATAATTATTAGCCTTGTCTATATAGGTTTCATAATACTATATAAATAATTCCAGTAATACTTGAAGGATTAGAGTTAACAAAAAATTGTGTTTTTATATCATGCTTTAAATGCAGCTTATTTGAATTCATATTATTATGCTCTTGATTTTATATTAATATTAACCAAGCTGTTTGAAAGGATGTAAACAAAATTTTAATTCTTCACAGTAAATTTCTGCTCATATGATCTAATTTCGTTTCTGAAATTCATTATAAGTAAGCTGTTGTAATTTTTGTTAAACTCAGTATCATATTTTTACAATATCATCTCACAAGTCAATATGAGATTATGTTCCTGGAAATAATATATTATATGAAATATAAATTGCCAACTAAAAAATACAATATTTAAACATTGTATTTTAAATATTTATAATATAAAATCACTGCAACTCTTAAAAATGGGAATCTGCTGTATTTACTCTTCCAGCTGTATGTCTTTCTTTGTAAATAGGTTGTGATATAACAAAGGAATAAAAAAATAATTCATTTTGGTTATTAATAATGATAAAAATTGAAATTGTTTAGATTTACTTTAATGTATAATTAAGGCTATGGCTTAAATTATATAATATATATATAATATACCGTATTTTACGGACTATAAGACGCATTTTTTTTCTTCGAAAAATTGCCTCCAAAATTCAGATGTGTTTTATAGTCTGTAGCGTCTTATAGGTATTTTTTTTAAAAATTGCTTAAAAATTAAGGTGCGTCTTATAGTCCGTAAAATACAGTATTTATTTATTTACCATGTTTTATGAGAAGTTTCTTGTTTCTCAGGTTGTCTTGGATCTTTTAGATTTTATATTGGTAACCACACACATACTTAAAAAAACTGATAATAATAATATTATTAATAATATACACTAATAATAATAATAATGTCACATCATGCCAGAGACTATACAACACATCACCTCTGGTTGCAAGCTCTTGGCACAGACAGATTATTTACACAGACATAATCAAGTAGCAAATATAATACACCAACAGCTTGCAAAGAAACACAAATTAGTAGACATCCACGAACCATACTACAAATACATCCCACAGACAGTATTGGAAAACAACAAGCACAAAATGTACTACGACAGAGCCATAATCACAGATAAAACAATTTACCACAACAGACCAGACATCACACTCATTGACAAACACAATAAAATCACGTACAGTAGTGAACCAAAAATCGGAACCCCGGTAATTGGAATTGCCGGTAATCGGCACGATTTTTAGTCAGACTGTGTCATGCTGAATCGAACGTTTTTGATACTAAATTTACTTCTAAAGTATAATTTTCATGTTTTTATATTCTTCAATATATTTATTTTGTTTGTACAAAATGCAGAAATAATTTTTAACGATACAGTAGCCTCGATTATTATTATAAAAGTTTTTGTTAGGCTTAAAATCGATGAAAATTCAACACGAAGTGACACGCAACGGAGAAAAATTCAACGTGAAGCGACACGCAACGGAGAAAAATTTGAACATCGGACAGGTTAATATATTTTTTCGTACATAAACCGTAATCGGAACAAATCCCTAATCTGAACAACCCCAGTCCCCAATTGATTCCGATTTTCGGTTCACTACTGTACATTATAGACATATCCATTCCAAACACTCACAATATACAAAATGCATGCACTGAAAAAATTAGCAAGTACACAGAACTTGCCCAGGAAATAAGGCATCTGTGGAGGATGGATAGGGTGCTTATTGTACCTGTTGTTCTCTCTCTACAGGCGTCATACCACACACACTACACAAAGCCTGGGCACATTACAATTGAATAGAAACACATACATCACACTACAGAAGGCCACTATATTGAATACATGTCATATTGTGAGAAAATTCCTGAATATAGACACACACACTGATACACTTCTTTAATTTCTGTTTTGGTTACTATGCCTTGACTTTGGTCCGGCATAGTACACAGACACCGGTGTTAACTAAGTATATCTCACTTAACCTGACATATTCATATCAAAATCACTTATTATTATTATTAAGTTCAAAGAAATGTTAATGCATTTTCAATATTTGTTATTCAAAATTATCCAATTTAAGAAAATGTGAGACAGACCTAATTAGTTCATTTTTTGGTCTGTTATAATAAATCTGTTTTCTTTTAAGCATTATACCAAATTATGATATAATGCAAATCCCAATACACAAAATGTACAGAGTACAACATATCTGTTGTTTGAAAAATTTTGCTGCTGCTACATTACAACAAAAAATTTTTTGAATTAATTTATTTTTGTCTTGTTTATATTGATTAATCTCTTAATATTTTTGAAATAATAAAATATTATAACCTAGATAGATAGACTCAATATCCTATTATCTAAATTACAAAATTTCTCAATTGATAAATTTGCATATGTTTATCACAGTAGAGTCCCAGAAATTCAACTCTTACTTGATACTCTGTAAAACATTAAAGTACATTTTTTAAATGACATGAAAATGTTTTTCCTCTATAATGTCGCACTGGAATCAAATAAGTTATTGTTCTTCACTGACAACAGTTGTTTAATAGCATCATTCCCCACGTTAACAAAGAATATAACTCTTTTTCCAACATGTGATTGCAAAATTCCATGGTGTGAATGTCACTAACTCAAAAGTAGCCATTATATAGCCAATATTTTTTAAAATTAATATTAGCTAACTACAAATAAAAATTATTACTATTGGTATAGTAAATGCATATATGAATTTGCACAAATTTTACAAAAATGTTACTATTTAAACTAGATCATCACCATGCTGTAAAACACTTTGCTTTTGGTAACTTGTCACCTTCTCAGTCCATGTTAAGTTGAGTTAGCAGGACTCAACTGTAACTATATATTAATAAATTGCAACAAATTTAAAAAAAAAAAATTCTTTCTGTTTATACTGTAGATTTGTAGTTTAATTTTTTTTACAAATGCAATGGTAAAATAGTAATATATTTATATGACTAAATTATTAATTTTATGTTTGTTCTGTTTGAAATATCTGAAATTTGTTTCTTCTTACTCATTAGGCTTTTACAATTAATAAAGATTTCTCACTTCATGTGTGTTAAATAAAGGATTATTAAGATACTTTAATAAACTAGAATTTATATAGACCTATATGTATATGTGTGTATGTATGAATTTGAAACTGAATATTTACCTTAAGAGCAATTTTTTAACGAAAAAAATTAAATATCAAATTTTACATGCACTGTTATATATTGTGATCATAAAATCATATACAGACACTAATGATTTTATTATTACAATATGATATGTATTTTATCATTTTAATGGGTACTTACGTATATACTGTATATACATTGGGATAGAATAAAATTTGTATTAATGCATGAACAAATGAAAAATGCTTTATAAAAATAACTGATCTGCTGTTAAAATAAAAATATAAAAAATGCATGATTTGTATAGGAAATCTTTTATATACATTATTTTTTTTCCAGCCTGTCTGCCTTGAATTTGTATTGTTATATTAGCTGTTTCCTGAAAGTATTTAAATAGAATAGTAAAAAGAAATCATTGAAAGCAGTTATCGTATATTTTTTTATAAAAAAATATTGTTTCCAATTAGAAATTAATTTAAAAGCAATAAATAAAATTTGCATATACATTGAATTCTGAAAATTTGAAACTTTATTCACATATCAAATATTTTTGTATCAAGCATATAGATTCTTCAGATAAAATGAAAAACCTTGAAAGAATTCTTTTCCACTTTTCAATTGACCTAAATTTTATTGATAATTTCATGGTAAAAGCTTAATATTTGCACTACATTGTTTCAAATAAATTTGTTTTTGTAAGTTTGTAATTACATAAGTTATAAAAGTCTGAAATATTTTTATATAAATATAATAAATTATTTATGCTAATTCATCGGTTATAACATAACATGTTACTGTGAAAGACCGAAATCTGGCGAATGTCTAGATTCACCGGTGAATGTCAGCATTCACACAGTTGTTTTGTGTATGTACAAAATATTTGCTAAATATCATTATTTCTTATTTGCACCAACATTCAGCATGCACTGATATGAATGTTGAATAAAAATATTGTTCCTAGCATTTAGTCGTGGAAGAATTTTTGTTGTAATTACAGCATGTCTAGCTTTGCCTTCCATTTCTCGAATTAGTTGCAGCTGCTTCTCCGAGGGACATTTGTTACCTACCGTACCCTAACCTAATGTAACATTAATAATATAACCAAATATTCGGTCTTCACCAATGGTCTCTTGTATGTGTCGACATTCTCTATTTTCAGTCTTTCACAGTAACATATTATTTATATTATTCCTTTAATAAATTTAAAAATATGCTTTGAATTGTTTCACAAGGGGAAATATTCAGAAAAATGTTTAGTCATATTTTTCTCCATGATTTGTATAATTTTGAAATTTTTTTACTATTTTCATTTTTCAAAATTAAAAAAATTAACCATGTAATTGACTTTTTTCTTTATTTTAGTTTATTGTATAGAAATCAGCTGTGTCCATGCAATTTAAATTCACAAACCAAAGTTCTATCACCTTAAAATAAAACTTAAGGCGATAGAACTTTGGAACTTTGAAAAAGCAGAGTAGTATAATTAAAATTTCATGAAATTTCATTTTAAAATCAAAAATTTAAAATGAAAAAATGAAATTTCATTTTAAAATGAAATTTAAAATGAAATTTCATGTGAAATGTATCTTTATCCCAATGCATTCTATAAAAGTTATTTCACTATTCTTTTACATGTGTTGTGTTTTATGTACAAACTGTATTATTGTTTACAAATGTCATTTTTCATTATAAAAATGTAATGAATTATTTAGATTATCAAAGATTATTTTGTAAAATTAAAACTTAGTTTTCTGCTAAATGGTTTTTTTTTCCCCAGGTAAATTGATTGGAAGATATTATGATAAAAATGGAAATCCAACTGAGGAATATAAATCTACAAGACAAGCTATTGAACAAGCTAAACAGGATAAAGTAAATTCAGACAAAGAAAAGAAGCTATTTCCACCTTGTAATTCTGAATGGAGTAGAGAGAAAGGTACCAGAGTTTGGTGTACAAATAAAAGGTATTTTGCTGTTTTGTTTGCTAAAACTTTATATTAGAGATAAAGTTAAATGTATAAATAATTTATTAAATTTTTTTAAAATTTTTAGTGGAGGTGTTGAGAGAGATTGGGTTGGGGTCCCAAGAAAGCTTTTTAAACCTGGTCAGCAGGAGAGGTGTGCTTGTGTAAAAGATTCGGGTTCTCCTTCTGGAAGTTCAAAAAATATTGATGATAGAGGAGACTTAGATAATCCCAATTTGAAAGTATATGCAAATTGTGCTCCAGATTCAACTTCTTGCTCGTGGAAAGATTGAACTATATAACGGGTAATTTAATTAACACAAATTGCTGTGATCTGTGATATTTTGGTTATGGTTAAATATTTAAGAAAGTTTAAACTAGGCTTTTACAGTCACAATAAACAAGTCCTTATGAAATCTCGATTATAAACACTTTTAGATGATTTATTATAAATAGGTCACATTGCTTGAATAACAATTTTCTGAAGTGTTTATTTTGAATTAATATAACAATAAATAACTTATTATATAAATACATCATTTTAATGATGGAAAGTCAGGTTTAAAATTTTAAACTTGTTATAACTGTATTGTTTCTTTTGATAATTTGATTTTAATATTAAATGTTTTTTTTTTTTTAAAGATTTAATACATGTAAAATGAAATTTATAGATTTTTTTTCTTTTTTAAATAATAATTTTATTTAGAGGCTTTGTTAATGTTTTGTATTCACATTGATTACATAATAAAAGTTAAATATTTGATTTACATATTTGGCTATTTTTCATTATAAGAACAAATTTTATGCCAATTGTAAAGATCAAAAAAGTTTCTCTACATGGAATTTATCAAAAATATTTGTCAATATAATATTTAAAACATGCTTTTCAAAAATTTCTTTTTAACATTACTCAATGTTAAGCTTATGTTTTTTAAAAACTGTATTGTTTAACTAATTTTACATGAATTTTAAAAAATTAAACAATTTAACCAAATTACAAGTTAGTAAATATAACTTAATTCAGAGTTTTATAATTTGAATCAAATGATAAATTTTAAAGAAAATTCTTTAAAGTTATAACAAAGTTATCTATTTAAATATTTTAATCTAAAATTCCATTCTGTAAACATATTTTGAAAATATCAAATAAATTTAATATTTTTGAATGTCTAAATAAAAATTTAAAATTAATATTTTTTTAACAGTATATTTAACAGTATAATAGAAACTTTATCAAATTTGATCAATTATATTTTAATACTCTATTCAATTTCCTCAAACTGATATATTAAAGTATTATAAGATAAAATTAAAAGTGACAAATTTTTAAACATTCAAAATTTGTGTGTTCCATATGCATTATCAATCTATAAAATTTCTCAAACACAAAAGGATCTAGAGATGTGATTTGGGGTGAATTATTCACGTTTCTTTTTAAAGAATATATCAGTTATATTCATTAATCACTGCAGAATGAAAGATGGATGAGAATGATTAAGTTATTGTACTCCCAAGAAAGTGTTCTTAATTATTTTATTTATTCATATACCAAATATTTTTATAGTCTGAAAATTCATAATATATATTATTTTAAAGACATGATTTTTAATAAATGTTAGTTACTTTCTGACAAAATTCTAAATCCGAGTTTTGTTGATTATTAGAATTTATATTTTATACAATAAAATTTCGTTTGTATTAATGTTTGTAAAGTTTAAGTGATGAAATGAATTTTTCTCTTTTCAATAAAGATCTAAATACATATTTATGTTCTGTTTTATTATTTTAAAGGAAAACATAAAAATAAATTTGAATGTAATTAAAGTTGCATATTAAATGGACAGAGTATTTTGGTCATAAAATTAATATCAAAAAATAATAGAAAAATTCCATGATCTGAAGTGTTTCATCATTTGAAACATTTTGTAGATTTTTTTTATTTTTGAAGTTAAATAATTTAATTCAAATATAATTTTAAAAGTTCCTCATATTTGTACTGTTTTTAATTTAAGATGGCCTGATGGCCGAGCTGGTCAAAGTATTAGCATAGTACTATGAGAAATCGCATCAAATCCGGGAGAATAATCCGAGGAATTCTACTTTTCCGGTTGTTTATCATACTTTTCCTATCATGTGTATAATCGGCCAAAAATGACTATCCCCAAGTTTTTTACATTTTTTTTTTTTACTCGGGACCTCGAAACGTCGAGAAATGCGAAAATAAAGTTAGTTTCTTTCCTGTGTTGGGGGTACGATTTTGTTCACCCAATTCGAAGCTTAATAACGCTTGTGGCTTTTGCCGAAAATTTCTGAAATTTTACAGGAAGGTTTGTGTGTTAGGGAGAAATGTAGAAATTTTCGGATCGTTGGTTCGGGAAATGTTAAGTTGGTGGAACAACTTGGAAGCTTTTTGAGATGTGATGAAATTTTGTTTATTCGTACAGTTTTACTTTACCAAATAAAACTCGTTTCTATTCTCAAAATTAAGTCTTTTTGTATTATAATTTTATATAAAAATTAATTTTTAATAATTAATCGCAAAATAAATGGCGCCACACGCTTTTTAATTTTGCTAATATTTTTTCGCCTGGAAAGTTATGCAATTCGCTGGATTTTTAAATCCATGCTGTCGTATGGCCGAGCAGTATAAGGTGCCAGCCTACTACTATGAGAACCCGGGAAACGAATTTAGACGGGTCGAAAATTCCCAAAAATTTTTCGAGGAACCTCCCTAAATACGTCGTCTCGGCCCTCGTTACCCGGTTTTGGTTCTGGCCCAGCTTAATACAAAGTAATCTTAGTATTAAGGGAAAAGAGTCAAGTAAGATCCTTTTTCTTTCTTTAAGTGCTGTGCTGCCTGTAACAGAAAAAACTGGTCAGCTGTAATGATACTTTATTAAATAGATGAAAAACCTATTTATTTTTCGAAAGCAGTATTACGGAATATTAATAACATACTGTGTAACATATATTTGTATCCCGCAAGGTATATCCTGTGTAACGTTTGTATCCCGCAAAGCGACACGACGCGCGAAGGGATGCCTCCCGCAGTCTTTCTACGAGAAACTGGCCCAAACGTGAAGAAAACCCGAAAAAGTACGTGACCAGCCAATTGACGAGGCGCTAACTCACGACAGTAGTAGTCAAATGACACATACGAATCACAAAAATTGTCAAGTAAATTCAATTTGTTGTATTTATAAGTAATTTTTAGGTAAATAAGTTTTATAAGTAATAAGTTTAGTGTTTTTGCAATTATTCTATGTTATTAATAATTTTTGAAATAATGCGACACTGAAAGTATTTAGAAAGATTTTTTATTTTTACTTTCATTAATACAGAGAAATCATTTAAATTTTACAATTTAAGTGTGTCCACTTTTTCTTTTAGTTTTTCTAAACCAAGACACAATTCTGCCATTAAGTATAGGTATAAATTTTCACGATGGGTAACGATGTAATTACGATCTAATTTTTGATATTTTATAATGTAACACCAAGAAAGCTTATTATTATTATTATTAACCTTTATTAACGTAGAAGGCTTTCGCCTGTTACAAGGGACGTGGTTTGGAGCTTAACAAAATAGTCCAACAAAGAGTAAATTTAAATAGCACTATTTCAGCTGCCTATGTATCAGAGATTTATAAAATTAAACAGTAACTTAATTAAAGTGTACAGTATAGCAAATATAATTTCACCCTTTAATATATATTATTGGGTTACTATCCCTAGTAGTTTATATATTTTTTCTTTAGGAATGATCGTTAGAACATACACTTAGTACATATCGTATTGACTTAAACATTAAAATTGTTCCAACTTTTAGAATTTTGGTTCACGTAATTATATAACTTAAATATATTATTCTTATTCGCTCTATCGAAGATCTCATATAGTTCACTTTCATTGGAAAATTAGCTAATATACTTATTTCTAAATTTTGGGAAATTTCTTTTGCTTTGAAACACTCACAAAAATGTAGAATTTAGGTAGTAGTTTATTCCATTTTAAACTTATTCAACGAGAAGACCGACCAAACCTACTTTTCCGCTGGGCTATACTTATGATTATTCTATTTTCGTGTTCTAAATAGTTACTTTCTGCTTCAGACAAGTGTGTCGTCCATGTTTCTGTACTTCCAATAATTGAATTCGAGTTTATAAATTCTCTAACAGCGGGATTATATAGTCTATCCCCAAGATCTTGAATGTTTCAGAAGTTAATCAATAAATTTTTGGTGTCACAGTTTGACTTTCTCAAACCTATTTCTCTCTCTAATTTATCCGACACAACCAAATCAACTCCAAAATTTTAATGTTATCTATTTCCTGTTCAAACTCACACGAAACCAGGTTTACTTTGTTTTTATCTTCTATCATTTCTAAAATTAATTTGAGGCTATTTCTAAAAAATGGTTTAGTTGTATTATTTCTTTAGAGTTAATATCATAAGTATACATTATATCGTCCTTAATAAAGTAGTCATCTCTAACTAGTATTTTGTTGTTGGCTAATTTTTCTAACTTAACCTTAGATAATATCTGTTTTCTTCTGATTCTGGATCTTAGACATAAGTCTGCTGTTACTATTATTCTTTTCTTTGTTTCATCCACGATATTCGGTCTTAGTAACCAAAATTTTTTAAGTACTAAATTTCTAGCTTTGACTGTTTCCATCATGACTTTTATTATTTGCTTATTTTTATTATTTTTTAGATGTTCTAAGCCTACTATTTCTACGTTGTTAAGTCCTAGATCTTCTTTGATAAATGATTTAACTTCATCAAGTACGTGTACATCCACAGATTGAAATGGGTAATTAAAAATAATTAAGTTATTTTTTGTGGTCTCGTTTAATGATCTATCAAATTCAAATTCGACTATACCTTTTAAGTTGTTGGTAGAGTTTGACCTTGCTTCCAGATCGTGAATTTTTTGGCCAATTATCTTCATCTCTTCTTTAGCATTGAGGTTGTCTTCTTTCATCTTGTTAATTTCAGATTTTATCGATTGGATTTCTAAGTTTAACAGAGAAAACTTATCCTGGATCAATTCGTAGATTGATTTTAATGTATATCTAGACTCATCGCCACGTTGTAGGTCAGATTTTGTTGCCGGTTCAAAAAAGTCTTTAATAGTTGAATTTCTTGCAGTGCTAAAGGATCCTTTATCCTCTTCCTCTAGTAGATATTCCTCTCCCGATAATTTCACCAGTTGATTATCCTCCTCAACAACGTTAGTGTTTTCCTTGCGAGGTCTTCCTCGCCCCCTCTTTTGCATAATTGCTTGATTAGTTTGGGGAAGAAAAGGACCGGGATTTGTTTCGATTCCCGCGATTAATAGTAATGTCTTGATTAATTTCTCAGATAATAAATTTTCTTGAGAATTTATCGTAACTTGAAACTTTATAATATAACTCAATCTATCCATTCCGAAGTCAAACCAGGCACTCTGCAAAAAAAATCACCAACACACCTGCAGTCTGGAACACGCCCCGAAAGAAAGCTGACATTGAAATTCGTCAATGAACTCTTGGTCAAGCTTTTGATAACGGGAAACAAAATTCCAGTTTAGGAAGTCTTGTATTTGACGTAAAGTTGAGGTTTTTAAGTTGTTGGTATTTTAAGAGTTTTTTAATATCAAATTTATGTACGTAGCCAATAATAAAAGCATCCGAAAGAATTTGGTGTTCGGCTACTTTATTCCAATCAAGATGGTCGAAAAAAGTTGTAAGGAAATGATCATTTAATATCTGATATTGACATATTAAATCCCATTTTGCATAGTTAATATGGTCCATAATAAATGAGGGTAGAAATTTGTAATTTTTCCATATGTGGTCCCAATTTAATTTATTCGCGAATTCCCTAATAAACTCTTCAGATAAATTACGTCGTCGACTAATTGTATCCCAGTGGACATAGTTTTGAAATTGACGAATAACGTTTTCGTCTATGGCCGAAGATGAGAAAGCTTTCCAGTCAATTTGGGGTTGTGTAGCGTCTATAAAGAAATAAAACATTTTGTATTATTTGCTGCTTTATTCAAGTACATATTATGTATACATATAAGAGTGTACATTCTTGAGTATAAAATGAGGATTACATATATTATATTTGAGTACATTACAAAATAATATCAAATATTTAATTTTTGTTACAAGTAGTTATGATCATTATGAGTTCCAAAATTTTCTTTTTTTTCAGATACAGTAATTTCGTCTTCAAAAACTACTTTTTTAGTAATATTATAGTCTTCAGTATCAGAATCAGACAACAGAATTTCTTTACAATCATCAAAATTTATTTTTTGAGAAAAGGTACAGTCGCCAAACCCTTGTTCATTTCTGTCTGTCTCGCTTAATGATTCCATTTCTAAAAATACTGGGTGTGAGATTTTTTCGAAGATAATTTGTGCAATGGCAGTTCCACGTTCAATAACAATATTTTTGGGGCCAAAGTTGTACATCATCACCCCAATATTTCCACGATAGTCGGAATCGATGATGCCTGCATTTATTATTATGTTATCTAGTGACAAAGAAGATTTTGGAGCCAATCTGATATAACATTTATTATTAGGTATTTCGATGGCCAGATCAATAAAAATAATTTTTTGTTCATTCGAGTTTATTTCAAAGCCCTTGACACAAAAAATGTCATATCCTGCTGCTCCCTCTGAAGCTTTAGTGGGAATTTTAGCAGCCTCGCTTAATTTTTTAAAATATACAATTTCTAGAAAATAAAATATTTATTATTACATTTATAAACATTTATTATATATTACATTTCATACAATTACATTTTATGAAATATTTGTTAAATATTGGTAATGTTATTTTATCATTTATTACAAAAAATTTACATTCGTATATTTTATTATTTGGTAATTTTAATGATGCCGCTTTATTACATGTTTGTTTTAAACACGAGTAAGTTTTACTACAAATACTATGTATTAGTATACAAAAGAAAATGTAGTTATACTATTATAAAGCCATATTGTGGAAATGATGAGGAATCTGCAAAATTAAAAGTAAAAATTGTAGTGCCCAAATGATAGTGCATCTATTCCATTATCTAAAATAAATTTTTTATCGTAAAATGGAGAAAGGGAAATTTTATTTTGTAGATATGTTGTTACTATATGATTTTTGCTTTGAATTCCATATTGTTGATGCCTTAATAATTCTGTATTAAAATAAATTCTACCATATCTTAAAATTTAATTTATATCAAAATTCCACCAATCATAAGATAAGTATTAATAAATTATTTGTAAAATTATTTACTTGACAATTTTTGTGATTCGTATGTGTCATTTGACTACTACTTTTACCTTTAAATTAAAGACATGTGATTGTTACTAACACGATCTCGTGTTCAACACTTCTAAGATAATACAACATGGTTTCACAACAAATTAACAAACAGAAATTGTCAATAGACTTAAGTTTATTTGAAAATATTAGCGATATCTAATGTAAATAAATATTTTTAAATGTAAAGTACTACGTATAAAAATTTGGGTCAAACTCGATTTTTTCATTTGACTCAACGACATATAACTACTAGACCCCGAATCGGATAAAAGTTAGCGCCGCCGTCTGAAGCCAAAAAAAGTAGGCGCCTCCATGACAGTCTAAGGCAAAAAGTGCATATGCTGTGAACGTATTGTTGTGTTCTGACTAGCGATTACGCAAGAAATAGCTACAATAAGTATTTATTTAGACTCGAAGTGTGCGGGAATTATCACAGGAGCATAACAAGAATACCACCGAGTTGCTGTGCAGTAAATTGTACACCAAGGTATAAAAAAGGATCCGGTACGTCTCACTGATAAGTTAGACACAGACCTAGTTGCTCTGATACTATATCGTCGGTTGGCGATCAAAATCTCATAACTCCTGAAGAAATATTTCTAGAGAAACATTAAACTTCCTTCAGAAGTCTATTATTACCTATGTTGATTTTTATTTATTTATGCATTGAACTAGGTTGGACTTAAGACCTGCGAGAGTTTTACGTATCACGGGAAACGTGTTTCGTTATCCAACTAAAGCTGTAATTCAAATTTGAGTAAATATTCGAGTTACAAGGTTTTGATCACAGACCGATGATATATCCTTTTTTGTACTGTACATAAAATGATCAAATAATGGATATTTTCTTGTCAGGTTTTCTAAAAATAAGCAATGCTTCGATCGGTAGTTAACAGAGTGATATGCCGTGACCAGTGCCGTAACTAAGATTTTGGACGCCTATGGCAAAGAAAAAAATGGCGCCTTTTTAATTTTTGTTATTAAATAAAAATAAAAATGGTGGTTTATTTTTGAAATATATGTTTGTAGAAATTACAGATCATAAATACTATATAAATATAAATATAGACTTTTTTTGTGTTATTAATTTCGAATACATATTATTCCGAAACCTTCTCGTTGGCGCCTTTATTAAATCGGCGCCTATGGCGGGGGCCACGTTGGCCATACCCTAGTTACGGCTCTGGCCGTGACAAATGGAAACCAAGCAATAGTACCGTGTTTCCTCGAAAATAAGACCTAGCGCATCTTTGGGAGCAAAAATTAATATAAGACACTGTCTTATTTTCGGGGAAACAGGGTAGTGTTCTTTGCAGTCAGCACTTTAAACCTGACTTTCTACGTACAGAATCTATACACTTATTTGCATAAAACATCAATTCCTACAAACATTGATTTTCCTCGGCATCTACAGAGACAGCTAGTATTGCCACGAACACCACTAAAGCGAACATCTTTGGCTAACATAGATGATGATACCCAAACGAATTGATGATACTGTGGGGAACGTCACCCTCCACATCTTAACAGTCGTAATGAACTCCAGGTGGTAAGAGTTATTACTTCCTGGAACGGGACCGAACTCACCCTGTGGGACCTTTTGGACAGTCAGTTGCCTTTTGTTAGCCACATCGTCGAGTCATGTAACTGTTACGCGAGCAGAAAATAAACTTAGTTTTGTTACTGTTCGTCTCATTCGTTTTTAATCGCGCGGAGTGACGAGAAGCAAAAGTAATAGCAGTAAAAACACTACAATACATACGATGAGCGGAGTGTTCAGCAACAAGATGAAGCTCAAACGCCTGACCCACCCCATCAGATAATCAGACTTATCGTGGTGTTTCTGTAAGACAAACGTACACCACACTTGTTCATTTTAAAGGTCAATAAATTACGTTTATTGATGGGTTACAGCATTTGAAAATATTCATATGGGCTATCCATAAATTACATCCTCATTTTCCTTGAAATTTTTATTCCCCCTGCCCCTCTTGTCCCAGTTTTTCAGTTTCTGTAACTCTCTTCCCTCTTCGGACGTCCAACAAAAACTCAACCCTCCTTAAACCTTTTTACTTTATGAATGATAGATACCCGAAGTAGAAATGAAATATACCCGAAATTTTGAAATAAATATAAAATGTATAAACTCTATAAATTTTAATGCAATATACGGATTTCCACTGAAGCTCAATCCCCTTCTCTCCGTTCCAACGTGGAACGTCATTTACGGACAGCCCTATGAACGGTTGTATATTATTCAGTGCAGGCATTCCTCCGTTTACAACAAAACTCCACAAACTAATCGTGTTTGTAAATCGAGGACCGCCTGGTATATACAGTATTTCTTGTATTTGTATTCCTTAATTTGGCAATGTTCAGCGGATATGAATATTAATTTAACTACTGGTAAATTAAAAACTGACTTGATGCAGGCCCCTAAAAGAGATCGAAAACGTTCTGGTTTTTGTATTTAATTCAAACTCATATTATTTGCTGGAAATTTTGTGTGCATGGTATATTGTTTTTAATTTATATACTTTCCAGCTATTAGAGACTTTTATGCAACTACTGGTATTTACTATTAAAGATTGCTCAAATTTGAATTACAGCTTTGGTAACTAACAAAACACGTTACCCATGATCCGTAAAACTCTCGTAGGTTTCGAGTCAAACCGCGTTCAAAACATAAGTAAATAATAATAAAAATTGAATTATGACTATTTACAAAAACATAAAATTTTCGAGTCTATCCTACATCCTTTTTTACTCCACGACAGAAGTAACAGTGTATTGGCTTGAATAAACTTCATTAGAACAAATGGTAAATTATAAACAAATCGGCTGTACTATAGATTACCACCTATGGAATTTCGGGACTTTGAATATATATTTGAACTCAGAGGACCGAGACGAGTTCAACAATACCCTACTTTTAGGCCGGAGGCAAAAAAATAAGAAAGTTATCATACTTTTTTCGGCGATCGCGCAATGGTCGAGAGTCGCGTCGCTCTCTCCGCTAAGCCTATCGCGTGTTTAACAGGCAGTCCGGCAAGGCGGCCATATATACCTTCAACAGTGGCAGATGTTGATCCACGAGCACACATATCGTCTACAGTTTGAGTTAAGTTTTTTTTGCACACCCTCGCGCTCGTCGACCTTGTTCCTCAGTGTCGCTATCGCTCGCGGTCTGCTAGTACTACGAGCTGACCGCGCTATCGCGATCGGGAGTCACGATGCTTGAAAAAAGGAACTGGCGTTAGCCTGTTCGTGCTCCCGACGGACTCCCCCGGGATGGGAGCCGCCGGCAGGCCGCCGATTGTTTAACGTCACTAGTTATTGATTCATAGTAGTTCTTGAACAAAAGAAAAAAAAGGAAGTGGCATTCGACTGTTCGTGCAATTTCTTGCCTTTCAGAGTACTTTTTTAAATTTATTTGCAGACTTTACCCGCGAGATGGCAGCACTAGCAACTACCGTGTCGTCTGCATGAAAGCATTAAAAAAGTATGACAACTTAAAAAGCTATGATAACTTTCTTATTTTCCGTCTCTGGTCCAAAAGTAGGGTATCGTTGAACTCGTCTCGGTCCCCTCAGTTCAGATATATACTCAAAGTCCCGAAATTCCATAGGTGGTAATCTGTAGTATCCCAAAAAATCTTCACACAAAGTTAAAATTGATCGAAACGCCGACCTTTTATTTGAGGATTCGGCGTCCTTTAAAACTAAAAACAATGGTTACAATTTTGATCACAACTACCTTGTCCTTTAGCACAATATATTACTGGTTCAGGTCTCAGGTTTATATTTTTGTAAATAGTTATAATTCAATTTTAATTAAAGATATCCTGGGCTGTTCATGTTATCATGTGTGCTTTTATGTAAATAATAATAATCAACGCAAGGTAATAACGAACTTCTGAAGAAACTTTAATGTTTCTCCAGAAAAATTTCTTCAGAAGGAGTTAGGAGATTTTGATCGCCAACCCACGATATAGTATCAGAGCAATTATGCCTAAGAGCAACCGGTGAAACGTGATACCGGATCCTTTTTATACCTTGGTGTACAATTAACTGCACAGCAACTCGGTGGTACTCCTGTTATGCTCCTGTGACAAATCCAAAGTCTAAATAGCAATTACGCCAGAAATAGCTACAATAAATAAGTCAGTACACAACAATCCGTTCACAGATTATGCACTTTTTGCCTTAGACTGTCATGGCAGCGCCTACTTTCTTTGGCTTCAGATGGCGGCGCTAGTTTCTACGTTAACTTTTATCTGACTCGTGATCTAGTATTTATATGTCGGGTGGCGATTCTATGGCAGATGTACCCAAAGTTGCATCTAGGAAAAAACATCTGGCACGTAACGTAATATGCAATTTCGGTTTATCACAAATATTTTTCAATCATCTTCTAAAATTGTATTCTAATTAAAGAATATTCGTTTAATTTCTTTGAATATCGTTAATCGAAGTAAAAAACTTTGGCACTCATAAACATTTTTAAAGACAAGCATGCTTGCTACATGGCACGCGGACTCGCGTGTCATGTAGCAAACATGACACGCAAGCAAAAAAAGGTCGCATTCCCTGTTATATGTCACTGATTTGGCTGCAGCGCATTATGGACTTATATCTGGTTCTCGTTTTTACCCTGGGATTACAATATAGACAAATTTATGCAAGGATAGGCAAGAGATAGAAAACGAAGCGCCAAGCCGAACGACTATATAAAATTCACAGGCCTCGTGACCGAATTTGAAAATGAATTCCTTATGGCTGTAAGAAATTCATCAGGCAATCAATTAGTTAATTAATGGCTATTACTAATATTACTACAGTATTATGATTAAATCATTAAATATGACAATTAATAACATAATAAAACAAAAATAACAATTTAAATTACGAAACAATTACAATTATTAATTAGCTGAAGAAGTTAGTTGACCATTATATGCTTCTCCGGTTAATATGATACTGTAGATGATGCAGGCAACTTAGAATATGATGATATTTCTTCAGCTTATTTTAGAGTTGTTATAATTTCATGGATTTTTTTCAGCTTGAAAATGATCTCTGATATAAAATCGAAGAAGAAAGATGATAATCGAATAAGTAATAGAAATTTTACGAAAGATTCGGAAAATATTAGTTTGCTAGAGAATGCAAACATCAATTCATTCAATATTGAATCAGTTGACAATGGTAAAAAAGGAATAAATTTTTCTGATCATCTATCAGATACAAGAATCAATTATACAGAATCATCATATTCTTTAAAAGAAAAGTCATCAAATTCTAACCAGAATTTAAATATTTATCCCGGAGAATCTTCGAAATTTTTAGAAAATGGCGTTAGAATTTCACGTAATGATTCAAGGGCAAGTATTTTAACTAATTATCCGCCTAGCAGACTTGGTTTTGAAAATGAATTATTTGAGAGATCGAAATTGCTTATTCCGAACAATTTATCAATAAACTGTAAATCATTTCAAAACGATTCAATAAAGCAAACTGCAAAGTTGGAAAATGAAAAAAATATTTCAGGTAACTGTCCAATTAAAAAATCATCGAGCATGATAGTGAATTATTCTTCGAGTATAACATGGTCCGATTCGGAGACGAACTAAACGATTCGGAAGACGAACTAAACGATTGGTCTGAAATGCAGAACTCAAACTTAAGTGATGAAAGCAAACGATCATTGAAATTTCCTAAAATTACGGACGATTTCGAGTTTGTAACGAATTGTAACGAAACTGAAGACTGGCAAACACTACAGAAATTTAATGAAATTCCATCAAATTCATTAACTGAAACAGATGTAAACATATTTCCAAAAGAAATGTATCAGAAAAAAATGTTAGATATTACCATGGTTTATGGACATAAAAACAAATTATTAAAAAGCGAAAAAGTGTGGATTTATGGCGAATATTCGAAAGGATGCTTTAAAAATATCGATTCGTTAAGCGAGAACAATTTAATAAACAATGGTTTATCATTTCCTCTAACTTCCAATGATAATCCAAAATCGACTATTTTAGAAATGATGAATAAAATAAGAGGAATGCAGTTTTCATCGGAACTTTTATACTTCAAAAAATGGTTAAATTTAAAAATTCTGGAACATAAAAAAGGGAAGAAAGAATATAATATCCTTCTACAACAAATTAAGCAATTATCGAATGAAAAGAAATATTTGAAAAATATTATTAATGGATTAATTGAAAAGTATGATAGTTTGCAAAGAGAGACGATTAAATATGTAACAAACGAATATCTAAGTAAACTTAAGACAAATAAAAATCATCTCATAAAAGAAGTGAAGACATTATATTCTCGTCATGAAGATTTGATCATGCAAATTCTCTCTCTGAAGAAAAACATTGAAGAAACGTGTAAACGTTACGACAAAGAAGACAGAGTTCTAAACGATGTGATAAAAGATAGCAAAAACGAAAATATATCATTGAAAGAATGTATTGACGAATTGAAGAAAAAAGCAAATTGCAGCAAAATTGTTTTAGAAGATAAATTACACTTGTCATTCAAGAAGGTTAAGGAGCTTGGCATCTGTTTCCAAAAAATGAAGACTATTCTTACCGTTATTTGTGGATGGACATCAGAGATATATTTTGAAATTGAAAATCGAAATAATTTAAAAATTGATAAAAACAATATTGATAATGAAAGATCTATACAGATTCTTGATAATTCTATTAATGTTTTATATGAAAAAACTGAAGAAATGCTGAATTTTTTTATTGTTTTAAAAGAAGACTTCGAAGATGTTCTTCGAAATTTTAATAACAGGAAACGTAAAATACGCAAAGAATCGAAATCTTCAGAATGGAAAATAACGATGAAAGATATTACTGGGTCATTAAATAAAAATAAGAAACGAGTTTTAATGGCAAATAAAGAAATTAATGATTTGAAGTCGTGGATAAACTCGGAAATGAAGATGGAAAGAAACATCACTCACAGTAATTTGCGCAGGGATATCTGGGACAAAAAGATTGACCGACTTTTTGATATTATAGCGGAAACAAAAGAAATCATGGCAAATATCTTAAGGACGAAGAGAAAACCGAAGCAGAAATCTTATGAACGTTCTTCATTTGAAGAAATTATCCACGAGAACGAACGTCTACAAATTTCACAATGTTTCGTAAAAAGCGATGCTACAACCGAACAAGTGTATACATTAAGTGGACGAAATACTTTTTCCGAAAGTTCACATTCGTCAGGAAAATTCCAAAACACGCGGAAATCTTTAAACATTTCAATGTTTCAAAATCAATATATAGGACACAAATCTTCACAAGATCGAGTTTATGCTAATTTTGATGAAAAGGTTACAATGAAGAGTATGAAAAAATAATACATTTTCTAAAAATATTTAAAAGATGTAAGTTCAATTATACACATAAAGACAAGAATAAAATTATATTGAAATTACTATATTTAAAATGATAAGTTAGAAAATAAGAATACTGCATATTATTTACAGTATTTATATAATTATATAAATTAATGCAAAATTAAGTTTTATAAAAATGTTTTAATATAAAACTTTCAGTGTTTACTTAAAGCTTAATGCGATTGATCACTACAAAACTAATTATTAAATAAAATCAGAATAATTCTCTTACGTTAGGGGGACTTACGGCAATTTTAGCTTTCAGAGAAAAATATTCGAAATTTGAAATTATTTCCTTGATTAGAAAAATGTAATGAAGATGTAATATATGTAATTTTTAAGAAGCGAGTAACCCTAATACCATTATGATTTGAAATATCATTCAGACTTTAATTTTGGCCGGATGACCGAGAGGTCAAGGTGGCAGCCTACCGCTTTGGGGACCCGGAATCGAATCCGGACTGGGTCGAAAAATCTCCAGGAATTTTTCGAGGTGGTCCGTCCGGATATGTCGGGCCCCGTCCCTCCCAACCCTCCCCATTGTGGGCCTGGGCGAATCCATCCATAATGGGCTTGTTAGAAAGAGGCCCTCTTAGTGCCCACAAAGCGGAAAGAGTTATAAAAGACCACGGATGGACGATTGATAATATTAAAGCAGAGTAAATAAAGAAGTTGAAATTCTAGACAGAAGTGAAATAAAGACTGAAAGAAGTGGAAATTCTAGTTCTGTTAATTCCGGTTTAAATAAAAGGTCGAAACAATCACTATAAGTAAAACTTGAATGTTTAATTAACAACTTATGTAATTCATTCAGTATTGTTTACCTGCTAACCTTTGACATCTAGTGTGCAATTGAAACACGTAAAAAATAGATACTTTAAATAGCAGCAAACTGGGACATGCTTTTCAGTCTGACATCAAGATCACTAGCCCACTCAACTAACTAGTATATGATATTAATATTCTAAAAAATTCGGTAAAGGGGGTGGTAAAATAAAATTAACTGAAAAACATTTCTATAATCAATTACATTTGAATAAAGAAGTATTTAGTAGTAGTAGTAGTAGTAGTAGTAGTAGTAGTAGTAGTAGTAGTAAAGTTTATTGTAATAGGATATACCTGTTACAAGGGGGAGAATCAGTTGATACCAACATAGTTGATTTTGTTATTTAATAATTATAAAATATTGACATCTTATAATGATATCTAATTTGTTCAACATTGATATATATTTGCAATACTGCAAACATATGTATTTGATATATTATATCATATTACATAACTACAAAAAATTTTTAAATTATACAAATTATCTTCAAATTGTAATTTTTCCACATACAAAATGCTTAGTATTTCATTGTTGATCTTGTTCGTCGCACGGAGGTTATATCTATTTCGAAACACTAGTGCCTCGCTATAAAACGACACTTATAATTTTTGGGGGATAAAAACCCCTACATCTAGGATAGCACCAACTGCAAGGTAATTATTATTATTATTGAATTATCTTCTTATTATTAAATCTTAGCCAGGTGGAGAAATTTAATGGTAAAAAATTCTGAAACATATATCAGTTGCTATATAAGGTTCTGAAATTATATTATACCACACAAGATTTTGACAGATTAGAACAATCTTAACATAGGCAGAATTCAGGAGAAATATATCAATTATGTACTTGATATAATGACTTCGGTGGAATAGTTGATATTTTTTCGATCCCCTAACTTAGAAAATCTTTAATAATGATTATCATAAGGAATAAATGTAGGCCAAATCTGTTTCAATTTTTCTATTACCATAGTTTTAGCATTTACACATTCAAACTAACTATTATTTCTTCTATCTAGCCATAATCAGAACTATGATGACGATCAATTCCTTCTCGGAAAATCATTCAATTGGACTACTTTATCTAGATTAATATCATATGTATATTTTATGTTGTCTTTAATATAATAATTCTATTTCCATTGTGTTTTTCTTCTTTAATTATTGCTAATAATTTTTTTCTTCTCATTCTGGATCTCATGCATAAATCCGAAGTAATTATTATCTTTTCCTTCACTTTATTTATTATGAAGTCGCCTTTCTTTTTCCAGAATTCTTTAATAATCAGATTCCTATCATATACGGACCCCAATAATATTTTCACTATGGATTTGATTTCACTGTTGGTTAATCTAACCACTCCTTCTATGTGACTATTAATTATTCCCAAGTCCTTTTTTATAAACTGATTAATTTCTTTTACATGATCAGTCGAGTTGAACGGAAAGTTTATAACTATAATGTTATTATTATTTCTCACGTTAGCTAGCTGGTCTATTTCAAATTCTAACATACCTTTCAATTGGCAATTATCATTAGATATTTCCTCTAATTCTTCTACTTTTTGGGATAGTTTTGACAATTCTCCATTCAAATATTTATTTTCTTCTTTCAAAGCAATGGCTTCTGCTCTAATTCCTTGTAGTTCCGTATGAAGAAGAGAGAACTTATCTTGAATTAGCTCGTATATTGCTTTCAATGTAAATTGTGACTCTTCCTGAACTTGTGGCCCTAAATGCATTTGAACTTGCTATTAAAAACATCTTCTAATTGATAATCTTCACTAGTTGTATCGCTCAATTGCCTTTCTTTTCCTTTAAGCTTATTCTTGCAAGGTCTGCCTCGTCCCCTTTGCATATCTTCTTGACGTATTTGTTGTGGAGATCGAGGGAAAGGGCCTGGATTGGACTCAATCCCAGCAATTATTAATAAACACACAATTAAAATCAAGGAAAGTCTATTCACAAATAACCACTTCTTTAAAATTGTCATATTTCGGCTTCTTATGGGTTTTGAATTCACTCAAAACAGAATTATCAAGCTTCACTGAAAGTTCATCCGTACCTCCAGTGGCTAGTACAGCCCCCAAGAAGTATTTATATTTGAATATAACTAATAAATAATACTTAGAAATTTCAACAAACAACGCTTTCACGTATACAATTTCTAAAGTACCGGTCCATTTTGGCACCGGCCCTTCTGGCAATCGCCAGAACTGCCCTTCAGCCAGTCTACCTAAGATTTAAACTATTACATTGCTAGCAAATACGTCCTCTTTACATGTCCATGTTTAATATGTTTTATTAACTTAATTGTTCGAGTATTTACAGAAAACTGCCTTCAGAATAAACAGTTTTATAGCTACACACTTCTGCCAACGTTCCTACTACTTATTAAAACATTCTTGCAGTCCATTCTTCTTAAGTGCAATCCTCGCATCAACTTAATAACGTAGTGAACTATTCGAAAGAAATGTTTACATGTAAAAACCTTATCAGTGATTTTTAATATTTAAATTTTAATGAGACACACCTCCGTTTTGTCAAAATCGCCCAACAACATTCAGACTAAACTTGCAACTGTTCCGTATCAGTTTCATCCATTTATGGAGAAGAATTGAACTTGAATTGGCTCTTTATAGGATGATTTAAAACTGAAATCTGAAATTTGTAATATTAAAATAAAATATAGCCAAGATGATCTAGCATAAGACATACAAAAAGAATCGAAAGGAAATTTATAAATTGTTCTCAGAAACTCTTTCCGCCCTGTGGGCACTAAGAGGGCCTCTTTTAGTAGGCCCATTATGGGTTCGGCCAGGCCCACAATGGGGCGACCGGGTGGTGAGGGACGGGGCCCGACATATCCGAACGGACCACCCCCCGAAAAATTCCTGGGGATTATTCGACCCGATCGGATTCGATCCCGGGTCCCCCAGAGCGGTACGCTGCCACCTTGACCGCTCGGTCATCCGGCCGTCTACTCTTTTTGCCCTGTTGCTCTTTCTCTAGACCTATCATGGCGGCATGGTGGTGAGGGAAGGAGCCTGATTTATCCGGAAAAGACTGCCCTTGTGAAAATTTCCGGGATTACTCGTTCAAATTCGATCCCGGTTTCCCATAGTAGCAGGCTGGCACCTTAAGCTGGTTTTGATAGGCCAGGGGTGGTGAACCTATGGCACGCATGCCCAAAGTGGCACGTAATGTATCATATGATTTCTGTCCTTTTCAATCATCCTTTCTGTTTATCACCTGATCATCCTTTTTTCAATTAGATTTTTCACATTTATTCGAATTAAAGCGTATTTGTTTAATTTCTTTAAATATCTTTTTTTTAAACTCTTTCCGCCCTGTGGGTACTACGAGGGCCTCTTTTAGTAGGCCCATTACGGGTTCGGCCAGGCCCACAATGGGGCGACCGGATGGTGAGGGACGGGGCCCGACATATCCGAACGGACCACCCCCCGAAAAATTCCTGGGGATTATTCGACCCGTTCGGATTCGAACCCGGGTCCCCAGAGCGGTAGGCTGTCACCTTGACCGCTCGCCCATCCGGCCTTTAAATATCATTATTCGAAATGTAAGACTTTGGCACGCATTAACATCTTTAAAGCTAAGTATGCTTACAATATGGCACGCGGACTCAAAAAGGTTCGCCATCCCTGTGATAGGCACTTCTTACCTTATATTACATCATGGTACGTCTTTCCCTTCCATTATGTTACGTGCAATTGTTTATATGGGCAAACGAACTTTTACGGTTAACCAATCAAGTAGGAACATTTTAATGATCTTTTTCTCCAAGACTATAAAACGGGATATTTTTCTACTTCAACATATAATTACATTTTCCTCTTTCAACATACGTTCCGCCATTTTTTCCATCCTGATGATAGCGCAATTTTGATTGGCTGAACGTAAGATTCCTTAAGTCAAAATCGATCGATTCTAACGTAACAGCGTTGTCGTCCCTGAAATGGCTTTCTGCGATATAACAAAACCACGTTACGTCACACATTACATTATTTATGCCTGTCTGAATACAGCTTTAACGCTTCGGTCATCCGGCCGTCACGACGTTTATGTTATTTTAATTGCATTAGCATTACTGAATAATGCTTTGAAAATCAAGAAAAATGATTTAAAAATTGGAAAATAACAGAAAAAAAAATCACTTAATAAATGCCATCTTAGTTTTAAGTTTAAATTTATATCATATAATATTTTAAATCCCCGACTTCATTTTCCAAAATCAAATCTGAATTATGCTATTATTATATTTGTCAATTTTGAATTTTTTCCGAATAAATTAAGTGGAATATTTTTATATTTTTATTAGCAATAAATAATAAGCATCTTTAAAAATTTTAAATAATTTTCTCATCAGAAAATAAATAATATAATAAATTATATCGACGTTTAAAGTTTTTTTTTCACGCTAATTACATCTCACTTTCATTAATAAAAGTAAGTGGGAAAAGTAGTTATTTTCAGTTAAATAAGATAAATTCAACCAATTTGAATAGGTGTAATTAGTGCATTAAATCAGTTGAAGCAGAAAACGAATCTATAAAACTGCATTGAAAATCAAATTAAAAACACTGGTTCAATGAGCAAATCAAATTCTATTTGTAAGTAGATACTAAAAATTTATAAAATAAAAACTGTACAGTATATAATTTTACAAGCAAGTCACGGATTATTGTGTTTTCGGATTCTTATACAGTAATTAAATAAGTTGAACTTCGTAATTTTTAAAATTTAAAGAGTATTAAACTATTAAAAATATATCTAATAAAGTAATCATGTATGTCAAAACTGTCTCGCTTTATGTTCTAGTTTAGTTTCAAAATATTCATATACAGAAATAATAGCCTCTATACAAAGAGTAAACACAAAGTTAGAAGTTAAATATTAATCAATTATCATATAAATTCGTCAGAAATGAAGCAAATAAACGAATCTAACGGCACAGAAATGCACAGTTAGATGTAACACGAAGAAAAGCTGGATGAGAGGAGACGACATGCCACACACAGACGTAACAGACCAAACAAGATCGTGACCTATGACCAAAAACATGTAAAACGAGCCAACAGTACATAGCGCCGTCTAATACAAAATATGTCTTGGCACACAGAGATTACATTTTTACTTTCTTTGAGTAATGTTTATTACTATATTCATATGTAAAAAATAAAATAAAACAACTAATATAGTAAACAAGAAAAGTTGGAAAAGGGTATTGAACGAGTTTCCTGATAGTTGGACAGGAGGTTAAGGGTACCAGGAAAGAAGTCTGATAATTTTCAATTATAATTTCTTAAAATTTAAAAAAGGAGGAGGATTTACAATTGGCAATTGTAAATGCCAATAACGAATAAAATTTTCATTACTTCTGACCTCACTCGAGATATGACTCCCTCTCTCTCTGTCCTCCCGTCCCTTTTGGCCCTTATAGTCTCTAGAATGTAATAGCATCAATTCTGTAATCAGGAGACCTTAAAAAGTCGAAAAAATGCAAAAACTGAGGGACAAAATTTAGTCGATTGCCACAGTTTACCTTTAAAACCTGGCTGTTAAAGTAACAGCGGGAAAGTAACGAAACTTCATTATATTTTTTTAAAGTAAATGCGATTTATTGATCAAAATGAAAAGCTGACCAACAATAGATACTGTATGCACCGGTACAATATATAATAGATTATTACGACGTACATCGGTTTTTATAGAGATTGAAGTATTAGTTTTCGATGATTATTATCACCATGTCATAGTGAAAAACGTATTCTTTTTAAAATAAATAAAATTTCATATTTTAAAATTAATTCGAGGAAAACACATTTTAAAACTTAAAAATTGTAGATTCAGACGTTGAACTTGAGTCCAACATTTCTTCTGTAAAAGAAGTTATCGCACCTTTTGATGTACTTTTGTACCTTGATGTACTGTACTTTGGTGTACCTTTCGATGTACTAATGCATTTCGACTATTAATTACTAATTATTTCAAATAAATATAACAAGTTTTAATATGTTTTTAATTTTTAAATACAATTTTTTAACGTTTAAGGTGATTAATTAAATGTAAATTCCAACAAAAGTTAAATGCGCTGGTTTGAAAACTTCACCGTTATTTAAATAAAGAATTTAATTGAAAAATATTTGATTAGTATTTATTTCAGTTCCATAAAATTAATTATATTTAGGTAAAGATTAAACACCCTGTGATCATACCGATCTGCAGCAAGTAAGACCGATACTAGTCGTATAACAAAGCGCATTGATTGAAACAACTGCAATAAATTATTTATTTCTACGATAAAATCGTAACTAGTTTTCTGAGTCATAGCTTATTAAAATTATTTACAGTCATCATTTAGAGCATACATTTATAGGAAGCTGAAAAATAATTTAGTATATACAAAAACTAGTGATTTAATTGTTTAGTGGAGTAGACATCTCGTAACCTATAAACTTTCCTTTAGACTTTGCTGCTGATAACAGGAGAAAAACATTAATTAAATGTAAATAAATCAGCCATAAATAAAAAAAACAAGGTAGTAAAATGTCACGCGTGTAAAAAACACTAAAAATTGTTGCAAATTAATCTGATAATACAAATCACTAAAACGTTTTCATGCTCAATTCTTAATTTATTCTCATAAATATTAAAATGTTTTTATGTACAATAAAACATTTTAACACGCAATCAAATCAACTTAACAACTGATTCTTATATTAATAAATTAAAACATAATTATCATAAATCAATTGCTAAGTCGATTTCTGACAAAACTTTATCATAAAATAAATATATTCCAATAAAAACACTAGTTTTGTATCATTTCGAACAATTTTACGCCAACAATCCTTTTATATAGTAAATACAATAAATATATAAATACGACGTTACAATAAATTCTTCCAAACTTTTCTCAACTGTATCAGATAAAACATAAAAATAGAGTCTTTTAATATAAAAGTTAATATATACAAGAGGACAGAAGACATCGTAGTCGGAGTTTCGTGAAGTTTTTGTATAATAAATTACTGAAATTCCTAATTTTCCATTGTTATTAATAATCGAGTGCAAAACGTTAACAATGATGTCGATTTTGGTATTTCTTTCTTAAAGTATTCAATATAGTTTCGTGGATTTTATTGTTTTCCTTCACGTATTTTATTCTTCGTTTATGATCCGTTCTGACCGAAGCTCCCATTTTAATACCGGGTGCGTGAACCAAAAAGGCATTGTTTAATATGTACACATCGTAACCCATCAGGCACAACTCGTACATCTGAAAACAGGAAAATTGAATATACAAATATATATATATATATAAACATTTTGTGGTTAATTACACCTATAACACTATACTTATGGAACACAAAATCATAGTGTATAAACACAGTGTTTGTGGCACGGTTGACACAAACACTGTGTTTATACATAATTTTGATTTCCATAAGTATAGTGTTATAGGTGTAGTCTAACTACAAAATACAGTATGACAATTCGTTTATAATTAGCGATTATGGCACGAATGGAAGTTTGGCCACACGCGTCCGCTCGAGTGGGCCAAACTTCCATTCATGCCATAATCGCCTATATTATAAACTAATTGCAAAATATACTATTATATATTCTGGAAACAATTTACGATTATTTTGATCAGATATACAATGCTATTACCAAATGCGACGAGGGAAACAGAAAAGTTTTGAAAATACATTACTGCCAAATGAAAAAAAAAGTTATGAAGAAATCAGTATTTTAGTATTCAGCTACAAGGCATTAACTATAAACAATTTTTTCCTAGAAAGATAATTACTTACTTGTGACATTTTGTCTTTCTTTCCTTCCCAAGATAATCTTTCGTCATATAGTGGTTCACGATTAGTACAGATGTATATCGGTTCCCACGATGACAGAGACGAATTTCGTTTCGTTACGAAAAACACATCTAACGTATCATTCGGTGGCAAGTCCTTTAACCAATTATCTCTTTTAGGGAATCTTTGGCAAGCGTCACAAATATACTTATGAAAAAACACAGCTTTTCCATTCGACATCATTCGTACCAGTTCGGATTTGACACTTGGCAATTCTGAGTTTTTCTTTACTTCGAAAACTGGAATGGCATATACACGCAATGAGTCAGATTTGTTCAAAGTTTTAATCATATGCAAAAATCGAGGCACTATCCCCATACTCGGGTATAATTCTATATCAGAAGGGAAGACATAATGAGTTTCTGCTTTTAGTCTGGCTACATTTCTAGCTACGTTGATGGGATATAAGAGTTTTTTATCTTTTTTAAAGCTCGAGGTCAGGTTTAACGAATCGGAACAATTTATTGGTTTCACGGATTGATTTGTTGGCGGGAAATCAACATCGTATATCATATGCCATGTGACATTTTGGGCGATGCAAGGAGGGCCACACTGCCATAAATAGGCTATAGTGAGATGAGCCGAAACGAAGTCTTCGCCTGGTGCGTATACTGCTACGGAAACTGGAGCTTGCCAACGAGAACACAGCATGGCTACGTGAATCAAAAAGTCGTATGTACCTTGAGTGCATAGAGTAACGGTAGAATTATAGGAAGGACGATTAATAGCACGGATATAATTGGATAGAACAATATATTTTCCATGTGTTTCTATACTTTCGTTGTTTACGTTGCTAATAGAAAAAGTAATATTAGGTTGAGGAGTCGTCGTCGTCGTCGTCGTCAATACCGGATCTAAAATAGGTTGATCTTTTTTCATTTGAATAATTATGTCTTCATCAGAATATAAAATTCCTTTAAAGAAATTTTTGCTCATTTGAAGTGGGATAGTTTGCATATTAAAGAGATTTACAACGAGAATTAATCCGCCGAGGAAAAGTAGAAGAAGAAAACAACGTGTTAGTCTTTCGAAGGCCATCGGAATATTCGGTAAATTTTTCCATAAAAAATCTGAAAATAAAGTGTAAAAGTATATTACTAGTGTAAATGTAACATTAACGTAACTTACATTAAGCAATATCATTTACAATGTATTTTAAATTCGTCCCGAAACCGAAATGCGATGGAAGACAATTATTAGTTTCTCTCAATTACAAGACAAGAAATGTCTAATAACGAATCGTATTAAATTAATACGCGAAATCGATTAAGTGAAATATCCAAAAGAATTACATAGTAGCGAATAAACCTTTAATTAATGTAAAAATACAAGGCAAGCTAGAAAAAGAAGGCATGCTATTATTTGTCGTCATTTCTTGAATCCAGTTCAACGAACGAATCGTCTCTGGTACATTAACTCTAAACAAGAACCTGTTCCACTTTTTCATGTGTAATAAAAAAAAAATCTCATTTTCCCAAATTTTTTTAATTCTTTGTATTCGTATATAATTTATTATTAGACTACGAAGATTTAACCACCTCGACCAAATAAATAATAGTAATAAAATTGAAAACTAATAAGTAAAACTTTACTAAATTGAAGTTACAGTTATTGATATTATATTATACTTGTATGAGTGTCTAAGTTAATATTTAAACCAGATCATTCGTTAGTATTTCTATGCTTAATCATTAATAAAAATAAATAAATGCAAACACGCAGAATTTTTTGTCTAGCAGTAAATGAATGAGATTTTTAGTGTATTATAAACAATGACACTAAGTTACAAGCAGATAATTTGATTAAAAATGTAGTGCAATCGATAATTTAAACGGATAAATAAAATATTGTAGAGGTATGGAATTTTGAAATCGCCAATAAAGAGAAAAAAAGTTGACGGAAAGATACACGTTTTCAAATCGGCAACAATAAACTTCCCGGTTGTTTTTTTTTACGTCACGCATTTTTATCGTGACTATTCTGACGCTCACACACCCAAAACGTTTTCCCATTTTTTACATCCTAATAATCAGCATCGAAACTTTTTGGCAAAATTTCAAATATGTGTACAAATATTGCAGTATTAGCATGAGAGTGCTACTTTATTCATTACTTCTGAATTTAAAATATCTGCTGCAACCTTTATATTAAATTTTTCAGTACATTATAACTTATAAGATTACAAAAAAAACACTGCAAAATTTAATAAAAATTTCCAAAAAATTCAAAAATTTGTTAATTTAAACAATTTAATAAGTTATTTCAATAATGGCAAACATTACTATTAAATTTACAACTATTTAATTGTTATTACTTGCATTTTTATGTTATTTTTCTTAATAAAAATTATTGTTTCCGTACAATTTTATTTTAAAAAATGGTGACATCTCTATACTTAAAAATGTGGGTTTACACTTGAAGTTATCTATACTCTTTAGAGAATTTAATAGCGATATTTTAAAAATTTTGAATATTAAAAAAAAAATTACAATTTTGAACATTTAAGATATTTAAAATTTAATATAAATAATTCTTGAATTAGAGCGTAACATTAATGCTTAGAATTAATGTTTATCCGTGTGAAAGTTACGTAACGGTTATGTAACACATAGAAGTATTGTTTGTTTTATCGTCGATCGATAACTAAATTAGGAATATTTGTTATTGTCTTAAGAGAAAGTTAACATTTCTTTAATATATAAAATTCTACGTGTGTTTAATATTCTTCGATTCGTTAGTAACGTGTATTTTAATTAATGTTGACTTTAAAAGGCAAATTAAAATATCAAATTGAACCATCGTTTACTTTGTTTATCAACTCGTGTAATTTCTTTACTGTCTAAAATTCATCCAATATAAAATGCATTTCGAGACTTTCATTTAAATTTCTTCTTCAACTGTTCTCAAATAAACTTCATGCGTAATTTCAATAATAATAATAATAATTGAAATGTGTTTAAAATCATGCTATTGTTTTATATTTAATACTACGAAACCGTGGTTCTTACGTATAAAATGTTCTAAATCACAAGGCTTGTTCGTTTCGTTCAGAAAGTGTACGCTTTTATGTCAAATTGACTTCATTTTTTAAACTTATTTACTCTAAAACTGATGTTACAATGTACACTTTCTATGCGAAATGAATAGGAGTAAAGATTCCATTGAACAGGACTAAATTATATAAATTTTAAACTAGAACTGGGTTTATTCTTCTGCTTTTTATGCTAAAACTGACATCACGCAACGAGCTAACCTCTTCCCACTCTATTCTCTTTAAAGGTATTACCGGTCGATTTTCATATAATTATAAAAATTTTGCATTATTCGTTTCATATTATTTTCCTGTTTAGTGACAGGAAAGACAATATTAGAATTATAAATGAGAAAACGATAGAAGTTTATATGATAGTTATTAAATGTTTTTACTGTGTACTTCTTTTATAAAAACATTTTTTCGTTTTTTTAAATTATTGATTAAATATTTGACATTTATAAAATAATGTTTCAGAATTATCTAGCAAATTAGACAGATACAGTTGTATAAAACGTATTTCAATTAGTCGATATTGATAAATTTATCTGAATTTTATACGCAAAGTGTGAATATTTATACGTTCTTTTGAAATTGGCATAAAGTTGCTATTGAGAAATCACACAGGAACACTTCTTTGATGGAAAAAGTAGGTTTATTTTCTATAATTTAGAACGGATATAGATATATTAATTAAGTCAGAAATGAAATTATAGAAAATAAACCTACTTTTTCCATCAAAGAAGTGTTCCTGTGTGATTTGTTCTCAATAGCAACTTTATACTAATTACGAAAGGACATACAACTAATTGTGAGAACAGCAAGCAATTAAGTACAGTACTGAGAATACTTAATATCACGGTTGAGGAAAAGCAGGGAAGAGGGACACGAGGGGCGCCAAAATTCCAAAATTTTTACAATAAATTTATAGAAAATTGTATGAAAAATTATCTTACACGTGTACTTGTATCGGGAGAGCGAGCGGTCTTTTAGCAAACTGAAGTTAATAAAAAATTACCTCAGATCTTCCATGAGGCAAGAAGGATTAACTATAGACTAAGTTCGTTATCGATTGAGGGAAATTTTTACCAAAATTATTAATTTTAATGATATAATTCACCAATTTGCAATAACGAAGGCTCAAAAAGTCAAACTTATTCTGGATAATAAAAAGTTCTATTATTATTTATAGTATTTTTTTGTATTTATAATTACTATATATATTTATATTTTTAACGAAACAAACTAATCAAACATTGCTGTAATTTTTAATATTTTAGTACTTTTTCTCCTGTATTGAAATACAATATGCATTGTATTAATAAGAAGTGTTTTTAATGATCTTTATGAATTTGTTACAGACTAATGAAAGTCTTATCCGAAAGGCTCCATATTTAACTCTGCCCCACGTGCCAAATGCTCTATATTACGTCTATATGTATAGTTTAAAAAATCATGCAATAATCTGTGTATATTTGTTTAAAATATTATATTATACGATGTAAGAGTATATATACATTTCTCTCTATTTCTCCCAATGTTCTAAAAACATTTCTAATAATTTATGACATTTTTCTTCATAGAACTACGTCTAATTGCCATATACAAAGATTTATTTCAAATGCTTTTCCATTAAATGTCTTTTCCATTAAATAAACCGTTCTGTATTAAAATACTAAATATTTATTTTTATTCGACAAATAGGTCTACTTTTTTTAAATTCTTTTTTATATATAAACTGTTTAATTCGTTAGATAAGATTTTTATTAAAAAAAAACTTCCTCCTTCCAGAGGTTTATAACCATTAAAAGAATAATAAAATCAATTTAATACTTAATTTGTCTTAATTTATTGATATAATTAAATTAAGCAATAATATTTCTCTAATGTTATTCTTCTATCATTTGAAAATTCGTTTTTCAATCACAAAACTAGAAAAAGAATGTTAAATGCTATCGTTTATCAATTGTATCTTTCACCAAACACTTCAAAAAAAAAAAAAAAAAAAAAAAGAAACTTTATATAAGAACTGAAGAAGATAAACATTTATCCGGTGACAAAATAAAAACGTATAATATATCATTCAAAGTATAATTTTGTATGTACGAAATTGTAAATGAAATACAGTATAACGATTCGTTGTAAATAAGAAGGTTGATTTCATTGTACTGGCAACAAAAATATCGAATAAACGTTCAATATTTTGTAATATTTAACCTTTATGTTATTTATTGCTTACGATATTTATTTTTTAATTAAAAAAAATTCTCATAATAAGGATGATACCATTGTCTAACACATCGAGCACGTTGCCTGGTAAAGCGGCTTTAATACAGTTGGATAAGCAAGCCAAAAGCATAGTCCGTTTCAAATAAAACGGGCGATGTCATTGGCTTGTTTATTCGGCTAAATTAAAGCCGTTTCGCCTAACGATTACATACTTTCACAGCTTACGATTAATTATTTAAATAGTATTACAGTTATTTTCCTTCATTGTTAAAAATACGAATATTTATTGAATATTGGTATAAGAATGTTCCTGTTTCTGCTATCGTAACAACTGATGTAAAATTTTTGGACACTATTTACAATCGACATAATATGAATCAAATAAAAAAGGACAAAACGGCTACTGTATTTTCCCGCAATAAAAATTGTAATGTCGATTAAGTCGATGTCATTAAATACGAAAATCAATTAACAAAACTGTGGAAAGATGATCAACCACATTGTTTAAATTTTCATTACAATTACAATCACGTTTATACTGACGCAGATCTAATTAATTTCACCGAGAGATTTAATCTGAGTGATATTTATTGTGTAAACGCAACATAAAGTCTCCTCGTGGGTGTAAAGACTGTTCTGTTCAACGATTTGGAAAACTAAAGCGTTATAACCATACGTTATAGGAGAATATGAAAGTTTTTAGTTACAAGAACAGGACTAATGTTTATGGAATACAGTGAATAATTTACTCTACCTATCCCAGATAATTACGTCAGATACTATCAGACATTTAAAATTCATTTTACGTGTTTTTCGAGCACTAATCCGGCAACTAATTTCTCACTATAAGTACATCACTGTCAGAGTAATTGTTGTAACATCGCTTTATAATTTTATAAACGAATTATCCTATTAAATAATTACTCTTGTTATTCCGTTTCGTGTCAGACAGACCTAGCAAATATTACTTTATAGAATAAGAATTATAATTTATAAGAAGCAAGTAAGACTTAAAATGATATCGTAATCATTATCTACATCAGTGTTTCGCGGAACACAGGAGTTCCGCAAACTTGCTCCAAGTGTTCCACGGAAAAAAAAAATGTTTCACGTTTTTTTTACAGATTATTTTTCTTTTATTTATTTACTTTATTCGTAGACAGTTCCATGCTTACTATTTTATTACTTTATTGTTTTGTGAGAATAGTTAACGTGTAATTGCTTATCGATTTTTGAATATATTGATGCTAATCTTCGCGTAAAAAATATATATGAATGACAGATAGATTGCGAAACGTTGATTTGTATAATCGATTATTATTGTAATAATTTAAAACACATTTTTTACGTAGAACGGATAATAATTACGTAACCACAAAAGAACAAAATTTCGTAGATTATTTATAGAATCCGTGTCATCGATGAATCCTCGCAACTGACGTGTTTATTAAAATTCTAAAATTTGCATATCTACGTGGATACTATAGTCACGGTTTATACTCATATTTGCATAGCCCATACATTGTTCTCTGTTCACTTCACACACAAATATATACTTCACTTCCACAAAACTTTTCCATATCGTTTTTTTACTGCGGGTGTTGTTTAAAAATTCGGTGATTGCTGCTAAGATATTAATTATTATGCCTTTGTGTCCTTCTTAACTCTATTTAAAATTTATTTTGTATACTAGTACTTTCAATATATTAACAGGACTTATTATATTGGAAAATATGGATGCAGATATTCAGATCCATATTTTCCAGTATAATAAGTCCTGTTAATATATAGAAAGTACTAGTATACAATACAAAATAAATTTTAAATAGAGCTGCTAAGTTATCTTTCTATTTTTCTTAGAATTTATTCAATTGAATAGGGTATCTCATTATGGCCCGCAAATCTAATATTATGGTCAAAATAATAACCTAAACTTGGTGATCAAAAATGGGGTCCCTACCTTACATAATTACCGGTATATATAAATTTTATAACGTAGTCGCACTTAAATTGTTAAACAGAGAAATAATTTAAAACGTCTTACATTAAAATGTGTTTTTACTATTAAAAATTAAATCAGTTTAAAAGCACCTTTCGAAGGGAGTGACTGCTATAAACTTTATAATCAGGTCAAGGTACAGTGCCTTCTATTCCCCTAAGTCATGCTGATTTTTTATATATAATAAATAAACTTGAAATTTATATTTTCGAACATTTATTATATTTACATTCACATAATTTATTAACAATGATTACGTTCAATTTCGAGATATCAAGCTATAGTAAATTATATATTTACAACAGTAGACATACTTCATACTTGGTTGTTTTTTCTTTCACTTGTCTCACTTTTTAGGAATATTTTTAATGAAATCCCTTTCAGAATATTTACTATCTTCTATTAATTTTATTTAATTATGTTAATTAAATTCAGGCGTTTGATGAGTTTGTCAGATAGGAAAATAATTAACAATTGATGAGCAGATTATTAAACAAATGATTTCGAAAACAACTAAGTGCTGTGTATTATAATTATTAAAATACTTTCTATATATATATTTTAAATATATATTTTCAATAAATTATTATTACTCTTCACATTAACTTTTTGAATCCTTTGAAAGCATTCAAAACTCAGCCTTTATTTATTAAATTAATAAAACTACCATTGAAATAATCATATACACAATAACAGCAAAAATATAATTAATTAAACTCTCGTGAACTATGGAGACAAAGAATTGTTAATATAAAATAGATTTTATAATTTAAAAGCAATTAATTCTACCGCATTTATGCTTGGACGAGCGCGAAAAACAAGAGATTAATTAGCCATTTCTGTAGAAGAAAACCTCAAGTTTACTACAAGTAAACCGGTGAAAGAGCCACGTAATGAGTCAGGATAGTTACATCCAGTTAGATGCGACCTCAAGTTTTTTTTTTTTTTTTTAAGTATAATTAGACATTTCAATGTCGGCCGATGAAACCGCAATTTTGATCAAGGTTCTTTCTTAGAAAATAGTAGTGATGTGTCATTGGCATCTAGAAGCTACGAAGTAACAGCAAGCAAGGTCCTTTGAAAGACTACTTCACTTTCTTTCCTTAGACAGGTGGTAAGGTTCAAGGCTAAGAACACCGTCCTGTTTAAACAAACACCTCGATGTGGCAGCTATTATAAGCGTTTTAACAACTTTCGAGATGATGGCTATTTAATCAGATAATCAACACTTGTATATTGTATTATATCGGGTTGGATTTTCTCAAGTGTTTCTTAATAAGTTCAAAGAACTACAAAGAATCTCAAATTATACACATTTAATTCTTAGAAACGTCTTTCGTACGAAAAAAAACTAAACTAAAAATTTATTATAATTGATATAGCTATGATTAATGTTATGTGCTACTTCTAAACGACATATTAACGAGAGTGAAATGTTAGTTGTACTTTATTTCACTCGTTAAACAAAACTTAATGATATACCACAGAGATTCAAGGCCATCATACGTATAAACGGTCAGTGAATTCATAATGTTCTAACTATTTATTAGCTCGTTAGATGATATAAAAAAATAAATATCAATTCTATCGTCCAATTGGTCAGATTCAACAAGCTAGAGCAATTTTAAATTTGATTTATAAACTTACAAATGACAGTTTTTAAACTTAAACTTTTATTTTTTTAAACGTAAAAGAGGGAAAGGAGGAGCGTATCTGATCAACATTTCGTCATAATATTACTACACGCTATCTAAAAATCGATAGCTCTAGCTATCAATAGAAATTTGCTGGTGCTGTTTTAACGAGATCGGGAAATGCTTTAAACATATTCCAGATGACGCGACGTTGTAAATCAATGGATTGCGTACATTATTTAGAAACAAACCTTATCTTGTTTAACCGAAAGAACCGCAATCAGATCCTTTTATATTTTGTTACGTCAATAAATATTTCGTTATGAACAAAACAACATAATAATAAACTAATTTCGATATTGTGTGAAGCTCGCTTATAAATTTAAACACGTAGAAAAGCTTGTAAATAAACCTTTTACCTTTAAGTACGAAAACTAACCGCAAAACACCTGATTCCTTTTTTTAGAAAAATGGCTGTGTTTCTGATTCAGTAGGGTAATTAGACCCGAGCGACCTTCTGTTTTTATAAAAACAAGTCTTGAAACGAGTCAGTGGACAGCATAAATCGTACGGGGAAAAAATAAGTTTGCGAGACAAAAGTAGAGCGTGATCATCAACGGACATTCACCACTATAAACAAATATTTAAACCTGACGTCGATAAATATAAAACTAAGAATAAAAAAATAATGATGAGTCGTTCTTTACACTGTAGTAATTCTTAGCATTACTTACACCATACTTTACCGAGAAAGCATCTTGATAGAACAGAGTTTAAAGGTTTAAAATCTACCAGACACACCCAATAACTAACGAGTTTCGTATAGGGTCAACGGGATTCTGCAGATAACAAAGCAAATAATAACTAATAGAACGTACCAAGATATTAATAAATAGTTTTCTAAAGGTTACCGGCGCTCAGAACTAGAATAGATACTTCATATAGGTCACACGGTTCTATTTTAAACTGTTAAAAAATCTATTTCCTTGTTGTGTTATTAGTGAAATTAGATACAGCTTAGCTGAAGAACTGAGTAACAAAAGATGAGAGGTACCATAATGGAAGGGTGTAAGCGTCACGCCTGCATACAGAATATTTTGGCAAAGAACCAAAAAGAAACGATTCAATTTAAAATGGATCTATACTACGTGATAATTCCGTTATTTTATTAGCGTACTTAATAGCGTACAAAGGTACGCTAAGTGTTATGTGTCTATTGTATAGCTACGTAACGATTAAAAGAACTTCTTTGACCTTAGAAATATAGCAGTCTCGTACATCGTTATACGGTATAACATTCTAAATTATCATTTTACTCTTTCTGAAAAATATATTTTTAGAAAAACTTTACTAAAATAAAAATGTTCTAGAATAAATTCTTCGCATAATTCTATCTTTCATGTATTTAACTAGAAGAATGCATCGAGATAGAAAAGATAGATCGAATTTCCATTATACAAATACATTTTTTTTTTTTTTTTTCATTTTTCAAGAAATGTATCATTTATCTAAGGCTATATATTTTAGAAATTTTTAAAACATCGTTTTATAATTATTTATACGAACAGAATTCATTGTTCGAATCTAAAAAACACACACAATACAAAAAAATAATGATACAATTTAATTGATCGATAAACCAGTTTTAAACAAATCCTTTTACACGTTAAAAATTAATTAAAACATTTAATACGCACGTGAGTTACGGTGTTTATTTATATTTATCTAGAATCAAAACCAGAAAACGAATACATGCGTTAACTCAAGTTTCAAAATTCGAAAAATGTAATTTTCCTGTCGTTACAAAAATAATAATTAAAGATATAATAAAATGCACAGAAACAATGCTTACTTTATACTGTTACGGCTCAGACATTGTAGTAACTCCTCGTGCTTCACGCCGCTGGCATAACAGAGAACGTCATCCACCCGCAAGCTACATTGCACGCCGCTTTACTACATCATTCACGTGACGACAAGTTTTCCTTCGCGCCCTCAGCGCCACCTACGTGCGCGCAATTCGAAGCTGACTAAACAATAAGCAGTATGACGTAGGCTATTCTATTCGCGTTTTTTAATATCAAAAAATCCCTTAAAACACGTCTACTTTTTATATTCTGCTTTTTTCTTAAAACAAAAACAAGAAAAAAAGGTTTAGTGACTACGTTTATTTTGAACTCTTGAACTAGTTGAATTAATTTTGAATTTTTACAAAGATGACGTCAACAAAATGTATTGTTTTTTTTAATATACTTGCTGGAAAAATAGATGATTTTTTTTTAAAATTTAATTATAAAAATTTTTAAATAAAAATCAACATTTTTTATACATTAAAAGAGTTTTTAAAGATATTGATTCGGTGCCAGATATAGATCTCTAGAAAAATTTTTTCATTATATATACTCTATATATACTGTATTGCCATTTAACGATCATAAATTCTTTTTGGCAATTTATCAATTCGTTTCTCTACTGGATATAAAAATATTACTACATATTTCTTAATTGTTTATTTTATGACCGAAATCGTTATTATTTTGGTAGTAACATAGAACATATTTACTTAATAAAATAAATACAAACTATTTATCAAAATGTTCGCTTCAGAGTTCGATACTGGAAAGAAATTTTTTTTCCAGTAATTTTTTATTGTATATTCTATATTTAGAATATTTTAAGTATTTTTCAATGTTTTATAACCATCTCTTATTTTTATCCTACGATACTTATATAAACTTTAATTGACAGTTAATTGATTAATTAGACTTATAAATAAATCGTGTAATGAATTTTTAATAAAACTTGCGTTTTGCATTATCAAACTTAAAAGTTACTTCAATGTATTAAAATTTTATAGTTGAATTTGTATTAAGTTTTCCGTTAAATATTTAATCATTGAAAAAAGATTATAAGAAATATACACTTAAGACGATCCTTTTCTATAAAATCAGCTCAAGTGCACTTTATCCTTCAGTATGCTGTTCTTTCTTCTTTGCAACTATTGATCGCAAATAGGTTATATCTTTACGCTGCACAAACTATAATAAATACTTCAGAAATAATCTAGTTTCAATTACTTACTTTAAATTACAGTAGAAACAAATAAGTTAAAGGTGTCCCATTGGAATCTACTCTGTCAATTTTTTTGAAGTGATAATGTATGATAAAGAGAATTTAACATTACTTACTCTATAAACCTTTCCATCAACCTCCCATTCTTTATCTACGAGATGTTGATGGTGTTTTAATTGCGTGGACAGGATCAGAAACAGATTTCATTTTTTTTTTTTTTTTTTTTTTTTTTTCCTTACATCAATTCAATCTTCAATGAAAGAGAATTTATAGTAAAGCAAGAGAAAAAAATTGGTCTATCAGCTCTAATACTAAGACACTTAGATCTCTGGTGTTTTCCACAAACCATTTGCATTTTTACACATACCACCTTCAAACTCATTTCAACACGGTACTTATTAGACCGCTACTATTTTCCACCCACATATACAGCAAGTAGCATAACTATCTTTTCATCTGCACTGTGTAAGGTTTTATTTTTGGGTCCTTTAAATTTTGGGGAATAATAATAACAAAATAAATATTATAAAACAATTTTCTATAAATAATTTTGAGTACCTAAGAAATATACAAGATCATTCACATGTACAGTACTTGTAAACAAAAATACTGTTACTGTATGTTTGACAATTTTTTCAGTTACATTTCGTGGTCTTTCGTCCCGCTCCTTTGCCTGTACACTGTTGCACCTGCCTAGAGTTTACACTTGTGTGTAAATCTCTGCAGAAAATATACTAACACGATCCAATAAATAAACTCAAATAAGTCGTTTCAGATGCAAGATTTTCTCTGAGCAAGTTTAATTATCTCCACAACAACGTGAAGAATAGCATCTTTCTTTCTCAAGTCTTTACCTTCCTTTGACAATTTTTCAGGAAAGATCGCAAAGACATGTAAAAAGGGGGCTTAAAAACCGCCTTATGCTCTTTGCTATAGTTACGTACACTTTCTTGCAACGACAAAGATCCGTTAACATATTTACAAAATTCCGGGTTATATAAAATCTGTTTAAGTTCTGAAACAAATATTACTTTTTACATCAGTACTATAGCTCATACATTACATGAAAGAATTGAAGAACATAAGGACAATAATCTAATAACTGGATAACAATAGAATTAGCTAGGCTATTCTGTTGCCATCTTGACTGAAGAAGGCAATTCCCCTGACTAGGATCATGTCCAACTAATCGCATCTTATCACAAGTAAACACTTAAAAATATTAACACTTATTTAATATTTTTATTATACAATCTTTAGAAATTCTTACACGACAACTTTGCAACTCTAACATCAGCAAACTAATGATAAAGTCGAGTCCTTTTAATTAAGACAGCACCCTCAGGAGCGCTACATCATGCTCCCTTAAGGTTCGGCCGTACTGCTGGTGGTTTGCGTGATGGGCAATGTTCCCTCTAAGCTGCGCGGCCGCACACTGCTCAAATTGTTGCTGCGGACGAGAATTTATGTGCCGCGCAGGCGAGCATGCACACTGATTTGAATTTTTGTTTACTTATTTCTCACTCTGTCTGCAACATGATTATTGCTACGTATATTTCGATTAAATGAATTAAATCATTGACAAAAGATAATATTTTGTATGGAAGAATGTTTTAAAATGAATTTTAATCTCTACTTTATAATTAATTACAGTAAAACCTCGCTTAACGAGCACCTCACACAACGAGTATTTCGCTTAATGAGCAAAACAAATTGTAAAAATTTGCTTCGCTTAACGAGTGATGAGGAAAGGGGAAGTCCCGAATTGTGCGCATGCGGCATGCTCCATCAGTCTGTGTTTAGCACTCGTTCCGCTAGTATGTTAGTGTCGCTTGTGATCACTTATTTTTCCAAACTTGTGTTCACACACATTATAAACATCAACAACCATAGCTTGTTATATAATAAACACGCCCAACGATATGCCAAATTCTTGGGTCATTAAATTTAATGACCGATTCCAAATTAAATTTTAGAAATGTCTGAATTAAAAATTAACTATTTATAATTATTAAATTTAATACGAGATGGAAACATAACTGCCTACCTCTAGTCAAATTAATTAATTTCCAATATTTAATTATAGACTTTACATAACCCAAGAATTTGGTATATCGTTTGGAGTGTTTATCAAACATATTAGCTGTGATTTTTTTTCTTTTTTTGTTTCTTCAAACCGAATTCTCATTCCAGGATAGTTCATTCTGCGCTAGAAGAAAAGATGATGATGATTCACGCTTCTTACAGTGTATATTATACAATTTTTATGTATTGATATTTATTTTTTTGAATAAACGTTATACATAAAACATTTGAGCATTTTTTGGCGTGGAACACATTATCGTATTTTACAATCTCTATGGAAAAAATTATTTCGCTTAACGAATGTTTCGCATTACGAGTAAGACTATAGAACGAATTATGCTCGTTAAGCGCGGTTCCACTGTATTTTAATCTTTATAGGAAAAAATAAGATTTTATATATACATGCTCAGAAAAATTTTTTGCTCAGAATCTGCTCAGCAAATTTCTTTTTTGCTCAGAGAAGTATCTGTTCCGTTCATTTACAAAAGAAATTAGAGGGAACATCGATGATGGGTAGTGGATGACTAGGTCTGTTGGAGAAGAATCAATGAGTCTATTATTTCAAAAAACACATTATAGATAAGTACCCAGCCTGTCGCCACGCGAATAACCACCCACTGCCACCATGTAAGTCGCTTGCCTGTTAAGGCCGGCAAAAATTAGGCAATATCGAAGCAAACTGGTCGAAGCTTATTATTCTTATTTATTTTGCTTTTATCATTTTTGACTGCTTATTTTGCCGCTTTAGGCAGTCGCCTCGTCCGGCCTGAATCATCTCTGTTCCCTTATCTGGAGTCACAAGATAACTCAGGAGATTGACTATGGTATTCGAATCTCTTCACCCCTTCATATCATAAGAATTTTATAACATAACATAATGAATTTTAATGTTTCCAAGTATTATATAAATTTTACTGTATTTATATCATAAATTTTATCGTTTTATCGAATAATATAGTATAGGCTACATGTCAGTCACATTACTTTCTCATGATTTCAGAATGCAGCATGGGGCTTCCATATGAAGAAGTGAATGTCCTTGCTCCAAAATTTACGAATGCTCTCTAGTGGGGCATAATGTATTAAAAAAATAAGTACAGTGCTGCAAAGAATAAAGTAATTTTCTATCAAATTTTACCATAAGTTAATAACCAAACTTATTACGATAAGTTGCAGATGTGGAAATGTGAACTAGCGAGAGATCGAGTCCGCGGACACAGAAACTGACATCTCGGTGTCTGTCCGTCGACAGCTATACTTCCAAATTGAAATGATTTCCAGTTTATATTGATCTCTACGACAATTTTTTAGTTTTAGAATTACAGGTATACCTCGACTTACGTCGGTAATTGGTTCCAGGAGAGGCGACGTAAGTCGAATTTACTTGTCACTAGGCTAACCACAAATTACCATTCCCAGTTCTGTATTTTATTTATAAATGCATTTTTAATAATATATGGTTAATAAGAATCTATTTTGAGCTTGCAAACAAATAAATTTTAGTTTTTAATATAGTATATACTTTACAGAAAAAAAGTAATCTAAATTTACGAATACATGTACAGTACGTACATACTTGTAAATATAAATGTTTACAATTTGGCGATGTTTAAAATACATCGCGGTCTCTTTATTTGTAAATGTGGTTTGCTCCAAGACATTATAAAATAAGATGATTTTTTAAGGTTAAATAACAAATGCTGTTATTAAAATTATTTTGCGATAGTAGAAAATACAGTATTGACAAATTTAACATAAATTAGTTTATTTACATTCAATTTGTTTATTTACATCGCGGACGTAGATGGCTGTGAATCGTCAGCATCAACAGCTGATTCTGGCTGTTGTTCGATACACTTTTTAATTAGAAATTGGTCAAGAGTTCCTTGAGCTGTGTTCTTCTTCTTTTCTTCAAAGATTAAATGATAAGAAACAAAAGCTTCCTGACAAGCGTGCATAACTTTTGAAAAGCGTTGACCATTTGGGTCCATATCTTCGAAGATTTGAAGTCCTTATTCAATAAAAGCAAATGCTTCCTGCATTTTCTTTAGGGAAAAGTTACGTGGCTCAGGTTCGACTACTACTTGTTTTTTTTTTTTTTTTTGCTGTTCGTTGAGCTTTATCAAATCCTCGTTCGTTAGGGGCTGCTTATCTTTTTCAAATAAATCTATGAAATCTCCTCCTCCAAATCCATTTCCAGCTTTTTGCTCATGGTCACCAACGTTTTGTTTTTTTCAACATTAGCAATCTCCTTGAAATCATTCACGAATTGCGGGCATAGATTTTTCTACACACCATTCATAGCTGTGTTCTGAACATCCTTCCATGCCGCTGCTATGTTCTCTACAAGCCTTATATATGACATACTGCTTCCAAAAGTAACGAAGTGTGCATGACTTATCAAGATCAATTGCAGCTATTGCTTGTCGCAACGTACGCTTCATGTAATAACGCTTGAAGATTGCGATGACTCCTTGATCCATTGGTTGTATAAGAGACGTTGTGTTCGGAGGCAGGTACACGACAGTAACGTTGAGGTGAAAATCTACAATGTTTTTTGGGTGGCCAGGAGCATTATCAATTATTAATAATATCTTAAAAGGAATCCCCTTCTTCTTGCAATAGTGCTCTGTTGCCGGGATAAAATGATTAAAAAACCAATCTTCAAAAATAACAACAGTAACCCAAGCTTTTGGATTAGCCATCCATATAACAAAAAGAGATGACTTCATTACATTTTTCATGACACGGGTGTTGTGTGCATGATACACCAGCAATGGTTTTAATTTAAAATCTCCAGCACAATTACCTCCTAACATAACTGTCACACGTTCTTTTGAGACCTTGTAGCCTGGAATTGATTTTTCTTCTTTGGAAATGAAAGAACGATCTGGCAATTTATTCCAATATAATCCAGTTTCGTCGACATTAAAAATCTGTTCAGGAAGAAACCCGTTTTCTTCGATTATCTTAGCCAATGCTTTAAAAAATTCGGCTGCTGCTTGTTCGTCAGCTGATGCACTTTCACCTTGCTTTTTAATAGAGTGATAACTTCTTCGTTCTTTAAAGCTCAGTAAACCAGCCTTGACTCGCTTTAAACTCTACATCTTTCTCATCTGGGTATTTTTTCTTCAGGTCCTTAAACAAAGATAATGCTTTCGCTTGAATGACTTCTTGACTAACAGCAGCATGCTGATGATTCAACCTATCAATCCAAAGAGAAAGAAGTTGTTCCATCTCTTCAAAGATTTTTCCTCTTTTCTTATTGATAACAGTATTCTTCATCCCTGGGGATCAGATTTGATACTGGTGGCCAAAATCTTATCCTTATTGTTAACAATCGTCGATACAGTTGTTCAACTCCTTCCAAAAGATCGAGCAATCGATATAATCTTTTCACCTTTTTCATGGCGTTTTATCATAGCCAGTTTATCGTCCAGCGTTATAGCATGACGCTTAGCACATGCACTAGGAAGTTTCTTAGGAACCATTGGGAGTAAAATATAAAGTCTCAAATGAATGAGAATGAGAGAGTAGGCGATAAGCAGACGTATACCGTGCGTATGCGTAAACTAAACGTTTTCAATTTGGCGGGAATCACGATGGCGCTGACAACGACGCCAAACAGTAGATATCGGAACTACTGTGAAAAACGCTAATAGCAAGGTTGCGACTGACGTTATCAACACGAAAACGTGTACGTCGCTGCCTTTCCATAAGCCTAGAAGTTTGACAATGGTAATTAGAACGTCAGTGGAATCATTGTGCTCGACGTTCCAAACGTCATTGTGAAACTTCTAGGCTTACGGGAAGGCAGCGATAAACGTCCGTTGTACACGTTTTCGCGTTGTAAACGTCGACTGCAACCTCACTAATATTGAGCTATTGAAGACTGCTAAATAAGACAACACAGAGTCACAGATGTTTTCATATTTTGTTCTCTAGGATTTATGATGATTATTTTAACATTTACTGTAATTGTACGTATTTTAATATGATTTTATATACTTTTATTCTTATTTATTGTACAGTAACATGATTTTATATGCTTTTAACGCTTCTATAGTGATATTATGACTTCAATATTTGTGGCGAACGGATTTAAAGTCGAATAAAATGACTTAAACTTGATTTTTATTTTTCCATATACTTTTTTGACAAACGACGTAAAATCGGGAACGACGTAACTCGAGAGGGACGTAAGTCGAGGTATACCTGTATATCATTTTAAAACATTTTTCGCAGAGTTTTAGATTTTTACGCCGCGGAATAAATTTTATTTTCATAGAAAATACGTAATTTTATAACTCAAGATAATTAAAATATTGTTAATTCATTTCTTAATACAAAATAGAATAGCCAAATTTTAATATATTGTTTACTTTTCTATTTTAAACAGCTTGTATAGATACAGGAATCGCTTTGCATAGTGCCAAAATCGCCACTTGGAGATATTTATTATTAAAGTGGCGATAAAAACCCTAGTTCACTTGTTACGAAATTCAGCGTGACATTGAATCACAAATCACACTTTGGGAAAAACAGCAAAAACTGTCGAGCTTCCGTACAATGGGAGTTCCATGAATCACACAACTAGGGTGCATGGGACTCCCATACTTTTTGAATCAAACTGATCCAAGATTACTCTGATAGTTCAAACAGTGTATACAAACGAACTATAGCGATCTGATCAATCGCTATAGTTCCGCGTATCTAGGATCAACTGGATCGCGATCAAATTAATCCGAACGGAGGGTAAGATCGTTTAGATCGGATAAAAAAGATTTGTGAGGTTAACCGAGGGTAGGAGATGGAAGATAATTCTTACCTTCTCTACCTCTTAACGGCACAAGACCTTGAGGTCCGACCTCGTTTGTCGAAAGGACGATGAGTCTAGTGTGAGATAAGCAGAGGGTCAGGGAAAAACCTCGCTGACCACTTACGCTGCACGGGTTGGTAAAACCCGACCTCGTTGTCTTTGGATGGCTAGGAGGGCAAAAAGTGAGTGGGGAGGTGCGTCAGTAAGTCGACAGGCGTCCTTACTTTGACAGGAGACAGGTTTGACAAATAACAATGAAGGTTTATTAAACAACAAAAGCGAACATACAATAAAGATACACATACAATAAAGATGTACAGATAATTACTGCTAAAATGCGGATAAAATATCCCTATCGCTAATCGCGCTCTAACCAATAAAGCGGTCACGTGCCTAACTTCTAGTGGGAGAGAGTTTACAAAGTCAATATACCTCAATATGTGGTATGCGACACTATGCGACGACCTCCTGGACTATGTAAGCTGGAATCAGTCTTATGTCCAGGACTGGAGACACTGGATTCAGACCTTCCTGGATGATCGCGTCCTTTCCAGAGTCGATCAGGTTTTTATCCAATCGTTGTTGGCATTGAGCCAGTCTATTATTCACTGTTCGGTGACTACTTTGTTGACTCGCGATGACTGGGACTTCTGTTTTCTCTTTCTGATCTGATCGCGATGACTTGGATTTTTGTTTTCTCTTTCTGATCGGATCGGAAGTGTAATCAACATCCGATCGATTTCCTATCGAACTTGCGGGTCATGAACCCCCTTTTAACTCTCAAATTTATGCCCTCAAAACCTGCGGGCCCACATCAGGGATCGAGCGGTCAATGTTTATTTACGGATGAGGATCGTAGGATCCTGTTCACGTCAGGAACTGACACCAATCTATCAAATGTCTCGCGGATAGATACGCGTAATTTTCGGAATCGTGGGATGCCGGATGATGATAATGGAAAAAGAAACGCACACTCTTCTATAGTTAAATAAAAATACCAGTTTATTTTGGGATTGATATGAAATACATCAATTAACATAATTGGTATTATTTATATCATCGAATCGAATTATTGAACCACGTCTCGATTGACTGGAGAGAGAGAGTTTATAAAACATCGCGAGTAGGATAAATACCTTAGTAATCCTGAGATTGTTGACAAAGTCCGAAGAACGAGAGTTCGTTTGAATATAAGAGTCAAATTGACTGAAGTTCAAATCGAAGGATTAGGATGGATGAGATGGACGGCTTCAACGGCGGGAGACGATAATCCACGGCGCACACACTCACTTGACAGTTGTTGAAACTTTTATCTCTCTCTTGCGTCATCGTTCGTTTTCCTTTTATTTCGGGATCTCGGGTTCGAGATTTCACGATGCACGTCAAGGGTGGAAGTCCTTTTTGACCAATGATGAATTACATGATATAATTATTTTTTAACAGTTAACTCATCTTCTACAAGGAAGTATTACGGTGGGAACGAAGGTTTATGATTAATTTTTACGAGAAAATTTGTCGGGTGTTTTTCCGTTTTTTGTTTCTGTGTTTGATTTAACCCTAACTTTCGAAAATCGGTTGGCGAATAAATAAAGAATTTAAATCGAATCTCGTTATTCTTATATTCGAGTCTTCACAGATTAAAGACGGCGACCACCGTAGTTAAAGTCAAGCTTAAACACATTTCTTCGCTGTCAACTTTAACTTATGTATAACTTAATGTAATATACTGTGTATTAATGTAAAACTTATAACTTATAAATGGTAAGTAAAAACATCATTATTAAAATATCCAATAAACTGAGATCAAAAAGTAAGTCTTTAGAGACAATTTTGCGAGATTGTATGGCAAGAATGCATGGCGTGCACTTTCTCGTTTTGCCGTTCTGTGAGCAAATTTATTCACAGTGTAAATACAATTTGATCCTACTTGTATACTTTCTGCCAATTAAAACACGACAGAAGCGATCACGTGACAAAGACTTATTCGATCTTCCAGATTGATCAATTTGAAACGAAAAGTATACGCATCCTTAGCGATTTTCACGTGGCAAGTTCGGGCAGAAAAGTAGGAAAAGTGATTTTGAGAAAAAAAAGGCAGAAAAGTGATGTTAAGAACCGAAGGCAATGTTTTTGGCAATGCCGTCCAGCGTTTTCAGATTCAGGATTTTTTATCGACTGACAGAAAATTTGGGGAATTTTTTGGGATGACTTTTTTCACTTTGATCTTTTTTCAGTAGACTAAAACAAAAATTTGACATGCCAGAATCTGTTAAATACTGCTTAAAACATTATGATCAAGCGTAGTCTCCGGAATTATTCATTAAAAATTTATTCATAAATGATTCCTATTGCTAAAAAGGGAAGTTCGGATCTCCGATTCAAACGAAACTTTGTGAGAACGTAGTCTTAAACACAAGCAGCTCCTCGTCCAAATAATAGTACCCACTTCTGACGCGTTTCCAAAAATTGGGTCTCTGAAAATTTAGTGTTTAGCTTATAAGTCTTTGGAAGTTTTACGTCACAGAGCGGCAATAGTTGAGTGTAGATTCTGGAGCTAAACAATGTAGGTTTGAACGTTCGCATTTTTACTTTTAGTTTAGTTTAGTTATTTTTATGTGTAAAACTTTATTATTTTACCGCATCATTAGCATTATTTATTACTATAAATTTTCCTCCCGTTTAAATTTCACAATTTTTAATGTTTTGTTTTATGTCATTCCTTTTTATGCCACTGTGCTATTTAAATCTACAGAGGCTTGTTTCCGGTAAACAAAAAATGACGTCACAATTTTTAATCTTTGTTTTATAAGCTTCAAACGACATGAATAATAATAATAATAAATATAATGCTAATGATACGGTAAAATAATGTTGTTACACATGAGTAAACTAAACTATAATGCCGAAGGTTCGAATGTACTGTACTGTACCTTCGGCATTATAGTCTCTAGCTCTAGTGTCTAGCTCAGCTATTGCTGCTCTGGATCGTGAAACTTTCAAAGCTAAACACTAAATTTTTTGAGCTCCAATTTTTGGAAACGCTTGAAAAGTGGGTCCTATTATTTAGACAAGGAGCTGTTTGTGTTTAAGGCTATGTACTCACCAAGTTTCGTTCGAATCGGTGACCCAAACGTCTGGACCGTGTTACATGTTAAGCTGTCCCGACTTGTAACAGTTTAACATGTTAACATATGTTACTTTTGGTTTCCAGACACCAAACTGATGAGGCCACAAGCACCTGCATTAATTAGTAGCGATAAATAATTTGAACTGGCGAAATAATGGCGATATTTTTAAATTTTCCAGAGCGATCCCTCTAGTTATATAAGTAATATTTATACAAAACTAATACTCTAACAGAACAGTGTTAATTAGCAACAAATTTTAAGTTATATCAATTTTAGATAACACTTACCTTTAATTTTTGCGTATTTTCTTTATCTTCTTCGTGTATTTTTTCTTACAATATATTTTCTTTATCGTAAAAACAACTACACGAAAGCTTAAACATGCGGTATATGAGATGAAAATCGCCGTTAAAAATTATATTTCTGCACGAAATCTATCACCGAAACTGAAATATCGCCATCCATCTTTAAAATAACAGAAATACTGTTTATCTCTCTCCAACGTATAACAGGTGGTTTGTGTACACAGGTGAAATATTGCAGCTTATTCGTTGAATTTTAAAACGTGACTAATAGTTTTTTTTTCCTAGAATGCAAATGCTTTAATTTGCAAGATTATTTAATGATATTGATTATCTTTATTTGATCTTTCTTGTAGTTTCCTAAGGAATTAGAATAATAAACGGTTAAACGATCTTATAGTGATGTGCAAGAGGGAGTTTCATAAATACACGTAACCTATTTTAACAATTTTATTGACGTATCATACATATACCTAATCAGAGAAACTAAAAAAATTATATCAATAGAAGAGGTAATAAGGAATTTCAAATTATATTTGTCGTTAAAAACTGAGGATGAAATTGTAACGGCTTTAGTTGATTTAATAAAGACAAATAGATATAAATTTCATATAACTTTTAAGTGAATAGAATTGCTCAATTACTTAACCTAGAACATTATATTTTCTTTTCTTTATTTAGTGTTTTTAGCATTTGATGCTAAATTCACCTTTATAAATTAATGCCATTCATAATATTTTAACTTTAACATTTTCACTTAAACTTTTATAAAACTGAGAAAATTTCAAATATTAATTTATGCAAATAAATTATTTTTAAATATTCAAATTATTATTTAAGCTTCCGGATGTTTATTTGTTTTTAATTTTATGATTTTAATAATGAAGTAACAATTCTTATGAAATATTCATCATTTTAATATTAATATTAATTTAGTAGCACATTAATTTTTATCATTGTTTTACAATTTTAATTCATATCGTTTACTTTCGGTGGGGTAATTTCTTTCTCATTTAGGCATTGCCTATTGAAGTTTTACGATAAATATTTACCTTTGCTTTTGACTGGGCTAAATGTCTACTTCCAATACAACATTCACTATAAGTACTTACTGTATACAGCCCTATAAATTCCCACTGTCGTTCGTCTGTCTGTCCTTCCTTAAACAAAGTCATGTAGATGAAATCCGAGACCAGATATGAAAACCTTTGAGGCAAGAAGCCCCGATTAACTATAAACAAACTTCCGATGCAAGTCGGAAGTCACATTATTTCAATTCAAAAATTCCCCCTCAAAGGTGTTAGATAGATGACCGGCACGACTCTATTATTAAAGGAAAAGTATTTAAAATAATTGCTCGTTATTTATTATAAATATTCTTGGTTAGATTTACCTTTAGGTAGCCAAAATGGCTGCTCGTCTCTAATTCCAGCAAACAGAAGAAGGGAAACATTGGGGACGCACGTTCTAACCTAACCTATTTAATAAGTTGGTTGGTAATAATTATGGCAATTACAATAGGTTAGTTAGGTTAGAACGTGCGTCCCCAATGTTTCCCTTCTTCTGTTTGCTGGAATTAGAGACGAGCAGCCATTTTGGCTACCTAAGGTAAATCTAACCATATTCTTAAAGAACTTTGTTATAATCACCTAAAATGTTTTTGGTGGTAACAGATACTAACTTAGCTGTTTAGTCGATTATACACACTTGTTACTTTCTTTATTAATTATTTTTTAACGAACAAACCCTTTTTAAGCTATTGTACTCTGCATCATTCATCACAAATTATAATTAAACGTGTAAGGACCGTCTTCTAACTGACAAACACTATGCCAATAGAGGAAGAGTGTTGTTTAATCTGAATAACAGTCTAACAAATTTCTTTTTTATCGAAATATTTAGGCCTACTGCTTCCTATTAAAGAATTGGGCTAATTATATAAGTGTAAAGGGTCCTAATCGTGTTTATATAGCCGAAATAAATATATAAAAGCAAACGATTAGATATTCATTTTAGATACAATCACAGCATTATGGAATCCCATCATTTTACCATTTTCTCCTTTATAATTTTTATTGTAAATTGTCAAAATATAGATAAAAGTAAACGTAAAATGCAAGTTTGAGTGGATTGTTAGAATCTGCTGGCCAGGTATTGATAGGGGTAGTAAATACATTTGGATAGTGAGTTGGGCAGTGTTGTTGTTGTTGTTGTTATTATTACAGTCAAACCTGTCTATAATGGAACCTGTATATAGCGGAATCTGTACAACGGCGGAAACGGAAAAGCAAATCGAACCGTATAACGAAAAAATCGGTATCTTTTTCTGATTTAACACAAATTTAACAAGAAATTTACAAGCCTAGCATGTATAAATCATAAAAAAGTAAGAAAAAAAAATACACACACACTATACAAAATAGCAAAATACGACTACTGTATTACAGTAATTTTATTGGGATTTGAACAGAAAGTTGTTGTGTATTTTTATTAACAGCGATTTTTACTTAACATAAATATGTGATGCAATTGTAAGTTGTGAAATTTAACACATTATTCCCGATGTGAGATTGTATTCTTTGTTTCGAAGCTTATTTTAAACTCTTTTACATCACATTTCTTTTGAATAAAATCAAATCGAAATATCGGCAGATAAAATGCATGCTTTTTAAGTTTTGTGAAGGATAATATTACGCTATAGAAAGACTAAAAAATACTCCTACCGTGTATGGGAAAGATGTTTCTAAACTCCGAATGTGTGGCATATGTGGTTTTGAAAGTTTCGTTCGGAAAATTTTGAACTAAAGGATACAAAACGTGTGGGCCCCAAAAGCTATTTAAGAAAAATTGAGGAATAACAACTCGTGAATTTGCAACAAATCTTAGTGTGTCACAGACACGTATTGCTGAAATATTAGCGAGGTTGAAACCGAAGTTTTCAACGCGAAAACGTGTACGTCGGACGTTCAGCGCGGCTTTCCTGTAAGCCTAGAAGTTTGACAATGGCGTTTGGAAAGTCTGTGGAATCATGCTCGACATTCCAAACGCCATTGTCAAACTTCTAGGCTTACAGGAAAGCGGTGCTGAACGTCGACGTACACGTTTTCGCGTTTAAAACTTCGGCCTCAACCTCTCTAGTGATTGAAAATTTACCGTGTAATACATTACTGGTAATTCGGTAATTATATTCAGAATTACCGGTAAATTCGTATTAACAGACGATTTAAAACGACAATTATTGAACAATCATTTATTTTCAAGTTTTCTATCAGTTTAGACAAACAACATTCTTGTAATAGCAATTACTACGACATAACAGACAATGCTGATTATTAATTATGTTTTTCTTTATTTTGAAAGTAGACTCTTAAAAAACATAATACATTTAGGCTCTCGTCGTCTAATCTACGTCTAATTTTCGTACAAATGGCAGTTGCATTAGAAAAACCTCTCTCGGAATCAATAATAACTGGACTTACTGTCATTAGAGCATTGAAAACCTTTTTAAGATACGTTCCTTGTAGTTTTTGCTCTACGAAATAATTCATTTCTTTCTTAACTAAATCTTTCACACTTTTAAATTTACTTATGTTACTGTTATCAGTGTCTACGCGCGTCTGATGTTTAATGAATAAGTCCGATTTCTCTCATTGTTAAAGTTGACTTTTCTATTGTTCGTGTCGACGTGAGAAGTTGATGGTGTTGTAAGCAATGAACACCTCTCACCAGAATCTGAGTCTGAACTAATTTCAATGACATCCGCAGGTCTTGATTCGTTTTCATTTTCTGATAAGTGCTTGATCATCTCTACAATCCCATTCAAAATTGTAGTTTTGTTAACGTTATTCGAGTGACATATTTGTTTAATTTTTCTGGGTTATGTAGATACACGAAAACATCAAAGTAAATGGTTCGTCTCTCTTGCACATAAAAATAATCTCTATTTTTAGTTCGTTGCACAGAAAGAAATTCCGCTTTCATAGTTTTTCTATTAGAAATTCTAATGTTAGATCTGCAACGTGCAAATTTTGTTTTTTCGCAACACAATGAATGGTTTGACTGCTACTTTTATAGGTTGTAATGACTGTATTGTATTAGACAGCAATTTAAGTTCATCTTCAGAAAAGGTTATATCAATCAGACTTTTTCTGACAGAATTTCGGGCTTCTGAAAAACCTTCCAGCATGATCAACACGTGTTTTTGAGTCTAATAGTAGAGATCATTCTTTTTCTAATACATCTTTAATATGCTTCCGAAGAATGTCATTTTGAGTGATTTTCGAAACATTCTGAATCTTTTAATTAAGAAAATACGAAATGTAGTCAAAGTTTCATCTCGGAAAACATCTCTGTGAAACTTAGTGTCATCAGGGCTTTCCCGTATCACTTCAATTCCTCCATCATCAGATTCATTATATGAGGTTTCGGAATCTTCATCATCCATTTCCGAATGTATGGGTTCAGTACTGCTTTCTTTAACATGACCTTTTATTAAAAAACTTTCGCTACTGCTAAGTGTAAGCCGTAAGCAATGCACACTTGGCTGTTTACATTGACTAATTTTGACACTTTTCATCATGCAGCTCTATCCATGACAATTGGAATTAGGTGTTATAATCAATATCCAATTCTTTAATCTGACATTTAAAAGTTCAACGCATTTTTCAGCACACGTAGATCCACCTGCGCGAATCAAATCTAGATTCCAAAATTTGTTAATTGCATGGAGATTAACATTAATATATCGACGGTTGTTAAGTGATATCCATTTGTCACAAGGTATACTGAAGGATTCTCCTTTAACTTTTCTCTCCGATTTATCTTTAATAATCTCATCCTGAATTTTTTCCCGAATTCAGTGATCATCTTTTTAATCGAATGAGGAAATTTAGGAAGATTCGCATTTCCGCTTGCAGAGAAAAGTCGTCTTAGGTCTATCGATGAGCAAAATTTGGAAATGGCAGTCCGTCAAGTGAAACCATAAGAGATAATACTGCGTGCAATGACTCGTCATTTTCTTTCTTGAAAAACGTACTTATTTTATTTTATTAAATTCACTTTGTGCACTGTTTCCGGCTGTATTCTCAATAAGTTTATATAATGACGTCGTACGAGGTGATTATGCAGTCCGCTAGTACTTCCTCCGACTGCTTTGATTATTTTAAAGCACAGTTTGCACACTAGCATCTCTTTCTCTTGTGCGATTGACATAATCCCAAGCTGAATTCATACTCATTACTACAATAAACGTGAAACATACTGTATTAAGGAAAATGGTATTTTCTATTTTTATTTATCTTTATCTTTACATATATAACTATTTTTATATTTTTATTAATGCATTTTTTTCTATTTCAATTAATCTCACAATAAAGATTACGACATCCGAATTTTACGAAATCTGACACCAGCGTCAATAAAGCATACACCAATGAACAAGAAACATACAAAGTTAAGAACAAGCTTCTACGAGTCTTGCGCTTAATCCAGTTTCATTACGATTATCGTTCCATTATGACAAGCATTGATAATGTTTGTAATGAAACTAGTTCATAAATAGTCATAGTCAGCACGTATTTATGAACTATTTTAATCAAGACTTGGTAAGAAATTTCCTTTTGCATCTCAGCTATCTCGAAAACAAAAACAGGTCTTGTTTTTGAAGTATAATACAGGGAATTAAGTTATAAACAGACTAGAAAATACCTTTTAGAAACCTTAAATTACAAATGGAATGACTCATCACCACCGGAATTTTAGGATAATAAATATCGCGCTAATTAAGAAGTTTTTTTTACCGAAATACCGGTAAAAAATTAATTACCGGTAAATTTACCAGAGTATAATTTTCCTAATTTACAGGTATACCGGTAAACCGGTTACCGATAATGCAATCACTATTGCGAACTACCATTAAATGTAATTTTGGGTACTAATCCTTTCGGATTTGTCATTTCTATTAACTACAGTTTTATAATACGATTGAGTTCAAATCCATTCTAGCCATCTGGCCAAATACTTTTCCGTGATATTGGCATGAAACTTGTTTTGTAAATTATACATTTTTTAAACTTAAGTCTTGTACAATGACATTTGAATTTATAATTTTCCCATACATAATGATACATAAATAGTATTTATTATAAATAGACAATAATTCAATAACCAAAGCATATATTACTACAGTGGGGGATATGCTTGATGACAAAATATTCTAATATCAATCTTTTACAATACTTAAAAAAATTTATGTACGTAAAATTGTTAGTACGGTAGAACTCTGATTATCCAATTTGCTTTGTTCGGCTGGTGATTCGGATAAGTGGCTTAACATGCAAAGAATAAAATCATAGGGTGTCAGCACAGTATTGTGCACATACTGTATTTATTTGATCATTTGAATCTGTCACAATAAACTACTTTCCACAATAGAAGTGAAATTCAGTATTGTGTCACTATTTTTCTTAATGTTGAAACATTAGCTTTTATTAACATTGCAGACAGTGTTTATCAGCAACACATTTCCCATGCGTTGACAATATCAAATTTTTCTGCCATGGTAAGAACAAGGCGTTTTCATTTCTGCAAGATTGCAGACAAGATTGAAGTTGCATTCATAGCGAACACAGGAGAATTGTGACGAGAGAGAGAAACGAGAAAGTGGTGATTCGGATAATATGAGTTCTACCGTATTTATGCACAGTTAAGTAAATTCACAACTTATATTCTAGTAAGCGTGGCTGTGGAGTCTGTATACAAAATCGTGGACCCCACCTTTTCGGCTTTTAAATATTTCCGAATTCAACTCTACAACAGCTCAAAAGGTTATGGAGCCGTTATTAATACGTATTGTCTTAAGGTACCATTTAAAATTAATTTTAATTGCCACCACACGAATCATTACGCTATAATTACTTATTATCCGTAAGCTTACATCGAGATTGGAGTCAGTACATTTTTACTAATTCTAACTCCACAGCCTTGCTAGTAAGTACCCTGTGTATAATGAAAAATACCGTTAACATAAAATAACTTCATAAAATGTGAGTAATTTAAGATCATATGTAAATTGTCATCAATTATACTCAACTTCATTTAGAATAAAAACAAAACATAACGAACAGCACTTACATTTATAGAATAATTAACATTCAGATAAAACTTAAAAAAAAAAACAACATGATAAACAAAACTTACGAACACCTACAACATCTATAAATAACCATAATGTGCTGTGTAATATTTAACAATGTGCCCAATGTGATACTTAACCTATCAGTGTGCTAAATAAGAGTATAAAGATGCTAAATATCTCCTTAACACACAGATTAGTTGCGTACTTGCTCAAGAATTATATCAAATACGAAAATTAAAACCAAGAGAAATCACAATATCTAATACAATTTTTTTTCATTAAAAAAATGTATTATAATCAATAGGAATTTCGATAAGATTTACCATTCAATTTATATTACGAAATCAAATATTGCTAGTAATGTTTAAAACTGTTTAAAAATGTATTTAGAAGTCATTTATTTGATGTTTCAATAAATTCTTTTATCTGTTTTCTATCTGAAATATAAGATTTTCCTTTTTGTTATAAATGTAATATTTTATAGTCCGTATATCTGTATTTGTATATTTATTTTTATAGGCCAATATTAAAACCAAAATGTTCTGTCCACGACACTTAAGAAACAACGAGTAAGTTAGCCACACGAGGGTTCTACAATTCGCTCTTCGAAAGGGCCACTCGTCCACTTCCTCGAAAAAATAAATGATTCGTTGTCTGTTTTCTCTCATTCGTTTTCAACGACCTGTCAATCTTCTGTCAATCACTTAAGGGCAAGTGTCACATACTACAGTAATCCTTTCCTAATATTGGATCTTTTGTCCCAGTCTATATTCATATATATATTCAACTAAAAGAGTAACAACATTTATTTGCATCTGAAAATACTTATATTTTTGGATATATGTATATGAAAATGGCAATAAAAGTTTAAGATTTAAGGATGACAAATAACCAGGCAAAATCAACTGGTTTCTCAGCTGTTTATTTATTGATCCGCTGTTGTATCAATTTCTTTAGTAAATACATTTTATTAAAATAATTTTTATTATCTTCGAATAACTTTTATTAGTAATTAGTTTGAGTTGGAGAATTAGATTAATTCTCAGATGTTTTATTTAAATACATTTTGTATCGGAATTTTCGCCGATACCTCTTCAAGTCTATGAACAATAAATTTGTTTTGTAACTTACAGTTAGAATTTTTTAACAAAAATATAAATTATTAAAATAAATGACTCACAAAGGTTCAAGCTGTGACAGAGCCTATACCAATATTTCAGACTCTAGCCTTTCCTATAAGTTCGAATTAAGGAGAATCTACTGTAATATATTCAATGCGGTTATTAAATAATACAAGAATTCAGAGGAATGGGCTTCATTAGAAAAAACCAGTAGGAACATATTTTGTTGTAGTTTTCCAATTGCTTTCGTCTAAATTGTAAAAAAATGCATTTAAACTTTATTTGATAATTATTTTATTTAATTTCATAAATATATTGAACTGCGAGGTAAAGGAATGACAAAAAGGTGTGTGAACACACAAGGTAGGAGAACGCTGCTGTAACACATTTGCATCTATTATTATAAAATATTTTATTTCCAAACAAAAAAGTCTCTATGTAGTATTAATCACACCTCTCACATATATAACAATAATATATAAGTTACTGTAACTTTACATTTTGAAATTACAGATTAGTTATATAAAACACATATGTTTGTAAAGTTAGATATTAAATTTATAGTTATAAGCATTTAAACTGATTATTTATTATTTCATTTTGTTTTTATGGAGTTAAAATCAAAAAAATAAATCGCCGTTGTCAAATCTTAACTCCGATTTGAATATAAAACGTTACGGTGTTACGGAAGTGTAACTTAACAAATAGTGTTACCACCCGTCCGGTTTTCACCCGGACAGTCCGGAAATTGACTCACTGTCAGGGTGAACTATTAATTTTGTCCGGGAATTTCGTAGAAATTGTGAAATTACGATGAAACAAAGTTCTTGCAACCATTTGAACAACGAAAGATCTCACACTCACTGAAACTCGTCTGCCGTTCCGCCATGTTACTCTGTTTATACTGACGTGTGACGCGCAACCTGCCTGTCGACCTGTTATTATTATTATTATTATTATTTTTTGCTTGTATGTTACTCGTACGCAAGTCCCTAGTCCCTAACTGTAACTGGTTTAGAACCAGCAAGTACGCTATTCTTCGCATTGTAAAATGACATTACGCATGCGTCAGAAACTTCTAGTTAGTTATTTATTGAATAAAATACCAGAAACTTTTATTCGAACAAACCTGACCTGCCGTCCGGGTCAGCGATTTTGTAAAGGTGGCAACACTACTAACAAACTTCATGAAGCTGTGGTCTGCCAGCTGTTAGAGGTGACAAAAGAGTTAAACACGTGTTAATAATTATCCTAATACCAGTTTAATTACAGATAATGCAGTCAAAAGACACATTTTTTTAATTATTGATTATCTATATTCAATGCATATCCCAAGTATAAAATATTAGAATACAATAATGGCCAAGATAAATTTCACTTGTCTGGATGCAATTTTATAGTAATAAAATGAAAACTATATGAAATATTTTGAAATAAATATGGCGTTAGAGATGTTTTATTTGTCATTTTATTGCCTTAAAAACAAGCTGTAACCAGACACTTGCAGTGACTATTGTTTGTAACTATTTGACCTTGAGCACAGGTCCACTGTCCACTTTCGCGGGAAGTCCTGGTGTATACTTGGAGAGGAGTCCAGGTTCTAGCAGGGTTTGCAGTAGTTCCAAGAATACACTAATTTGAACACTTGCTACTGGGTCATTACTACTATGTTTACAGGGGAGAAGCCAAATTCTTTGTTCATAGAAAATTTTCTAATTGGTTTACAACTATGAAAGATACACCTTGTCATGGACCACAGTCTACAGAAGAAGGTACACGAAGAGATGGACGACGCTCTACGGAAGAATTTACACGAGAAAATGGACAATGGTCTACGGAAGGTGAGAAAACTTTATTCGAAAAAGTTATAAGCATAGGAAGCAGAGTAATCGCATTTTAATCGAAACGCACCATGCTTGCCCGAGTGAACTCGGGTACAGACATTGTGGCCATGTCACTCAACCCGAGTTAAGTCGGGTCTGGACTGTTAACACTTTATATGCAGGCCCTCAGAAAAATGTTATGCGTTTTCTAAATGTCCATTAAATATACTGTACTTTGTTTTTAAAATAAAATAAGAAAACAACTCACATTTCCTTCAATCCTGTATAATTACCAAAAAATATATTTCTTATTATTAGACTAATACGTTTTCAGTAAACTACACCATCATCTCGATACAATATCTTAGAAAGGATTTCCTTACTACCGCCACTAGATTTCCGCAGAATACGATTCGAAATACCAAAAAAAACATTAGAAAAATGGTTAAGCCGGATTAACTGTAACAGAATTAGAACAAAAAATTTTGATAAAGATAAAAAAATGTGTAAATTTACCATATGTACCCAAAATTTTTCAGAGTTAAAAATGTATTAAAGGGAAAAGTTAATGTAATACCGGAAAAAAATAATTTATTTAAATGCTATTTATATCATAGGTCTGATAAAAAAAAATTAATTTAATGGAGGAAAAAGAAATAATTTATTCATTTAATTGTGATTGTGATCCGGCAAAAGCTTATATTGGTGAAAGAAAAAAGAAATTGGGTATTAGAATAAAAGAACACATACGAGCAATCAAATGGAATTATGCAAATTCTGCTGTTGCAGAACATTGTAATAACCACGGATGCCAAATTGATTTAAAAACTATAAAAATGAACAGAAAAAGTTATAAATAAGTGATAAACTCTGTGTCATTGATGATGTAAGTTCATGGCGAAGGCAATTATTATGATGTAAGTTGGAATTTATCGGTCATAATTGTAATCTTTCTTGAAATTTATTAATTGTCGGAACGTAGTGACGACTAATACTTGACTTCGTGCATTCCTTGTCTACAAAATAACTCTGGAATGAGTTGTCCGATCTTGATGAAATTTTCTTGGACGACTCACCATCACTCAAGGATAAACTGATTAAAATTTCAACCTTCAAAAATGAACCATTTTTGTAAGTTAGGAGATACAAAAATGGTTCATTTTTGAAAATTGAAATTTTAATCAGTTTATACTTGAGTGATGGTGAGTCGTCCAAGAAAATTTCATCAAGATCGGACAACTCATTCTAGAGTTATAATGTTGATAAGGAATGCGTGAAGTCAAGTGTTAGTCGCTTCCTGCACGCACGTGTAGAAGCGTCATCTAGTGGTCGGAAAATATGACAAGCATTAAAACAGTACTTTTGAAAGGTAAATGTTATCGCTAACTAGATACACAACAAATATAAAGAATCTTTATAGAATAATAAGTTTAATAAGTTAAAAAAAGAAAACTTTTTAATTCTGTAACATGGAGTAGCAGTGGTCAATATTGATAGCTTTACGATCCATTCTCTCCTTCGTTTTCCTATCGTTAGTACGAAATTTCGATCTCTAAATGAAGAAGCTGCACAGAGATTCAAGATTGAGATGAAGTCGATCAAATTCATCATCATCGATGAAATGTCAATGATTGGTGCAAATCGAGAGAAGATTGAGGGAGATAAACCCCGAGAAAGATGAGCCGTTTGGTGGATTCTTTGTCTATTTGTTTGGTGATTTTTGTCAGCTTCCTCCTGTTAAAGATACTCCTCTCTCCTCGAGTGTTTTTTACAATGTAATGTCCTAACAAGATAGGGACATTGTTGGGACATTACATTACATTCGCATTTGATTCTTTTGTGAAGTTCATTGAACTTAGTAATTCTCATAGACAAAATAGCGCAGATAGTTCCTTCACAGATGTCTTACAACATCTAGCTTCGGGTGATTTCTCTGATACAGATCTGAACACTCCGACGACAAGAAATGGAGCCTATTTATCCAGAGATGAACTTGATCAGTTCCAAACGGCTATATTCAACAAACGAGCAAGTTAAACAAAGCAACGAAGACTACTTGCAGTCAACTGGGTACCCTGTTGCTTATATAGCATCTGAAAACACTCCAGATATTGCCCCGCCTTCGTCCAAAGATGACTCAGCTTTTGGTCTCTCCAAGTATTTGAATCTCTCAGTTAATGCCAGAATCATGGCGAGAGTCAACTTACGGGTGCAAGGAGGTCTCGTCAATGGTTAACTAGGAACTATAAACTACATTACATATGCTCCTAATACTTGCCCTCCAGCTCTTCCTCTGTTTATTTTAGTGGAATTCATCTATGGTAAGCTGTTTCCAATAATTCCCATAACACGCTCTTTGAACGATGGCAGTATATTGCAATCTCGTAGACAGTTTCCCCTTACCTTAGCATACTCGATGACTATACATAAATCACAGAGATTAACTCTTCCAAAAATCAAAATAGATATAGGGAAAAAAGAGACAGCTATCGGTCTTACCTATGTTACATTGAGTTGAGTGAAAAAAAACTGACTCAGTATTTTTAAAGAGTTACAATAGAAATCGCTACGAGTCAATCTGTAAATCCAAGGCCCGTAGTGACAGACAGAATTTCGTGAAACGTTGGCATAGCGATTAATTAATGGCTTATTCCGACCTTATATTTGTACCTTTAAATGATCCAATAGAAATCAAATATATTGTTGAGAACGAATGATTCTTTGTTTCTTTTTCCCTCATAATCTGGAAAATAAAGGTGCGAGCAGCTTCGTTCCGACTCCACGCTGATGCAGCGTTACTTAACAAGTTTTAACTATTTCCAATAGCTTCAATAACTGCATTATGTCAGGTTGTGCAAATTGGGCAAGGATAGAAACGAGTACAAAGTCTGCAAGTATGAAGTTTTTCTTCATAAACCTGATTATTTAAGCCGAACAAACTGCAGAATTATCGGGCTGATGAGCTTGATGTTTCTATTAAAGCAGACTAGGTAGACAAATCAAGAATACTTGAGAGCAAAAGAAGTACTGCAACGCATCTTGAAAATGAACTTCAAGGCTACGGGTGAAAAAACACGTAACATTTGTTTTCTCTTAAATGCATTAAAGACGATTCCACTCGCATTCATTGAATTGGAAGGGGCATTTTCAGTAGCGGGACTTTACATTATTAAAATAATAACCAGATTGAGTGATCGGAGTATTGACCATGTTTGGTTTTCACAATCTTATAAAAATTTACAATAATATTTTGTATTATGTTTTATTTAAAAAAACGAAAATTACCTTCTAAATTAAAAGTTTGATCTAACAAGTAAGTTAATTTTTTCAACTCGATTCAAAGGTACATTTTTTTGTAATCAGTTTCCAACAAACTTTAATAAATATTTTCTATTTGTGAAAATTTCTACGTAATTCAAAGATAATTTTATCATATATTTTACACAGCATTATTAATTTTATGATTTTGGAGGTTGCAGAACGTATTAAATTACTTTTAAAAATAAAAATAATTATATTATTCGATTTCCGGATATTTTTTAGATCTTAAAAATAACTAATTATATCCGGGGATCCCGGAAAACAGTTCACTTTTTTCCCGAAATCCCGGGACAAGCAAAAGACCGGAGAATGTGAAACCCTAGTATTCATGTATCGTATTATTGTTTATGCTATATTCAGTAAGCACTTTTTATTGTGATTACTGGTTATTAGACTCGACAGCAAAGATCCATTAAAAACAACAAAATTCACTGCATTTTATTAGATTATTAGAATTATACCATTGAATATTTAAATTGATTGATCAGAATATTTTATTAAGTAATATATTGATTTGATAGCATTACTTAAAAGGCCTATTTAAAACAAGAGGACCTCAGAACAAGGGGACCTCAAATTACAATATAAACACCGTAGCGGGTTAAGCACCCAAGTGCTTAACCCGTGGTTATCTTGTAATTTTATATCCTATCAAAAATGCTTATTTAAGGTAAAAATAAATCTTCATAAATCATATAAGTAGGATTTTTTAATTTAAAAAAATGAACAAATAAAAGTCAAAAATATGCGATTTTTCATTATTGTTAAAAATATATCTCTTAATAATACGAAAGAGCCTATTGTTGGTTTATTGTTGCTGTGTGTTGTTGGAAGTCGAGTAACAGCGCTTAGAAAAAGAAATTTTGCTTATTTCATTAATATTGCGATAACTTCAATAGAATATTTTAAGTATTTCGATCCTTATTAATGTATTAATTCCTGAATATATAAATACAAGAAAGATGTTGAGAATATAAATGCATATTTTTTAATATTCGCTAAATATAGTAAAAATAATTTTTAATTCATTGTTTCCCATAATTTATTATTATTCATTAACTTATTTATATTATTTTAATTTTTTATTTATTATAGGAAATAAATAATGTTTATTTTAAATATTATAAATTTTATTTTATTCTTTCGTAAAGAATAAATAATCAAACAGTATTATAATTAATTAATTTTTAAAATTTTTTTAAAGGTTACAATGCTACTTTGTACCTCCGATTAATCGTTATCGAAGCCATATTGTTTCTATGTATATGGCGTTTATCAACTTTTGTACACAGTCTGATTGGGATTGTTGTATATATTTCGAGAATAATATATATTCTGCAAAAGACTCGCCAATTAGACTTAGAACGATCTCATACAAGGTCGAGACAGAAGTTTTCTCACTATCAAAATGTGGATCTAAAGCACTCAAATTCCAGTGATTGTTATAATCAAACAGAAATATACGATAAAGTAAATAATTGCTTGAGGAATTGTGAAAAATTTGGTTCAACTAAACCAAAAAATCATTTAATAATATTAGATATAATGTATCGGCAGTAGAACATGAATTACAGATGATATTAACTGCAGGAAGTAAAATAGTTAAAATAGCACATCCAGATAATTTTAAATCATTTTTATCTAATGATAGATGTGAATTTATATGTTCATTGTCACATAAAGAGAAAGCAAAAAATGATCCTTGTGAAGCCAGTACTGTAATAGCGGCTTTAAAAGAAACAAGGAAGAGATCTTTAAGAGAAATTAACGGTGCTGAACCAAACAATTCGAAACGTAGGCGAGTAATGGAAAAAATGCAAACGAACAGTTCCATTAATCAGTTTGCTAAACAAAAGTCTCCTACGAATGTGGAAGAAATATCTGAAAGAAATTCTTCAATGACCATTCCAACAGCATTAAAAAAGGTTATATCATACCGAAGAAATCTTCCTCTATATACCTCTCTTCAAACAAATATACAAATTGCACCTATATCTGCTCATTTTCCTACATTAGAAGAACGTAATAAAGATAGGAAAATGGAAGAAAAACGATTGGAATGGTTGTTATCTGGAGTAAAAGAAGCCTGCGAGATGAAAGATTATAGAAAGAAGAATGCACCAACAGAAATTGCAACCAATACTGCTATGACCACAACTTCATTTTCAATTGCGAACTCAGTTCTGTGATTTCTGTTACTGGCAGTTCCAGTGTACCAACGGCTTCATCATCTTGGTTGGTAACGGAAAGAACCATAGTAAATATCGTGTCTATTTTTACCGTGCCGTCACTAAGAAAGTATGGTTATTTTAATTAATACCAAAACAAAACAATGAACGGTCACTATTCTGGAGGATTACTAGTGATCATGCATGAAACTGAAAAACACGACGCATAGAAATCGTGTGATTAGCTTGAATTTACCACTTTCAAGCGTGAAACACTCTCGGGACTATGAACAACGCATAAATGAAGTAACGCGTGACTCATCTTTCATTCATCCAGTTTTAACACTGAATATTTTTATCAGTTTTTACTGAATACGACAAAAATTGAATTCGGGAGTATGTACTGTATATAAATAACGTAACGTATTCGTGTCTCATTGGTCTAGTTTTCATATGTGTAAAATATGCATCGATCCATTCATTTGTATGTTTAGAGAATCCTTTTCCTTTAGTAAACCACGTGGTTTACAACTGTTTTCCTTTGTTTATATCAACTAGTGCAGTAAAGAACGAGGAGTTCGAAAACGTGGACATCTCATCGGATGACAGGAAGATAGCACTATTTCTTTTCGTATGGTGGGAATAAATATATTGTGTTAATTTAATGGAATTGTACTTTTACATTAACTAGAACTAAGATTAATAAAGTTAAAATTAAGTTTTGTTCTGCATTGTTTCGTATGTTTTTATCCGACGAGATATAAATGTTTTAATTATAAGCATAAACTATAAGCGGGTCATTCAAACAAGAAAAATTTATTTAAGAAATTAAGGACGTTAGATTCATAAAATGCAATTATACTTGATATAGAAAAGCACTTATCTAATAATTAATGGTAAAACTTGGTTAGTTCTAATCAGATCAGGAAATGAATTTTTATATTCAAAGTTTCTTACTTATGTAAAGTTACAATTATTCGAATAATTTATTTGAATTTTAAGAATTTGAATGTAAATATTGAAAAAAAAGAAAAAAATCTAAAGTTTAAGTTTAAAAGATCTGGTGATTTATGAAGAATTAAAAGCAAAGCTATTGGGAAACATTACGTCAATTGTGTATCGGAGTAAAGTGAAATACTGTATTTAGTAAATTTCAAAGATTTAGAGAAAGTTGTTGATTGAAAACACGAAAATACGTTCTAACATTTCATTAATAAAATATACGAATGCTTTTATATTATACACACATGTTATGTAAAATCTTGTAGTATTTTAATCAAGGCTGTGAAGTCGGAATCGTAGTTGTAGAGTTTTGGTGTTTTACGTCGGAGTCTGAGTCGTCAAAAATCCGCCGACTTTGACTCCTTTTTACTTTTCCAACTTATGTATATATTATAGTATAAGCCTACAATGATCAGTCAAGATAAAGAGACTTATTCTTATAACAGATGAAAAGTAATGATCCAACCTAAGAATTTTTACTGTTTTTGGCTCAGGATTGCTTGAAACGTGGAGAAGTGAAAAAATATTCAGGGTTTTTTTATATGAAGTCAAAAAAAGTTGTTTCCGTCGTTTGGACTATATTACTTTCGTTGCTACTATATATATCAAGAAAAGTATGAAAGTCGGTAAAAACAACCCCCCAAGATTATTACATTTCTAGAATCAAGAGAGCTCGAAACGTCGAGAAACGGAAAAAAGTTACGGTTCCTTTTCTGTTTGTAAGAATGTTAGAATATATGTGTGTGCGATGCACAACTTTGTTTACCCATTTTGAAGCTTAATACCTCGTGTGTCTTTTGTCGAAAATTTCTGATATTTTACAGGGAGGTTTTTTTTATTAGAGTATTATTTGTTTCTAGTATTAAATTTTTGTGGTTAAATGTGGGAATATGTTGGCTTTAATTAACATTTTAGTCGTTATTAGCATTTAGAAGTCAAAACTCTGTAATCACTTGTATTATTGATATTTTCATTTTCTTTAATTATTTTATGTACAGTGCAGCAAACGACTTTATTTTGTAACTCTAATTAGAGAATAAAAATAGCGCTTGAGTGCACATTGCCCTAAGAAAAGTTCCGGAGTGCCAACCCCTTTCACTCAAAGAAACGAATTTTCACTTAAAAAATACGTACATATCCAATATTATTTAATAGTTTTTTTAAACTATAATAGGCCATGACTTAAAAAAAGAATTACTATTTATCCGTGAAAGTCTTGTATATATAAATTTTCGATAATCATATTCCGGTAAGTCAATAAGTTTCCTCCAAAACCGAAACAAATTTATCGATAAATTAATAACGAATGGAGGTCTTTGTAATTTCAATTTCAGTGCTTGTCATGAGACAGATCTATGAATATGGAACAGCTGCTTAATTTAAACTGTATTTCCTCAAAACTGTCCACTAAGAGATCACTCCAAAACGGAAAAACAAAAAAAAATACTTGGTCCGGTCAAGAAGTCGAATAAGTGAAAATAGTTATTTAATAAAGATGATTTAATTTTAATAAATAATTTGACGAGATTGGAAATTTTAGCTCTTGCATCAAGTAAACCTTTATCTAACTGATAGGAAAATGTGCCCTGTAAAAAAAAAAAAATACCTAGATATTTAAAATTTGGCACAATTTCCAATTATCTAAACTGAAACTGTCTGTTTTTTAAGTTTACCACCTTTACAAAAATTCATAAGCTTTTTCTTTTCCAAATTCATTGTCAATTGATTATCTTGACAATATCTGGAAGTGAAATTAAATCTTTCTCTAAGCGCGGAAGCTGAATTAGCCAAGAGGAGGACATCATCAGCGTAAAGATGACAGTTAATTTCTTTATGATATGATAGCGTTATTATAGAAGTTTGACCACTTGAAAGGTCAGGAATATCATTCCAAAACAAAAATGATTGAAGTTTTACTTGAAGTAACCGTCTATTGGACTCAACATAATCAGTATAAAAGGAAAGATCCTTTATATCCTGGTAGGCTATCTTATATTAGAGAAGAGACTCTTAAGTAAATTGACGAAAAACAGAAAAAGACCTATAATCCTAAGCTTATATCAGAACAAATCGCGATCAATTGTATCGAAAGTCTTCTTTCAATAAAAAGCACTATAAACGATCCTTAGAAAGGTGTTATAATATTAAACTGATTCATTCAATCCCGGAGACGATTTACCGTAATAGTTGAAAAAACCTTTCTAAATACGCTAGTTAAAGCAAATTGTATAATTAGTTGGAGTCTGTTTACTTTTTTTCTTATAATCATCCTCAAAGCGATTTGTTTTCAAGATGAATGAAAAGAGCAACTAGACCTAAAGGAATTAAACACGTGCAATATATTTAGTAATATTTCTGTAGATAGGTATTTTATCATTTCATTTATGTTTTCGACGTCGGGGCCTTAAATGACTAATTTTCTGATTACAGTTTTACTTCACTCAAAGTGAGACGACCGTCCAAAAGAGGGACGTTATTACCAAAGCTCAAATCAAAATATTAGGTCCATGACCAAACATCTTTAGTATTTTTAGTCCTCAATAATTCTGAGTTTATTTTAACCAAACATAACTTTTTCTTTTCCTTACGTAGCTACTTATAGCCTTTATTTAATTTATAGTATTCGTCTAGATAGATTTCTAGTTTTATTTCTACGAAAAACATTCGTAATATTCGGTTCTTTATTTTCTTTAGACGTAGACACTGCGGATCAAACCATAAAGAATTATTTTTCTTAACCGTTCCACATCGTCAACAGTTCATCATTATAACTCTGCGCATCCAACAGAAAGGTCCTTTAACTGAAATATATAATCAACTGATCAGAGAGAAATAACTATTCAATCTTTCTTGTTTCCATACATAACGAATTTTTGGAAGTTTCAGAGTCAAAACTCTATCCGTCGTAAATCCACACGATATTGAAATCGGAAAATAATCAGAATTAAAATATCAAGAACACTAAAATCGAATAATCTATCTAATAAATTCACATTTACTGTTATAACAGACGGACCAACTGTCGAAAGAAAAGTAAATTTAGCCGGATAATCGGAGATACATCGACCGTTTAAAATATATAATTCCTATGACTTAATTAATTGTAGAAATCCTTTTTCTCATTGGTTAAATTAATATCGAATTATTAGATCTTCGGGAATTTAAAACATTAGCATTAAAACCAGCGCAAAAATTAATCAGTTTCTCGCCTATTTTAGCATTGATGTCTCCTAAAACAACTATATCATCCCGAGAAAAATTCCTCAGCAAATCTTCCATTTTATCTAACAGTACATCATAAACATCTATTCTCAAACAAGGATCATTATCAAGCTATAATTAAGGGAAACAGAAGTTTTTCCTACAATTAAATCTTTTTTATTATGTAAAACTGCCGAAAATTTGGATGGACTAAAACATTTTTTAAGGGTGGGCAAGCGACTTTTTGTTTAGTAAACTGGGCAAACGATTGGCAACAGTTACTTTGAAAATACAGTGACACCTCGGTTTTCGTTGATAATCCGCCCGAAAACAATCGGCGAAATTCGAAACCGAAGAAAACCGAGGCAATTATTTCCATATGAATCAATGTAAATCCAATTAATTCGTTCTAGACACTCCAAAATAATACCAAAAACACATTTTATAGAGAATTAATATAGCGTTAAAGGGTATACTATAGATTACTCCCTATGGAATTTCGTGTGTTTGGGTATATATCTGAACTCAGGGGACCGAGATGAGTTCAACGATACTCTACTTTTGGACCGGAGACGAAAAATAAAAAAGTTATCATACTTTTTTCCGGCGATCGCGCGATGATAGGGAGTCGCGTAGCTCTCCGCTAAGTCGGCCTCGCTATCGCAATCGGGAGTCGCGTGCTTGCCGTTAAAATTGCCTTTAGTAGACGTTTCCCCCTTTTTTACTTTGTTCAAGAACTACCGTGAATCGATCACTAGTTTAGCACATGGCGGCGTGTGGTGGCTCCCGTACGAGAGGTCAGTCGGGAGCACGAACAGTGGGAACAGCCGCCATGTTTGCGATCGCGCGATGATCGGAAGTCGCGTCGCTCTCTCCGCTCTCGTATCGCGTGTTTAACGCTCCGGGAGATGACCGTAGTCCGACGTCACGGTTTGCAAACTTTACCGCAAGATGGCAATACTAGCAACTACGGTGCCGTCTGCATGAGCATTAAAAAAGTATGGTAACTTAAAAAGTGTGATAACTTTTTTTATTTTTCGTCTCTGGTCCAAAAATAGGGTACCGTTGAACTCGTCTCGGTCCCCTGAGTTCAAATATATAATCAAAGTCCTGAAATTCCATAGGGAGTAATCTATAGTACACCCGCGTTGAATACTAACAGCAATAAGAAATTAACATAAAAGACTGATTAGCATAAAGATAAAAGCATTAAGATGAAAAATAAGATAATTATCATTAACATGAAAGATAAGATAATTATCATTAAGATGAAAGCAATGGAATTGTTCGGCTAGACACGCGGGTAATGTCTTGTAGAAGCTAGTTGGACACGAGCTTCAAGCCTACATCGCTCCGTGGTAAAGTGTGATGTAATTGTCATGTAATAGTAGTTGTATGCGTTTATGATGGTCGTATCGCGGGGAATAATGCCTTCCGGAAAATCTGTTTAAGGGTAACTGGCCCCTATTCGGGCGTTACAGACGTGGAGAAAACCCAGAAAACTTCATGTAGCCAGCCCGCCCTGGCGAAACGCGAACCCACGACCGAACTCCCAGTGTTCGGGGAACGGAACCGTTGGCCAATGATAAGCCGTCGCGGGGTAATGTTCACACAACGAGAAATAATGCCACATTGTGCCGGAAACGCGTGGGTCGCCCTTTGTTTTCGCAAAATTCGCAGCGAGGTCACTTGAGCACGCCGACAAAATCCGAGAAAAATTTTTCGCGAAAAAAATCGACGATAACCAAAGTCAACGAAAACCGAGGTATTACTGTAACGCAATTGGGAGTTTGCAAAAACAGGTTACTGTTACCTATGGTTCCAAGATGGCGGCGCTTCCAGTCGCCATGTGCAAAAAACATGGCGACCGTCCACAATAACCTAAACGCGCCTATATTTAAACTATTTTTTAAACTAAAACATCTTTAAAACGTAAATTTGCTATTTACTTTTTTCCGTGCTTTTGGTTTCATTTCCTTTTGTTGGATCGAAGACGAATAATAAAAAAGTCATCATACTATCTGAAATCCATCGCTAACTGGATGTAGTGAAATACGAGATTGGATATATCCTCGACTTTGTCGATTCTGCTACTCTCGTAGACGTCATTTTCTTTGTCTTTGTAGTCAAATTGGTTAAAATGCACCTAGGTAGTCCAACATGGCGGATGGCGACGGGGAAATTCTTTCTACCCTACATTATAGACGGCGACGGGGAATTTTTTTTCTACCCTACATTATAGACGGCGACAGGGAGATTATTTCTACCCTGCGTTCTATAATAAGAATACTAAAAAGTACAAATAACAAAAAATAGGATAACTTACTTTGTTACTGAGCTTTTCCCCTTTTTCCACGTTTCCCGTTGACTCTCCGGTACGTGACAAGGCAGGCTGCTCTTCTTTTCCCTTTCGTTTTAACACTTTTCTCTCTTTTTTTCTACCTTTGTCTTGTGTTTTTCTTTTGCTTTTTTTTTCTTTCTTTCTTGCTGACATTAGGTGCGGGAGCAACCGGAAAACAGTCTCTGGTTCTTTCCAACTAGGTATTATTCCGTGCCCGGTATTATTCGACCAGTCTATGAATGTTTTTTTAGACATACCCGAGGAAATTGCCGAAATACTCGTCGTGCACTCTAAACCAATATAGTGCCATACGAATGTCAAAAGATTCGCCCGTGACATATTGCCACATTTCCCTTTGAACGTTCCTTCGAAAGCCGAACTATTCCGCCAGCATTTTCGGCAACGCATCACGCACGATTTCGGGTCGCCGCGATAACTCAATTTGCATGTTTGGCCACATTTCTGGCAAACTCCCTCGGTGTGTTGGAGGCCCAGTTTTACGGCAAATATCGGTTTGCCATCAATTCTTTCGTCTAATCCTAGTTCGGAAGACTCTGCTTCGATTAACTGATAAAAACGTCGCCCAGTACACTCTTTCCGAAATTCGTCTGATTCTAAATCGCAATTCGACACGACTAACTTGTGGAACATATCTATCCAAAAATTGCAAAAATCACTCAGCCAATTTTTTCCCAATAAATAAATTCCGATCGCTTAAATTCACAAGGAAAATTATTAATATTATTATTAATTACCTTATAATAGAAAAAAAATTCCAAAAGTATCCAAACGTCGAAATAATATCTCTTCGCACAATACAACACGCATACTCCGCTTTCAGGGAAAAACAAAATTTGCATAATTGGCGATCAATCACGTCAAAGCGTCCTCTACGTATTTCATTACTCGATAACGAAATCCTCGTTCGAGATTATCATAGGAGGAGTTTGAATCGCCTCCGATAATCTCGCGACTCCGTTTCGAGGTTACAGGGAACAAGCGCCCACGTCGAACGTAGAGTAGAAAAAATTTCCCCGTCGCCGACTTCGCTACTACTACAGGTAACATTAACCGACGAGCCGCCATCTTGGACTACCTAGGTGCATTTTAACAGTCAAATTTGTTGTTGTATTTTCCGTTTTTTTTCTGTTTTCTTTGTTTCCTTCTTTTTAATATTAGGACCTCCTATTTTAAATGATGTCGTGTTATTCAAGGCTACAAGCATTATTAAACGTATGTGATTTGACCAATCGATGCTAACCTTTCTAGATATACCTGCCGCAATTGCCGAATTTGTTGCTGTACTGTACATTCCAGACAAAAAATAGTGCCAAATGAACGACAAAAGTCCACCCCAAGAAATATTGCTAATTTTGCTCTTAAATGTTCCTTCGTAAGCAGAATAATTAGTTCTACAATTGGTATGTACAGTACATGTTAGAAAACAAGAATTTGTTATTTCGATAGTATAATTTATCCCATTTTCACTGTCTCATAATCACTATTTTAATCCCCTATAAGGTACATGTTTTCGCACATAAAATGCATACTGATTCAATTTGTTGTATTCCTAACTTTACGGCAAATTTAAAGGCATTATCAATATCTGTTTCCAAACCTAATTCCAAATATTCTGATTCCATTAACTGACAGAATTTGCGGGTGGTACAACCTGACCAAAATTCGTCGGAATTTAGGTCTAAAGAACTCATTATCACAGTATAACGAACAAACTAAAAATATTAAAAATTAACAATAAGTATGATATTTTAAAAAATATTTACCTAAATATGTTTTTAGCATAAAAATATTATAGAAATAGCTATCACAGATTACACTACAGATGCAACGACATGAATTCACAAACGTCTAACTGTTAATTTGCATAATTTACGATAAACATCCATCTACTACGTCATATCTAATAATTTGCATATTCACGCACAATCAGATTTTACGTCATGTTCAATAAATATACATATTTCGTCACGTTTATTATCATATAGTTCCCTTTATCAACATTTCCACATAACGTTCCGATTCGAGATTGCCGGAAGCGCCGCCATCTTGGAACCATAGGTAACATTAGCCGTTTTTTGTAAAGTGTTATTGATTTTAATACTTGACTTTTTCGATCATTTTAATCGACAAAACAATATGAAATGCATCTTATAATCAAATAAGCTTGGTTCATTATCTGGATACATTTTGACTAATTAAATAAGCAAATGCTACATAGTAAAAACTAAAGGTAAGCAATTAATTTGCCATCCTCTATTAAATTTAATAATTGGGCTGCAGTTTTCAAATTGCTGACTATAAATTCCCATTGTTGTTTGTCTGTCTCGAACGGAGTTGAATAAAGGCTACTGTAGTTACAGAAAGCTTAAGGACCAGAGGTCCCGACTAACTAGGCCTATATATGAATTTCCGGTTTGGACCAGAAGTTATATGATTTCAATTCAAAATCTTTTACTTTACTACATAGAACAATAAATGTTGTATAGAATTGATTCTTATAATTTAAAGTAACACGTCCATTGTTACTTAACACTTCCATTGTTACGTAACACTTCCATTGTTGATGGAAGTGTTGAGCCTTATTCCAGTCCCTCTCCCCCGTGGGGAGGAATTTCGAAAAATCCCTTCTTAGTGTGCATTCTCGTGACGTACCCTAACCGTGTACCAAATTTCAACTTTCAACTCTTAACCGTTTGGGCTGTGTGCTGATTATTATTATCATTATTATCAACTCGTTCGATTATATATTCGTCCTACAATAACAATGACTCCACAGATTGAATTCGATCTCGATGTATTGATTTGCGTCATCGTCCTGAAACGGAAAAACATTAAACTTTACGTGGTTCTTGAAACGTATGACATAACTGTCATCAGAGCGAATCTTGGTTTCATCATCCCCAACAAACCCACGCCTAGAATCGACGGAGTCACATTACTCTCTATGTGTATTCTAGTGAGGGCAATCTGAAAAACGGCGATTATTTTCTTCTTTGTATAATTAAATAATTTACTCACTCTTTACTCTTTGCTTTTAATTCTTTTTGTAACCCGAGCTGTGCGAATTTTGTCTTTTCTTTCCCTGTTAACAAAGAAAAATAAACAATGCTTCGAATACTACTTATTGCCGAAAAATAGAATTATTGTTAATCAATTGTTGACTTTCTTTACGTGATTTTTCAAGGCCGGATGACCGAGAGTTCAGGTGACCTCACAGCCTTCCGGGATGCGGAATCGAATCTGGACGAGTCGAGAAACCCCAGGAAATATTTGACGAGCAGACTGTCCCGGATAGGTCTGGCCCCTCCTTTACCATACTGTTTGACCGAAGCGGTAATGAGTCTTGATTAAAAAAAAGCCCTCTTACTGCCCACACAGAGCGGAAACAGTTAAAAAATAAATGAACATGCTTTTCAAACTCAAAATTAAATCTATTCTATATATTGTATATATAAATTGCATAAAATCGTGCCGACGCATTTCTGTCACAAAAAAGATAAGAAGATAAGACAGTGATCTGGTGAATCGATGAAATCGTTACCAAATTTTTGAACAAGTGAGCAAAGCAACCCGGGGATAGGGGCGTTCGGCCAATAGAGGAGCGTAGCGAGTGAGGATGGGAGGATTGGAGGTTGCCCCATCGGCGACACTTTGAGCGAAGTCAGTGGGTGGGACGAGAGGATCAATTCGTCACAAAATTTTTGTTATACAGTAGTCTATATTGAAAACAAGTAGGCGAAGCAAGTAGGGCCGCCTAGAGCGGCAGGGAGGCTTCGTCCCTACAATCTGTTTACTTTAACTTAGTGCATGGCTAGGAGAAGAGATTCGGTTGCCTTTTCTCTCTGCTGGGCAAAATATTAATACAGGGTGGGCCAACGAAAACGAAACGGCAGAGTGTTCGTGTTCGTCCAAGCAAATCGCTCGGACAGGTCGATGTTATTCTCGAGGGGACATCTTATGCAATAAAGTTTTCGCGAATCTGAATATTAACTAAACAAACATTTTTTTTGAAATAAATGTTTGTTTAGTTAGTACAAAATAAAGGGATACTATAGATTACTATCTATGGAATTTCGGGACATTGAGTATATATCTGAACTGAGGGGACCGAGACGAGTTCAACGATACCCTACTTTTGGACCGGAGACGAAAAATAAAAAAGTTATCATACTTTTTTCAGCGATCGCGCGATGATAGGGTGTCGCGTCGCTCTCCGCTAAGTCGGCCTCGCTATCGCGATAGGGAGTCCCGTCGCTTGTCGTTAAAATTGCCTTTAGTAGACGTTTCCCCCTTTTTTTATTTTGTTCAAGAACTACCGTGAATCGATCACTAGTTTAGCACATGGCGGCGTGTGGTGGCACCCATACGAGGTCAGTCAGGCCGCCATGTTCGCTGCCATAACCGAAATGGCGATCGCGCGATGATCGGAAGTCGCGTCGCTCTCTCCGCTCTTGTATCGCGTGTTTAATCCTCCGGGAGATGACCGTAGTCCGACGTCATGGTTTGCAGACTTTACCGCAAGATGGCAGTACTAGCAACTATGGTGCCGTCTTCAGGAGAGCATTAAAAAAGTATGGAAAGAGAAAAAGTATGATAACTTTTTTATTTTTCGTCTCCGGTCCAAAAATAGGGTACCGTTGAACTCGTCTCGGTCCCCTGAGTTCCAATATATAATCAAAGTCCTGAAATTCCATAGATAGTAATCTATAGTACAGCCCAAAATAAATGAGTTTCCAAATTTTTTGTTGTCTGTTGTATTCAGAATCGCAAAAACTTTATTGCATAAGATGTCCCCTCGAGAATAAAATCGACCTGTCCGAGCGATTTGCTTGGACGAACACGAACACTCTGCCGTTTCGTTTTCGTTGGCCTACCTTGTATATTCTTGCGCCGTTTCTCATTCTTGTAACATAACAGGTCGAAAACTTAGTAAAAATAAGTAAACACCGAAGAAGTTGTACGTGAAGAGATTAATGAAAACTGGTTTAAAAACATTATAAAAAAGTATAAACAAGTTAATTATAAAAGGAAGAATAAATCATGTATTAATATGTAAATTAGAAGACAAGTAAAAGATAAACGCGAAAATTCAGTAAAAATATGTAATAATACTAATTAATGTAAAAAGTACAATAGATAAATATTAGAAAAGAATATTTTATTGTATAAAAAAGCAAAAAAAAAATTTAATATGTGAATGACATTAAGAAAATCTGGTGAAAACCAACATCATCAGTAAAGGCTAAGTTCCATTCAGTGCACTATCGAGAAATTTTAACTGTAAATATATGTATTCTAATAAAGTATGTAAATTAGTTACAGTACACATTCTCTAAAGAAAATACTGTAGGTATATAGTAGAATAAATTGCACTTCCCCACAGTTAAACTTTGCCCCGAATTGCCGTTGTGATTAACCATTTTCACTTTCTCTGATAACTTTAACACCATATTCTAACCACAGCACTCGAAATTCGTATTTCTGACATTTTCCACGAAACTGAAATGAATTTCCTTTGTAGCTAGACTAATTCGTTAACACCCACACTAAATGCTCGAGGTGGGTTCGAACAAGAGTTTTGACCAATTCATTATATTAAGAAGGGGAAACGTTCAAATGGGTCGGAACAATACTTTAGACCAGATACATTCGCAGTATTAAGTAGATCAGATACTGTAATAAATGGAAGTAGTCGCTTAATACAGTTATTGTATGTTGTTTCAGATCAAAAATTGATTCCTGTGGTCGCGTTATACAGGTGATCGTTTGATACATGTAACTTAAACGAAGACTCTATGCATAAACTATTTACTGCCAGAAACTTTCGTCTGTTTTGACAGTTGACCAATGTAAGTGGTTGCCTAGGCAGTTTTTACTCTATATCAGTGGCGTGCCGCCATTGGAAGCAGCGTTCTGCCGTTTCCAATGGCGGCACGCCACTGATATAAAGCTTGAAGCGCTTCCCTTGTATTTTCTAAAAACTAAATACATATTGTTTTCGATTACGATTATTTTCATATAATTACAATTAATATTTTATTATAACCGCATTATGTGTCTTATTACAAATTTCTATACTATATGTGAAAAAATGATAAGATTGCTATTGTATATTCGAACATTAATCTCGGAATGGAAGCGCTGTATTGTCAGCTTCCCAACAGCCAGATTATACTCATTCGCGCATGTGCTTTACAGAGCACCAACCTCACCCGTTTAGCTGGTGGAAGCTACACACGTAAAACGCCAATTCTAATTCTATCCAGGACCAGTCCTAGGCTGTTAGCCGCCTGCCTGTTAGATATTTGGCCGCCCTCGCTTGATCATGTGAATCATGAGTAGATTTACAACTTAATCGATAAGAATTTACTGGTATGATGTTTTTATGATAGTTCTGTATAGTTGACAGGAGTTTTAAAAAATCTATTAAAACATTTGATATTTTTATTCCGCTTTCCCATCTTATATTACTTACGGATTTCAATGTTAAACCAGTGATATTACGATTTAAGAGGTCCCATTTATAAGGAAATGTAGAGAAAAACGTGCACAAATCCTGTATAATGTTAAAAAATTAACTATTACTTTGGCAGCATCATTTACAACTAAATTTAATGAAAGATGCATAAGGTACATGAAAGCTCTAGAATTTATTTTCCTTAAATTTATGATTTATGTATCCGTTGTCATAAAAATTTGTTTTTCCACTTTTTCCCAAGACTACAAATATTCAAGTACAAAGTAACCGGTTTCAACTTATTTCTACTTAAGTAGTAGTTAAATAATTAAGAGATTAGGGAATTTGGGACATAAATAAAACCTTACTGAAAGAGCCGGAATTTTACTTAAACAAAAGCTCAACCGAACCAATCTCTAGCCGAGTACAGTGCGGACTGTTTCTTCGTAATATTAGATAATAAAGACAGAAATTTTTCCAATTCAATGAGAGTGACCGAAAAGTAACCATTTTAAGACACTGGTCTTAAAAAGAATTAGTTAGAAAACAATGTTTACAATCTATTAAGATTAACATATTTAGATTTTTACAGCTATGGCGAGAAACGTTTAAAATGTACAACCTTGTCGCGTCCTTTGAGGTATACGAGTGAGCGACAAAAGAGGCATTTGACATTGACCGGTATCGGCCCCCTCGGGATTTGGCAGCCCGCGGGCATGCACCTACCAGGACCATCTCTGATCCATCCATTAGTCACTCGTAGGGAGCTATTTGACTAAGTGGATTGTTTTTAAGATTTAAAAAGTAAAGAGGATTTTATGTTATTTTTATGTACGTTTATTTACAAAGTTATATTTAATTATAATTTTTTAAAAGTATATTCATACAATTGAAGAATATTTTGTACCAGGTACTAGTATGTACTGTACAGTACATCCACCGCACATTTTATTTCACCAAGTAAGTTTTTATTATTTTACTTATAATTTTAGCCTTTATATCGTGGCTAGCAATTCAGAATGTAATTGTGATATTAAAAATACATTTAGAGAAGTCTACGGCTTATCGAGCAAACAATACGAATGGAACCAAGTCAGTTAATCGCGCGTCAGTGATGATAACTGACGCGCAATTAACTGATTGCCCCTGGAAGACGGCTTCTCACAGAAACACAGCTTCCCTATCATCAAATGTCATGTCACGCCACTGCTCTATATAATAAAATCTATTGATTAGAAAAATATAGTGGATAATATTTATGACATCGGAAAGCAAGATAATTAATTTTACTGATGTCAAATCTGCGCATTAGAAGTTTAGAATGATTAAATTAATTTGATATAAAACATCTCATTAAAAACGATTAAGTGTTAATCGCGCGTCATTAAAGGTGTATTAAAATCGCTATAAAATTTTTTCGCACAGGTAAAAACTTTTGAAAAACTTTGTAAACTTTAAGAACATGTGAAAAAAATTTCAAAAACGCCCGATTTATTTGTAACGCTATGTAATCTGCCCGAGTTAATACGGGTCCGGGCAGTAAAACCTAAATTAATTAAATTTTAATAAATAATTGATTAAATTTAACCAGTTGCCTAATTAAACGCATTCGACTGTACATGTAAACGCACTTATAAACAAATTCCAAATTCTTTTGTTGCAATTATCAAGTCTTATATGGCACAACTTGTAATAAAATCATTAGTCATTTAGTCATTGCTAATGGAAAATGTTTAATGTACTGTAAAAACAAACGTTTTCAATAGTGGGGGTTCTCGGGTGTTAAGATTTATGACAGCGATAACAGATGTTACTCATTAGTTGTTCCTAGAATTTCAGGCCATTGTTCTTCTTTGGAACATTTTTAAAATTTCTCACTTTTACTGTTGCTTTTGTTGGGTGAGGTTGTGTTTTGTGCTGGTTTGTGAAGGTTTTGGATTTTTTCTGCAAAATTTACAGTTTTGTTCTACTATTTACCAGGTAAGTTTATCATAATCATATCCCCATTTCCCTTATTTCCGCTAATTGTTTTATTTCGCGTAAGGTAAATAAAATGGCATTTTAAATATTGCTTTTTTATCTGATTTTATATTAAAAAAGAAGTGGTGACGTTGTCTTTTCCCTATGTGGCATGTCATTTGAGTATTTCTTAGCCGTGAGATTGTCATTAACCATTCCGAACAATGTTCCTATTATCTGGTAATGACAGATCTATAAGAAGTCACTCAGTAATTAACGACCATTTCAGCTTTATTTCCATTTACGTTAATTATGAAAATTGGTGGTAATTACTATATTTGTTTTTATTTCATCTGTTTTTTATAAGTTACTATTATTTTGTATGAAATGTCACAACAAAACTCTAGAGCAATGTTTCACAAAGTAACAACTTAAAATGGGGAATGCCTGGACAAGGTCAGGGAATCTGCAAAAAATTTACAAAATGTTAAAATGGACTCCGAGTTTCATAAACTGCACACATTGTGACATTTTAGAATTTATTTTGTTTGTTCATAGAATTTTATACATTTATTTAATTTCTCTTTCCAAAACAGTGATAATTAATGGTTGTTTTTATAATTAAATAAACTATTTAATGACAAAAAAATATACAAATAATTCATTTATTTTGATCAAAAATAATAATTTTCTACAGAGAAAATAAAAAATATATCAATTTTATACTTTTATAAAGTAATTTATCACCCAATTAAAAATAAATTATACATTTGTTTGTTTTCACTATATTACACCTGTTTTTCAAAAATAGTCAAGCTTAAGCTAGTAATTTCATTAAATATTACTTTATTAATATCAAAATGTTTAATTTATGCTTTATTTTTACGTCACCATTTACCTCAGACAACAATACTTTTAGTAAACAATTATCACCGGTGATAATTGTTTACTAAATTGTCATTTGAAACTGTCATTTATTTTTCTTTACTTGACATTAACATAAATGATATATTTGTTTACAATGTGTAAGAATGTGTGATTCATTATACATCTACTCATTTTTCATATATTTCATTTTCTTTATATTGTTTACAGAGACACAAACACAAAATGATATCTGAAAGTATCGACATTTCGTGATGCATGTCCTGTATCAGCAATATTCTTTATGAAAAAGATGTTATAATTAAAACAACTAATGGTGAAGTGGCTGATATACACTTAAATCATTGAAAAACCATTAACAATATAATGCATTTATTTAACATTCTGAAACATTTTGGCAATGTAACATATTTATAAAAAGATTTTTCTCCATGGGCTAGAGATGAGATTAATTTATTTAAAAAAATCTATCACCACAATTGTTTATTAGAATCTTAACATTTTAATTTAGAGCAGTTGTTAAAATTACAGTTGAGAAATATAAAAATGCAAATAAATTTTTAAGTTTAAATTAAAGTAACCAACAAGGTTTCTGCCAGGTGTCTGATATGCTAAATGGAAGATACTTCTAAATGCAGAAAATAACTTGTTTTTTATCAGTTAAATTTATTTTTTGGCGTGAACTTTTTAAGTCCTATAAGGATAATTTATTAAACTGTAAATATTATCTAGCTGAATAATGTTTCTGTTGCTTTTTTAAGATCCCAGGAACATGATGATAAGGCCACTCTAGCTCTGTGCTCATCCACTCCCATATCCACCAACCTCTTTATCTTTACATCAAATTCTGGTGTATTTGAAGGTGCTCCAGCATAAACTTGAGCCCAATGTTTTGCAGTAAGTTTAAACATTTCTGGATTTTCTTTAAATTGTTTTGCTACAACAGTATCTTGAGGATCATCTGGTTCTGCTGCTGCTAGCAATGCTTGTAATGGTAGAAGTACAGTTCTTAATGTCATGGCAGCAGTCCATTGGTCTTTCAGTAAACATATTGCTCCAGTTACAGAACTAATATTTGGATGCCATATCTTTGTAACAAATCGAACCTCAGGAGGATTAAAAGGATAAGTTTCTGGAACTTTGATTTCTAAAACAAAATTACCACCTTCGTATGGAGTATCTGGAGCACCAGCTATTTCTCCTTTAAGTTCAGTATAATTATCATTTACAAGTTCTACTTTGATAGCACACTTAGCAACCTCTTCACTTTTAACAAGTTCTTTAACTTCCCGTTTAATTCTTTGAACGGCTATGTTCGCCATTTCTCAATAGTCTTCATAAAATGCTTTTCTCTTTTATTTACTAAAATTTCTTTCGGGAATTTAACAATTATCACCGATAATAATTGTTTAATAAAAGTATTGTTGTCTGAGGATTTCCGCTTGTCGTGTGTCAACTGCTTCGAAGTCGGAAAAAATTGAGTATTTGCACTCGTGGTGTTTAAGTATTTTAAACATTTTAATTTTCATTGAATAATGATTAGTTAACCTTAAGGTTCTCTGATTCATTATGTTTGCATTAATGTTTCCTGTTAACGCTTAGTCTCAAGATCTTCCGATATCCTTTTGTCAGTCTTAGGGCTGTTTCACACTGTCACCGACCGATCCTATAATCGGACCGACTAGTAGTAAAAGAATTCACACTGAGTACGATTATGTCGGTGGCCGACTCGTAAGGACCAATCGGAACGCGTCTTACAGATCAGAACACTAGCCAATCGTGGTAAGTTTTTCAATTTAAACAGAAAACATGGCCGTCTTTATAAGGTTGTCGTGTGTTCGCGGGCTAACGACACCATTTTAGCATTTTTAATGTCGCTTTCTCTTGTAAATGAAATGTATTATGGTGAATTAAAGTAATTCGTTTTGTTAATATCGATGAGTGCCTGCGTATTTCTTAATAAAGTTGTTCTTAAACGAAGCAAATAGACGGAAATAAAAAATCGTTCGGAACTTTTAAACGGTTGATCGTAAGTAATATTTTTTTAATACCAATCGATTCAGCGTATCAAATTACATTTAGATATGTCTACGTCTATTCGTTAATATGAAGTTTAAGACTATTTTTTTAGCTGGATACCTTTCGCTTTACTCTAACCAATTATTTTTTTCAATGTCGCCTTTATAATCGGCTCGCCGAATATCATAAAGCCATGGATATTTTCTAACTTCGTTTATTAAAGCTTCCGAGAAACTTTACCTTCCGCCATTTTCTAACTTCGGATAAATCTAAACTCTGATTGGTTATAGCTTCGAAGCTCTCATTGGCTGTAGCTCACCGACTGCTCCGACGCGACTACAAATATTTAACTTTTTAAATCTGTCCGACTGGAACGACCAGTTTGTCGACCGACTGCTGTTGCCATGGCAATACGACTAGGAGTCGGACCGGTCGGCCCAGTCGGTCATAGTGTGAAACAGCCCTTACCAATTCATGTTTACTACGAAGCCTTAGATTTATTTGTCTTGAGAGTTTCCTTGCTTTTGGCATTAGTTGACGACGACTTTATTTACTTTATGATAATTTCTCACTTTATTCACCACTTGCATCTCGATCGGTTATAGTAAGACTGATCTTATTCCAGTTCTACAGGGTATTGCATCGCTATGACACTTATCTGATATATTACTAGCTTATGGCTAATAACTCTTATCATAACACTCTACGATATAATACGCTATTTAATGTTCTACAAATGTTCTCCTAATAATAAGTAAATCTCATTATTCATCACATAACTGGTGCCTGGTTGTGCTTGATACCGACCTTGATGTGACTATCTGCATATTAGTGTGCCTTATTGTAGTCCTTCTATGTTTTAATGTACTGTACTTCACTACTGTAATGCTTCAGTACTCCAAAGTGCCTTCAATTGCCTCACTGTACTGTACGACGTACATATCATCTACATACTACGCTTCATCGTGCTTCCTATTTTCCGTGCTTCTGTGCGTTATGAAGTGTTCACCTCACACGTGTGCTATGCCTCATTAATGTGCTTCAAGTTTTCCCATGTGCTTCTTTGCGATGTGCTCATCTTGTCTGAGTGGTGTTCCCCATAGTGTTGTGTTTCAATGGTTTCTGCTTTATTGCTTCTGTGCGCCACAAGTGCTTCATCAGTGTGTGCTTTTGTGCTAATTGTTTAATGTGCTTCAAGTGTTCACAAGTGCTTCATTAGTGTGTGCTGCATCAGTGTGTGCTTTTGTGCTCAATGTGCTTCAAGTGTTCACAAGTGCTTCATCAGTGTGTGCCTTGTGCTCATCGCTTAATGTGCCTCAAAGTGCTCTTAGTGTTTCATCAGTATATGCTTCAAAATGTGCCTCAAGTGTTCACAAGTGTTTCATCAGCTGTGTGCTTTGTGCTCATTGTTTAATGTGCTTCAAGTGTTCACAAGTGCTTCATCAGTGTGTGCCTTGTGCTCATCGCTTAATGTGCCTCAAAGTGCTCTTAGTGTTTCATCAGTATATGCTTCAAAATGTGCCTCAAGTGTTCACAAGTGTTTCATCACTGTGTGCTTTGTGCTCATCGCTTAATGTGCCTCAAAGTGCTCTTAGTGTTTCATCAGTGTGTGCTTTTGTGCTCATTGTTTAATGTGCTTTAAGTGTTCACAAGTGCTGCATCAGTGTGTGCTTTGTGCTCATCGCTTAATGTGCCTCATGGTGCTCTTAGTGTTTCATCAGTATATGCTTCAAAATGTGCCTCAAGTGTTCACAAGTGTTTCATCAGTGTGTGCTTCAAAATGCTTCCAAGTTCCGCATTTGTGTGATGTCCACCTCTGCTGTGTCTCATCGTGCTTCATTTCTGTTGTGCGTCAGTGTGATCAAAGTGTTCTCAAGTGCCTCGTATTTGCTGTGCTGTGTTTACCTCATCGAAGTTAGGCACCTTATAGTGTTGTGCCTCATGTCTACTGCAGGTGTATCTCTGCGTTTCGACGTGCTTCATATCAGCCTCAACATTCCCTTCATATCAGCCCCAACGGGCCTGTTTAGGTCTCTTCGAAACTTAAAGTGCCTCTTCACTATAGTACCTCAGCTTACTTCCAAATGTAATTCGTGAGGTATTTGTGTTTAACCTTTTTTTTTATTTTGTGTCATATGGTTGTTTGCCTTGATGGCTTGTGGGCGCAGACATGTTATGGCGTATTCTCTTCTGGTGGAGCCCATGCTGTCCACTGGCCTTTATCAGCATGTGTTCCTCTGGTGGGATCTGCTCTGCGTGATGCCTACAGTGTTTGGGAGCAGTGTCTGGGCGGAGTGATGATGCTGGAATTGCTTCAGTGACTTCTCTCTGAAGATTGTACAGTGTTCTACACTAAGTAATGCTTCATGGACTCTCCACTATATGCAATACATAACTTCATGTGACATGGACATTATAAACTTTGAACAAAGTTGCGCTATTCGTGAACGGATTTGTTCTGCAACTTGATGTTCATTCTTTATTTTCTTTTGTTTGCTCTGTAAATTATTTATTATAATTTTACAAATATTGTTGTTTTACCTATAATTTACAAAATACAATTGTTCGCATGCTATTATTATATTCTCTTTTCTTTCATTTACTTACAAATAATTGTAAACATAATAATTCTACTTATTGTTAATTAATGTGATAATTTTAAAGAATGTAATTCCTGGTAATGCCTAAAGCGGGGCCGGGATATGTACTCTGCTCTGTACATTAAAAATAAAATGATTGATTGATTGATTGATTGTTATTAAATGTCATATTGTTTACTTAAAATTAACAACGTTACAAGAAAATGAATTTATTACATAAACATATAATTAAATTTTGTAAATACTAGAAATTATTCAGTCAAGCACGACTGATGCTTTTTATGAGAAAGTAGAAATTGAAGCTAACGAGTTCGTTACTTCCTACCGGATAAAACAACGTCACGTTATCAGGACTGAAACACATTTAAAAACATTTGTAATAGAAGTCACGAGATGTGGCTGTTATTTTAAAGTTTAAATTTTAAATTTGATAAAGTACCTTTAAAATACCCCATTAACAAAAATATTTAAAAGTGCAATAAAGGAAAATTCCGTGGTAAAATATGAACGTCACGTGGTCACTGACGTCACTGCAACGTAAGTGCGATCACCGATCCCGAATCGAGGAAACGTTTATTATATAGTTAAAATTCCTGCAAAATAAGTAGCCTATACTTTTTGTCGGAACACAAAACAAATATCATCAAAATTTCTTCTGGATTGGACAAAAATGGCAGGAGTTATGTCATTCACACACACGCCAACGACGGCTTTTATGTTAGTAATATCGGCCTGTAATCAACCGGTGTTTATGAATATAAAAAATAATAAATTCGTTTACAAAATAATTTATATATTAATTTATAAGTTTTATTTTTAAACGTTACCTTCAGCTTAGGTTATTTTAAGCCTATACTGTAGTTTTATATACAATGTATAAGGGTTATCTAAAAGTCACCTGTTATTAAGTGACGTTCTCCACTTCACTTACATCATAGAAGGAGTGGGTGAACTATTCCGTAGAATATTTGGATAGTGTTTTATTTTTGTGATAATTATTCAAATTGATACCTTTCTCTAGTTTAAAAAATTTATTTTACTCTAGTAATTACTTTCCCGGTTGTTATATAAAACAGAGAGAAACTATGGCGATCGGTCAAAAAATGAACCTGAAGAATTTTACTTTCTGGACTTGGGACCTTGAAACATTGAGAAATACGAGAACATTTAGAGATTTCTCTGTGTGTGTGTGAAGGGCGCGCGATTTTGTTTGCCCTGTTTGAAGGTTAATAACCCTTCCGTTTACTGTCGAAAAGTTTGAACTTTTGCAGTGAGATTTGTGAATATGTGATTAATGCTATTAAATTTTGATGGTTAAGAGAAGTGGGGAGGTTTGTGATATATCGAGTATGGTCACAATGAAGATTTTACTCGTTATTAGCCTTTATAATGTTTTATAAACCTTGCCTAACCTAAAAATTAAGTTTTTTGCCATTTTATAATAAATACAAGTATAAAAAGTGATTTTTACTACAGTATAATAACACATTGCGCCACCAAATGTTCACTAGAAAAGTTAAGCAATTCTTTGCTGGATTTTTTTTTTTTTTTTTTTTTAATATTGCTAAAGTCATATTACATATGTTCTTCTGAAGAAATTATTTTCCAAGTGTACAAAAAAATAAAATAAAATAAATGTGTAAACATGATATTATTCACTTCGATTATCTTCATTGATATGTCGTTTTATTTCATTAAATTTTATACAGTTTATGCATTTTATAATTCATATAGTTATAAAAGTCTCGCGGGAATTCGAATTTTGCTGGACGTCCAAAGAGAACAGGGATTACGCAACTATGGACAAAACTGAGACAATGGGAGAGAGGCGGGAAAACTTTGAAGGAAAATGCGGTTTGTGCAATGTCCACTATCGGTCCAGATTCGACCAATCTTGTCGAGACACGAGTCGGCCATGACAATCTGACATTCTTTTACCGTGTTATACGAACACGATCGCAATTTTCCCGCCGTGTTAAACGAATCTGTCTTATATGAACCTGTGTTATAGGGGTCTACTGTATATAGAAAAATACTTGTCCAGTCTACTGTCAATAGATGCCGCCATTTGCTCTGTATTTCTCCAATTTTCGATTTATCAGAGCTAGGGGGAGAGTTCAAAATAGAGAATGAGTAGTTAAGCAAATACTGGGAGATAAACCTAACTTTTTAAGTAAATCAATGTTTTTAGGTTTTTAGGTGTCTAGGTAGAAAAAATTTCTTTACAGGCTTTTTTAAAAAAGTTTGAACATCTTTCTTTAACTATAAATGCTTGTTCATAAGAAATTTCATTTGATGTAACTGTATTTACCAAAACGTTTGAAAATTCATAGCCCAAATCAATCTTTTAATTTGACAGATATTGAAATTCATAATTTAAATTATTGTCAAGTTTCACAAATTCAGGAAACAAAACTCTTCTTTGCATGATGTAAAGCTGCATAATTCATCAAATATTCTAAAATGAATTGCCATTTCTGTTGAAAGAACAAATTAATTTTTTCAAATTCACATAAGACAGGCCTCAAAAACGTAAAATAAAGTCTACTGATTTCATCAGTGTACATTTCACGTAATATTCTGGCATAATACCTATCGGTACTAGATGAAACCATCTGAAAATGTAATTTTACAAATCCCCATGTCTAAGAGTAGCTTGCAAATATAGTCTGGAAAGGAATATAAATATGCAATTCACTACGTAATTTAGATAAATCAAAAAATTCTCCAAAAACTTTAGTTAGTTCAAAGAATGAAAACTCGCTTCGGGAAATTGTTTTTCATATTCAAAATGATTAACATCTAAAAGCGATAGAAATTGTAAAGATTTTGTCTGCAAATCTGTTAATATAATTATAATTAAAAGAAAATTATAATTAAATATAGCTGTGTAAAGAAACGTACATAAAAATAACATTGAATATTCTTTACTTTTTATATCTTAAAACAATGCACTTAGTCAAATAGCTCCCTACCAGTGGCTAATGGATAGAAGTGTGTAATTAAAATGTCATCTGTTAGCAAAAGAAAGTATTCTGGAGAAAGAATCGACGTGAACTCATAATTTTAATTTGCGACCGTGGAAAGCACCCAAAGAAACTAATGTCAAGATAAAACGAAAGACATGCTGTTACGAATCTTATTTATATACTTTTAACATATAATTAGAAACTGTAAAAATAATAAAAGCCTAAATTAAAAATATATACAGAGCTTTTTAATAAATACAGTAGACTCCCGTAAAACGCGACTAGTACTCATACAGCGCGATAAACAGTCCCGTATAACGCGTAAGATAAATTTAACATTTTCACATAGTTTCTGATTTTTTGTTTAGAAAAGTAAATGTATACACTTATTTGTTGTTTATATATGAATAGTGAAGCTGATAGTTTAAAGAAGTAGCGGTTTATAAAAAAATAATAATACTCATTTAAAGATATAAGAGGAAAATAATTTTATTCAACTTCAAATAAAATTATTCACTTCACTGTTTAACATTTATTCCTATCGAAAATATCAACAAATAAGTTCCAACGATGCCGTTTTGTTAATATTGGTGTACAGTACGAATTTATTGACAACCGTTACAATTTACAGACTCCTGAATTTGCATAAATTGATCTGTCCCGTATAACGCGATTTCCTACAACGTGGAACGTATCCCCCGCGTTATACGAGAGTCTACTGTATATATATGTTACAGTCAAAACCCGTTTTTAGTTAAAACGCGTTTTAACTAAAAACGGGTTTTGACTGTAACACATATATCATTTAAATATTTGTATCGATGCTCCTTATTGTAAAATGAATAAATAAACAATTCAATTAGAGAATCGATTCTAACAGTTTAACAGGAAAATTCCGAAATGTAAATCGTGCTATCATAAAGCTTTAAAATGCGTAATATAGTAATTAAATTCAAGTCATAGAATGGTATTGAAAAAAAAAATCATTACAGCGTCACAAGGATACATTATTGAATAACAGTTTTATAATACATGTTTCATAGTACGTTGTAAAGCTATTTCTGACATTGATCAGCTTGCATTAATTGACAGACTGAGTTAGCAATTTTCTGTAATATTTGTAAAGCTCTTCTTCAGTTACTTCATTAAAGAATAGCTTCACAACTGTTACAAGTCAGAAAATAGTTATCTTTGTGTCCTTGTACCGTAGTATTGCAATAAATTTTTATGTTTTCATTACCGTTCTACCTGCGTAATCTGATTACTTTTGCAGGCTGGCGATAAGGTGAGTCGATTTTTTTGCAACTGAGTTAATATAACTGCAATTTAAACAAAAATAAAATTATAAAATGTAGCCAAATATGAAATTCGAAAATATCTGACTAATTTTTAAAGTTATATGATTTGTCAATTGAGCTTTGGCTAAGATTTTAACAATTTTGTGTAGGTACAGTACATTTATTTAAAAACATATCGATTGACATAACACATTAAAGGCATTTTTATTGCTTATGCACATTAAGTAGTGTTATATTTAGTGTTAATTGCTGGAGATAAAGAATATACAGGCATGGTGAAGGAAAAATTAAGAATCCACACATGTAAAAAACTTTCATTTCGTTTAAAATATACAGATAACACATTTATCAGTTAAAACAAAGAAATAAAAAGAAACTGCGTTTAGGTATTAGTTTAATGTTACAGAGAGAATATACAATACTATCAGTGTCAATTGATTTAATGGTGAATATAGGGCTTACCACCAATAGCTAAACTCCATCCATTTATTAATTTATGGTAAGCATTTATTTCATCCCATCCCAACGATCCATATTCTACTGAATTATTCTTCATTATAAAGTCTTTAAGTTATAACAAAACTAAAGATAAAGTACCACTTTGTTATCATTAGCTAAAAGAATTAAGTAAAATTAATAGTAATAGACTACACCCATTTTTATTTTCCATCAGATTATAAAAGAGAAATTTAGACATTTCGAGTTTTTTTCTAGAAACGACTATAAAAAAAAAAAAAAAAAAAAAAATGTTCTAGAACGCTCGATGTGGATATACAAGCGTAAGTAGATTAACTAGGAGACATTTCATCACATATTTAATTGGAAAGAGACGTCTGACAATATCAAACTTTCGAAAGAACACATTTACATGCTGTTACTGTATCATTTCAAAGTGACCACAACGAAGGCTCGCAATCTCATCTTCAAGGGATTTGGCTAGGACACAGTCAACGGGCAGACCTGTTACCATTAGTTAGTAAAATTCAAAGATGAAAATTTTCGCTTCAAGATAAATCCCATTCAGAGCATCGATTTCACAATTGATTATGACTTCTGCAACTGATAGACTGTAATTCACGGTTGTCCACCAGAGAATTAGCACAATAACTTCCGTGTTCCAGCATACTCTAAAAATTCACAAAGTCCGATATCACCACAACAATGCTCCAGTACATAATCTCGTCCTAGTCTAGACTGGTCAGCTTAAAGAAGCTGGCCAGTTTGGGGTGGAAGATTCTGCTTCATCCAACTTACAGTCCAGACTTGGTGCCAACTAACTACTGTCTATTTTTCACCCTGCAAAACTATATTTCCAATATACATTTTAATGGCAATACCCATGTGAAAACGATAACCGAGACTCTCTTCAAAGAAGACCCCAGTCATTCTATGCTAACACGGAATTGAGTATTTGCAGAATAGGTGGAAAAATATGATTGATATTGATGATGATTACATACAAAACTGAACCATAATCGTCGTTGAGTTAATTGTCAATAAAGTTTTCAAAATGTTTAAATTTTGCATTTACAGTATGATAAGATAGAAGAGACTGAAATTATAAAGCATGTTTAAAATGTACAGACCAATAACTGTCAAATATTACATATTTTTACCCTTTTTATTAAACAGTACTTGTTCTGGAATAGCAGATATAGAAAGATGCCTTAATTACATCCCCAGTCTTCAAATTATAGCAGAAAATTTGTATTTGTGGGTCCAATTAATGCTTTTCAAAATGATCACAGTTGACAGATAAAATTTGAGGTTTTCAAATGATACGTCTTTTGTAGATTTTGTACTTTAAAGTGATGTAAATTTCAAAGCGTATTTATCAATATGCAATATGATTAGGCGTAAATAATAAGACACATTGCTTATCTCATAAGACAAACCTTCCATTTTTATTCTTTAGAAATACAGATCTACGATAGACCGACCAGTAAACCATAACTTTAAACTATTGATTATGTTTATGGGTGATTAGTGATTACGCTACGGACTTTTGATGGTGGACTGTGTTACCGTTATTATTATTATCTCTCAACAATATCCCCACGTAATGTTTGAAAAAGTATTTTTTTGTTTATAAAAAGTATTTTTTATTGTTAACAAGGAAAAAGACATAGCTAGTTTCTCCAGATTTTCTCTACAAGCGGTAATTTTTTCATTATTTATTCAGTATTTTTATTAATTTTTTTATTGACAAGACTATGTCTTGTTTATAAAATCGTACTGCCTACTGTGTTACCAGCATAGAGGTATGAAGGAGTACTTGTCAGAAGTTGCAATTTGGCACAGAGTATTAAGTGCCCAAATCATGCACGCATAAAAACCCAGACTTGTAGGTACTCAGGGGACCGAGAACCGAGTCAAAATAAAATTCAAAATGGCGACACTCTCTACAAACAGGCAGTGAGCGAGATTTGCGCATGCGTTGCTCGTTGGGAAGTTAGAAATGCCACAGGGGTACGCTAATGAAAAATGTTGAGAACCGCTGATCTATGAGATAGATGGTGAGAAGTGTCCTTTATGTTGATGGTCATTATTAGTCAGGTATTTCGTTATTTTAGAAATTGTTTTATTATACCGTAAACAATTAAGTTCAGTGCAAAATGAGTGTGCCGAAGAAAAACAAAACGAATTTTTATGATGAAAAATAAATGGTGTGGTTTAATTTATATCTTAGTGTCTTTTCCAAAAGAGATAGGCCTTAATCTGGAGCATTAATTACTATGCAATAAATAAATACAACTATTGTATGTTGTGCAGAATAATTTCATTAGGGTGGATTAGTAAACAAAAATGTGGAGTAAAAAAAAGATCTCTGAAGGTTGGTCAAAATTGAATTGGAAATTTAGTAGCTCTGAATAAATACTTGACTTTCAGTTTAGAGTTACTAAATTTCCAATTCAATTTTAACCAACCTTCAAAAAAAAGGTTCGCCATCATTGCCTTAAACTATAGCTTATATTTAGTTCATATGTAAAACCAGTTTTGTATAGCCTATTCGTTTTATCTAGGCCAAGCGGTCGATCGCGATCGACAAGTCGATTGCTGTATTATTTTTGGTCGGTCGCAGATAATTTTAAAAGAAAAACACATTTTTAAATTCTATTCGTATATTTTCTATCTCGAAATCTTACAACTATGCTATGGGTTATTAGAGCTGTGCCGTATGAGATTAACGTGTGGTGGTTTCTGTGTCTGATTGCGACACAGTGAAAAGACAACGCGCAGACACTGAAAGGGAAACAAGAAAAAAATAAAATATAAAAAAATAGGCCCTTGGTTGTATCTAGGTTTTGTTGTTATTTTAGGGATTGCCTTGTTATGCCCAAACAATTCAGTTATTTGCAAAACGAGTGCACCAAAGAGAAGTGAAATTTAAGATTATTTTATTTTATTATATTTTATAAATTTAAGATGAATTTTATTTTCATTCGTCTGCGACGAATGAAAATAAAATTCATTTTTCTGATTACTGTTTAATTTATTCCTTAGTATCTTCACCAAAATGAATTGTTAATTACCGTGAATAAAATAAATATAACCATGTTTTGAAGCATAATTTATTAAGTGTAAGTTAATAAATTTTATATAAAAGAATAAAAATTGTTGAAGATCGTTGATACTTGTAAGTCAATAAAGTCGATCACATCCCACTATAAGATGAACAAGGCTTATCTAGACAATAGTTTCTGGTAAATATTGTTTATTTATTTTTATTTGGAATTAAACAATTACAAAGGTAAAACATAGTTCTATTTAAAAATAGTTTGTTTTCCCCGTATTTTACGTTTCATTCGAGTTATCTGTATCAAAATTATTTAAAAAATTATCAGAAATGCAAACATCAAATTCATTCAAATTTAATAATCTAATGATGGAAAAAAATCAATTTAAATTTAATTCTTTATTTTATATTTAACATCATTGATTACTACTTTTCCTACGTTCAATTTTATAGATTAACTGTTATATAGATCAATTTTTCGACAGAAAAATCAATCTTATATAACAGTTTTTGTACATAGTAAACGAGGATTGTTTCATTATTTTTATCATTTAATGCATTTAATCGATATATTAAATCAATAGAAAAAATTATTTAAAAAATTTAATAAAAAAAGAGAAATATTTTAATAGTCGAAGTTGTTGTGTAATGCAGAGAAACTGCGGAATTATTATAGAAAAGTAAAAGAAACCGAAACCCAACAGAACGGAACCGGAAGTGAGTCAATCATCTGGTTTGAACGCATGCGTATTGGAGGTGTTTACGGCCATATTTGATGTGGTCGGTGTGTTTATTGTTCGAGGTGAAGAAGAAGCTACCTTGAATGGCAGAACAACAGTCGGCACTTTTATTAAGGAAACAACTGAATGGTAGTGTATAATAATTTACGAAAGTAATTAAAGTAATTTTAGACTTTTAAAAATATAATGCAGTAGAGATTCTTTTGTTTGAAATTGCTAGGCCTAAGACCGTAGCTATATAGTTTTAATATAGTGAAGGAATGTGTACATTAAACCATTTCCTTTTATTTCTCGATACTTAAAATAGTAAGAGGTATTAATGTTGTTGGTGTTATGCAAAATAAAAGACGTGTTAAACCAGTAAACGTATTGTATCTTAGGCTTAATGATCGCCCTTGGCCTCGTTAAGCCTAACACGTGATCGAACCTCATCAACGAATATTTCATAGATACGATTTTCATCACATTTGCTTATTATTATCGTAGACTTTTTCATCTCAAAATTCTTATAAAGATATTTTCTGCTATTAAATTCAGGTATTGCAATATAAGACAACATTAAATTTGATATTTTTTTTGCATTGATGATGATGATGATAAATCTCTTATTTTTATTCAGTTATTTAAAGCTTATGAAGTAGATGATTTGATATAAAAATCAGCTATATAAGAATATAAGAAATACTGAAATAAAACTGAAAAACAAAGCTGCGTTATCCTACTTTTTCCATTCAAAAAGCTATTATTTATTATTTTAGATGAAGGAAATTTATATTGAAAATTTCGAGTTGACTCGAGATTTTTATGGTTTTTCCTGGCGTTTATTATTCTAATAAAACGGTTTTAATATGAATATAAAGGTTTGATTACTCGAAACTGGGTGTACGTTGATGAATGCTGTGCGTATAACCGATGTCTAGCGAGAAGAAACTGTAAGAAAGCAAACGTTTTTGTCTGTTTTAGGGTGCAACTATGCAGATGCGAGCGAGAAGAGGCGAGATGCAATAAATATCAAACCCTGCCGGATATGTGCCAGAACTATATTGCTCGCAACCTCTCACTCGCTACTAAATTCGCGGCTGCATGGTCACAACCTTAGTCTGACAATGCCTGGTAAACACAGATGAAAACGTTGCTTTTGTATAGTTTCTTGCTGGATATTGGTTATATGACTGGTGTTTATTATAAAGGTTGATTCTTTAAAATTTTTGTGATTTAATAATAATATATGATAAAATAACTTAAATTTATTTTTAATATATTGATAAGTTCAAATGTACTGATTTGTTAATTTGAGTATGTTTAACATATGAATTGACTGTATAAATGTTGATGGTATTTTATTATTTCCAAACTTATGAGTTTCAATTTTATTGCATGAAAAATTAAAATTGGACAATAAATATTTGTTTTTTTATATGTATATATAAACATAAAATGTTTACACTTTAAATACAAACTTCAGCTTTAACTTCAAAATAAACTTCAAATATTGGGAAGGAAAAATTAGTATATATCTTACTATTTAAAATTCCAGAATAATAATTTTAAACATACCCAGGAATATTTTTTTCTAAAAGATCTCAGATACTTACTTAGTTCATTTTCCTAAGTAAATATTTAATCTTCAAAAATAATTTATCTTACACAGAGTTGTAAATAACATTATAGTGTAAAATATGTATGTGTTTTAAATATTTGAGTAATACTATGAATGTGATAGGATGATTCTTTTTTAAAACAAATATTTTATTTCAGTATATGAACTGCTCAGTTTTAATAAAATTATATTAGTAGTAGGTAATCTTATTAGTTGACGATAGTATGATATTTTGATCTGACATTCAACAATGAATAAATAAGTTTATTCATCTTTCAATACATAGGCCTGTATTACCTATAAAGGCTGTATTTGTACTTGTAATAAATAGACATCATACTGTTCCTTCATGTAATATTTAAAGAATATTTTAACTTGTTCAAGGAATGATGCTTTATTGAATACTATGTAAAATGATAAATGAAGATCATTTACTTTGCTAACAGCAAAATTAGTAATGATTGCATTTCTCTTTTAGCAACTGCTAACCATATTCATTACTGTACTGTACATTATTTATTTAATAGCATGCAAATTAGAAGCACTTTATAACTGGCTATCAATAAATGAATTTAACTTGTATTTTCAATAATCATTTTAATTAGTACATAAAATGCAGTATATGTTTGTTGTAATTACTAATATTAATTATAAATCATTCAAAATTAGCATATTCCAAACATATAAGCTATAGTTAGCAACACTCAAAACTATATAGATTATTTAAACTATTAAAATGATTATATTATTAATTAAATATAAACTACATAAAATGAACTAAATTCATTAATCTATAAGTTTATTTCTTTAATAATTTTTTTTATTTACTTATATCTTTAAAGGAAAATCAAATACAGTAGAAACTTGATTACCTTAAGTTTAATTTTTCTTCACTGTCTTTTAGATTGTCTCTTAAAATATCCAAATACGTTTGTCCATGTTGCTTTTAATAAAATGAAGGTTATCAACATCAAACACAACTATACAACCTCAAATCATATTTACTACCATATTTGATGGTAAGTTGAATATTTTGAGAAACTCAGTTTTAGATTTACACCACACTGGAATGACCGCATCATTTTTAAATAATTTAATCTACACTCATCAACAAAAATACATGCTCCTAGAAACCATTATTTTTGTTGAGATTTTGACAAACTGACATCTTTATTTGGCTTTCACCAAATTTCTATTAAACAAAATATTTGGTTTTGGTTCCATTATAATCACATTATTATTATTATTCTTTTATTGCTATTTTTCTGTACAGATTAAAAAGTTAAAAAAATTTGTAAGCATTTTTTTTAATTACTCAAATTAAATATTTGACTTGCAATTTAGAATTAATAAATTTTAAATTCGGTTTTGACCTACCTTCAGAAAAATGTTCACCATTGCTGGTCTAAGGATACTACTTCATTTTGAGTGTTGCTAACTGTAGATTAAAATAGTCATAAAACTTTGCTTATTCTAATCACACTTTTAGTTATAGTTGTTACCTTAAAAATGCCTAATTTACCTGTTGTGATTTTTGTGCTATTAGCTTCAACATATGGCTGATAATGCATGTTGTCAATTTTAATTGCCAGTGCTTTAAATGTTAAATACTTATCATTTTAACCATAATTTTCTTTTACTGTAGTATAGTAATTTCAAATTACTGTCATATCTTCAGTATATGCTGTCTGTAGTTAAAGACAAATAACATTGGATGAATTACTATTAATTAATAATAATTATAATTAATAAGTCATATATTTTTTAATGGCATTAATAGATCCTTTCAGTGCCAGAGTCAATGAAAACAGAATTTCCATTGGCTGTAGCATTATGTACTTACATTTTTTCCAGTATATCAAATATCACAAAGCCCTTTTGGTTATTACATTACCAGTATATGCAAGTCCCAAAATGATCACAATACGTGGATTTTACTACACTATGAAGATTTTATTCAAATATTTGACAATTATATTGAACAGTTGTAGATAGTACTGTACAGTTTTCATTAATTTACTAGTTAAATCATTGTTCCCAACATACTTTATTTGCCCTTTTCATCTTGATAAAAAATTTTGCAACCTGATAAACTTTACTGATTATAAATAAAACAAGTCAAAAATAATTTATTGAAGATATAAAAACAGATTAATAGTAGAAAAGGAAATGTTATTAATTCAAACTGATAATTAATGTAAAGAATTAAGTTTTGCAGATGATTTTAGAAGGATGTGCTGGAAGAATTGAATTCATTCAATAATTTTTTTTTGCAAATTCCTAAACAAACATTCAAGTATTTGAATTATGTCATTCCTGAGCACCAATTTCTGACTGAAAGGAATAATTTAGTATTCAACTTTGAAGAATTGAATACTCAGGAAAGAATCAAATACATGATTCAGCTCTGCTATAATTAGACTCAATGTAGTCATGTTCACTAATACAGATTGTTAGATAAGAAATTTAATTGGCTAAGAGAACAGATTGAAGAATTACTCTCAGTATCTTTGAATAATATCCTGAATAAGCAAGACAAAATGGTTTAAAGTGATGGAAGAATGAAAAATGTTTATTCATTCATTTTAACTGCAATTTTTCTTTATTATAAAAAATATGTATATTTATACCAACAGGTACAGCCATATTTCAAATGAGTAGTTCAACAGTCATGACAGCACAAAATAGATGTCATCACTATTGCTAGTGATGTCATCTATTTTTTGCTATCATAGAGAAAGCATAGAAAAAGTATGTTGACTGAATTAGTTATAATTCTAGCAGCGGGAGGATTCAAGAAGTATAAACAAATTCAGCATCACAACATAACTAGACTTAGCAATAATTCTGCAATACTGAACACAGTTCAGATTTTATTTTTCACAAATGTGAGCCATGCAGACTCTGCATATGTTCCTTTTTATGGAATAATAATAATTTTTGAGTTTGTTTAAATTAATTAATAGTTTAAAGTATGTGTGGAAAAGCTCAAAAACTAATTTCATTGGCTAAACCCTAGTGTTCCATGGAGCACAAGTTGGGAACTGGTGACTACATTAATAATTTTACATTTACAAGGTAATAATGAGTTTTAATATTACAAGTTTAAAAATGAACAAATGTACATTAAACTACATAAGAATTTTTCAAAATAAACTAAGTAAAAAGGAAATTGATTAAAGAATTCTATTAATATATTTAATGAAAATATATCAGTACTTAATTAACTTTTCACTTTTGTTTTTTATATTACCTGCCACATTTTAAAAAAAGGCAGTTACATTTTCAATAATTTATTTAAAATAATTATAATCAATAATAATCTTTCTTGGTATCTTTATTTAAAATATGAAATAATGTGATAGAATATCTAAAAACACACAAATTACATAAACAAAATATTGCATTTAGATTATTTAGTTTTAGAAAACAATTTATTATTTTACTTTTATTATTACCATTTTTAGTAATATAATGTATGAAATGATTAAATATGAAGTCCTCTTTTTTTCTTCAATAAGATATTGGTAGTCATTCTTGTAGATTTAATTTAATTTCTTGTTTTTTAAATGGATCTTACTGTACAGTTCATAATCTGATTTTTGAGGCCTTATTATGCTAACATTTTTAGTAGTAACTGTTGTTTTATAGAAGGTATAGATTATGGTATTATCATGCATAAAAATTTCATTTCTTTATGCATGTTTTATTTCTTCTGGTATGGATAAAGACAATTTAAAATATATAAGTAAGTAGTGAAAGCCATATAAATTCAAATTTTTACAATGCATTAGATTTTCACACAATAGAATAAAGCTAAAGTTATGCCTTCTGTGAACTTTGTGTTAAGAAAAACAACTGTTCTCTTTCCTTAAATTATGGCCAAAATAAACTGTCCAGCTCACTTCATTTTCATCTATCAACTCACATTTCATTTTTATCTATTCAACTCACATTTCACATCTGAAAAATAATTATTTTTTTATTCTAGATCTCATATTTTTTTTCAATTGTCTATTCTGTGTGATAGGTCAGTATATTGAGTTTATCAATGAAATTTTTTAGTTTTGTAGCTTTATTTTCTTATCTGTATGTTAAATTCTTTTGATTGTTTCTCTTTAAAAAAGATAAATAATTGAATTTAGCTGTTTTTAGAGAAACTGTCCTAATTTTTGATATAACAAATATTATCAATTTGTTGTATTTGATATAAACTTATAGTTCATAATTTGTTTTTTGAAATATTTGAATATCATTACAGGTGTTTTTGTAATGTTGTCGTCATCTTATTATTTTCATGCTTATCAATTTGTTGTATTTGATATAACAAATATTTTGTTGGAAAATCTTTCAAAATCTATATCTCATAATTTTTATTTACTCTATACAGTAGAATCTTATTTTAATGGATCACTCAGGCCACCAAAAATCATCCATCGTTCTGAAAATATGTCATATGGATTTTCCCACACTCCAAGAAAAATTTATTATTTAATCCTTACATATAAGAAATACCTGTACTTGAAATTATTCAGTCTCTTGGATCTCTACTCATTATTTTATAGAAATACATGTTACATGATATACCATACCTATGTGTGACAAAGGTGATAGAATCTGTATGCTGTAAGCACAAAAAGAGGCAGATTATTTCAAATTATTTATGCTCATTAGCACTTCACTTGACTTCATAATTTGTTAAAAAAAATTCATTCATCATGGTTTGTTTTGATGCTGTTTTTCTGCCTATTGAGTACAACAACAGTTTGATATTAGCAATATCATGTACAGTACATACTGTGTTTGTTTATGCTAAAACTTGTCAGGAAGGTCTTCATGACTTGGAAAGACTCAATGGCCTCAGTGAATTTCAGCACTACATTTGAACCACCGTCAGAATGTTCAGTATGTGATGTCGCTCATTTGTATCAGCCTGCTGACTCTGCACAATTCTTTAATTGAACTCTATAAATTCCTCAAAACACCTAAATGTTAACTAAACATTGAAAATATACAAAGTTTACAATAGATGGGGCTAGAAAAAATCTGTTGTTCTAAGTTATGGATCCACTAGAGATAAAATTAAATTGATTTGGTGAGAGCTAGGGGAAAAAAGTTACTTTGAGAAATCCATTGTCTGCAATTTGTTAAAACAAGATTCTGCTGTGTTTATTTTTTGAGGTGCAAAATTATAAATTGAGTTATCAATTAATACAATTTTCTTTATTTTTTTATTTTATATATACATAATTTTGGTAGTCAAGTGCACACAGTTTTACTAATAATCCTTTAAAATTGTTTCAAATAGCATAACTCCTATAACAAGATGTTTTTACTTAAGAATAACTTATTAATACCATTATATTTAAAATGCTTTTCTTATAAATCTGTTTTATAATTTAATATATTTTGTAAATTGTTGCAGAACACACACAATTTTTTATAATATAAGGCTTAAAATTAAAGCTTTAATTATTTTTGTATAACAAAAGATTTTGTGTAATAAATTATTTGTAAATTGCATCTTATGCTTTTCTATTATGCCAAATTCATAGAATAATTGTCTTCCTTTTCTTTGATATAATTTTTTTTTATACAACTCTATCTATTATTATTAAATTAATCTATTTTTTCTACAGAGTTATGGTTGCCATCTTTTCTTTTAATATCTAATTTAGTTTTTCTCAAACTAATTAATGGGGTGGACAAGATATATTTTTTTTTCTAATCTGTAAGGAACTAATACCATATTTGTTTTGTATTATGATAGTCAAATACTAGGGTACCTACATAATAGTATCTTCATATTTAGGAGTAATATTAAATAATAAAGTATGTTACAGTTTTCACATGATGTTCAAGTATTTCACAAATCCAGAAAAGTTAGGACCACTACTATAATAGTTTGACATAATTATCAATATTTTTTGTTTTTCTGAAAAGCATGGCATTATTTCATATTGTTTTTTACTGGAAAGTTTTCTGCAGACTAGGAAGGAGTCTAGTTTTAACTACTATCAGCAATATGAAGGTTTCAATATTTACTGGCAACAATAGACTAACATTGCACATTTGAAGTCTCACCACCCACAGTGTTTCAAAAAGATTTGACACTTCTCAAAAATTATTAGTGATACAATATGCACACTACTGGTCACATGTCAAACATCCAACTGATAATCCAGTTCTTCACAAACATTCACTAGCATATCCTACATGACAGTAGTCATTATCTCATTTATTTGATTCATCATGATGTTGAAATGATAGGCAATAGTGGTACAAACACAAAGCTTTTCACATAACTAAAAAGAAATTATTATATGGCATGAGTTCTGAGATAAATGTAGGAGAGAATAGTCATTGTTCCTAGCATAGTTAATTCATCTTTCTGGAAAAATGTCATTCAGATAATATTGTACCTGCACACAGTAATGAGGCAATGTTCTATCTTGCTAGTAAATGAAATCAGCAGATTCCTTCTTTTGCAATTGAAGCATCAGTCAAATAATGTAGCATGTCTGGATATGTCATTCCAGTTAAGCTATGATGTTGTCAATGAAGGAAAATGATTTATACATTCAGGTCTTGGAAATTGCATAAAACAGATATATCTTGGGAGAATCTGTCATATTCAATGACTCTGGCAGTTTTCTGTATTCCAACATGAACATAATGTCAATGAACCTTACCACTTAAGTGGAAGTGGTGATGCACTGATAAATATTTTGGCTAATTATCCAATTACCAATTAATTGGTAGTTAAAATTCAGCTGATTATTGATTAATTAACCAATTAATTATATAAATAATTAATAAGAATTATATATATATATATATATTATTAGAAAAATTTCTCTGTAAGTAAATGTTTAACAAAAATGAAATTTTCTATTAACTGATTAATAAAAAGATTGGAATTGTCACATGACTTTCTCATTTGGTTTTTTAAAATATCTCAACTGTAAATACTCTAACTTTAATCATTAGCAAGATGCATTCACCTGTTTACAGATTGATCAGCAAATATTTATATAACAATTTAATACACTATGTATAACTACTTTTAATTGAGTGAAATTTCTAATGAACTATTTCTTTTAGTTTTTTAAAAATCTGATGTACAAGTTAAATTTTTTAATTAAAGGATTTTCTGAGTCAATAACTTGTTAAAAGATATTTTGCAATTATAAGCTGCATCCATAAGCTAATACAGCTTGCTAAACAGTTGAATTTTAGTCTCAGAAATATTTTGTTATAAGTTATGTTTTGTTTATTTTATATCAAAATGAAAGGGGGACTCACTCCTTGTCTTTTACAGGCATTTTGGGATTTATAAAAATGAATGTCTCACTTTCATTGTCATTATTATGGTCAACCACAGTTGAAAACAGTTTATTTACAAGCATTCAATAGGATTGGCAGCTACTCATTCAAATGCAAGAATTGAAGAAAATCTGATTAATTAACAAGAAAACAATAGAACATTGCAAGTATAAACATTGATTAACCTGATATTTACATTAATGCCAAATGATTGCTAGATTATATTGGGCTATATTAATGCTGCTATTAATCATTAAATGTCAAGTAATTTGGTGTGGACATAAGGTGTCATCTCTTGATAAATTTAATAATTATAATTAAATTAATATTTAATAACTAGAAGGTTGTGGAAGAAAGAATCAGCCTAGAGCAGGAGTTTCAGATTAGAATCCTCTCAGAGCCACTTCTTTCCTTCTAGAATCTTCTGAATTAATTATTAAATATTAATTTAATTATAATTATTAAATTTATCAAGAGATGGCACCTTATGTCCACACCAAATTACTTGATATTTAATCATTAATATCGGCATTAATATAGCCCAATATAATTTAGCAATCATTTGGCTCTAATAGAATATTTGTATTTTCTTCTACTGACAATTAAATGTTGTTAAAGGGTATGCTGCTGCAAAGGTATTAAATTTATTAGTTTTTTGTTACACAATCAAAATTATTAAATGAAAAATGATGAAACAGCACAGTTTAAGGGCTCTTTCATGTAGTAGACTTTGTTGCCAGATACTAATTTTCCAGCAATCGGAAATACATGTGGTTAAATATTGTTTCAGGTGAGGAGGCTTGTCATCAAGAAGATGCTGGAGACTAAATATGAGTCTCTTGCCTGCTGCAGTCTCTGAGATACCATTGATTTGTATTTATTAAGTGCACTACTCAGAAATAAGTATTACACTACACCAACAAGGACAAATACAAGATAAGAAGTAAGAAAAACAAAACAAAATAAAAGAAGAAAAAACAAAATAAAAAAAATATAAAGAGAGAAAAGTAAAATAAAGTATCTTATTTTTATTATTTTATTTTTTCTTTCATATTTTTTATATTCTATTTATTTTTTCCTTTTTTAAATAAATAATACAATAAAAATACAACATACAATATGCAAATATATTACAAAAAATACAAAATACAATTGTGCATACTTAAAACAATGATAATTAGCTAACAGCTGGAATTCATGATGGTTAATAAATGCTTTTTCCTAAAAGTATCTTTAACAAAAGTGATGAAATATTCATATAGTTTTTTTATGTACAAAAGTATGGGCTGGACAGGGCCAACCAAACCTGAAGATAAAACTTCTAGCTTTAGCCTGGAGCATTCCATTTTGTAGATATGACAATCATAAACGATGTGCTCTACAGTTTTGGCCTTACTAGTTGTGCCTGAGCAGAAGAAACTGCAAGCTAAATTACATGCTGTTAATGTTTCTATGACCAGTTAGGATTTGAGAAAGGGCAATGATGAAATTCTTTATGGGATTATTGAGGAAGTCATATACAGTAGGGTAGAATAACTTGGTGACGGCATCTTTTGTTGATAAACACCATGACCGATTCCTCTCACTGAAGGTGTTCATAAACTAAACTATCCCCATCAGACATTCCTAGAATATGGCTATACAGATATGGGCAAGCTTTTATTCAGTGAATCATCTTTCACTGCACCATCTGCTGTCTCATTCTTCTCTATACTAGTATGACCTGGCACATAAGAATTTAATGCATTTAGAACCTATGTTTATGGTTTCTTGAATATTCCTGATCTGGCTATCTTTAGAATTAGGATTTATAAGAGTGGTCTAAGCCACTCTAGAATCACTAAAAGTTGCAACAGTTTTAAAAGAGTTGGTAAGTGTAAAAATTCATTGAACTGCATAATGAATAGCAGTCAATTCATCTTGGTATATAGTAGTGGACAGATTGTAGCATTGCCTAAATATGTGTTGAGAATTTTCAATTATACATTCTACACATACACTTGACCCAACCCATGTTCAGACTTGGATTCGTCAGTAAAGATGTAAACATCATTCAGAATTGAAGATACAGGCTTATGGTCAAGAGAAACATCAGACAAGATGACTTCAGCAGGATGCAGAGATCTGTTGAGAACAGCTCAATATCACGTGGAAAAAAGTGTATTCCTGTTTTCCAAAGGAGATGCTCATGAAAAGTGCTGATGCAACCTGTCCTCAAATAACACTGAAGAACCTTGGCCTGCAAGGCAAAAGGTCAAAGAAGTTTACCTGCCAGAATGGCAGAGCATCAGTGGATACAGTTCTATAGCAACAAACTTTTTCAATAGAAACACATTGCATAGTGAGAAGTTTAGTAGCTTAAGAGGACTTATATGAAACATGACCCAACAAGAGGCTGCATAAAACACCAGCGGTTGGATAGCTCACCTTAACAATGTTGAGACAGCTGTAGAGGATAAGTCCCAGGTACATCTTGCACATCTGATAAGCTTACCAAATTGGCTGAGCCAGAATGTGTTCCAGATAGTCATTGTAATTTTGTATCAAGAAAAACATCCAAATATTTATGGGAGCTAACCCAATTAATTAATTAATTATGCCTTTGTGTCCTTTTTTAACTTAATTTAAAATTTATTTTGTATACTAGTACTTTATATAGACTTTCTACAAGTCCAAAACACAAGTTTAAAGTGTATGTGTTCAAGTGAACTAAATAAAGAACATTATTTTTGATCTGTAAGACTAAATATCTGCATCCATATTTTTCAGTATAATAAGTCCTGTTAATATATATAAAGTACTAGTATACAAAATAAATTTTAAATTAACCCAATTAATATCCACATTGAGTTTGAGAGGTGGAAAAGAATACTTAAATTTGGTGGTAAAAAGCATAGCTTCAGTTTTGTTCGTGATAAATAAAAGTTGTTTTTTAGTGCCCAGGACTACACTTAGTTTATCTTGCACTGTCCATAGATCTGCATTTTCGTAGGCTATCACAATATCATCTGCAAAGGCTTGCTAGTCATGGCAGAGTTGTAATCACAAAATATAAGGCTTTATGATCAGAAAAGGTTCAATATTCAGTTGCTCCCAATTTATCACCCTGGAAAGTGCAGAATTATCCACTACTGTATGATCCATCCAACTTCTTCCTATAAGTTGGGTCACATCTTTCGTTAATAACATATAAATTATGCACATTGGTAAACTCTTCAAATTGATGTCCTTGCTCATTTTCAACATCATCATACCAACTATAGCTCCTGGCATTAGGGTCCACATTTCAATGGTGGAATAATGTGAAGCAGCTGGTCAAGAGAAAGGTAGAAGGTAGTGTGTCTTCAAGTGGCTCATTTGGTGGACAGTAGCAGGAGTAGATGTAATAAATTTCATCATTTAATGTAAGGGTAATTACAACCCAAGTATTGTCACTAATCTGATTGATCAAGCATCAAAACTGGGAAGCTAGAATTACAAACTACAATGTATACTCAGAGAGTTTGCTTATCAGCTACAAAAAAACCTTAAAAGTAGCCAGAAAACCTGTTACAATATTATTGTAATTATATGGTTCTTGAAGTAAAAGTATATTAATGGGAATTTCACTTAAGAACTGCACCAGACTATCCATAGCATTTTTGAAATTTTCAGATTCAGTTGCATGACATTCAAGGATAAGTCATTAGCCATATTCTCCATAATCATTGTTTTCTATTAGCTTCTGTTTTACTGCTAACAATATTGGACAGTTTGGTTCTGTAGCCTTATGCTAAACTTGGCAGTTTTGATTTTTTGAGTACTGAGATCAGTGGATACAATTAATGCACTTCATAAAGGCACTGTTATTCCTGTTCATGGAATTCTTGTAATTGTGACCCTCCTCACCACAGTGACTGCAAGCTGGCTGCTTAGGAACACACTTTGAGCCTCATGGCATTTGGCCATGTGGCTCAAAGTGTTTTTTGGCAGTTGAAGCACTGGCATACTCCTATATGGTCTAAAACAGGAGAGGAATGAAGTACAACATACACTGTTCAGTTCTTCTTAAGAATATGTCTCAATTTTGGAGAGACCCTTAAAATCCATGAATTGCTTATGTTTTAACATGAAGGTATCAGGACGAGAATCCTCATCTCTTCACCGCATGTTACTGCAGTAACTATACATTCATTTTGGGAGCACAGACAATCATATAAGTCACTTGCATTAAGGTTTCTATCTACGTATTGTATTCGAAGAGTAATTTGGGCCTGTACTAGGTTACTTCAGCTCAGTTGTTTTCAATGAACAGTAGACCTTTCAATATTAGGTAACTGCAGTTTAATCCTACCAATATGCCATTGTGCATCCACAATGGCATATTGGTAGGATTAATTGTGTATCCACCCTATGCAATTGTCAATGCTTATTCAAGACTCCCTAAGACACAATAATTTCATTAAGTTAGATTTTACAGTTTTTGGATCTCTCCTACCTTTATCCTCAGATCTTGATGAAAAAATTAAGGTTTTCCTCTTTTTGCTAGAGGTGTTTCAAAAACGCTCATGCAAACCCTCAAAGTTCCTTGTCAAACAATCCACATAAGATTTAGTTTGTGCTTGAAGTTCACTCTTCTTGTTTTGCAGTTTTTAGCTTTTCCTATATGTCTACATGCTTTTCTACCACACTGAAGATCCATGAAATTTAGGAAGACACTTTTACCACAACAATTGTATTAGAGTCATCAGATGGAAGACAGTTCTCAATGGTTACTTCTAACAATTATTTTGAAACCAAAAAGTTCTTTTTAGAGGCAAAAATGCTATTTGGGATTTAAAATCTACTGGTTTGATTTATAAATAAAAAGTAAATACAGAACAGAAGGTTTGATTTATTTAGTTATGGCAACACAATGTGAGCAATCTGCTGAGGGAGATTCTTTCCAGGAGGACTTATGAGAAACTGACCCTTATTTATATGTTGCAAACGTGAAGAAAACCTGGAGAACTTGTGACTAGCCCATCGGTGAGGCACAAGACCAACAACTAGTATTCAGTGGTTTTATTCACTTAGTCACTGGTGGACGTAAAATTACTAAATACAGAAATAAAATGAATCCCATGGATGGATCCACTCATATTGTTATTATCCTTCCTCTTTTTTTTTTTTTTTCTTTGAGAAAGCATGAGCAACAGTTTCTGTCTCCAGCATACTATTATTACTAATAGGAAAATTTCGATAACAAGACAATAACAAGTGGGAAGGAATGAGTGACTATCTGTTGTAAATCTTTTGCCTGTCTCCATGAGTTGGTCTACCATCTGAAAGAATTTAACGTAAATTGATTTATTAATTTTTGTACTTGTTTTAATTTTTAGGTTAGTTCATTAATATGTATACTTCTCTTAGACTTTAGAGTATGAAGGATAATTGTGAACAATTTAGAAACAGTATTTCTAAAACAAATTTTATAGATATTAGATTATTAGGGATTCAAGTTTGTAATTTTGCTTAACACTGCATTTTTAGTTACAAAGTGTTTTAAAATTTAAATATACAAATTGATATTAAATGATGGGAGCCCCAAAAAAACCAGAATTCTCTTTTGGATGGAGGGCTCCTTCTAGTACAAGCTTCCAGCACTAGGTGAGTGTTCAATGAACCCATCTGCATCAGTTTACCAGATGGAGTTGTTGTGAGAAGCTATGTTTTGCAACAGTAAATTTTTTTGAAGACTTTTTCAAAGCATTTTCCTATCTGTTTCTTTGATTTGAGAGGAACTGTGTATTTGGAATTTGTTCATAGTTTAACCAGAGCTTTGGGGTATCAGGAAGCTTTGAGAAGGTTATATCAAGATTTGCAAAAGAAACATTCCGTTGTTATGTCAAATAGGTAATTGGGCACCATGACAATACTTCTACCCATACCACTGTGAGTGTTTAGCAGTTTTTGGCCAAAAACACCTCTGTGCTTCACCCTCTCTATTAACCCAATCTCACCCTCACCCTGTGTGACTTTTGTTTCACTAGATGAAAAAAGTCCTCAAAAGGAAAAGATTTTGCAATGTGGAAAAGGTGAAACAAAAAATGGCAGAAGCACTAAAAGGTATCAAAATTGATGAATTTTTTTTTACACTGCCCTTTTTACTAAGGCAGTATTCTTTAACCTTCTAATAGTGGCACTCCAACTTAGTAATTTTTTCTTGCTGAACCTTTACTTCATTATCTGTATAGTTATTGATAATGAAGTTTATTTTTCATCCTTTAAGTAGTAATACATATAAGAAGTTAACAGTGCTACTCAACACTATATTTTGCATTACCACTAAGTCATTGCAGTACCCTAGTGTGCCATGGAACTCCAGCTGAAAACCATTGTATTAGGGACTCAATCTCTAGTATAATATCATCATTTTTAAATTCTACCATTTTTGGTTTATTATATAGATTATCAGGAATAACCCATTTGCAAGTTACTGTAATTGACAACATAATGACATGAACTGGCAAGGGAATATTTATCTGAAACACCTTTTTTGGTAGGATTCCCACAGTCCTTGAAAGCTAATTTCTGAATATTTCATTATTTATTAATAAATAACTCATTATTAAAGATTACATGTACAAAAATTTCTTAATAAGTTTACATCTATATAAGATAGACAAATTTCATGTTTACTACTGCATCAACATAGAAAACATTTCATTTTCATTCATCAATTTCAGATAATTAATAGATCTGATGATTTCTTTGTCAGAAATAAACTATCAAACTGACATTTGTTTTTAAAAAAGTTTTAAATGATTAATAACAATAAATGATAATTAGTAATTTGTTTCACTGATTACTGATTGTCTGTTGCTTAATCAGTTCATCAAATGGAAGGTTTCCTTGTTGCTGAAAACCAAGCCATCATGATAGCTGTCTTTCTCCTTCTCTTGAATGGTACAGAATAAGTTTTTCAATTGAAACTAAATAACCTTCGTTATCTATCTTCAATTGTTGTACTAACTGAAGTTTGTACAACATCATGAAGAAGCACTATCTACCAACTACTAAACTGTTGTATGGGGCACCTGTAGCTCAACAGAAAACTTTAAAGTTTGATAAACCAATTTCAATTTAAAATTTTGTTTTAAATTGGTACAATTCTGTATCTACCTGAGGACGATGCCTTTTACTGCTTTTACTGTCAAAAGTGCTCATAAGAAAATAAAGTATACAGTAAAATGATAATTAACCACTCAGCAGTGAGGGACGTATATATACGTCGAGGGCGATCGTGTGGCAGTGGTGAGGGATGTATATATACGTTAAATTCTTTTGGGGGTATCACCAAAATATAGCCAAAAACTACCGCAAAAAAAAAATTCACATAAAAAATGAATTATGTAACAATAAAAAAAGACTTTTCTTTACTAGACATAACTGTTTACAAATACTTTTTCTAAAATGGAAATGAGAAAAATTGCGTGAAAAAATACTTTAAAAATTTTTCGGGTATATTCTCCACTACTAAGGGATAGAACCATACCTGACTCTCCCACTGCTGAAAGGTTAATGCCTTTTTGTGTGAATTTTCTCTCCAATCAGTAAAAATTTTGGTGTGACATCCACCATACATGTAAATTATCTTATAAGAAACCAATGTTTTTCAAATTTTAAGATAAGCAGGTTCTACTGTATTTTTAATCAGTTTTAGGGTTTATACTGATTATAATGATCAACTGATAAATACAGTAGTTAAGTATAACTGTAATTGGTGAAAATTCTTGTTTTATTGCTACTGTCATCAAAAAGAAATTGAAACAATAAAATGTATGTTAGAATGATTGATTTGAATTGTAAATATGTATAATATTTATTAATAAATCTAGTGCTGTTTGCCTGTTGTTTTTTCAATACTATTTTTTAACAAAGCTAATCTATAAATAGCACTAATTTAAATTTCTATACTGTAAAGCAAAGTAACAATTGAAATGATTAATGTTTAAAGCTCTTGATAAGGATAATTGTGTGATGTTGGTTACATGCTGAGGCTAATAGCACAAAAAGTCTTTTAAAAATGCCTATTTATGTGAATATAACAATAACTCTAACTGAACTGATTATAATAAATAAATTTTTATGATTATATTTTAATTTATACATTTTGGGACATACTGAGCTAATAACTTTAAACAACTTATTGTAATCACAGATGTTATTGTAAGTGGATTCTATTGTATTAAATTTGTGGAAGAAAAATTTTTAAATGTTGTTATATTTTATAAATTTCTGTATTTTCTCCCATCAGAAACAAATTACGTTAATACAGAAATTTATTCAAGTGATTTTTAAGTATTTTATATATACTGTATATATATGTATATTCCTCCTTTTATTCAGTTATAAAAATAACAGAACTCGGGAATTTTCTGGAGAACAATATATATACAATCAGAATACATGGTCCTCTAGGGACCCATAGGCACAATTTGAGAAATTCTAGTTTAAATGGATAGTGTTACACTATAAGAAAGTAGCAAAATAGTTTATCTATTTTATTGTATAGGTTTTTATTTTGATGTTGCTTATTCTCTAATCATAACATAATGATACTTTGATATTTTTTAGTTTTGTCTTAGACATTAACAGAATAATCAGAATTCATTCTGATAAATCAAATAAAACAAATTTCTGATGTGTGAAACTGTGTTGCAGTATCCTTAAAGCCAGTCTAATAAGTCCTGCTAATAGAAAATACGTACTAGTAGACGGAAATGATATTATAAATTAAGGACACTGAGGCATATTAATTTAATTCAGAATTCATTCTATTTATAAATGAAAAAATTGAAAAGAAGTGAATATTAAATAAATTTAATCAATGTGTTTAAGATTGATTGATGTGTTCTATTTTTATATTTTGTCCCAATTTTAATGAAAAGATTTATTAGTGATCATTATAGGTAGATGCTGGTGATTTATTAAAAAAAATTAATAATAATAATAACAAATTAGTTTTAAAATACTTAATATATATCAAAATCTTTTATTTGATGACTATATTAATAATGATAAATTAAGTATGAAACTGAAATTGTTTGTGAATTAAAATTTCTTATAGCCTATTAACATCAAAATTATTTTTAATACATAAAATACATTTTATAACAGAGTAGACCCTCAATAGTTCAGACAAATTTAGGGAAAGAAGACTGAATTAGTCAAAGTCCAAATTAGTGAGGTTTTTATTCAAATGAGTATTGTATGGTCCAAAAAGTACATCTTATTTAAAGTTAAATTTTATTGTGCACTTTCAGTGAGCAAATAGTGGTTTAATAAACTTTTACAAATAAATAGTAGTAGTATTAGTAGTAGTAACATCATTCTGTTCATTGCCAACATTTACTAATTTGGGCTTAAAAAGAAGCTAATTTTTGTTTGATTACTTTTCTAACTGTTTCCTGATCGTATCTGATGCATCTTGTTAAAACTTTAACTAAGGCTATGTCTTATTGTACGTCTTATCTAGTAAGGTCAACTAGGTCACTTAGTATGTATTTATATGCACGTATATGGACGTGTGTAATAAAGAGTTGAATGCACAGTGCAGTTTATTTCTGATTAAATTTTACATAAATTAGTTTAAAATTTTATGTTTATATTCTGTGGGGAATGACAGTACAATCTGAGAAATTAAAATTAATGAAAGTTTCTGATTTTAATATATTTGATTTTATTTTGAAATATTATTATTATTTTTATGCATCTGTTTACTTTATTTAAATTTGTACCTTGCATAATGTTACGTGCAATTACTGCACATAGCATTATGAATATTTTGAAATTAAGCATTTTGTTTCCTGTTGAAAAGTTTGATAAATTTAAATACATTTAGACTACATTTGATACCATTACATCATTGATTGTTTCAATTTATGTGCAAATGGTTATTTAATACACTTAACAGTGTTTCCAGTTATAAACTTTTTTTATTTATTCAAGTGGCATTTAACATTCCTTCAGTATTGGTTGTAATATATTAAATAATGAATAAAAAAAATGTTTGAAGAAATGCATATTTGTTATTTTTAGTAAAATAAATTTGAAAATACTTTTATTGAATTTGTGTTTTATTACTTAATAAAATTTTATATGTATTTATATAAAGTAAGTTTTTAAAACTTCATCAATATGAAAGAATTGTTTAATTTTTATATTTAGGAATTAAATTCTACATAAAATCACAAATTTCATATATAACATTCTGGAGAAAGTTTTGTATTTGTCTTTTAGATACTTTTATTTCTGGATTAATAGAAAATATCTGAAGATGACACAATTGTTACAAAAATACATGTGTTTAAATATAGTTTAATTGCAGTTACTCCAGTTGTTTTTGTGTTCTAGTAGTATAGACAATTATATTTATTTTTATTAAAAGTTTTATTAATAAAGTTAAAATTTTCCTATTTCAATTCCTGACATTTACATATATAAATTTTTAATAGTTAATATAGTTAATAATAAAATGTTTATAATTTTGTTTTTAAAAAAAATTCAAAATTATAATGTAAAATAAACAATACTGAACTAACATTTAACATATTTGAATTATATTTTAGCAGTTTTATCATTAAAATGAATTATTTTTGTATGAATATGTACAATAAACTTTTTAATGAATTCATTATATTCTCTTAGATATATATATCTTATATATTTATCTTAAATATATATGAAGCACATTTATTTTTATTCTGTTCATTCCATATCATTTGTAGGAAAAAATTTGAAGTTATCTTCAATACACATATCAGTATTTTTACTGCTTTATCATTAATGCCTGGACATTTTAAACAAAACATATGATTTATTGTGTTTCTAATAGTGTTTCTCATTTCCTGGTCTTTTGCTTGTTTCGAGATTTCGAGATAAAAGTAAACTGTTTCTAAGGATCCCGGGATATAATTAATTATTTTTAAAATATAAAAAATATCTTGAAATCAAATGATATAATTATTTTTCATTTTTAAAAGTAATTTAATATGTTCTGCAACCTCCAAATCATAATATTAATAATGCTGTGTAAAATATATATTAAAATTACCTTTGAATTACATAGAAATTTTAACAAATAGAAAAAAAATTATTAAAGTTGGAAACTGCTTACAAAAAAAAAATGCCTTTAAATTGACTTGAAAATTTAAAGAAAAATGAACTTAGATCAAACTTCTAACTTATAAGGTAATTTTTGTTTTTTTAAATAAAACATAATACAAAATATTATTGTAAATTTTTATAAGATTTTGAAAACCAATGATGGTCAATACTCTGATCACTCAATCTGGTTATTATTTTAATAATGAGAAGCCCCACTACTGGAAATGCCCTTTCGAATTCAATTTATGTGAGTGGAATCGTCTTTCGTGCATTTAAGAAAAGACTGATGTTATGTGTTTTTTCACCTGTAGCCTGGAAGATTTCTAGTTTGTTTTCGAGATGCTTTACAGTATTTCTTTTGCCATTTTTGAGATTGTAGTGCTTCTTTTGCTCTCTAGTATTCTTGATTTGTTTACCTTGGCTGCTTTAATAGTGGCATCAAGCTTATAGCCCAATAATTTGGTTGGTTTGGCTTTAATGAACAAGTTTATGAAGAAAAACTTCATACTTGCATACTTCATACTCATTGATATCATTGTCCAATTTGCACAATCTGGCATAATGCAGTTATTGAAGTTACTGGGCATAGTTAAAATTAAGACAGCATTGGCAAAATTATTTAAGATATTACAGAAGTGGTTTCCAACCTTTTTGTACCTGTGCCCCCCTTTAAAAAAAAATTGTTGCGCTCCCCTTAATTTTTCTAACAATCTGATTTCATAAATACTCAAAGCGTGCTCGGCTCCAAACGCGAAAGCGAGATGTTCTCGTTCCAGCAAGAGTATGGATGGATGTTTTAGCATTTATACCCGAAAAATTCGCGGCGAGGATTGTGGATTACATATACCTATTTTGCTGATTCATTTTTTGACACCTATTCGACTTTTTTGGTTTGTATTTGAAAATGGTATTTTGGAAACAGCTGCATGCCCCCCTTGCAACAGTCTCGTGCCTCCCTAGGGGGGCGCGCCCCACAGGTTGGAAATCGCTGTATTACAGGTTCTGACAAATAAAGAATTTTCGGAGTTCTGTCACAAATACATATTGATTATTAACAATCTGTGAGATGTCATAACAAGTAAAAATTAAAAAAACTAATAAGCAGGCTTAAAATTAATAAATACAAATGTATTCTGACAGTTTGAGTTAATTATACTTTCTATTTTCAAAATTTCCTCAACTTTAACAAAAAAAAAGAAAAAAGTGAACTTTTAAGAAATTTGTGGGATTTCCCAGGTTAAAAAAACAGCTGGGATCCCGAGATCCCATTTGAGAAACCCTAGTTTCTAATATCTTGTGCCAGTGGCATGCCGTCCATGGATGCTGTGGAAGCATCACTTTCCTTGTATTTTCTAAAATACGTATTGTGCAATTATTTTCTTATTTTATCGTACTTTGAATTAATTAAAATTAATATTTTATTATAACTGCATTATGTATCTTATAACAAATTTCTATACTACATGTGAAAAAATGATAAGATTACTATTGTATGTACAAATATAAATTTGTATATGCATATTCCCAATGGAGCACTGTATTGTTGAATATGGGATAGCTTCCGCAACGAGTATAATTCAGTCGTGTTAACGATTGAATTATACACATTCGCACCTGCGCTTTACAGAGCACCAAACTCACGTGGTTTAGCTCATAGATGCTACACACCAAAATATTGTATAATGATTCCAATGATTCTATGCACAGCTTCCCTATCATCAAATGTCACCACATGCCGCACCTTGTGCTGAAATATTTGACTACTGGCATAGAAATTAGTATATCTTGACTTTCCATGATAACTTTCAAATTAGTTCATAAATTTTTTTTAAGAATGCTAGATTATTTTTTAAATATTAATTTAATAGGTCTGCAGAATTATATGGATAATGGTTTTGGGTTATTTCATATAAATTATTTTTTGTATAGTTTCACAGTTAAGTGAATATGTTTGTAATAGTGCAATTGAAATGGCAAATATATCTGAATCACATTATTATTATTTCTCTTTTAATGTATTTGAAATAGTACTACTGTTTAAATTTACATTGATCACTAGTCTGTTGCAGCTAGGATAGGCTCTATAAGTTTTGAGTACTCAGACTCTGATTTATCAAGTCTTTTCATTTTACTTTCCCAGCTCTGTTATATATTAATACTAGCAGATGAGCCTAGTGTTGCTCAAGCAAAAAATAACAACAGCAAAGGTTACGATTATTAGATTTTGTACTTCTAACCCTTGCACTCTATTATATTATGGTATTTGATTTATATTTACAAAGATTATATTATGTAAGAGTTTATCACACCAAATGCCCGATCTAACATATTTTAAAAATTCTTTAAATCGTGCACAGTAGAGGAATAAAGAATTTTTAAAATGTGTTAGATTGGTCACTCAGTGTGATAAATCCTTACATAAGATAACCTTTGTAGTTATATAAATCAAATATTATATTATAATAAACATTAAAATGAAAACTATATAAAGAGTTTTGGTTACTTCAGCCTACCATTGTCATATTTGTCATGATACTCAGATGGTACAAAATAGCACAAATTCAATGGTCAAGTAGACAGGAATTGAAAATATGAATATACTGAAAATATATCCCTAATTTTTCAGATATAATATTTTCTAATGTTAACTCTAAGAAACTGTGTCATTCATAGTCAAATAACAAATGGTACTCTGCCAACCAATCAAATTTCAGAAAAAATGGACCAAATATTTAAACTCAGCGCCCTCAAGACCATTTAAAGCATATTTTTTGCTTGTCGGTAACCTTTTATTATGTAATTTTCTTATTCAAATGCCACCATATTTTGCTGGTCCAATAGAAAGATACTGTTGCAGAAGGGAAACAAAATTAATTCGACCAAAAGTAGTCATTGACCTCATCCCGGAAGAGAGGATAGTCAGTGACTACTAATTAATACTGGTTTACTATTAATATTTGAAAAGTGATCCATGTTGGATAGGTTGTGATGGCCTACATGTGATGAAAGTTGCTAACTTTAATGTCTGAAAGACTTCATATAATACTTGCTTAAATAAAAAAATATATATATATTGTAAAAATGCTAGAAAAATTCCTTTTTATGTGATAATAAAGTGCTTAAATTTTAGTAACAGATTGTGAAAACTAAAAGAGAAGTATGTTTTTGTAAATACAGGTACTCCTCACTTTATGACCTATCTGCTTAACGACCACTCGCACTTACGACCAATCGAGTTTTGACCTGCAATTTGGGGAATCCCCTTTCTCAGCTTGAGTGTCGATCAGTGGCGAATGGTGACATGCGCACTAAGCGTACTATAATAGGCTTGCGTATACTATAATTGTCTTATAGTACTATAATAGGCTAATAGGCTAATAATAGGCTAGTATAATTGTCTTATAGTACTATAAATAGGCTAATAGTACGCTATTAGCCTATTATAGTACTATAATAGTCTTTTCATGAATAAATTTGAAGTTTGTTGCATAATTTGTATAATTTTACAATGATCCTATATTCCCGGCGCAAGCTTCTCGCTTATCGACCAATTCACTTAACGACGTAGTCGTCGGTGAACTCGGTCGTAAAGTGAGGAGTACCTGTATTGCATTTATAAAAAAATTATTGGGTGGCAATTTGAAAAAATTGTAGATTAATAAATTCCAACTGTCTACTACTACATTGTGACGACAAAGCTCATTACTACATCAGATAAATAGATGTCTTTGATTGTCTGGAAATCAAAGATAAGTGATTTTTGATAAAATGACTAACCAGTACAATAAGTACAAATTTAGAAAATTCACAAAAAATTCTCAGAGACGATATATTAAAAATGTCTTCATATCTTATTTCCAAAGGTGTGAGGTGGAAAGGATAAGATGTGAAGATCTTTTTAATATGTTGTCTCTTTTGAGAATTATTTGTGAATTTTCTAAGTTTAAGGGGTTTTTTTTAAACTATTCCAATCCCATGGGGGTCTCATTACAAATTGTTTAAGAAAATTATGTGAATGCACATTTCCCAGACATTTCGTTATGAGCTAAGATAACCACCAATATCTTTAACAAACCAACTTCTATCCATTATACATTCCATTTGTCTCTAGATCCTTTTAAATACAAAATCTCTACCTTCAGAGAACCCACCAGAAAAGTTTATACATGAAGCAGTCCATAAGTTTTGGGACAAGGTTTGTATAAAATAAAAAACTCATGACAATAATATTTTAGCTGTTTTTATTTAAAATAAGCTCCATTACAGTTGACATATACTGTTGAACTCTCTTTTTCCAATTATTCGATTCAATTCAAATTTATTAGCAAAAGGGAGAGATTTCCCTGTTACAGGGGGTGATACACACAGATGATATTTGTTAACAATTTTAGTGTACAAAAGTATTGTATTGATAATAAAACAATCATAATTTAATGGAACCGTACAGTCATTTTGTCTTATGTCTTATAGACATGAACAGAATAAGTAAAAAAATACCACATTAGGATATTTAAGTTTTATAATGATTTCTATTTACTATTAATAACATTTATTTAATTTTTTAAAAATTTTTTCGTGATTTTAACAAAGTAATTATAAATTTTATATAAATCCTTTTTATTGAGAAAGTTTAAATTTATTTTGAGTTCAAGAGGAGATTTACAGTTAGGTATGATATATTGTTCATGCATACTTGTAAGTTCTTGACAGTTTTGTAGAAGGTGGAATGCTGAGAAGTCTTTGGGTTGACATAAACAACAATGGGTATTTGAAAAGTTTATGTAGGTATTATTGACAGAGAGAGAATATTTGTTAAGATGTAGCTGGATTATTAGTTGTTTCATGTTCAAATCAATTGGTTGCCACATATATGACTGGGAAGACGGGATTTCAAATAAGTTGATGTACCAGGGATGATAATTACTACGATTTAAATAGAGTTGGTCTTTATTTATAGATTGAGATAGGACAGAGTTTAATAGAAGAGTATAACCATATTTTATTATTGGTAGTAAGTTTGAATAAATTTTTGGGAGTCTCTGATAAAAATTCAAGTATTGAAGTCAATGATTGATGAATTTTCAGTTAGGTTTGATTTAAAATGGAATCTTCTTATTGTAGACCAGAATAATTTACTGTCTTTACTATTTTTGATTAAGTTTGATTTGAGTTTCCTGAAGTAGTTTTTCTTTTTTGTCTTGAGTAAGTTGTAGGATTGTTTGGCTTTCTTGTAATTAATAAAATTAGTATCATTAGAGTTGTCTGAAAATTTTTAGTTTAGATTGCTTTTTCATTTTATGACAGTCAAAATCATACCAGATTTGTCTGAATCTATTATGGAGGTTTCTTTTTTTCATTATTATTGTATATATATATATATACTCATTCATTATATTTGTCATTAATTTATAAATTTTTTCACTATTGTTTTCTGTTATTATTGGAATGTCGGTAAATCGATTTTCAATTTCTGTTGAATATCTTGAAGTTTTGTATTTTATTCTTTGACTTTTAATTGATAAGTTGTCTGATTTCTTAGTCGAAAATAGCAAAAATTTTGCTATTGTAGGTAGGTGATAGGAGATATCGAAAGTAGTTGTGGTGAAGTCCAGACAGCAACCCAGTAGTAAGTCTCTTTTTCCAATTATTGCACTGCTATTGAAAATTCCTGTTTCGTAATAGTCTTCAGTTAGTTTGTTTTTCATTTATTCTTGCGGTTCCCAACATGGAGCATACAATGGAGACAATTTGAAAATGAGGTGTTAAAAATAAATTTCTCTGAATTTGTTAAAATCAATGGGCAGGAAATCCTACTATCACAAATAATGTAAGGTTTAGACTCATTCTCATCCATACAGGTGTTTTTCTTTGAATTTTTCACATATTTTTAGTGGTTTTTATGCTCTATAGTGTTATTTTATTTATATATAAGTATTCCTAAATATGCAATGGTATTTTAACAAAATTTTTATTTCTTTTTTATTACTAAAGTAACCCTAAGCATAAAATGAGTAGTGCAAGAAGTTTCAGTATGCAGAATATTTAAAATTTGATTATCACATCTGCTATTATGCTATGGTCACCTTTCTGTCTATTATGTCAATAATGCTTGATTGATGAATCAATGAAAGATATAAGAAATTCAAAGAAAAACACCCATTTTTATGTTTGAATTTCTCACGAATATACGCAAAACTATAGAAACTGTCTGGTCTTAGAATTTGAATTTTTCTAAACATACTTATTTTAAAGGATTGAGCTCTGAAGATGAGTTAGTTAAACCAAAAATATTATAATTGTCTCTGTTATTGTTTCGACTGAAACCAGTTCCACTAATTTAAGATTTAAAATATTTTGCAAGTTAATCAAATTTATTATTCTATAAACTTAGTAGTTTTAAAAAGTATAAATTACAGAAGATAAATCTCTATACTGCACACTTGCGACTAACTTTAATAAACAAAACAATTTACAAATAAATTTAGAGTACAGTAAACGTCTTCCACTGTTAACACAAAGTCACCGACAAAAAACCTTTTACAGTGTTGTATACGACAGAGAACCAATTAACGTTTTCGGCCTCCACCAAGGCCTCCTTCAGGTTGAGAACTAAATGTCATCCCCCTCCAGACCGCCAGAACGATGCATCCAATAAATAAACATAGTACATGTCACGTTTCACTCCTCCGCCTGGCTCCATTTGAATTTCTCAAACAGGTACCTCCATGTATGCGCCTCTGTGCAAATTTAGAGTACTTTAATTGAGTGTAAAAGTTTACTACATGTAAAAATATTTTTTATTTTAATAAAAATTTCTATCGTATGGCTTTTTTGAATTCACCTTTTATCTACGATTTCCTTCATTCTACTGACAATTGATATTTATTTGTTTCTTCTTCAATGCATCTTGCCATATTATTTATATTTTTCCTAAATATATCAATGAAATTTTTAAAAATCTATTTTTATTACTAATCTTTGTTAGATGTGCATTTTGGATGTAGCCCCTCATCAGTCCGACCTGTTCATATATTAGAACATATGGGTTAAAATATTTAATAATACATTAACTTTATATACAATTATTCCAAATTTTAATTTGCATGACTAATTTCACAATTATTGATTTCAACTCTAGATAAAATCCTTAAAATTAAGATGAAGATTAAAATTATTAACTTTATTATATAGGTAAATGTAGTAAGTGTGAATTTTAAAATACAGAGATTAAAAAGATAAAGTTGTTTTATAACATTATAAAATAAAAACACTAATTATAAAATAATGACAAATTATAACATTAAAAATATCTATAATACAATGTTTTATGTATATCTGTATCCAGTATTTGTAATACTGCTGTACAAAACACAATAGTAACAATGGGACTCCCTTTGGTACTACTATATTTTGCACACAGTATTGTTCTAAAACTGGATAGAAGAATAGGAGATTAAGTGTATTAATTTTAAAATGATCTGATGGTATTTGTGTGGTTCTGGTCTTGAGTTGCGTGGCACATTTTTTATATAAGTAACAAGGTATTTAGACACATAATTGTCACTCGTCATTATATTTATTATACTTATCAAATCAGATGTCATGTTTGGAGTTATTGTTAATTTTTATATTCATTAATTTTATTGTATTCCTAATATATTTTTGTTATTTTCATTTAAAAATTTATTCTGTAATATGGCAATGTTAATGTTCTTGAACATCTGTGTTTGAACCTGATTATGGCCACTAATACAGCTGAAAACATTTATTAAAAGCTGCTGCTGAATTTAAAATGTTCATTTATTTAGTTTTAAGTGATATTATTGGAAATTGTATCTTGAAATATCTCTTAAATTACAGGTAATTTCTTCTTGATTGTTGATTTTAGTGAATATTAATTGTCTACAGTGAATAAGAGCTAAGTAATTGATTCTTAAACTTGTAGTATCTATGGAGGGAAAACTTTCTTAGTAAAATCAACAACTGTGACTAACAGCAGTTACTTTATTTATCACTTACTATACTCTACGTCTGTTTTGGCAATTATTCCTACTGGTTAAATTGCTATTCCAAATTTGTCTTGACCCCAGATAACTCTTCAAAAATAAAATATACTATAGATATTATTCAAGTTAGAGTTTTTTTTTATCATTTAATATTATTTAATAATAATATATTTAAAAACTGTCTAATGAAAGAATTTTTGAAAATCATTTTGAATGAGCAGTTAGTCTTTTAATCTTTGTCCTGTGGGCACTAACAGCTATATTCACCAACAATGTTTTAAATTGAGAGTTGTAATTTTAGATTTCAAGCTGGTATTTCTAGATTAAGAGTTAGTTTATTTTTTGTATTCCCTAACACAACCTAACACTGAATTATGAAATCCTTGAATTGAAATGAAGAGCTATAAGTTCTGATTTGTCCAAGTGTGTCTTAAAAAGGAGCAGCTAGACAGATTCTGGCCATTGTGGAATGTAAGAAGAGATACACAGCAGTAAAAATATACAGTCATTTTGATCAATGTATTGACTTCACAAGGGTTAACAAACTGATGCCGTAATAGATAACATTTTTATTATTTTAAAATTTAAATTATTGATAAGCCAAATGATTACTGTATTTTAATCAGGCTACTTTACCACAACTATTAATAATTAAATTCTGAGTAATTTCATACTAGAGGTAGGCATTAGGTATTATCTCTTATTAAATTTAATAACTATAAATAAATTAATATATATTAAACAATTTAGAATATTATGGAAAAAAGAATTGGCTCAGAGTAGGACTCAAACCTGCAACTCCTGCTTATTGTGCAGATGCATTGCCAGTTATGCTATCCGGACCTCTGTCCAATCTTTCACTTCCAGACATATTTAATTTTAGATATGATGATGATAGAGAAAAATCAAATAATAAATTATCCAAACAAAATAAGAAAAAAGCCATTATCTAGACAATGTATTTTTCCCCCTTATTATTTATTAAGTTTCCTGTAAACCTTAACTATAATAAGTTTAATGAAGTACAGTAGAGCGTCATTTATCCGAAAGCTGATCAACAGAAAGCTTTCCAGTCAGATTGTGTCGTGCTGAATCGAACGTTTTTGGTACTAGATTAACTTCTAAAGTATAATTTTTTTCGTTTTTATATTTTTCAATATATTTATTTTGTTTGTACAAAATAAAGAAATAATTTTTAACAATACAATAGCCACGATTATTATTATAAAAATTTTCATTAGGCTTAAAATCGACGAAAATTCAACGTGAAGCAACACGCGACGGAGAAAAATTTCAACAGGGGCTAGATTAATATATTTTTTTGTATATGATTGGTTATCCGAAAAATAAGTTATACGAACGACCCCAGTTTCCAATTGATTTGGATAAACGACGTTCTACTGTATTCATCTTCTATAGTTTTGTCATTACTACAGATTTAATATTTTATTCCTTTGAAGAAGGTTTACTTTTCCAACTTAGAAATTTTTGCAAATTATCATTAGAATCATAGTAAAAGGAATATTTAATTAGATTTTTATTATCTCTGTTTTTTTTTACTGGATTTGTCATTCTGAAAATAAATCAATAAAATAAACATTTTTGATGAATATTTTATTTATTTGTATATTTATTTATTTTTTTTTTGTAGAGCTGAAGAAAAACCCAGTAGAGGGTTTTTCTGCAGGGCTGATTGATGATGATGATATTTATAAATGGGAAGTTCTTATTATTGGTCCTCCAGACACATTATAGTAAGTAAAAAGAATTAATTTTTAGTTAGATTTTGATTCCACATAATTTGAATATTTTAAGTTTATAATTTAATGTAAGTAGAGTTTAATATTAAAACTATTATATATAATATAATAATAAAATAAAATGCATTTCAATGCAATATTTTATTAATAGAACACTTCAAAATATTTTTGAAAGGTTTTGATATCTTTGATACCAAACATTAATGATAAACTTTTGCTTGATTATAAAAATTAACTTATTAGGTAAATTTAATATATATTTATTATTTTTAATGTGAAATATAACCAGCTAGTTATAAAAACTAATTTCTAAACAATCAAAATTTTATATTTAAAAAATTTCATTCGTATAGGAATATCTATATGTATCATATTTCCTTGATTCTACAATGCACCATGAGTAGAAATTGAATTTTGAGATTTTACTCTTCACAAAAGAAAATATATTAACAAAGTTTATTAAAATTGATACTGCACTGATGATGCATTGTCTTTCTAACTTGTCACTCTTTAGAATTAAAAAGACAATACAGATACCAAGAAATAATGTGTGACATTATGATGCAGCATTAATGCAAACTTCTAATGTTATCTTGAAAGCATTTTAATTACTAAAAAAACAGTTTAATTTAAATTCTTGTTTTCATCAATGCCAAAAATGTCTAAATGATGCACAACATGTCACAGTCTACTTGTGATGGTTTCTGACTGTTGTGTTGGACTTCAAATGTAAGATTCCATCAGTTCTAAGACACACATCTGTTTCAGATCAGTAAAAATAGATTTAAAAAAAGGCATCTTATAACTAAGTATTTTGGGATGCTTTACCCTTATCCTCCTATAAAATATAATTTATTCAACACAAAATTAAACAAGGAAAACAATGATATCAAAATTATTTTTAAGAAAATTATTTAATGTTTATTGATTTAAATTATTTCTTACAATGGAGAAACAATTTAGTTACATAAGGTTATTTAATATACATAGTAATAAATTATCACAAAAATTCTAAAGATTTAGAGAAGGAGGAGAAAATCTTAAATAAAGTAATTTTTGGCATGTCCTCATTTTTCAAATGATTATACTTGAAATCTTCTTGTAGTACGAAACATTTTAGTTGATATATCACTTGACAAGATCGAAACAAGTGTATTAAGAGATTTTCTTCCTCTTTACTACCACAATAACTACAAAACTTTTTTCTTGATATATTTATCTGGTAGCCCTTTAACTTAATCCGAAATTTATTAAGTCTAAGTTGCATAATGAGGCTTTTCGTGGAAAAATTAGTCTCACAGTTCCACTATCATTCAGATTAGTTAGGAGGGTACTCTGAGAATTCCATGTTGAAACTTTCAATCCAACTGTACACTTCCTTAGATTGGAGAATGAAGATTTGAGAATTTGCTATTTGATTTTCCACTAAAAAATCAAATTTTAATAATTCTCCTCTATCTAGGTCGTAAGTATCTCTCTCGTCGCCAACCTGCAAAACATCAGCCATCAGTTGAACTCTCCTGCCTTCCAGCTTATAATCATATAAAAAAAGCAGAAGTTTTTTCCATTTGTCTTGAATGCCAACATAAATCATCAAATATTTGTATTTTAAAGTAAAAAATTAAATACATAACATGGCTGGCGTTTATTTACATTTAACAAATATAAAATATAATTACGACTGTACAAAGTTGAAGACTTTGTCTTGTCTTTAATCCGCCATTTGCACCATCAACAATCCTTTTAAATTTCACAAACTCCTGGAGGCGGCCTTTCCTTAGAGGCTTCAATCTCCGTAAAAGAATGTAAAACAGGTAAAAAGCGTCCTCTAGTGCTATCGCCACAATTAAATTATTACATTTTAAAGTAAAAAATTAAATACATAACATGGCCGGCGTTTATTTACATTTAACAAATATAAAATATAATTACGACTGTACAAACGGCGGATTAAAGACAAGACAAAGTCTTCAACTTTGTACAGTCGTAATTATATTTTATATTTGTTAAATGTAAATAAACGCCGGCCATGTTATGTATTTAATTTTTTACTTTAAAATGTAATAATTTAACTGTGGCGATAGCACTAGAGGATGCTTTTTACCTGTTTTACATTCTTTTACGGAGATTGAAGCCTCTAAGGAAAGGTCGCCTCCAGGAGTTTGTGAAATTTAAAAGGATTGCTGATGGTGCGAACGACGGATTAAAGACAAGACAAAGTCTTCAACTTTGTACAGTCATAATTATATTTTATATTTGTTAAATATTTGTATATTCTTCAATGCATCATTTGCCTTTATCTTTCTAATGTTACCAAAAATAAATTTCTTGTCTGCAAATGTCTGTAATTCCACCAATACAGTATCTGATTAGTTAAATTTCACTATCTTAACCATTTGAATTGATTTTGATTCACCTATCAGTTTAGAAAACAGGTTTTGCACTTTCCTACTCAAATCGGAACGGTCATCAGTTAAACCTTTAATCAAAATATTTTTCTTTCTCATTTCATTCGACATCTTGTCTATAGAATGCAAGATCAAAGTATTTTTCCGCTGCATGTCATCATTAAGTTTGGAAATTTCTTCTAATTTAACCTCCAACTGGGTTAATCATTGGTCGTGTTCATTATATAAATTAACCAACCAGTCAATCCTCGTAACAATCTCATTTAGAGTGGCCGATTTGATAAGCCGAAAAAGGCTTATCAAATCGACCATCCAAATATGAAATAATCTCTCTAGAAATGGACTTACTTGAGTCTATTTTTGAAGAGAAAAAATCCTCCAGTCTCATCAACTTCAAGGAAGGTTCGCTCGGAGAACAATGTTGCTATACAGTAGATACCAGTGATTGAATCTGTGAATGCGGCGGAGTACGATCAACAGGACCAGGATTTAATTTAATCTCACTTAATATTAACAATTCAAACACCATTATTCAAAACTCAATATTTTCCATAATTTTAAAAGTCAAAATAAGCTTACAAAAAAGTTTGCCAACATGCTTTGTAGCAAGCAACGCCCCATGATTATGGGCGTTGCTTGCTGCAAAGCATGTTGGCAAACTTGCTGTGAAGCATATTAAATATGGGTCTATGAATATTGAAGAATATTTAAATGAATTTGGAGATTACCACTGTCAAATTTATTTCAAAAAATACAACACCACTAACACAGCCAATAGATAATGACTTAAAGAAACATCTCAAATTTGCTATTTAAAAAAAGTTCTTATTTACACTCAACTATTTTCTAGACATGAAAATTTTCAGTTAGAATGTTTTCATTAATTTATAATCAACTATGCTCATGAAAATTAGTCATTGAGACAAATACCTTGGAAAAGATGTGGTTATATTGATGATGATTTAATCAAATCCAAGATGAAGACATTATCTTGTTTATTAGACATAGAATGTTTCTAGTTGTGAAAATTTGGCTCTATTCTTTGTTTATATTGTTTGCTTCCATTTTGCTAAGTACATTTCTTTGGTAATGTTGAAATCTTTTTCAATGAATTTCATTTCCATTTTCATCAATAAAATGTTACAGGAAATGGATGATTTTTATATCTTTTATCCTAAATTTAGTCACCTCTGCCTATTTTTTTGGGGGGGAGGGGAATAATTTTGGTATAATTGTTTTCCTTGTTTAATTTGTGTTGAATCTATATATATAATTGAGACGAGTTGATAATAATAATAATAATCAGTGCAGAGCCGAAACGGTTAGGAGTTGAAAGTTGAAATTTGGTACACAGTTAAGGTACGTCACGAGAACGCACACTAAGAAGGGATTTTTTGAAATACCACCTCATGGGGGAGAGGGATAGGATTAAGGCTTAACACTTCCATCAACAATGGAAGTGTCAAGTAAGAATGGAAGTGTTACATAACAATGGAATTGTTAAGAGAAAGCAACATGCAAGACGCAGATGCAATTTTTTTCGTTTTTGCAGAAAATTGAACATATTTTTAGACCCATCTAAAAATTCTGTAATTAGTCTGGAAACAGGGAGGACCCAATTCTTGCATTCTGCGAAAACGGGTAAGGTTGACTGTAACATAATAATCTTCATTTTCACTAAAATGGTTAGGAGTTGAAAGTTGAAATTTGGTACACAGTTAGGGTACCAAATTTAAGTACCAAAGTGTTAAGTAACAATGGAAGTGTCAAGTAACAATTGAGAACAAGAGAAAGCGACATGCAAGATTCACGGGCTCTGGAAAAAAGAAAAAGAGTAATATGTTAGAACATATTCGATTTTCAAATTTAAACAGATTAGTTCGGTTTTTCTCGACTTTTCTTCTTTAGAACATTCGATGAAAATCGAACAATATAATCAGAACACGTCGTGAAAATCGAACAATATTAGAACATTCGATTTTCAAATTCGACCTTTCTTTAGAAATACTTAGTTTGTTGATGAAATTACTCTTTTTCTTTTGTGACTCTAACTTAATAATCTTAATTATCGCTATCGTTACTTTTGCCCGAGCAACGCTGGGCCTACCTGCTAGTTAACTATATTTTACAGAAGGTAAGGGTAAGACATCCCAAAATATTTAGTTGCTAGAATCAAGGAAATACAGTAACATAAAGAAAGAACAGATAAAATACTAAATATTTTGTTGTAAATTTAAATAAACAATTTACCAGAAAGAATTTAGATACAAATTTAAAGATATATTCAAAGGTCATCAACCATTATTAATTTTTATATTTTGTTCTAAGTTTTCATTATTTAAAGAATATAAAAAAGTTTTATAAATAATCAGGTGTGTTCTAAAGAAATTTTATTAATTTTTTTTTTAAAGTAATTTTCTATTAACAATCAAATTACAAATGGAAATTCTTTTCTTTTATTGGTAACTATCTTCATGTTTTCTGTTTTATAATTCTCTTCGGTTTGTACAGAAAGATTAATTTTTAAAGCTCTTTTAGACTAATGTAGAATTCCAGACAATTAACACATTGTTAGCAATAACAGGTACAAATGGATAAACCAATAAAGCTAAATATGATATAAAGGTATACAATATTACAAAATCAGATTGAATCTGCTAGTTACATATTTTTATTGAATTAATTCATATTTTATTATCTTTCCAGTAATTTTCTAAACAGAAATTTAGTTATAATTTTGTATAATAATAATAATATACAATTTAAATGTTTTCTTCTATTAAATAGTGAAGGAGGATTTTTCAAGGCTCATCTATATTTTCCAAAAGAATATCCATTAAGGCCTCCAAAAATGAAATTTATTACTGAAATATGGCATCCAAACAGTAAGACAGTTTTTATATAATGAAATTATTTCTAAATGATTGTGTTTTATTATTTAGTAGTTAAGTATATTGAAAGATATTTAGTTGATTAGGTAATAGCTAGACTAATCTTAGAATTATTCTTAATAAAGTTATAATAATAATAATAATAAAGTAGTTTCCTTAGAAAGTTGTACACATTCTTATTAATGCTTTTTCCACTTCTGAAAGTTTACCTGGATATTCAGATCTATCATTTGAAAGTGAAAGTGAATTCTTTTAATAAAGTTTTTAAGTTTTAAATAATAATAATAATAAAAAAAATGATAATGATAAGCCTGAGTGTTGAAACTGAAGCATTATGATATTAACATGTTTTACTAAAATCTAACAAATTAGAAATGATTGGAGTATTTTTATGATACTTATTCTGGTAAATCAAGGGAAAAAAAAGTTTATTAAAATATTTCTGGGTCCAAAAGTTACTGTCAAGAATTCAAATAAATAGATGCATTACACTTGTTTATTACTGATCATATGATTGGTGAAATCGTGACTAATTCTAACAGATATACAGTAGAGAGTCGTTAATCCAAATTGCCGGTTATCTGAACGATTTTCAGTCGGACTGTGTCGTACTGAATCGAACATTTTTGATACTAGATTTACTTCTAAAGTATAATTTTCATGTTTTTATATTCTTCAATATATTTATTTTGTTTGTACAAAATACAGAAATAATTTTTAACGATACAATAGCCTCGATTATTATTATAAAAATTTTCGTTAGGCTTAAAATCAACAAAAATTCAACACGAAGCGACACGCAACGGAGAAAAATTTGAACATTGGACAGGTTAATATATTTTTTGTACATAATCAGTTATCCGAACAAATCACTAATCCGAACAACCCCAGTCCCCAATTGATTCAGATTAACGACTCTCTACTGTATTCAAAAAACAATATGCTGAAGTCAAGTATGCAAGAGATGGAGATTGCAAAGATACAATCAAAACAGAAATAAAAATCCTTTTCAGAACATTGTATTTGATTGGTATAAAAAAAGGAAGTCTGGTCTTCAGGTGATACAGGAATGATTATTTTATGGGGACTTTCCAGTATTTTCCAACATTTTCAGTTTTTGCTGCATATCCTTAGATTTGACAACTTGGATACTAGGAACGAATGAAGAACAACTGATAAGTTTGTGACAATTCAAGAATTTCATCAAGAGTTTATCAACAGTTGTGACAAACTCACTCACACTGAAACTGGTTATACAAGTGACAAAATACTTTATTCTTTAAGAAGATGCTGCAGTTTTGTACAGTACATTTCTAATAAGCCTGCAAAACAAAGCATAAAAATACTCTGTGACACCAAGAATTTTTATACTCTTAATTTTGAAATTTATTTGGGGAAATAGGTGCAAGGATCCTACCAGAGATCAAACAAGGCCAATGATATTGTGACGAGGTTAGCCATGCTGATAGAAAAAACAAAGAGAAATGTTACTACAGACAATTACTGTTGTAGCTACCCTTTGGTAGCAGAATAATTGAAAAAGGGCTTATCTTTCTGCAAATAATAGAGAAGAACAAAAAGAAATACATCCAGAATTCCTTGCAAATGAAACTAGATAAATCAATTCATGTCTATTTAGTTTTCAGTATGATTTTGGTATTGTTTCAATAGTACCTAAAAAGAACAAAGCTGTAATCCTTCTTTCCACTATGCATGACACTTCTGAAGTTGATCAAGAAACTAACAAGACTGATAAATTTGGACTATAATGTTACTAAAAGAGGTATTGACACAAGATCAAATGTGTTTATCCTATAAATCACAAAGCAATGGACACTACCTTTTTGTTTTCAACATCATACTGCTGGAATAAATTTTAATATTATATTTAAATTCAATAATCCTGAAAACAAAGGTAGAAGATGAAGATTTTATAAAAAAAAAAAAAAGAACTTACCCTAAGTTTCATAAAAGAACATTTTTAAAAAGAGATCTATGATGTGTTTCAAACACTCCTAAGAAAATTCCCATATGTTTGGAGAGATATAAGGGCAACAATGTGCCATCTGAAGAAATAGTAAAACCTAGCATTTGTTGTATTTGAGGCAGGCACAAGAATAATAGAACAAAATCAATCTGTCAAGAATGTATGCAAGAAACAGTCATATAATTATTAAATATGCCATATGCGAAAGTGGGCAACAGGTAGAAGTGGAGTTGACCTATTTTTAATTTTTAATTTATTTATAACTGAATGTTTAATAAAAAGTTCTAAGATTAATTCCCTCTTTTATTTTATTCACATTTAAAAAAATGAAAATTAAATATTGGAATATATTAAGTAATATTGCATAAGCAGGGTAATAGCCATAATGTGCCCTCTCATGAAAGTCTGAAAAGTGTGTCTACTGAAAGGGTAATAAGATAACTGTGGCAAGGTATGATATAAATAGATACATGTATAAGTGTTGAAAAAAGGTTACTGCTTAACTTTGAAGAATTTGATGTGTATGATGAACAATTGACTTGATAATTGCCTCATGTTACCTAACAAATACATAGTAATTTCATTTTAAATAATTAAAATTAGTAATAGCAATAATAAATAATGTTTAACTAAACAATAACATTTTTATTCGAAAATTGGACTAGGTAGAGATTACATTGTAACACTCACTAAGTCAGTTGGGAATTCATTAGCCTGTTGGAAATTGCAACTTTATATATAATACAGTCTCACAGAAATTGAAAAATGTGATGAGCATGATTTAAATCTGACTTTATTGCAACTTTATTTTATACTTGGAGAACCAAGCAGCTTCCTTTAGACAAATTGCACTTGTCTAAATGATTGCCTGATCTAAATTATAATAATTGATATTTAATCTATAAACTGTATCTTATGTAAAAGGCTCTAAGTAAATTAATCTATAAAGAATAAAGTGAGTTAATTTTATTATTTTATTTATTTAAATGCTTTCATCTGATTATTTTATATTTAGGATCTTTTTAGATGTATCAAAATAAAATTTCTTTAATGCAAAAATTTTTTAATATAATTTTCTATCATCATAGTTGAGAGTTTACTCTGAAGTAATGGAACATTAGTTTACTAGCATCTATCACATATTTATGTAATTATACTCATAATTTTTAAGTTTTATTTTATTCTGTATGGTTTTTACTGATATTAAAAAAGATTATTGATCAATTTTGGAACTCTGAAACCTTGCAAAAATGTAGAAAAATCAAACAAATTTTCACTTTGATATATATGAAATTTGAATTGAACTAATGTTTGAATTTGATTCTAGCTCTTAATTTTTACATGAATGTATTCAATATTATCCAATTGACAATTACAATCTGCATTTTGTTTTTGTATAAAATAGTCAGTTTTTATTACAGTGGAACTCTGTTAATCTGGATCTATGTTTTATCCACAATAAGAAAAACAGGCATATGGAAAACTTATATATGCAAAAAAAAAATCAAAGAACTAACTTGTAAGTAGTACATTCTTGCCTGAGTATTATGTTGCAGTTTTAAGAATTTGTTTTCTCTTGACTCGATGCTAATTTTGAACACCTGCAACTTTATAACCAAGGATCTAGAGGCAAAAATAAATATAGTACAGTATATCAGTTACTTTGGTTCAGATTGATCCTTTGGTTTCCCTACGGAGTTCTAAGCCTAATTACTGGTTAACCGTGAAAAAGGTCATAAAGAGAGGTTCTACCCCACAAATGGTCAGGAAACTTATGCAACTATACATGTATTGTACCAGCTGATAGAAAACAACAAACTGATACTGTATGTAGATATGTCTTTTGCTTTATATTGTTAATATTGTTATAAAACTATATATAACAGAGGTGGGCAAGCAAGAGTTCAGTGGGAGCCGAAATGTAGGTTTTGCAAAATACATGGGAGCCACAGTTCTGTACTGTCGTGGCGGATAGTATGGTAAGGCAGGGAAGGATAGGGTGTCCCCATCCGAGTCGAGAACTTGTTTAAAAAAAATAGATTTGAAATGTCAATTTAATTTATTGCACCAACTTGGAAATAAATTACTAAATATTACATATATATAATTACATATTTTCACAAAATTGTGGAAATAAAATTGTAAAAATAATAATAAAAAGCAGCAATTAACACTCTCAGCAAGAGCTGCATATAACTCAAAAAGAGCCGCATGCGGCTCTCTGAGCCACATTTGCCCATGTCTGATATATAATGTGCAATAAATAAAATATAATGTATATCTAAACTGTGTTATTTTTGACATTAACAAATTTTCTGGGTTATCTGAATTGGGCTCAGTCCCATTTGAGCCAGATAAACAGGATTCCACTATACTTTTAATTTTATTAGTATAAATATAGATTGATATAATGCTGTAATTACAATTAAAAATGTGTTTAATTTATTAATTTTATGTAGTAAGATAACTTTGTTTAACATGATTGCTTTTAGTTTTACACAAATTTAGTGCAAAATTTTCAAAATAAAATAGCTTAATGATGTACTTATTCATTTTTTTTTTTTTCAATTCACAGTTGATAAAACAGGTGATGTGTGCATATCTATATTACATGAACCTGGAGATGATAAGTTTGGCTATGAGAAAGCATCTGAACGTTGGTTACCTGTCCATACAGTTGAAACTATTTTGATTTCAGTCATATCCATGCTTGCAGATCCCAATGATGAATCCCCAGCCAATGTTGATGCAGCAGTAAGTATATATATAAAAATTGTTGATTATAAAATAAACTTATTCTCTCTGAAAAATATATTTTTATGTTTAACAGTTTACAATGCTAAATTTTAAATAAAATACAGCATTTATTCCAAAATATTATTTTATTAGTTTATTCAATTTATTGCTTTTATTATCTTAGGAATGGCAAAATTATCATCATAAAATTTGAAATCTTACATTAATAATGGCAATGCTTAATATTTTGTTTATACCGAGTGTTTTTTTAACAATTTTTTTCTATATTTTATTATAAAAATTAATTTTTAGCATATCACCATGGAACCAATTGTTTGTAATGGCTGTCAAATGTTTTATATTATCTTATATTATTAATGATATTAGATAATACAAAATATTAAATGCCACAAAAATAGGTTATTTGTAAATTGTAGAGGAATTTGTTTCTTTTCTATTTTATATTTTGTTTTATCATATTGCTTCAGTGTCTGCTCAATAGCATTGAAAATACAACAAAATCTGATTCTGAAATATGAGTTATACAAAATATTTTTGAAACAATTTAAATTATTTCAGTTAAATTTAGACATGTGCATGTATTACATAAGTAAAATAGTAAAAGTGGGATGTGAAAAAATGTATGTAGGTGCTAAAGAAAATTTACCATTGGTTGATATTGTTTTTAAGAATAAAGTGAGTCCATAATCTTAATAATAAGTAGGATGATTGAATAAACTTCTCTAACATTTAAATAAATATATGTTAACTTTAAATATAAAGCTCTAAAACTTCTGAATGATATCTACTGTCTAGTTTCAGATATTTTTCTTTATTGATAAAGGGATGAACGATTAAAAAGTTTGGAAACCACTGCTTTAGACAATAAGCATCTTGTTAAATCTATAGTGCTTTATTGTTATTACATTTATTATAAAGTATTGTTTGAAATATATAATATTTTTTATTATTTCAGATATTAGTACAATCGATTACACTTAATTGGGACACGTTGGGACTAATCCATTTTGGCCCAATTAAGTGGTTGCCCCCAATTAAATGAACCAATAATAAATTCTAAAATAAAATATGAAATACATAGGTAAAAAATTATAATTAGGTACCTATTTTAATGCTTTATTAAATCAAAATCAGAAAATATTTGTACTATAAATTTGCCAGACTTAAAACATTCGCTAACTGATTTGCATCACGCTAGTGTTGCCAAATATTAGTAGTGAGCTACACAAGGATTGATTGTTTAATCCATTCCTAATCTAACGATCTTTCCTTTTTCCCTTTTTAGTTAGAATATGTCTGGGTTTGTCAAAAAGTCACCTTACAGTCTTTCTTTGAGCAGTTTCCTTTACTCGGAGATGGGCCACTTCGGCCGGAGCATTCGTAGAATTCGGCAGCTCCAGATGCTTGTCCCAATGATCGGATGGCTGCTGTCTGAGTGAGTCTGGACATAATGATGTACAGGAGGGTCTAATGATGTGTTCACTTGTTTATAATCGATCAGCGCCGCCGTAACTTATCCGTTACAATTCCCAGACACGCACCTGTTATCAAAGAGTTGACCGTTACGATTTGACTGTTACGAGATTGACGGTTGCGATTTGCGCTGATCGATTATAAACAAGTGAACACATCATTAGACCCTCCTGTACACAACACCTTTCAAGAAAACTCTAGCTATCTTCCAACTTGGTTGAGAGAACTCAAAAAATTGTCAGGAGGATCTTTGTCCCATCTCTTTTAAGGAGGATTGTGTAGTCCAATCCGGAGCAAGGTCTGTAGCTTGCATTCAGGTTTGCCTCAGACAAGATCCCAGTGTGATATGTCCCACTGCTATGACCCCCTCTGGAAAAACTGAACCACCCAAGCGAAAGACAAAATTGGTTTGTTTCCTCCAACTGTTGTCCTAAACGACATTAGTGTACATAGTATTGACATATTTTCAGAAGATTCCTAAAATATATCAAAAATTGCTAAATTCCTTTTCTTCTATGTCCCAATTAAGCATTTAAATTATGTACTAATTTATTAATTTGGTTTCTGTTCTTTGAGATTTTGGCCCAATTAAACAGAATCAATTGTATATTATTCTAAACTGAGATTTTGAGATGAACTCTTTAAAGTTAAAATTTAACTTATATTTAACACACTATTTGAAATTCTTAAGTTATATTTGAAGAATTCTGATATTTTAAAATAATTCGAAAGAATAATGTCAATTTGAATATATTCTAAAAATCTATATACTATTGGATTATTATTTTGTGTATTGTTTGAATTTGTTTTTGTTTTAAAGTTTTCATATGAAAGCAGTCTTAAATTAAAAGTTATTTCATTCATCTATAAAAATAAAGAAACTTAAAAAGTAGTTCTGTACCTGAGGAAATTTATATGGTTGAACTCTTAATATAATAAAAATTTTATGTATATTTTAACTTGTTTTGAAACACCTGCAAATTTTAATAATACAGTAGTGAACCGAAAATCGGAATCAATTGGGGACTGGGGTTGTTCAGATTAGGGATTTGTTCCGATTACGGTTTATGTACGAAAAAATATATTAACCTGTCTGATGTTCAAATTTTTCTCCGTTGCGTGTCGCTTTGTGTTGAATTTTCGTCGATTTTAAGCCTAATGAAAATTTTTATAATAATAATCGAGGCTATCGTATCGTTAAAAATTATTTCTGCATTTTGCACAAACAAAATAAATATATTGAAGAATATAAAAACATGAAAATTATACTTTAGAAGTAAATTTAGTATCAAAAACGTTCGATTCAGCATGACACAGTCCGACTGAAAATCGTGCCGATTACCGGCGATTCTGATTATCGGGGTGCCGATCTATGAGTCTCTACTGTATTTAAATAGTTTATAATGATGTCTGATTAAAACAAGTGAAGTCTACTGTAATTGATCTTTTTAAATTTTTTTCTTTATTTAATTTCTTTACAAAAAATTAGTTTTGAGAAATTACAGTAATAAATTATTTTTAATTTTTATTTTTATAGAAAGAATGGCGTGAAAATTATACAGAATTCAAAAGGAAAGTTGCTCGTTGTGTTAGAAGAAGTCAAGAAGTTTAGGAATTTTTTTAATAGGCATAAATTGGGTGAGCAATTTTTATTTATTATTTAAATATGAACTAATAATTAATAATACTCTTGCACTTTGTATAGAATAAGCAAAAAAAAAACAAGAATTAATTCCATTTTACAGTATATTAATTTTTGATTATTACTGGTTATTTTTCTTCTTCCCCCATTGTATGATTGAAAAATAGAATCAATAAATGATGATGATAAAAAATATAATAATAATAACTTTTTGATTATTGTCTTTTTCAAATATGTTTATATTACTTTCTAATATATTAATGTGTGTGCACGTGTTTTTATATCAATAATAATAGTTTCTTAGATAAATAAGGTATATAAATTCACAATATGCCATAAAATAATTAATTCAGTAACTCAAAATCGACAATTTCAAGATTTATTATAAATTTTGCCATATCTGACAAGCTGCAAGAATCACTCAAACTACTATTAATTAATAACTTACAAGAACTTCCTAAAGTAATGTCTTTTAAACAGTCATAAAATGATATCCTTGCGCTTAGGAGTGATAGAAAAACTTTTGTATTCCCTTGGAACTATTGAGTGGTTTACATATGGATAAATGTTAAAGTGAACATTCCATACATAGGGTATGAAAATATTTGATAAATTTCTGTGGGATGGTTTTAAACAACTGTTTTTTTTTATTAATCAAATAGATTATAAGTTTTTCCATGTACCACTGCTGATTATCCTTTGTGATCTAAGTGATAACTGATAACATCTAAGACAGCAATTCACAACCTGGGGGTATGCCATAGGTTGTTTAGGGGTACAGAAAAAAGTTAGTTATTTTGGCAGAAAAAATAACATATTATGTATTATGTATCACAAATTAAGTGTTAAAAAATTATTAGGTAAAAAATGTTCCTTGCAACAATCACAAACTTTATTATACATTTCAAAATGCAAAAATAGAAATAAAAACTTATGCTGCTGATTGTACAATGCAACAGATCAATAAATGTTGTTCAGTTGGTCAATGATAGCAGGGATACCATTATACTTGATTAGTGATTATGTTACGGACTTTTGATGGTGGGGTGTGTTACCGTTATTATAATCATCTCTCAACAATATCTCCATGTGTTTGAAAAAAGTTTTTTTTTTTTTTTTTTTTTTTTTTGTTTATAAAAAGTATTTTTTATTGTTAGCAAGGAAAAAGACATAATATAAAAACACCTTAATATTTCCAGCAATAAATTATTTAATAAGATAATAACATTCTCAACTATTTTTAATAGCCTTCCTCAGTTAATCGAACTCAAACAAAAAGAATGCTAAAACAGAATGCAAGCAATACAAAAACTTTTAAAAATTCAAATTAATTCCAATGTAAAATGCAGCTGCATAGTAGAAATGAAAAATTGCGTGTGCAATTCATATAGATATAATAATAAACATAACTAAATTAGTATCACAATAATAAAATATATGCCTATTACAAAATATTAATTATGTGCTATTGTAAAATGATTTCCATGCAGTGGATAAACCATCTGCATCCCTATGGTTAATGCACCCCATGTTAATGTGGGCCTTGTAGATTTCCAGTTTTTCAAGATGTTTCAGCACTTGTTTGTTGTTCGTGGTCCTAATGATGGATGCTTTGTCCCAGTGAATGCTGACATCCTGATGCTTAGCGAAAGCTGCGAGCACAGTACTATCCATGTTCTTAGTGATGGAGTATTTGTTCTTTAAGCCTCTGCTTTAATTGTCACATAGTTGTACCAACTTATACAAGATTTGAGTTAAAGCGACGATCCTTTAAAGGTATAGAATACACCTTTGTCCTAGAATTCGGGTTTTCTTTTTTCTTAAGAGAAGTAGATGCACTTATTACTAAGTTTCAGAATCAAAGAACAAAAGTAGTTCTTAGTTATTTTCCTTTCCTGCACATGATGATTAAGAAAGTGGCCAACAATAATAACATAAGAATGTTGTATCAGCGTAATCCTACAATATATAGAATATTAAGAAATGATAAGAAAAAAGAAAACCAGAATTCTAGGACCAGTGTATTCTATACCTTTAAAGGATCGTTGCTTTAACTTGAATCTTGTATATGTTGGTGCAACTATGCGACAATTAAAGCAGAGGCTTAAAGAACATAAATACTCCATCACTAAGAACATGGATAGTACTGTGCTCGTGGCTTTCGCTAAGCATCAGGATATCGGCGTTCATTGAAACAAAGCATCCATCATTAGGGCCACGAACAACAAACAAGTGTTGAAACATCTTGAAAAACTGGAAATCTACAAGGCCCACATTAAAATGGGGTGTATTAACCATAGGGATGCAGATGGTTTAATCTACTGCATGGAAATCATTTTATTATTGCGACACTAATTTAGTTATGTTTATTATTATTCCTATATGAATCACATGCGCAATTTTTCATTTCTACTATGCAGCTGCATTTTACGTTATAATTAATTTGAATTTTTAAAAGTTTTTGTATTGTTTGCATTCTGTTTTCGCATTCTTTTTGTTTGAGTTCGATTAACTAAGGAAGGCTATTAAAAATAGTTGAGAATGTTATTATCTTATTAAATAATTTATTGCTGGAAATATTAAGGTATTGTTTATATTAGTTGCTTTATTTTCTAGTAAGTTGTTTGTTTATTGAAAAAGACACAGCTGGTTTCTCCAGATTTTCTCTACAAGCAGTAATTTTTTTCATTATTTATTCAGTACAGTGGAACCTCAGTATACGACCTTAATCCGTTCCTTATGTTTGGACTTATACCGAATAGGACATATACCAAACCAACCTTTCCCGTAAGAAGTAATGTAAAAATGATTAATCCATTTTCATAATGGGGTTGTAAAATAATTTATACACTGTTTGAGCACATTAATAAAAAAATAAATTTTATTATACATTTTTAAAGTTATTACAGTATATTGTATTATATTATTTAAATCATTAAATCAAAATCAAATCAAATCAAACTCTCCTCAATACTAATAATCTGTTTAGAAATTGATTAAATCCCTTTCGCAGCGTTAGCAGATTTAATAATGTCTCTATTTTTCACGATTGTCGATATCGTCGTTCTCGGAATACGGTATGCAACAGTTAAATCTCGAACACACATGCCACCTTCATATTTCTCAACAATCTCTTTTTTCAGTTCCATTGTGATTCTAGTCAATTTTTTAGTTTTCTGTTGCTTTTCGTTTGCCTTTTTGTAATTTATGATTAATAAAAATAATAAAGTTTTACTTACAAATTAAATCAGAAGAAATTTAACAAAGTTATAAACCGTGGGACTGCAAACGTCTAGTCTGGTCTAGTACACCAATAGTGCTACTTGTTCATAGATGGCGCATATAATTGAATTAAGTCGTATACCGAGCAAAATTTGTTTCATCCAAACAGGAAGTATTTCGAAAAGCAAACGTATACCGAGGTTCCACTGTATTTTTATTAATTTTTTATTGACAAGACTATATCTTGTTTATAAAATCGTACTGCCTACTGTGTTACCAGCTTAGAAGTATGAAGGAGTACATGTCAGAAGTTTCAATTTGGCACAGAGTATTAAGTGCCCAAATCATGCATGCATAAGAAAAACCAGACTTGCAGGTACTCAGGGGATTGAGAACCGAGTCAAAATAAAATTCAAAATGGCAACACACTCTACAAACAGGCAGTGTGGGAGATTTGTGCATGCCTTGCTCGTTGTGAATGCCACAGGGGTGCGCCAATGAAAAAAAGTTGGAAACTGCTGATTTAAGAGAATGAACTTCAGATGTTTTCCATGAACATTCAGTTTATTAAGTAGGTGTGTTGTAATGGTATGTAAACTTGTAGACAATGCAACAAAATTACATAAATGCCAAACATCGTGATACACCTAGCTTTTGATGCCTCTAATAGAAATGGCAGGGAAGCTTGGAGAATTTATTGTGAACAAAATGTTCACAATAAATTCTCCCAACAAAGTGTATCCTTATTATGCTATGTTTAATTCAATTGACCAACAGTTGCATGGAACAGAAAATTTTAACAATTGGCATTGGAAATCAGGGCAGTTCATTCAGTTCACATGGCACAGTTCAATAAGGAAGTCACACAACTTCCTGTACAAGTATCCAAAACATTGCCCATTGGCTTGAGATTGATTTACAACTATCATAGAATGTTTTGCATGAGCAACTGCTCAAACTGTTTCATCCTCAGAAGGTGCAAGCTTTTCGGACCAAATGATTACCCTCTTTTGGTTTAATTTTCTCAATGTTTTGGATCAAAGTACTGCTGATTTTTCAGATTCTCGGCCATATTTTATTTACAAATGAGTGCTGCTAACCAGAAAGAGGCGTTATAACTTGATAAACAGTCAAATTTAGGCAGAAAACTTGCATACCAAGATTATAGACTGTTATCAAGAATGCTTTGCTGTCAACATTTGGACAGCATTATAGACAATAACCTCATTGGACTATACTTGGTACTCTCTCATCTAAATTCCCACATTTATCACATATTCTTAGCAGTAGTGTTGACAGATTTGCTGAAGGAAATTCCTTTAAATGACAAAAGACTGATGTGGTTTTGACATGGAGTTTCTGCTCATTTTTCAAGAGAAATATGTGAACATATTACTGCCACTTTTGTTGATCAGTGGATTGGTAGAGGTGGATCTGGTGGCTGATCCTTGATCACCTGATTGATGTTGTTGGACTTTTTTTTTTATGGGGTTACATGAAAGACAGTCTACTTCACACCAGTTCAGAATGAAGAGGAACTTATCACTCATATTGTCAAGGCTGCAACTAAAGTCAGGGATATTTCTAATATTTTTGAATAAACAAGGGAATCTATGTTTTGTTATTGTAGATCTTGTATTGTTGTTGTTGGCCATAATTTTGAACATAACTATAAATTTTTGATAATTTAAAATACTTAACTTTGTTAATTAGGTTTTTGTTCTATGTTCAATTGATATAAAAAAAGGTTATTTCAAACCATCCCCAGAAATTTGTCGGATTTTTTTTCACCCTATATATATTACATTAGATTGATTTAAAAAAAATTATATTTTGTAAATAGTATCTGAAAATTAATATCATGTAATTTGTAATTATCAACATAAATGGATCTAAAGACGATGCTGAGAACCTTTTTGAGAAGTTTGATGTTTTAACATTTATGTTAATATATATAATATAATAGAAATGACATATAAATTTTTTAAAATCAAGTATTATGTTTTTAAGTAGTACAATAATCATTTGCTTATATTTAAGTAAGTCAGATTATCTATGCATGTTTATAGTATGATATAATTAAAAAGCATTCACACAAAATATTAACTTGTGCATATATTTTTTAATCTTTTTGAATTTAATATTATGCTTTTTGTTCTTATATTGGTACATAGTGCATTCAAAAAGTTTCAGATGAATATGTGGCACTATCTTCTTGTCACTGGTAGAACTAATTAGTATCAATCTTTAACCTTAATCCCTAACCTTCTATTCAAATTTCGTTGAATGGGACTCATCCTGTGTAAGTGATGGTTTGAAATTTGTGTTTTTTTTTTATTGTTATGATTTTCAGGATGTAACAAAAAGCCACAAATTTTGTTTTAAATGTGGTAATATTTGATAAACCCATCTGCAACTATCAAACTGCTAAATGGCACAACCCAGAAGTGGCAGACCAATGAAAGCAAAGACCACAAAATTGAAAATGAAAACAATGCTCATTGCATTTTTAGATTCAAGGGGAGTTATCTGTTGCAAATTCATGTCTCCTAGCCAGACTGTGAATGGACCTTTCTACACAGAAGTATTTGATTATCCTTTGGAGAGAATTTGCAGGGTTAGACCAGAAATGTACAAATCTAGAGAATGATCAACAATACTTCAGCACAATTATTATGCCTTTGTGTCCTTTATCATAACTTAAATTTATTTTTGTATACTAGTACATTTATCAATTAACTGTTAATTGATAAATGTACTAGTATACAAAGATAAATTTAAAATACTTCAGCACGTTCCTCACTTATTGTTTTGCTATTTCACAGTGATCAATTCTTACTCGCTAGATTTTGCCTTAGCTGACTTTTTTCTGCTTCTCAAAGAAACCAATACTGAGAGATTATTTTGAAGATGTATAAAGCAATCAAAAGAATGTAATGGCTGTCTTGAACTTGATTCCAATAGAGGACAATGTACAGTACATGCCTTCTAGTGATTGTACAAACGTTCTGAAATGTGAATTGGGAGAGAAGGGATGTATGTTGAATGATAGACAATAAAATTTCATTTTTATCTGAAAAATTGTGTTCTTAGTAGAATTAATCCCAGAACTTTTTGAACACAATGTATATATTAGTGAGTGACTGAATACACATGATATTGCCATGTGCTGTTTAACAAGTCAATAATTCATTCAAAAGTTTTCAAATTTTTTTCTACTAATGATTTGCATTTCAATTTGTAAACATAGTGCTATGTTTTGGCAAATTTTTTTATATATATTGTTTTGCTATAGGAATTTCTTACAATATCTTATCCTAAAAAAACTTAATAACAGATATTGTGTTAATGTATATGTATTTTTTGATTTCATTATAAAAAGATACTTTGTCTATACAAGGTTTAATGATTATTATTATTATATAATTTTCTTTTAAAAAGTAACAGGAAGAAATATAACACTCAAAATAATAATGTTTTTTTTTTATTTTATTTTAAAGCAGATTGTAAATTTAAGATAGTTGACAGTAGTTAAGAAAATAAATACTTTAAGTGTAGAATTTGTATAAATAGTTAAGTTTAGAAGTTTTAATTAATTGATTATCATTAAAATATGTCTGTTTCAAACCTTTTTAGTAAAATTAAGTTAAATTACAAAATGTCTAAGTGTATTTTTTTTTCCTTACAGATTGGAGACACTGATTTCTTATCACTGTCAAAGATGGATTTGAGCCAGCAGCTCACATGAATTCTGCCTGTCACCTCACCTAAGATTGACCAGCAAATTTAGCTTCCTTCTTCCCATGGTCCTTATTTAGTTTTGCAAATGGGGTTGTTTCTATCTTCTTCAAACTTGTGTTTTTCTTCAGTGTTCTCCATTTCTCTAATGGTTGTGAGATTGCATTTTACACTAGCATTGAACTACAACTATTTAAACTGCTTACATCTCTCAAATCTTGTACAGTCAATGTTTGCAGTGCTTTCTTAAATGCTGGGAGTTTGAAAAGAGGTGATTGTACTCCTAAGGTGGCCACAGAAGCAGTGTCGTGTGATTGACGAGACTTAACAGCCAAGTGATCAGTGTCCTTACTGAAAACAACAAAAAAATGACTTCTGTAGGATGCAGCTTTCTAAAGTACAATCCTACTCACAAGTGGACATATTCACTACTGTACAGTGCAGCAAATTCTCATCTTTACATACTGTATAATAATCTGATTTTAGTCTGCCTAGATTGTTTAATGGCTGTCTTGGCAGCTTCTTCAGGTTTAGAGTCTTATTAGAAAAGGAAAAATGTCTGGTAACTGCATAATTTCCACAATTATCAATCAGTTGTTTTTGTTTGTTTTTTTTTTTTTTTTGTTGGAAGATATGAACTAAAATCTTAATGTGCATTATATTTAGTGAGTTTGGAAAATAACATTCATTTTAGATTCTCAATTATTAAATTGTAGAACTTCACAGAATAAATCTAGAATCATTGTGTAAAAACTATATTATAATTTATCTGTTTTTTAATTATAAAAGTCTGTGAAGTAATATTAAAAATGTTTTCTGAATGTTTATTTTTTCCATCAAGAAAGCTGCATATATTTGATCTATGGGAAAAAAAACTGATGTAAATTATTAAAAATGCTATTATCAGATCGAATGTTTGACAGGATAATTTTTGAGAAGTCACACGTTAAAACTTAATTGCATACTGATTAAAGAAATTACAAAAAGTCCACAATATACAAAAAAAATAATAATTTTTTCTTCTATAAATATTAAATTTAAGATTTATTTTGGAAAATTTAACAATTAACTTTTTTTACCAAATTATATTCAAAAATTTATAATGAAAATTTTTTAATATGAAAGGAATAATCTCCCTCTTTTGAAAATTCTATTTTTGTTAAGACACTAATAGATCTGCTATATTTAATTATTGCTCAAGAAAACATTTTAGTATTGAAATACCAATAAAAATGGCAATTTTTCTTTTATTTTTACATATATACAAATTTTAAATGTTTAAAAATTTATTGCAAAATATCATAAATTACTTTTTATTCATTTAAAATTATAGCATTTTCGTAGAAATCTAAAGAAAGTTTTCTATTTGAAGATTTGAACAAACTATCATTAATTCTGAATTTATTTTAGTAAAATATTTTTAAAAATTTCTTTAATCAGAATCTGCCAGTACATAAATTAGCCATCTTGTACAGTAAAAAATTAAGTGTATGTATTATGTGCTAGCACTATTCATACAAACTTTTTGTTCCATCTGAAATAAATTATGGCTATAAGGATGCACTGTGAGGTTGGCATCTTGCCATTAACAATTTGTGTAAGTTGTCTATTTCAAGTATATAAACTATTTTGTACCAATGATATGTGTTTTCATAGAGGAAGAAAAAAAAATCAAATTCAATGTTAAATACATTAATCATTCAAAACTTTTCCTTATTTTGAGTTTTCAAATTGCTTATAGATATATTTTAATTGCGTGTTATGTTTTGAAGTGTGTTTGGAAATTTTTGTATATAGTATAACAAAATCAGTTGGTTCATTGTTAATAGTACAAGTATATTGTGCATGCATCAGTTCAAAAATATAAAGTAAAAAATGAACTTTGTTTTTTTTTTTAAACTTTTTTCATATTTGACTGAAATATTGCCATTAGTAAAATTTAGATATCTTCATTTAACTATCATTTTTAAAAATTAGCCATAAAATAGTATGAGATTTTGAATTTAAACAATTTAAAATTAGTAGTTCTTTCAGGCAGTTCTTTCCATGAATATATGGTAAATCAATTCATTGTAAATATCAACATTTTGATAACTTACTTGAAGTTTTAAATGAATTTGAACAATAAACGAAGTAGAAACACTCGTGGTGATTATTATGGTATGTAGGAGATTAAAACTGAAAATCAAATTTTTCTATGATAAATTTGCTCTACTTGAAATTGCAAAAACATCTCAATAATGGCTTTCAAAGTTAAATTTAAGCTTATATTACTGCCATAGATTTCTATATTAATATACATTGAACTAGAATGGTTCAAATTTTACTGTAATTGAAAATTGTTTTATCTGTTTTGAAAACAAATGGGTAACAATAATTGAAATAAATCCAGTTAATACAAATAAACAAAAAAAACACCACATACAGAATCACAAAATTACAAAAGAAAGTTTCAAAATTATCTTGAATGTGTTTATTTTATGCTATAAGAATTTTCCAAAAGTAAGACTTTTTAAATGTGTTTATATTTTCGTTAGTGGTTGTGTAACTGGAAAAAGCCACCTATTCATCACAAAACAGGTAAATTTTGAGTATTGTTAAATAAAAATCTCAGAATTGCTTGTGAAAAGCAGGAAAGATTCATCTTTATTGTGTCAGCAGTGATGTTCTTTCTAGCAAATTTTTCTCTTTTCTTATTTCAAGTGCAGTTTAACTTGTTGTGCTGCCATTTGAAAAAATCTAGACAAATCTCTATTGTTCATTTAAAGTTTTCTGTTTTTCAGAGTTTATTTTAGTATTTACTATTATTTGATTAATAAAACCAGTGGCGCGTTATCCTGTGAGTAAAACGGGGCTCTAAACTAGTCTTTTATAAGAAAATATTTCTTCAAAACAATTCTCCTGAAGAAAAAAGTCTGTAGTCTACCCTGTACGTGGGATCCCCTTACTCAAATTCGCCTGGGCCTCATGTAGCTTTAAAGCGCTTCTGAATAAAACAAATATATACTCTGTATCTGGACTGCTGTATATTACTATGTATATAAATCGTCTCTGTAATCCAAAAGGTTTTTGGTAGACTGTCTCACAGCAAACTTTAAGTTAGGAACTCTCTTTTATTCCTTAAAAAATGACATGCATTTCGGGTTGGTATATTCATCCAACCCCTCCTCAGTGCTAATTTTTCAAAAAACATAATTATACATATACATACAAATATATACTGTATTATTTTTTAATATAACATTATCATTTTAAAGACATTTGTATCTTTCACGCACGACTTTTAGGTTTTTCTGTATTCAATTATTTTTTCCATTTCATATACGTTATAATTTGGATTACCAGACGTCTCGCTTTGACCGGGACAGTCTCGGTTTGATGGTGTCCCTGCGTCCCGGCCAGTTTGTCATTGTGTCCCGGTTATTTGGTAAAATTTTAAAAGTTCCGAATATACAAGAATGCACAATAAAAATAGTGAAGTCTCGGGTAAAATGGCGATTTGACAACTAAAATACTCCCTCTACCCTCACTGTTGCCAATCTAACTATTGATATTTTGTATATCCGGGGACCCTAGATTGTCAGGTGCAGCGCAGAATTTATATGAATGTTTATTTTTATTCTAGCAATTTTTTGGCGAAATATATATTGCTGTGGATTATATGCATGAAAGTATGGCAGTTAGCAAAATTAGAAGTTTACGTAGGTAGTCCCAATGGCGGCACTTCCGGAATCTCCAAAACACTCGTGGTTTGAAATTTAGTCTACGTGTCGCTGTCTTTAGTTTACAAGTTTTCTAACGTCATTTCAGTACTGGAATAATTTCCTATATAATTTCTCATTCGTCGTTCATTAGCGAGGTTGAGGCCGAAGTTTTAAACGCGAAAACGTGTACGTCGGACGTTCAGCGCCGCTTTTCTGTAAGCCTAGAAGTTTGACAATGGTGTTTGGAAAGTCAGTGGAATCGTGCTCGACATTCCAAATGCCATTGTCAAACTTCTAGGCTTACAGGAAAACGGCGCTGAACGTCCGACGTTTTCCCGTACACGTTTTCGCGTTTAAAACTTCGGCCTCAACCTCGCTATTGTTGTAATGGCGGAGCTTGGAAAACATCATCAATTTTTTTCAAGTGTGTTTCAAGGAATTTTTTTTTATTTTATAATATCGGAATATTCGGAATTTAATTGTGACAAGATGGTATGCTTGCCATAAAGTTTGGTACGCAACCTGCAGATGTGTGATGGTCATCATAAATTAAATTATCAAAAGGATCGTGATTCTGTTTCTTTTAGATGTCACAAATGCGAGATGAACAGTTCTTCATTTGAAGTAATTTTTAAACGTAAATTTTGGAAAATTTCTTGGGGAAACTTTTTCGTTTATTTGGCATCTAATTTGCATAGAGAGAATCAGCTGTTTGGCTGTGGGCGTGAGTAGTTGAATGGGCGGATTTCATACGACATTATGATGGTTTCATGGTCTAATTTTACCGGAACGAAAATTGGATGGACCTGGAAAAGTTGTCGAAATCGACGAGATTGTTGAGCAAAATGAAAAAACTAGGAGAATGGCTCGACCTGTTTGTTCGGCATACGAGTAAGTTTTATCCAGGAGCGAGACGTGTTTTAGTTTGTAAAGAGCCAGATATTGTAGCTTCAGTCCTGAAATTAAGTGCCAAATAAATCCGAAAATCGTAAGAATGTCGACATGGGTGTTAAGAATGTACGATGTGTTAAGTTTCTACGATGGAAAAGGACAAAGTTCCGATAGAGCCATCCGAATCATGTTTTTTACCGAATAAATCGGAGAAAAGGAATTAAAAATACGTCAATGGTGAGTGAAAGATTATTTCTTTAAATGCCGGTGTAGTAAATAGCTGCGCCGGTCGCCATCTTGTTTGTGGACGTAGTACAAGATGGCGACCGGAAATGCCGCTATTGGGAATACCTAGGTAAACTTCTACCCAAAATTAATATAGTTTTAGTACTTTCGGAATGAAAGTGTGTAAAGGACTTTTGCCTCTCCCTTTATATATATAGAATGTTGTCTTTGCTGCAGTGGCGTGCCGTCCATACAAGCTGCGGAAGCGCCGCTTCCCTTGTGTTTTCTAAAGTATAAATACATATTGCGCGATTATTTTTTTATTTTATCGTACTTTGAATTACTTAAGATTAATATTTTATTATAACTTCATTATGTATCTTATTACAAATTTCGATTAATGTTACCTATGGTTGCAAAATGGCGGCTCGTCTCTGATTCCAGCAAACAGAAGAAAGGAAAGTGGGGACGAACGTTCTAACCTAACCTATTCTAAAAAATTAGGTTAGGTTAGAACGTGCGTCCCCACTGTTTCCTTTCTTCTGTTTGCTGGAATCAGAAACGAGCCGCCATTTTGCAACCATAAGTAACATTAACCGCTTGTTGAAACACGATCTAATCCAACAGCAGGTTATTTATATTTATTCCTAGTATCTCAGATAACATGTCGAAACATGCTCAACCTCACTAGTAATATTACTCACTATCAACTTTTAATTAACCTGTTCCTACACCACCATGCGACCTTCCTTCTAAGGCCTATCACTACTCTCTTCAACCATTAACATTTATTTTTATTTATTGCCAAGTCCAGCTATAATTGATAGAATTAATATGAGAATTCATCGTTTTAAGGCCACTTTTTAAATTAAAAAAAAAAAAAAATACTAAATTTTAAGTTAACTAGAAATTTTACAAAAATAAAAAGACGTAGTCGCTTCCAAAATTTGGTCAATCACCATTTATTTCTTTAAAATGTTCTAGAATAAAAATTCGGACGATCCGACTTTCCTTTTTAGGCTACATGATCGCCCAGGAAACAATTCCTTTAAAACAGAAATAATCTAATTAAAAATATAAAATTTTCGTAAAAAATTGGATTGACGACCTTACGACGCCTTTGAGTTCATCCTCGACTTCCACTCGGGAGTTCTGGATCCTTACATCTACGTGAAAAGTTGCGCTGTTTAATGTAGATTATCCTCATCCCTCTGGTGGCAAATTATTTCAAAACTTTTTAATTTTAGAATTTTCGCTGGAATAGAATTTTTATTTTTACAAAAATTTTTATTCTCCTGCGAAAATTCTAAAGTTAGGAATTTTACGCTAAATATCAATACAAACAAACACTTGAGTGTAACAAAAAAATTTGACGAGATGGAATTTTTTGGGTAATTTTTTTCGTTATTACCGAGTTGAAATCTATAAGAAAATGTATAAAAATCCTATGCAGTTTTTTACTTGCAGACCTGTGTAATTCATTATTTGAAAATTTCAATGCAAATTTTTAAATGCTAATGTATTGTATTGTACTTGTGTATATAAGGTGATTGAAGTAGGAATCTGACCATAATATAAACCTGATAATCTAAGTTTAACGTACTTTTTACAATGATATACTGGTATAAGTTAAATTTAACAAAGTACTCGCGGAGACAACTGACTTCACTTCAGTTTAATAATTTCTGTTTTATCGCTTTACATTTCGTGCCTTTGTGTCGATACAAATTCGAAAGTTTTTAAAATTACTTTTACTTCTTTTATTTTTATATTTTTCTTTTGTTATGAATCGTGTACGTTTTCTTCTGCTTTGGCTTCCTCTTTAATTGTTAGAACTTTAATTATAAATTAGCCCAAAAATAAAAATGTGCAGATATAATATTTAAACTCATGCACGTAACAATTAATATAAAGTTAAAAAGTTTTATTAAGTAAAAGTTTATATACACATTTAATTTTTCAATATAATTATAATCGTGGCTTAGACATATGCTAACTGCAATGTTTTTCTTTTGTTTCTTAGTTAATTTTGTTCCAACGGTGAGATGATACGTCTCCAGTGTTGACACGTACATCGTTGGCAAAAATCCAATATTTTCCGGTCAGAACTTTACCAATCGAACATCCTCAGTTGAGAGATTTCGAACGACCGAAGACGGTGCTAAGTTGCTACAGTCACTTTAGAACACGTCCCTCGTTAGCAATAACAAAGGACACGTATCATTCCAAGTACAAAGAGAAGACGCCAAACCGCCACAAAAAGTCACATCCATGAATGAAGTCGAGTCCGGTACATTAGGTCGCAGCCAGGTAAAAGTCCAAATCCGGGTAAAAAGAGTCACAATCGGGGAAAAGTCACATCCGGTGAGAAGACCTTGATGATTTACTTCTTCCAAAAGAAGAAGATCTTCTTCCACCAAGGCTTCTTCTTACGCTTCTTTAGAATCGATTTACACTCCTCTTCCGGTCCTTCCTCGCGTGCCTGTCTCTGCACCGACCATTCCGGAACTTCCGGATACCTCTTTTCCAAGTAATCGATGACAGACGAGGTACTCTCATTGGGAGAGACGACAATGACCCGTTTCTTGTCGGGTTGACCAGATTTCTCCTTCGCTCCCTCCACCACTTCTTTCGGACGCACGCGAATCACTCGAACTGAAGAGGAAGACGATTCCCATGTCGAGGTGCTCTCCTCTGGACTGTCTCCTCCAGAGGTATTCCACTTCTTCAACGCTTTGAAATTCTCCATTCTGCAAGCAAAAAAGAAACGAGCGTTAAATTAAGACAATATTAATAAGTGAAATGAAAATGTAATAATATAGGATAGAAAATTACAGAAAAAGTTCGTTTTAATTATAAGAAAAATTCTAAGCACAAATGAATATAAAGTTGTAATGGAACTATAAACTTCGTCGACAACATTAAAATTATTCATTCAATTTTATGTATAATAATTAAATATCTGTGATTTACAAAAAGTTATGCTATTCTGTTGATTTTCATTAAAATTAATGAAAATATTCTAGAAATTAAGAGAAAACAAAATAACGAATAAACTCATTTATTCTGATACATTAATGCTTAGATAAATCATAACGGTGCGAATGTCATACGGGATATAATGTGTATGCATATGTAACATACACACACAAAATTATATCGGGAAATGACAGAATTTATTATTTGAGTTTGCTTTAACAATTCGATTCGATTGACGAAAATTAAGCATGAAAAGATTACATGCACTTCCCCAAAATAATTTACAAAAACTCGATTCTTCACTTTGAGAAAACCACACAACGATTGTTATCGAAATATTCGTTCTGGGAAAATTATTGCTGATAATTGCGATTTCCCGCTTAACAATGTTAAAAATTACTTAAATCTAGAAAGATCAGAGACTAAACTTACCCAAAATAAACGTTTCAACTACAGCAAAACGCGGGAAACAATCGCAACAATTCACTAAATAGCATTCCAACAAAGCAAAAGACAATTGTCGAAATTCTATTGTCGCGTCGCAACTCAGTTTAATGCTAAAAATTTAGATTTTTTGACAAAATTTCGGGGTTTCCGCGTCTGTCTTTCTATAAAGACAGATGGTTTTTTTTTTTTTATTTTTTTTTTGTCTGTAGTCTTTCACTCATCCCCACAGAGACCAGGTAGAATCAATTTTGTTAGAGTTTGGATGTTGGAAGATTCTCATAAACTAAGTAGATTTGACATTAAAGTAAACTCAATCAGCAAAATGCAAATCACAACACAACACCTTAATTTGCTGAAAAATTTATTAAAAAAGCTGAAAACGTTAGTAACTCTATTGGCCATCGTCAGGCTAAACCAAATTCGAATATAAATATAATGAAACATATTTAAATATAAAAAAAATTAACGAAAGAAAATACGGATATATGTGTATAAAAAATAAAAATAAAAAATTAATTTAACAAACCATACATATATATATATATATATATATATATATATATAAACACATGCATAAGATAAATAAAATAAAATATTATATCATTATATACTAGCAATGTACTGTACATAAAATAAGAAATGCAAAATACAAAAAAAGTCAAGGCATATACTATGAGTTCTCTAACTTTTTAATTAGGTATTTCTGAAGGTAATCCCTCAGCATTCTTAGCATTAAGCACGTATCATGCAATCTGCTTTTATAGATTTCAATCATCTCCGCGTTGATAGCCAAAGTGGGGAATGCATCTTGCATGAGCTCAGATTTGGCCATTTGCGACAGTATCGTAGCGTTGGATCATTTGCTGATATAGTATTTGCGCCAGGGCCAAATTTTCCTATAGGCTAACTAGGCTTCCGCCTAGGGCCTCAAGATCAAGAGGGGCCTACATTCAAATTTTTATTGTGTCTCATGTAATTTACAAACTTAAAAATGGGAGGTGAAAGGGCCTCATAATTAAGAAAGCACAAATTTTGCGCTTTCTTAATTTGACTCCTAAATTTCCAGTAGTGACACCTATATAATTTTCCTTTATGTCTAGTTCCTTGTTTTTTTTATGGAATCTTGTATACTCCCGCTTTTTGTTTTTTCTTTGTCAATGTTGTCTTTGTCATTTCTTAATAACTTATGCAGGTTGGGAGCGTTCTTGTACAATAATTTGGATTTATTGCGGTCTGAAATTTCCTTCATGATGGCTTTCTTACTTTTATCGTAAGTGAACTTCGTGATTTTATCGAAATTGCCGCTTGGAGCCCTGCTTACATTGTAGCTTCTGATCAGTGCTGTTATCTTGTCCGCTCTGTATCCTAGCGTTCTGGCGATTTGTAATATCCTATTAATTTCCTTCTGCCTATCAGATACGCTACTACAGTAGAGAAAGGCTCTTCCAATTAGAGCTCGGAAGCAGCCATTTTATACCGGTGAGGATCATTTGAGTGTGATGAAATGTACAGTACAGTGGGCTATACGTCGGTTTGACATACACCTTGGTGATCATGTCCTTCCTTGAATTCAATATCTACATCTAAAAAATGTATCCGTCAAGAACTTATCCGTTCAATTTTCAACTTAAAGCGGTCATCGTTTTTTTGGGGGTAACTCTTTCTGCCCTGTGGGCACTAAGAGGGCCTCTTATAGCAAGCCCATTATGGGTTCGCCAGGCCCACAATAGGGCGGCCGGGTGGTAAGGAACGGGGATCTGTCGGCCATCCCTCTCAGTTGTAACTGGAAGCTGACCCAAGTACTAACGGGACAGGGGAAGTTTCCCCATTACATGTCCAAATCCGGACATGTGGATGGTTGCTGCTCCTGTGGGTGCCCGCGCGGCGACGCGAGGCACTATGTACTTGAGTGCCCTCACACAGAGGACGTCCGTGAGAGGGCTAGTCACATTGACTGGACAAAGCACGCAGACCAAGTACTTAGAACGCTTGCAGCATGTAAAGGAAACTGTGAAACTCTAAAGGAATTGATGGAAGTAGTCTTGAGTCTCTTTGACCTCTAGCCCGGTGTTCTCACCGGGCAGGGTTCCCCTTGCCGGGGGGAACCCCGCCGCCCGTTCAGAGAGTTGCTTTCTCCCAAGGTAGAGTACTCTGGTGTGCGGCTCTGACCGCACCAAAACGTATGTCACTGTAAGAGGGCTGAGAGCGATGAAGGCAAGGAAGGCATACGGGTTGGTGGACCTTCGGTCCACTAGAACCCCAGCCCGAGCCAGAGCACTTATTCTCGGGCCCGGTTTTCACTCGTCTAGGAGCTCGGTGCCCACCGGGCGATGGACCGGCCTATGATTAGAACATCGTCTCTTAGTACTCTGTAGTGCCACTCGACAGAGCAGAGGCTATCACTTAGAATTGATTAAATGAGGACCACCCCTCGAAAAATTCCTGGGGATTTTTCGACCCATCCGGATTCGATCCCGGGTCCCTCGGGGCGGCAGGCTGCTAACCTTGACCGCCCGACCATCCGGCCGCTCCGTCATCGTTGTTGTTGATCTTGCTAATAAATTTATCGATTTTTTGGTCATTCTTCCATAGTACAAAGACATCATCCACGTATCTTTTGAAATACACTACATTGTTTTTAAAATCACAAAGAACATTTTTTTCTAGTTTACTCAACACGAGTTCACATAACAGTCCCGATATGGGACTTCCCATTGAGACTCCTCTTTTTTGTCTGTACTGTTTGCCATTATAGGTGAAAAACGATTCATAACAAATAAGGCTAGCCAGTTCAATCAACGCATTATTGTAACTTGCCAAATCTGGGTTCTTGTTATGCATAAACTCTAATAGTGCTACCATGCCTGATTCAATTATATAGAGAGGTATAAGCTTTCATAGTCCAATACCGTTCCCACCTCATCGTCCATTAACATTAGATCTTGTATCTCTTTAACTTCATCTCTGGGATCCTTTGCTACACATGCATTACTTTCGAGCTGAGAGGTGAGAAATTTATGTAACCGTTCTTCAAGGATAAAAGTTGAATCCCTACACCTTTCGACTATAGGCCTTACTTCATTACCCTCTTTGTGGGTTTTGGTGAAAGCAAATAATCTCAGCATTCCAGACCTGGGATTCTGACAATTTTTCAGGAAAGGTAGTGCAATAGTGAGTCTTTTTTTTTAAAGTTTCTTGACTCTTCTATCCATGCTCTCGATAATTTATGCATCAACCCGTTCGCACTCCGTGTTTCTTTCTAATGTAATCCTCCAAAGCTTTATGATAGGTCTATCTTCTCATAATAACCAAAGTCTTGCTTTTGTCCGCCTTGAACCCAAATCGTTTTTTCTCAACCAACATCTAGTAAGATTGATGTCTTTGCTGTACTACTTTCTTTTTTTCCAAGCTGTATGTTCTTTAATGACGATTTTCCATTTAAGGTATTCTTTTACTAAAGAATCTAGCCAGTTATCCCTGTTTTTCTATTTCCTATTTGAGGTTTCCCAAGAGGTTGTATTTTCAGGGACGAAGTTCGGTCCTTATTTTAGAAAATCTTTGATCCTGTTCAAGATCTCTATTTGGTCCCAAAGGATGAATGTTGAAGGATCGTCCTTGGTCACTCCTGTCGTTTGTTTCTTAAGGATTCATTTCATTTTTCTAATGTATTTTTTCATTAATTTCATCTGAACTGTATCTGCTAGCTCAACGACACCTTTGTTGATTTGTACTAACTTTTCAGGATCCCCGTTGTATATAATATCTTCAAAATTGATCAGCTCATGCAAGATTACATATTTTTTATTCTTCGCTATTCTAATGGACTTACGAAGGCACGGTAGAGAGAACCTGATTTTCAGCGAGGCACATTTTTTTGGGACACTGATCCTGTAAATTGACATCGGAAGTACTGTATGTACCTTGCTTTTCATACATTCTTTCCGTGGTTAAGTGGGATGAAGCAAATAATATTAAGCCAGTGCATTCCCCACTTTGGCTATCAACGCGGAGATGATTGAAATCTATAAAAGCAGATTGCATGATACGTGCTTAATGCTAAGAATGCTGAGGGATTACCTTCAGAAATACCTAATTAAAAAGTTAGAGAACTCATAGTATATGCCTTGACTTTTTTTGTATTTTGCATTTCTTATTTTATGTACAGTACATTGCTAGTATATAATGATATAATATTTTATTTTATTTATCTTATGCATGTGTTTATATATATATATATATATATATATATATATATATGTATGGTTTGTTAAATTAATTTTTTATTTTTATTTTTTATACACATATATCCGTATTTTCTTTCGTTAATTTTTTTTATATTTAAATATGTTTCATTATATTTATATTCGAATTTGGTTTAGCCTGACGATGGCCAATAGAGTTACTAACGTTTTCAGCTTTTTTAATAAATTTTTCAGCAAATTAAGGTGTTGTGTTGTGATTTGCATTTTGCTGATTGAGTTTACTTTAATGTCAAATCTACTTAGTTTATGAGAATCTTCCAACATCCAAACTCTAACAAAATTGATTCTACCTGGTCTCTGTGGGATGAGTGAAAGACTACAGACAAAAAAAAAATAAAAAAAAAAAAACCATCTGTCTTTATAGAAAGACAGACGCGGAAACCCCGAAATTTTGTCAAAAAATCTAAATTTTTAGCATTAAACTGAGTTGCGACGCGACAATAGAATTTCGACAATTGTCTTTTGCTTTGTTGGAATGCTATTTAGTGAATTGTTGCGATTGTTTCCCGCGTTTTGCTGTAGTTGAAACGTTTATTTTGGGTAAGTTTAGTCTCTGATCTTTCTAGATTTAAGTAATTTTTAACATTGTTAAGCGGGAAATCGCAATTATCAGCAATAATTTTCCCAGAACGAATATTTCGATAACAATCGTTGTGTGGTTTTCTCAAAGTGAAGAATCGAGTTTTTGTAAATTATTTTGGGGAAGTGCATGTAATCTTTTCATGCTTAATTTTCGTCAATCGAATCGAATTGTTAAAGCAAACTCAAATAATAAATTCTGTCATTTCCCGATATAATTTTGTGTGTGTATGTTACATATGCATACACATTATATCCCGTATGACATTCGCACCGTTATGATTTATCTAAGCATTAATGTATCAGAATAAATGAGTTTATTCGTTATTTTGTTTTCTCTTAATTTCTAGAATATTTTCATTAATTTTAATGAAAATCAACAGAATAGCATAACTTTTTGTAAATCACAGATATTTAATTATTATACATAAAATTGAATGAATAATTTTAATGTTGTCGACGAAGTTTATAGTTCCATTACAACTTTATATTCATTTGTGCTTAGAATTTTTCTTATAATTAAAACGAACTTTTTCTGTAATTTTCTATCCTATATTATTACATTTTCATTTCACTTATTAATATTGTCTTAATTTAACGCTCGTTTCTTTTTTGCTTGCAGAATGGAGAATTTCAAAGCGTTGAAGAAGTGGAATACCTCTGGAGGAGACAGTCCAGAGGAGAGCACCTCGACATGGGAATCGTCTTCCTCTTCAGTTCGAGTGATTCGCGTGCGTCCGAAAGAAGTGGTGGAGGGAGCGAAGGAGAAATCTGGTCAACCCGACAAGAAACGGGTCATTGTCGTCTCTCCCAATGAGAGTACCTCGTCTGTCATCGATTACTTGGAAAAGAGGTATCCGGAAGTTCCGGAATGGTCGGTGCAGAGACAGGCACGCGAGGAAGGACCGGAAGAGGAGTGTAAATCGATTCTAAAGAAGCGTAAGAAGAAGCCTTGGTGGAAGAAGATCTTCTTCTTTTGGAAGAAGTAAATCATCAAGGTCTTCTCACCGGATGTGACTTTTCCCCGATTGTGACTCTTTTTACCCGGATTTGGACTTTTACCTGGCTGCGACCTAATGTACCGGACTCGACTTCATTCATGGATGTGACTTTTTGTGGCGGTTTGGCGTCTTCTCTTTGTACTTGGAATGATACGTGTCCTTTGTTATTGCTAACGAGGGACGTGTTCTAAAGTGACTGTAGCAACTTAGCACCGTCTTCGGTCGTTCGAAATCTCTCAACTGAGGATGTTCGATTGGTAAAGTTCTGACCGGAAAATATTGGATTTTTGCCAACGATGTACGTGTCAACACTGGAGACGTATCATCTCACCGTTGGAACAAAATTAACTAAGAAACAAAAGAAAAACATTGCAGTTAGCATATGTCTAAGCCACGATTATAATTATATTGAAAAATTAAATGTGTATATAAACTTTTACTTAATAAAACTTTTTAACTTTATATTAATTGTTACGTGCATGAGTTTAAATATTATATCTGCACATTTTTATTTTTGGGCTAATTTATAATTAAAGTTCTAACAATTAAAGAGGAAGCCAAAGCAGAAGAAAACGTACACGATTCATAACAAAAGAAAAATATAAAAATAAAAGAAGTAAAAGTAATTTTAAAAACTTTCGAATTTGTATCGACAGAAAGGCATCGAAATGTAAAGCGATAAAACAGAAATTATGAAACTGAAGTGAAGTCATCCTCTCACTCACAGCCAATTATAGATGGAGGGGGCGTAATATTTCCTAGGGAGAATTACTCGGCATTTTTTTATTTACGAAGAAGAGCTTTGCAATTTCTAAACCATCTATTGGCAAAGATTGTTAAATAAAAATTCAAATATATTTATTACAAAAAAGGGCTATCAATAACCACTTGGCACCCGTAGTCGCTTTATGATATGATAAGGCAGCAAAATGACAAAAATTATTATTTTCATTCACAAATTAAGCACGCATTTACAAAAACATGGATTAGATTTATTATAGACAACAGAGAAATTACACCGAGAAATTTTACAATAACGAACACGACATTAAAAACAAAAACAAAATAGGAACCAACATGGCCGAGCGGTCAAGGTGGCAGCCTACCGCTCTGGGGACCCGGGATCGAATCCGAACGGGTCGAATAATCCCCAGGAATTTTTCGGGGGTGGTCCGTTCGGATATGTCGGGCCCCGTCCCTCACCACCCGGTCGCCCCATTGTGGGCCTGGCCGAACCCATAATGGGCCTACTAAAAGAGGCCCTCTTAGTGCCCACAGGGCGGAAAGAGTTAAAAAAAACACAAGAACTGAAAGAATGACAGAAATTGAAAAAACAAAGCACATCAACGAGACAAAACCCAAGAAACTATTGATTAAATTATCTCACACTAAATCTGGCTTTGGCCAAAGAAAATTACCATAATTGTAAACGGAAAAATTCTGATAGAAGTTTTTTCTGCTTTGCTTGTGACTCAGAAATTGTTTATATTAAGTTAACCAGTCGAAAGTTTCGATGCAGGCATCGGGGCATACTAAATTACAAATAAAAATAATAATATAGTAAATATTATACTGTAAAAATATAAATAAATATAAAATAATTTATATTGTTAATTTAAATAATAGCCAGGGGCACCTCTAGTGGCTGTTTTTGGCATACCGTCACAGAGAGACAAAGAATGCCTATTTTTTCAGCTTTATATAGTAGATAGTTTAATTAATATTCTAATCTACTATTATGTCAAGAATTAAATATTGAACTCAATATTCCAGAAGAAAATCCAAGCAAAGCAAAAAGTACAATTTGACCATCTTCATATCGGACCCCCTGACTAAGGTCCGGTCAGTCACTACTACCATGTGGGGCTCATGATCCTCGCATTTTGACAAGACTTTTATTATTTAAACAAGTCACACGAAGACTAAGACGTTAAGAGTAGCAACTTCGATCATGTGTGAAGCCATCACAACCCAACTAACACGGATCATTTTTCAAATATTAGTACACCAGTATTAATTAATAGTCGTTGGCCATTTTTTCTTTCATGAAAGGATCAACGCTTACTTTTGTTCGAATTACTTAGACCCCTCCTGCAAAACTTCCCTCTTTCTACCGGACCGGCAGAATGGTGTTATTCGAATAGGAAAATTACATAATACAAGGTTACCGGGCAACACAAAATATGTTTAAAGCGGTTTTCCGGGGTGTCGAGTCTAAATATTTTATTTGATTTTGCGAAATTTCACTCGTTGGCAGATTACCGCTTAATATACGACTATAAATAGTGTAGTTTCTTACAGTTAACATTTAAAAAAATATGACAGCTTAAATTTTTTTAAATTTCATAATTTCAATTGGTATATGAAATTGTTCCATTTTTTACCATCCGAGTATCGCGATAAACGTGACAATGGTAAACTAAAATAACCACTCTTTATATGGTTTTCGTTTTAATGTTTGTTATATTATATCAGGGGTGGGCAAGCAAGAGTTCAGTGAGAGCCGAGATGTAGGTTTTGCAAAATGCATGGAAGCCGCAGTTCTGTACTGTCGTGGTGGATAGTATGGTAAGGCGCGCGATTTTATTATATAATATAAATATAACATAAAACAAATATTGAATTTCTTTAATAAACATATTTTCAGAAAATTATAAAAATAATATTGTAAAAATAATAATAAAAAAACTGAAATTAACACTTTTTGCAAGAGCCGCACGTAACTCAAAAAGAGCCGCATTTACCCATGTCTGTATTATAGTATTTGATTTATATAACTACAAAGGTTATCTTATGTAAAAGTTTATCACACCGAATAACCAATCTAACACATTTTAAAAGGTTTTTATTCCTCTACTGTACACACTTTAAAAAACTTTTAAAAATGTGTTAGATTGAGCACAATTTTACCTTTGCAAATATAAATCAAATACTATAATATAATAGAAGGATTACAAGTACAAAATAATCTAATAACCTTAATCTTTGCTGTCATTTTTTGCCCGACAACGCCGGGCTCATCTGCAAATATTTTATAAATTTGTCTTAAATTATTTCTAATCACTTATCTGTTATTATTCCTCAAGATTTTACTTTATTCTGATTTTAGTCCTAACAAGTAGTTTAGCGTAAACAAGTAAAAACTTGAATTTGCCCGTGTTTACTTTTCATAGGACGACGCGCATTTGAATTTGTTTAATCTCATTCCAATTTTCATTTGCTCTAAACGTATGTAAGAAAATCTGCAGCAATTTTTAACCTTATTCTGTATTCAGCTACATTCTACATTGTACTGTACAGTACAGTACATTACACAGATCGCGCAGTACATCAGAAAAATCCAATAATCCAATAATCCAGAGAAGTTCTCAATAAATGAAATTACAAAGACATCTGTCTTTGTAATTTCATTTATTGAGAACTTCTCTGATATTAATGCGTTGTATGCACTTTCTATTATGTCCCGACAGCCCTACTAATAGCGCTTCATTTAACGAACTCCAGCAAATTACATGCAAATATTTTGCACTGAGTCTGCAAACCACCCATGAAAAATGTGGTTTTTCTAACGGAGAAACCGTTTTCATTAAGCCGAAAACCAGATAGTCCTTACCTCACATTAGAAGCTTTTTCTCTGTCACTATGTAATTTGGATTACTTAACCCTAGATGACTAATCATTCGTCCATGCGACGACGCACCTCCGCTCGAAAGTGAAGTTCACAAACTTCTCCGTGCCCTTTGCCGGTCATTCTTTTTCTACCTTAATAATTTAAATAAAAGTGCAATGTGTGATGCAATTGTGTTCCCACGTCAATTAGAAATTGACTTACGGCCATCCCTGTCGTCCGCTCGATGAAAGTTTAGTTACTACGTAACTTTGTTGCAATAAGTATGTATGTACTGTACATTACATTTATTTTTATTAGTTTTATAGATTGATACAGCATGTTTTTTTTATATTCAGGATAAATCATATCTATTTGAATATATGCCGAATGAAATAATTGAAGACTGGCAATATAGTGTGTACTTTTGATACAATGATCGTCTTTTTTTTCGTTTTTTTATATATATATTTGTATTATTTTCATAGCTTATATTCTTTATTTTTAGATGAATTTGAGGAGACAAAAGGAGCAGATAAGGCAATGGGTTAATTCAGAAACGGAAGACGAATATGGGGAGGAATCTGACGAATTATTTTCGGGAAATTGAGGATAATTTAGAGGAGGAAATACACTGGCACACTAACAGCGAATCCGATTCTCTGAGTAGCTCCTCGGAGTCTGAAAATGATCGCATACGACCTAGTAAGAGGCAAAGAACTCAAATAATAAAATCAGATGACTCTCAAGGTGAGGATATCGGCGTAAATAAGATTCAAAACTCAAATACTAGTAATAGCGATCCACGTGTTCTCCAGCCAACTATCCGATTTCTGTATGGAAAAAATAAACATAAGTGGTTGTTTATACCTAGGCCTCTAATAACATTAGAAACAAAAAAGAAAAAAAAATTCGATGTCTCGCAAGATTTCGTTATGAAAATGGGAGACCAACTCATGGAGCACTGGCTACGACAGCGGATACAGACGATGAATTTGAAGCATGATATCAGAACCATGATACAAAATATTCTAGTTGATATGCCCAGTGTTGAAGCTCCTACTCATTCTGCATCGAATCCGCGTAAAATATGCTATTTATGTCCATCGAAAGCTTGACGAATGACAAAACACCGTTGCATGAAATGAAAGAATGCAATTTGCGGCCCCCATAATGTAAACATAAAAAGAAACTGTGGGTAATTGTATTTCTTAAATATTTTGTTCTTTAGTTTCTACTTACCCATACTATTGTGCCATGTAACAAGTTCCTATTTTTATTAAACAATTTTTTTAATATTAACGTTTTTTAATGTGTAGTTATAATGTAACTGATAATTAAGTTTAGTTATCTAGGGTTAACGCTTCAGGAGCCAGAGTAAGAATATTTAACTATTAAATCCTGAAAATATTTATGAAAATTAAATACAGTCAAACCTGTTTTTATGAGGTTTTTTTTGTGCGATTTTTTATTTGTGCGATTTTTTTATGCGATTTTTTATTTGTGCGGTATAGTTGGCGACTAGTCTCGTGCGATTTGTCATGTCTGACGTTGACTTATTATTGCTAAATAAACTTATTATAGCATAAATGAACTTATTATAGTAATATTATTGCATGAATATGCGAAAAATGAAATAATTTATTTTTTAAGTCAACAAAACACCACCTGGACAAAAATATGTAAAACAGACGATAGACGAGACGATGCAGTCAAGTGCTGACATCTGTTGTCAATAAATTCTATTTCGTACGGTTTTGAGTTATTTTCTATGTGAGACTTTTTTTATGCGGTCCCTATCCGCCGCATAAAAACAAGTTTGACTGTATTTCATTTGTTGGATGGATTCAGATTGATCTGGCCATACATACACTTTCAGGTAAACCTGGCCTGACTTGGTTTAACTGTGTACAGAATTGCCGTCTATAAAACGGGCAAAATTCAAGGAAATTTTTATCTAATAAGTTAAAAGATATCTTACGAAACGAGTTAATCTGCGATTTTATTGTAACTTACAAATTTTTATTTTGTTTAACAAATAATTGCTGGAATAAGTTAATTCAGCATATTAATGCTCATTTTTAACCAATTTATTATTTTTCAAATTATAAATGTAAATTACTTTGGACAAACAATGATCTTATTTGTCAAATATAAAAGAAATTAAAAAGTGTTCTAGATTCTAAACAGTTCAGTTAATTAGTTCTTTTTGCTACAAGTTAAAACTCTGCCAGGTTTAAACTCGACCATACGCCTGGTCAAATTAATGGCATACTAGATGATAACCTGGCCAAACTGCTTTCGCACATTGTTTCCTGTGTACTGAGAAACCAGGTTTCTCGATCAAATTTATCCGATTCTAAATGAAAATGCTAGTGACATATTACAGAAATGTGCCTGAAGTACGCGCGGACGGTTTAAACTCGTCCTGATATTGATCGTCACATTGAGTTATAATATTGGAGAGTCAGCCTCTGAGAATCAAGTGAAGCCAGTATATGCACGAGCAGCACGGAATTCGCCATCTTGAGCGTGGAAGAAACACAGAAACAAATTCGTTACTTAAACATTTCTGCTTTTTATTTACTTATTAAGGTTTTTTATTGACTTGAAAGCTTTACGTAAGTACATTCTTTCCTCTTTGTGCATTAGAAAAGCTTTAAAATTAACGACAGGAAATAAAGTTTAAAAAATAAAAGTGTTAAACACATACTTTGCAACTGTGTTGCTTTTGACCAGAGTCGCAGACAGCATTTCGGAAAATCAAATTTGAGAGAGATTTTGGGCCAGAGGCCAAATCTTGATAAGATACTGAACTTTTTGAAAGTTATAAATATTAATAAAGAGATTTGAGTTAACTAATTTATTTATTTATTTATTTGTTATATACTTATATTTGTTTTGTTCTGTTTATTTGCACTTGTTTGTTTTTTTGTTATATTAATATTTTTTGATATATATATTTAGCTTTGTTTCATTTTACTATTTGGCATGGCGCAGCATAGCCTATATGGCTCTTGTGCCAAAAACTCAAACCAACTAACTAACTTAAAACATATAAATTTTAACTTTAAACTATAGAGGGGGTGCACGTGACGTCACATGACTTCGCTCACATATACAGGCGCCATATTGGTTGCTGATTTCAAGTTACCCTGCTTGATCACTTTATTTCGTCAACGTGGAAGAAAGGAATTTTATTGGCTTTGCAGCCGATTTAAAAGGTAATGATTTGATAAAATATAAAGAACAAACTTTTTTTATTGAATTGGATCTATAAGAAATGAAACAAACGGAATTTTCATCCAACGATTCAACCACGTGGCCAACTATAGAACATGGAGGCAGTAAATTATTTGGTTTTAACAACTAACGCTGTCACACTGGATCAGATGAAGGCATACAAATCAGTCGATGCTCATAGTGATTTAACAAGCGGATTTATTCATCGTGATTTTTACTCGTAATGATTTAATTTTGCTTGTAGGAGAGGTACGTATCTTCATGTGAGACTTTCCATTACTAATAACATAACTGCGTTAATATAACGATGATTGTAATTTTATATTTAGTCACATTTTAAGTTAAGTTGTATTTATAATTACCATTAAATTTTTTTTTGTCACTATGGTTTTGTGTTGCGCAAGTCTCTGTTATTAGGATTAACTTAATTAGCCTAATAAATATGGCTATAATAAATTGGAGGGCTTATTACATCAGGGACTGACTGGAGCAAAATAGACTAAATTTTTACAAAAATTAGCTTTTAATTAACCACAATCAAATTTTTAGTAGAATGCCTTTCGGGCACAAAAACTCCTCATCAGCCTACATACACCTATACAGTATAAACACAAATATCTATCAAGACAATCTTAACATAAATAGCAATTCCAGACTAATACATCCTGGAATCGGCCTGATCAGGAGTTTTTGTGTAAAGGAGTTTCCAAATAATTTACTGTGTCTCCATGTTCTACAGTTGGCCACGTGGTTAAATCGTTGGATGAAAATTCCGTTTGTTTCATTTCTTATGGATCCAATTCAATAAAAAAAGTTTGTTCTTTACATTTTATTAAATCATTACCTTTTAAATCGGCTGCAAAGCCAATAAAATTCCTTTCTTCCACGTTGACGTAATAAAGTGATCAAGCATGATAACGTGAAATCAGCAACCAATATGGCGGACAATTGCTTTTTGGGCGGAGCAATGACGTTATATCACGTGATTGCACCCCCTCTATTTATTAACTATAAACTTTTATTTAACTGGCACGACACACTACACGCAATCCAAAATAAAACGCACCGAGTAGCAGAACTGTATGCTTACTGTATATTTAAATTTATATATTTATATGGTATTGTTACAGTAAAAACGCGTTTTAACTAGTTGAAACTAGTTTTTACTGGATGTCATTGTTATAACTAGAATTTACTGCTAGTCAAAAATGAATTTGAGTTAAAACTAGTTTTAACTAGACAAAACGGGTTTTAACAATGACATCCAGTAAAAACTAGTTTCAACTAAAAACGCGTGTTTACTGTAACAGTATCATTAATGTTTACATTTTTTTCAAATAAAATGGATATATAACGAGTTATTTAATTTAAAATATATGCTCTTCACCTCAAATTAGTAGTGTTGTGACCCCTGTACATTATACTTTTCCTGCTAGCAATAAAATGGTTGCTAAAACAGAACAGATTCCACTCTCCAGGCGTTACATTTCATAGGTAGGCTACTGATATAATTCACTTTTTTACCTGTAATATAATTTTATTACGAGGATATCCGTCCATCTAAACTTCAATTCTGTTGTGTGAATTCATATGTTGCTCCGTCTTTATATTTTATACACTAAATGTTCTAAAAAGCTCGTTGCCGAATGGAAGAATGCTATTTCTAGGGGCAAGGGCTGGAAACCTACACCACCCAGGCTCTGTTCAAAACATTTCGAAGAAGCGTGTTTTGACAGAACAGGTCAAACTACATGATTAAGAGATGGCCCAATATCAATCATTTTTAAAGCTTTTTCAATGTATATGGTAAAGGTAAAAACAAATATGTAAATTCTGCACATACTGACTGTGAACTTTTTTTAATAATTATATTCAAAATTCAGCTGTTATGTAATGATTTTGTCAATAAACTGATTACAAATAAATACATTTTACTTCTGTACAATTACGTCGAAATTTATGAAGACGTATTCACAAAATCACTCTATTAAGGAAGATGTGATAATGTTTTGTGTGTAAAATGTAAGAATAATAATTTACAGACGAAAAAACACACAAAAATCATTATTTTTGACTAGATTAAGTAGCTTGATTGCTATCCAATACGATTAGTTAACACGAGGCATTTGTACAGTACTTTGATTATGATTATCCGGTATATATACGTGATGTATCTAAAAATTTCGTTGAATGTCAGAAGAAACGCAACAAAACAAAGATACACAGAATTACATTTTTGGCCTTCAAAGTGTTCTCCAAGAGACACAACACACTTTTGACAATGTTGTAAAGCTTCTGAAAACAATTGGAAAAGTCTTATTTGGAAATTATCTTAGGAACTGCTGTCACACAACCCGAATCACAGAAATGTCAGCAAAAATGACCTTTTTGAGGTGAGGAAACAAAAAACTTCGCAGACGCAAGATCGGGAGAATACAGCAGATAATCCAAAACAGTCACCATACTGAGCCAAGAACTAGTGTACAAGGATCGCACAGCACGCTGGCATGATATTGTGCGGAAAACGCATTTCCCAGTCTAATGAAACTGGCCGTGAGCGCTGCAGAAAAACGTTTCGGAACTTCCATGTTGTGCCGTTATCCCCGTTGTTCTTTGACGCCATCTCATACAGACTGTGCTCGAGTAAGCGTGGCGGAAGCCCACTTGCACCATGCGTATTCCACACTGGGAGACACTTCTGTACGTACTCGGACTTGTCGCATGCGTTGCATTCAAGATATTCTAATATTCACCGAACTTCTTAGACACGCTACGTATAAGAGCAATCTGCCAAGAGTGTTACACATATGAAGAGTATCGGTAGACACGAACCCGGGACTAAATACTAGTGTTCAGTTTTATCTATTCAGCAACAGGCTGACGTCTTACCCAGTTCGGCCATCCTTTTTTTTTATTACGGTTTATTGGATTTTGTTCAATTTTTATTTTTTTTACTTAATAGTAATTTTTTGTGGCTATTCGAAAAAATATACGCATAAAATCGCAGTAATAGTTTATTGCGTATTCTGTTGACTTGAAATTTCATCCTTTCGCTAATACTTGACATGTGTGGCGTATTTAAGGTTGTGCGGGTAAAGCCTGCACTCCCTTAAATACGCCCCTGGACAGTGGATCATTCGAATTTTAATCGAAGCGAAGTAAAATATTTTTGCGTAGACTAATGAAGTCTCGGCAATCAACCGTGCGCTATTATTTCTATACCAATAGGTTTAATAATAATAAATACTCTAATAATTTGAAAAAATTTTAATCACATTTAATAAAAAATCAGAGTATGATCAAATGAGCCAAATACATAGATTAATAGATGTATTTTTATAGACTTGAGTCGAATTCATTTGGCGTCTGGAAAAGCTCTTTTGAAACAATTATCAAAAACACTTGCGGCTTTATTTTCATCAGCTTTAGTAGGTTTGTCATTAATTTTCTAAAGAAAAAGTGTATATATAATTTTATTTATTTAACGATAACAATAATGAATTCAGTATTAAAAATACAGTAATTCAATAAAATTATATATTATTTGATTAATACACACGTGTCCAAAACTTAGGGACTGACGACATTTGTACATGATTAGAGAGAAGTGTAGATGAAAACAGACAAATATGGCATGAATTTCATGACTTGAAGTCTAACAGAAGGTAATACACAACTACTTGTAGGGTTTTTTAACAAGTAGATTATAGAATACAGTATTGCATGAAAGAGTTCCACGTTCGAAAGTGTAAGATCACATATCTCAATCACTGTAGAAGTAATTGAGATATGTGCCCTTACAATTTACATAAACTTTTAACTCGATCCTAGGGAAGAGTAAATGCCCCGTTTCTACCCCTCTGCGATCGTTCTTATCTGTCAGTATGAAATATGCCCACTTTGATAACGAGCCTTCCATGACGTAAGTCAGCACTCACGTCGTGGAAGGCTTTTCTAGGAAGGCTCGGTGACTTTCTAGCACCCTCACCCTTACCGTTAGCAATTTTGTTCATCCTTACGTTTTGGACATGTGCATATGTTACAGTAAAAACCCGTTTTTAGTTAAAACGCGTTTTAACTAGTTGAAACTAGAATTTACTGCTGTACATAATTTGATTTTAGATAAAACTAGTTTTAACTTTTAACATTAGTTAAAACTAATTTTAGCTACATAAATATCTTTGGGGGAAATAAATAAAGTGATGATTGGGATTAAAACATTTGTATTATTTAATACGATATTTATTGAAAATATTGGTCACACATCTGTGTTATTAACATTAATTAACCCTTTGTCCCCGAAGGCACCGATCGACGGTACCCTGGCTTTTTAAGCAAAACTTCGAGGGTACCGATTTATCGTTACTTTGGTAAATATCGATTTTTGTAAAATTTATTAACAACAGATATAATCTCGTTCGATACGAAGTGAATAAAGTATAATAATTCATTATATTAGTTGATAGCAGTATAAAATTTTGATTTCAAACAAATGTTTGATATAATGTGCGATAATTTCACAACGAATAAACATACATGCATAAGTGTTATATCGAATTGTACAAAACAATATTCTACGTCTTTCTGGCTCAGTGCCAGCAAACAACTACGTAACTAGACAACGTTAATTTTCACAAAATGTTACAAATTATCAAGTTTGTGTGTCAGTTCTGAAATATATTATTTTTTTTCTTATAAATTTTTCTGATAAAATGCATTGAAAAATATCGTATTTAAAACTAAAGTTATTAATAAATGTAAGTGATTTTTTTTCGTATAGATATAATGATAATTTGATTTTTGGTGAACTTTTAAAATAATATCGCCTGACTGACCTATATTGCCTTAGGAGGGATCGCAAAATAAACGTAAACGAGATGTCGGGGGAAAAGGGTTAAAGCGATACGAAATTCATCATACACTATACTATAGGGACGTGTTAGCTGAATGACCTTGGTCGAAACAGTTTTTACTAAGCCATTTTGTTAAAACCCGTTTTGTCTAGTTAAAACTAGTTTTAACTCAAATTCATTTTTGACTAGCAGTAAATTCTAGTTTTAACAATGACATCCAGTAAAAACTAGTTTCAACTAGTTAAAACGCGTTTTAACTAAAAACGGGTTTTTACTGTAACATATATAATAATTTGATTGAATTTCATTATTTATCATATACACATTACACAATTTTATCTTACCGAACGTTTTCTCTCAAAACATTTTACAACCTGAAATAATAAATACATTTATATATCATATACTAACAACCTTAAGAAAGATATTTTATCGTCATCTAATAATTAATTTCTTAAGTCTTACCTTTCCTAATAGAGAAGTATCGGTACACGAGAAATACACTAAAGCACTGTTTCTATTTGGGAAGCCTTTCTTGGCAATCACACAATCAGCTAATTGTTCGAAAAACTGAAACAAATATACATACATTCTATATAATTTAACTATGCAACTATAAAAAAGGGTGTTAATGACAATAATTAAATATATTTACTTTGCGGTAATGGCTGGGTAGCTTTCTAAGGGAGCATTTCCAAAATTTTGCACCTTTAGCAGGTTTTGCTATAAAGAAACATAAGAAAAGAAACTAGAATTTGTGAATGTTTTGTAGCAGTAGATTATAATCATTATGGCCCTACTTACAGCAAAATTCATCAGTAGACTCTTCATGCGAAATATAAATTAATACAGAAATAATTACAGTTATAAGCAGCAGCAACTTCATGTTTGGAGTTAATTAAACCGACTTAATTAAAGTACTGAAAACTTTATCATTAAAAGGAAATTTGATAACAGAAGAAAAGTTTCGTGAAAGGCGACCTCTACATAATTATTCTTGTTAATTTAAAATATTTGAGTGCTAGAAATATATCTTGTTTATTTTATGTATAATGTGCATCTTAATATATAGCGCTGTACTCTATGTATGAGTATTAAGGAGCACAACAATTAATTTTCTTATTCGACACTAACAAGGAGAACGTCTCCACATACAAGTCGTGTAATACGTAGTACTAATACTTATTTGATAGTTAAACACATGCGATTTATCCATTTAAGAGGATGTTTCTCTACCTTCAATATTTCTATTTTTTTCATTAAAAAAAGTAATACACGGACTATTTGACGAGCGGAGACAACATTTTACAAAGTGTGCACAGTGAGCCTGCAATGTGCATACTTTATAAAGTATGAATTTAATAATTGTGTTTTTTGTGTTTTTAATCACACGTTGGCTGAAAAAATGAATTACAGTATTATACATATACAGTATTTAAATAAGAACATAATTTATTTTAATACATTTTGCTTTATTTTATTATAATATTGGATTGAAATTTCACACGCTCTTCATGTTAACAAAACCCAAAGAAAATATTTTTGCATGTATAAAATTTTATCTTCGTTACGGTAATTTATTCATCTTTATTGTCTTTGTTCCGACACGAAAAATGTTTTAAAATTTGAGGATGTAATTAAGAATTAGTTTTCTCAACGTTTCTTAATTGTTTCCTGGAATAATTTTACATGTCGATAAGAAGTACTTCGTAATACTTGAGAGGAAATATTTATCTGTAGATTCGGAAGTTAAATTTAAATAGGTTAAGAATATAAAAATATTGCACTGATTTAACAAGATATTCCAAAAGATCACACAGTATATGAACGCATTATTTCTATGTTAACTTTCTAAATTAGCAAATTAAGTTATAAAAACTCCAAGTAAAAATTTTCGGATTCCCATATCATTTGCTTACGAATGTCTACATGATTATGTATTTTTCTTAGCTAACTCTTAGAAAACAATTAACATTTCACGCTTCTTAAATTTTGCATAATTCTACATTCAACCGCATTCTCTCATTTTTCATCCAAGCTGGCATTCCCATTACGAGTTAATCCATTTATCCCACTTGTAATTAGCATAATTAAGTTATGGACGCCATATTACCTTAATGTACTGTACATCTATTCCGTCTTGTCTAGAGAGGTATTCAGTAGTACTGTACAAATGCAACTAAATCTGATACGGTAAACATTTCAGAACGTGCGGAAGACTTGGCTGTAAAAAGAAAATGAATACCAAAACTTATCTTATGGCACTTTTGGCGCTGCAAAGCAAAACATTTTACTTGTATAAAGCCGACACTACATATTCAGTGTTTACCAAATCTCTAATGACGAACTTCGGTATTGGCAAATATACACGAATGCTTGTCGTTTCCCATTCAGACTCGGTCTTTTCATCCACACCAAAAATAGACAAATATTCGTCCTGGCTGAGTACCGTACTGTGATCCATAGTTCCGAAAAATAGATGCACGTGAGCTGGTTATTTAACAAATAGTTTGGCAAACAGTACATCTACAGGCAAACATTTGTCACCAAACAAAATAACAACACTTAGATGCACAGCTCCAGCTTAAGTCACTCATGCTATACAGAGACCTAAGTGATGCGGGGATCTCCATTCCTAAGCGATGCGAGTAATTGGTGACATTGAACATTTTTGAAAAAGTAACTAGAATTTTGCTCTCCTTTTAGAGGGACATTTTTGAATTGAAATAACGTAACTTCCGGTTTGAACCGGAAGTCTGTATATAGTTATACTGAAATAACGTGATTTCCGGTTTAAACTATATAACTATATAGCTGTGACAAATGCAATGTGACATATCTGGACCAGATTACTCATTAATATTTCTACGGATCTGACTCAGATTCAAATTTGGCTTGCTAAAACTGCCATCTTGGCCATCCAGTTATTTGCCTTAATATCATACCTATTGCCTTATATAGGTGTATATTATAATCGTAAAAAACAGAAGTAAAGCAAAATTTCTTATATATTGCGATGGTAATCAAGTTTTTGTATATACTTTGAAATATAGTAATAAAATTAAGATAATACCAATCAAAATATTAAACTCAATTAATTGTTGTTTGACAACAAGTCAATGTTGAACACAATAGAGAGGTTGAGGCCGAAGTTTTCAACGCGAAAACCTGTACGTCGGACGTTCAGCGTCGCTTTCCTGTAAGCCTAGAAGTTTGACAATGGCGTTTGGAAAGTCTGTGGAATCATGCTCGACATTCCAAACGCCATTGTCAAACTTCTAGGCTTACAGGAAAGCGACGCTGAACGTCCGACGTACAGGTTTTCGCGTTGAAAACTTCGGCCTCAACCTCTCTATTAACTGTTTAAAAGGAACTGTCATCATTCAGAGCTCCAATTTTTGCTTTATATTGCTTTACTTTAATTTTGTTTTGCAAGATTCTACCGTTGTTCCCTCTAATTCTAACCCCGTTTTCTATCTTTTTCTCATACTATCTCCTTATTTAAAGATAGTGTTCGAACATATCCTAACTCTATGTGAATTGATTATAGCAGCTTGTCTCTGTGAGGACGAGTTGAAGGCGTTAGACAAATTCGTGCAATGATCCATCGAAATCCTACCCTTTACAGATAGAGATCACGAAATTCACTTCAGAATCCAATTTTTTAACATTAAATTGAGTCGCTACGCAACAATAACATTTTCTTGTTGTTGAGAGAGGATTTATTGTTGACTCGTGCGATTATTTATTGCGAGTGTTTTCTAGAGATTTGCGGCGATTTATAAGTAAGTTTGGACTACGATCTTTCTAGATTTAAGTACTTTTAACTTTGATACGCAAAATATCACAATTAGCGGCGGTGGTTTTCAATAAGAATTGATCGGTTTCCTTCAGAGGAATCCGATCTTTACCTTTATTTTGGATGGAGCCGATTCGGTCGTTTCATTTTTAGTTTTCCAATCGAATTGTTAAAACAAAATGAAAATTAACAAATACTTTCCACTCGGAAGTGACCTTTCACCCGAGTATGACACTTTTATCCGGAGTTAATCAACTGGACTTGACTTTCCATCCCAATTTACGGTTGGATACTTCGACAACATTCGAGATTCGTTCTTCCACTTGTTAAAGTGCATAGAACAACGACAATGGCCAAAGTGACAACGAAACATTAAGCAGTGTTCTCGTGTTTAATAAAAACACTCTGTTTAAACGACTATAACTGGCCAAAGCAACTTATAATATTTCGACCGGTGTTCTACTAGTAAAACATTTCACCGCAGAGTAATGCAATACGGGAGGAAACCATTTCCACGTTGAACTTTAACCAAAAACACAACACATTGCAATCGATTAATGTCCAAAGCAGGATCATAATTACTTCAACAGTTAAAATTGTACATGGAATCTTCACGATTGTATATACATTTTTATATTTAATAAACTTATTAAATTTAATATTAACTGTTTAAAGATTCGATATTTATTGAAGTTTAATTTTTTGTGACGCAAAAAATTGCTATAATACATTATTGGGTGCAGTTTGTTGACTTTAAATTTCGTCCTGTCGTTACCAATAGTCATACGTGCGGCTTTATCCGCATAATAATAATAAGTACTTTAATAATTTGAAAACATTTTAATGGGCATTTATAATTAAAAAGTAGAATATGAACAAATGTGCAAATTTTATAATTGATAACGATTTTTATAATTTAAGGTTCATTCTTCGTTTGGAAAAGCTCTTTGGAAACATCAATTGAAAACTTTCGCGGCTTTATTTTCATCAGCTTCAGTAGGCATGCCATTACTTTTCTAAAGAAAAAAGTAAATTAAAAAGAACTTATATATATATAATGATGATAATAATGAACAGAACATAATTCAATGTAATTATATCAATATATACAATTTGATTAACATTTTTATTAATTTAATTAAATTTCGTTATTTATTATATACAAATTAGACAATTTTATCTTACCAAACGTTTCATTTGAAAACAGTGTACAACCTGAAATGATAAATATATTTCTTATTGTAATATAAGTTAATACTGTATTACACGATATATAAAGATATTTTATCATCACATAATAGTTAAGTCTTACATTTCCTAATAGAGAAAAATCGGTGCACGAGAAATATACTAAAGCTCTGTTTCTATTTGAAAACCCTTTCTTCGTAATCACACAATCAGCTAATTGTTCGAAAAACTGAAAAATATATATATACATCCTGTATAATTTAAACATGCAACTATAATAAAGATGTCAATGACAATAGTTAAATACACTTACTGTACGCTGATAATCGGGCAGCTTTCTAAGGTAGCATTTCCAAAATTTTGCGCCTTTAGCAGGTTCCGCTGAAAAGAAACAATAGAAAAGAAACAAAAATTTGTATTGTTGGCCTGCAATTTGAAAAAATTGTAACCTGTTGGATAGACGACTCTATTGTTAAAGGAAAAGTATGATGTACAGGGGCAAACCACTACTAATTTAAGGTTAAGACCATACATTTTAAATTAAATAAATTAAAAATATGATTAAAAATTGAAGCCCGGCATTGTGACGATGTCACAATAAATAATTGCTCGTTTTTTTTTTTAGCTATAAATTGTCATCATTATGATCCACCCTACTTACAGCAAAATTCATCAGTAGTTTCTTCATACGAAATATAAATTAATACAGAAATAATTACAGTTATAAGCAGTTGAATTTTCATGCTTGGAGTTAATTAAACCGATTTAATTAAAATACTGAAAACTTTATCATTAAAAGGAAACTTGATAACAGAAGAAAAGTTTCGTGAAAGGCGACCTCTACAAAGTTATTCTTGTTAATTTAAAATATCAGCGCTAGAAATGTATACAGTAGTGCCTCAGTACACGAACTACAGTACTCCAAACTCGAATAATTCGATATTCGAATGCACGTTTGGTAAAACAACAATTGCTCGATAATTGACTGCATGCCCGAAAAATACGACCAGCTTAAACAAATATTTCATTAATAACAAATATTTTTATTTTAACTTTAATTTTGTTATCCGTAAAATTTTCCTGTGATAAAAATGAGTAACTAATTTAAAAATAAAATGGAACCGTAGAGTTGCCTATTTTCGTCAGACAAAATTATTCCTAAATGTAATAGGCGTATTTTGCCATTCTGTACGGGTATTTCCAACGACATATAACTACCAGACCCCGAATTGGGCCGACATCTTTGAAACGAATTGAACGCGCTTCTGCCATGACACTTAAAGGCATAAAGCTGCGCACCCGCAGGAAATGCATAATACAGATACGACTGTTTATCACATAACTATACAATTGTCATCACATGGTGCTTTTGCTCATCTGTGGCTTTAACTCAAACTGTGTTAGTCCTAACACACAGAGCTAACACAAAACCACAGCTGTGCCCTAGTCGCCTACGTCATAACGCGAAAATTGTTCTTCTCTGGATTGTCGAAAAACTGATATTTTTTGATACGTGTTACACCTGGAGCAACGCTATTAAGGGAAAACTCTGTTAATTTTAGGGAAATTTCAGGTGTGTTTAGAGGGTTAGGTCGGTAAAGGTTCCTCGCAGCTGTCGCTTAGTGCACAACTCTAGTGAACTCTGTAAACGTTCTCATTTCTCCGCGTTTTTTTTTTTTAATGATTTATGCATGCTAAACTTGTAAACTTTTTGTTAAATTTGTGTTAAATTCAAGTTAAAATGCTTTTAATATACAGTCCTAGAAAAAGTTTTAGACCATGATCAAAAAACACCACAAAAACAAAATAAAGTGGGAAAAACAATGTTTAATACTTAATTTGTTTATCATTAACCCGAATAACATCAATCAGTCCATTGTAAGAGTTGTACCAATTTTATTTCAAGCAGTCACAATTGCTTTTTAAGATCAAAAACATTATTAAATTGTTTTCCATTGGCATAAACCATACTTTCTAAATAATCCCAAGGGTTTTCTATTGGTTTTAAATCCGGGATAGACGATGGCCAAGGCAAAACAATGATATCTTTGTCAGACAAACCGTGTCATTGTTGAAGCAGTGTTATCAATACAAGCATTATCCTGCTGGAAAATAAAATGTTCGTCTACTGCTTCATTTCTGGATGATAGAAGATAATTTCTCAATACATCCTGATAGTCAACTGCCTTTGAACAAGATGAAATAAAAGCAACACAGTAATTGATTTTAACTGATGAGTGAAAGCTGCCTACACCACCATGGATCCGCCTTGTACACGACATGATAAAAGATGAAGTTAGTAACGTATAGTACATCATACCAATAGTATTGCACACTATCAGAGTCATCCAGGTTAAATTTCTTCTCATCAGTAAAAGTTGTGTGATTCCATAAATCTAAATGGTCAACATAAACAACCCATTGCAAAGTCCAGCCATGGGAAGTTGTCAATTTTGACTGCACATGCATGATTTGCAGACCATATCTCATTGTCTTGGTATTACAGGTAGCTGTAGAAAAGCTGTAATCTGACATGACATACCAGAGAAGGTAGCTGCTCTCAATACTGTCCTATCATCTCTGGCAAAAGGTATTTTGGCCTATGACAATGTTTAGTTTTGCCATAATTGTCAGAGTCCTTTAAGTTTTTGTGAACTACCATCTTGATCTTCCTAGTAGGCCTGCAATGACACATTTATATTTACCAGTCTCTGAATGCATGTATCTTGCCTTTTTCTTTATCTGTTAATCTTTTACCAGGTCTGATTTTTACTGATGGTTGAAAACATGCAACGTGGATGTATACAAATTAGATTACAATGTCTATTGTATTTTAGAAAGTTGTAAAATATAAATTTTTAATCCTGGCCTCAAACTTTCTCCTGGAAAACTGCAAGCAATAATTTCTTGTATTTGAATTTAAATACGAGAATAAATTTTTACTTCATGGTTATTATAATGCCTAAATAACAACATATTTACAATATATCAGCTAATTTTAATGGGAAGTTTGTAAACCCAGGTGGTCTCAATCTTTTCCCAGGACTGTATATGTATATGTATGTATGTATGTATGTATATATATATATATATATGGGAATCTGGAACGGATTAATCTAGTTTACAATATTCCATATGGGAAAAATTCATTTGGTACCCAAACAGCCTTCTGCAATGAATTATGTGCAAGTAACAAAGCACCACTTGTATATGTATGCTATGTGGGTATTAAGAAGCATAGCAAATTAATCTTTGCATTCAACACTAAGCTGAATGGAAAATCAAACTAAATCTGAACATTAATCTAAGAAAAAAACAGCACGAATAAACTAAAAATCAGATATTGTTGCAACAGAATCTTCTCAAATTCTAAACAATTAAGAATAATTTATATGAATATGAGGAATTAAAAAGAAAAATTTGAACAGCAGATTCAGGCAAGTTCAAAAAAACTATTTTGATTCATTTGGATATTTGTATAAATTAGTGTATATGATTTGATTGCATAAATCAGTTATGAAGTTTTTTAAAAAAAGAAGCAAAAATTTAAAAATTTTAATTTTAAAGCACTCTTTTATTGGTAAATCATGATCATTTAAATAAAAATTCACAAACAATTTGTAAAATCATTACAACTATGTCATAAGATGAATTAATGGTCCTATTGAAATTTCATATATAAATTATATTTAAAATCCATGAAATGTAATCTTTTTTATAACTGTTACTACAAAAGAAATCAGATATAAACAATAATGATTAAAGTAAAGAGGGCACTTCATTTTATACAATTGCATGGATGGTCATATAACATTTATGTAATATATTTTACAGAAACACACATGAATACATATTCACTGTTGTTTATTCTTTTGATATCTTATAGTATATACAAAACATTTTTCAGTCTCACAACAATGCAATAAAAATTTTTCTAATCCATATCAATATTTAACACAGCAATAGAAAATTACATATTATCTAGACACCACTTCTTTCTTTGACAGAAATATATGTTCAAATGTAAAAAAAGTGGTATTTGATTTCTACATAATTTTATGCTGTTTACTAAATATGAATTATTCATTTACATATCACAATGTTTTCAGTTTCAATGATGTTATTTCAGTTACTTTAAATGTTTAAACACTTATTTCTCTTTTACACCATAATTCGTTAGAATCGTTTTCCTTGTGTGATGTAATGGATTCTTCGGTGCAGACGATCGTTGACGAGCTTGTTGCTCCCGAAATGTGTCTTATGCACGAATCTGCCTGATTTGCAATATTAACAATTGGCAGACTTATTTTCCTTGTATATTTGTTTGGATAAATATTAAAACTAGGATCTTTGCTTCTAGAAAAAGCTGCTGAAAAACTACCCGATCTTTGTCTATGTTTATTTTTATTTTGTTTCATAAATTCTGCCCATGTTCCTTTAACATTGGTCAGAGGTTCCAGTTCGTGACTTTCGCTGGTTGGAATTGGAACTGGACAACTGGCACTAGAAGTTGATAGCGTGGATTCTGAAAGAGCATATTGAGCTTTTTCTACGGGTGCTGCAGAAGATTTGCAACAATGGACGGTTGGATAATTTAGTTGAAGCTGGCCTTTTCTGGGTCCAGCAAAACTCAAGAGAGATTGGAAAAAAAATGTTGCATACAACCAACTTATTGACATCAACAATACAAGGAATGTTCCTATTTGTTGATATGCTAATATCACAGATGGAAACATAAGTACACCTGCCATAAATGATGTAAATGCTGCCATTGCCACAGGACTTCCCACTCTTGATAGAGAAAATATAACAGATGATTCTCTGTCATCATGGGGTGATAATCTATATGCAATACCATAATGGAGAGTCAAATCAACTGCTAACCCTATAGCAACTGATACAGTAATACTTTCCAAAATGTTGAGTTTCCATCCAAGCAGTACTAAAGATGCAACAGTTACAATAATAATGCATGCTATTGTGATAATGGCATAGATACTAATTAGTAAATTAAGTGTTGTTATTAATAAAGAAATAAATGATACACCAATGGCAACTCCAATAGCAACGGACGTGCCTCTTGAAAGGCTATCTTGTAGATCAAAGAAATCGAGATCACTAATAAACCATCCATTTCTTATTCCTTCGGGTGCAGTTTCCATAACCTTTGAAACCCAAGTGTCTACACTAGTTTTGAATTTATACATATCATTGAATGACACAGAATATGTAAATGCACTGTTTGATTCAACAACTATTGCTTTAATTTCACCAGTCTCTTTTGAAAGACGTGGCAACAGAGCTTCATTTATATATCTCTCTTTTCCACGAAAATTTAACCTCATAGCTTCTTTCACACATTTTTTGAACACTTCTTCCTTATAAGGAAACTTTGATGTTTTGCAGCAAGGAGTCTGATCTCTGTCAGACATGTCAATACATCTCCTTTTCATCCATTTTTTAAAATGCTCAATAAAACAAATCGAGGAACGATATGGTGAAGGTTGATAAAAACTCTGATTTCTTAATTGCTTGCAGAATGATAGAAACCATCTTTGTGAACTTGGAGCGGCAATATTAAAAGAAGGATCAAACACCAAGTTGCCTTTATCAAATGGATTGAGATAATTACCATTATCGACTGGTAATACTCCCCAAACAATAATTACAGATAACCTATGAAGTAATTGTTCTTTTTCTCTTTCAAATCTAAAAAGATTTTTCAAAGTTAAATCATATTTTTCAAAAGGATGATTATTACTAAATATTTGGAATTCTTTTGAATCTGGAAGACTAAGGCTTGGGTAATAAAAGACTACAATTGCTCCCCCAGCAGCAAGAGAGCCAAATAAAAATAACCAAAAGAATCTTGGTTTAATTATCAAACAAGGAAGAATTTTTTCAAAAAATACTCTTGCCGAATCAGTAAAATTGTAATGCAGTTTCCACATAGTGTTACATATTGATGAACAGCACCAAAACCTTTGAAATTGTGGTAAATAAATACCAAATGGTGGTATACAAAGGCAGCAAGTAGATGAACACCATTTCTCTGCAATTACAATTGAGGCTGGTATCCATGTGATTGTAAAAAGAAAATTGGCAAGGACTGCAGTTCCAGCAAATATGCTAAAAGAAAAAAAAAAATTGTTTAATTTTTAAAAAATTTGAAAGATTTTTAGTTAAGAGTTATTACATTAATAAGTTATTGTAATCATTCAAATTAAAAACATAACAGTTCTTTCTCTGAATTACCAATCTTTTTAAAAATTTCTTAAATCAAATTTACTCACTAACTATAATGTCCCATAAAATTATATTCACATAGACTAGTTATTCCCAAAATGGGTGCTAGCATCCCCTTGAGGGTGACAGAAGACTCGAGGGATAAAAGACAAGGGGCACAAAAAAATATATAGAAGAAATATATGCACTAAAAGTGGGGCACAATAGTCTGAAAAATTTGAAAAACACTGATCTAGATAGAAATTGATTTTCTAAATGACGACAAAATTCACTCAATAATATCTATGGTGAGCACATATTCCACTATAAGTTAAATCAGTGGCGTAGCGAGGGGGGTGCAAGGGGGTGTATCATGCACCGGGCGCTACTCGCAGAGGGGTGCCCAAATGGTCTCCAAGACAAACTATATGTGTTTCTGGAGGGGGAGGGGACGCCAATCAAGTGTCGGGCTCCAGTTATGTTCGCTACGCCACTGAGTTAAATATACTAATTTTGCCAAATAATGTATGGTCAAATTCAGAATGACAAAATTGAATAAGTTAGGATTATATTGCTGCAATAGTGAGAACTTAAAATTTATTTTTCAGATTTTGGACAATGGGGCAATTTATTAAGAGATAAATTTTACAAAAACTGTTGAATAAAGAAATTTATAGTCTGATAAACCATGATTTAAGTAAAAACCAAATTTCTCATTTCTTTTCATAACATTTTTGATAGCTTACAGCATATATATTTATAATTTGCATGTGTATTTAATAATTGTTCTGATCATATTTTTCAAAACAAACTCTAGTTTTCATAATATTTGTTTCTATTTTTCTATTATTTATCTTCAGATAAGTGTATTTAAAAATAACAAATATACTTGGAAATATATATGTTTATTTGTTTTATAATCATTTAATGTTATAATTTACTTATCATAATTTCTTATATCTATATATATAATCGAGACGAGTTGATAATAATAATAATCAGCACAGAGCCCAAACGGTTAGGAGTTCAAAGTTGAAATTTGGTACAGAAGTAGGGTACGTCACGAGAACGCACGCTAAGAAGGGATTTTTCGAAATTCCTCCCCACAGGGGAGAGGGACAGGAATAAGTCTTAACAATTCCATCAACAATGGAAATGTTAAGTAAAAATGTAAGTGTTAAGTAACAATGGAAGTATAAACAATGGAAGTGTGAAGTAACAATGAAATTAATATGAGAAAGCAACGTGCAAGATGCAGATGCGGTTTTTTTCGTTTTTGCGGGAAATCGAACATATTTTTAGACCCATTGAACAATTCTCTAATTAGTCTAGAAACAGGAGGCCCCAATTCTTGCATTCTGTGAAAACGGGTAAGGTTGACTATAATGTAATAATCTTAATCTTCGCTACCGTTACTTTTGCCCGAGCAACGCCGAGCCTACCTGCTAGTATGTATATAAAATACTACTTTTTAAATTACATTTTACATCAAAAAAGCATTAAAAATATAGGGCATTCTGTATCTTCTATAAAGATGAAATAACATTTTAAATTGGAATGTTACTGGATAAGTGAAGTTATCAAGTTGAAGCTAGATTGGAAATCTGATGTAAGCTTATGAAATATGCCAAAAACGTTTGTGTTCTTAATAAATATGTTCGCTGGAAATGTGAGGATGGTGTTCAGAATTTCAAATACTTAGATGGTTGAGATGCAAATTTTCTTTAAAAAATGGCTAAAACAATGCTCCTAAAAATATAAAACCATTACTTTATTGTGTGTTAAAATGTACGTAAGACATAAAACTTGGGAAAAAAATAGAAAATTCAAGTCAGTCACTTTTAGAATCTGACCCATCAATTTCATAATTTACAAACATAAAAGCATTGTACTTGTAACACACACTGTCATTCTATTCTGTAGATGGATATGGTCATGGTCATATTCTATATTCTGCACAATATTTAAATATCAAAAACATTATAAAATTTTCTTAATAACAGATTTATAAAAAGAAGTAGAAAAATACACAAAATAAGTGGAAAAAGAAAAAGTGTTCAGTGCCCAAATATCCCCTCCAAAAATTGTATACTTGATACAGAACCATCCTGTGATATTTTGAAAGAGTAATCTGTGCAAATAACAAAGACACAAATGTCCTAAATAAGCAGAGGTGATAGCAATAGCTGCTGCAATGGTAGTGGATGTGATGAATAATGAATTTAGAGTTGAAATGAATGTGTGACGATCGGGATATTGTGAACTTTATCATTTATATGTACCTTTATAATCTTTTAACTATATTTTATGCAAACTCTACATTTTATACAAAACGGAACGAAGTAGACCAAAAAGGGTTAGTTAAACGGGAAATCAACTGATAAAACTTTCTGGTAAGAGCGGTCTAAACTCGATTCCCACGAGTTGAGTTCCTTGTTAAGATGAGTCAAATTTCGGTGACACAACTACGTCACCAATAATTTTATTGGTCCAAGAAGATCATCTCTTCTGACGAAATCAAAGAAGGGCCTGCAAACTCCCTCCCCATATAAAAGGGGAGTACGATGAGCAAGACGAAGAAGTTGTTACTGACCGTGTGTTTGTGCACTCAAAAGGATAGTTACCTGTCGCCGCCGATCCTCCCTCATCATCTATATTCAAGCCGAACTGTCATCGTTACACTTCCTATCTGAACAACTATTACCTGTTAGTGGACAGAGTCATTACCAACGATCTACTACAAGATCATTTATTCTTAGCCCGAACGCCTACAACGGTCTATAAGGATATCATCGATTATTACATCGACATCCGACTACATATCTTAAGGTATTTATCCTACACGCGAATATTTGTAAGCTCTCTCTCTCTCTCAAAACCGCGTAGATTAATATTCGCGGATCGCGTGTCATGTAACTTATCATCGTCTGTAAAGTAATCGTTTGTATCTAATTAGATGTATGCGAAAATAAACGGGTATATTTTTATATATAAATCTCTGGGTGCGTTCTTTCCGTCATCCTCTCCACTCACTTCATTCCGGGTCTAACCCATACATAACTGCTCGCGCAATTGATTTTCTGTATCAATCTAAAGATACAGTGGTGTCATCCTGACGTGGTATCAAAGAGATACCGGCCCTATGGTCACAAATGGTTAATAGCACTAAAATAGCTTCTGCTAACATATGGATTATTTTAAACGTTTAAAACACAAAAAATGAATTTAGCAGTTGAACAGTGTGTGTTTTTAGTTATTGATGGATGTACAATATATATAGGTGTATTATCAATGGATGCACACAGGTTAACTGTAATGCATATTTTTACATTTCTAAATTATATTTACATTACTCTATTGCAGACATGGGCAAATGTGGCTCTTTTTGAGTTACGTGCGGCTCTTGCTGAAAGTGTTAATTTCTGCTTTTTATTATTATTTTTACAATTTTATTTCCACAATTTTGTGAATATGTGTAATTATATATATGCAATATTTAGTAATTTGTTTCCAAGTTGGTATAATAAATTAAATTAACATTTCAAAATCTATTCTTTTAAAAGAAGTTCTCGACCAAGATGGAGGACACCCTATCCTTCCCTGCCTTACTATACTATCCACCACGACAGTACAGAACTGCGGCTCCCATGCATTTTGCAAAACCTACATTTTGGCTCCCACTGAACTCTTGCTTGCCCACCTCTGCTCTATTGCAGGACAAAGCCATATTTGGCTTAGTTGTAGCTAATAAAAGGAGCATAAACAAATTCCATTTCTAAATGTGGCGTCAAAACACTCAAATTTTCCAAAACAACACTATCACAGGAAGCATTCAACAGCATTTTTCATTAAAAAATATAGTTTTTCTTTTATAACAAAAAATGGTGCTTCCTTATGTTGTAATTTTAAATACAAGTAAAATAAAGTGATTTATTAAAATTTTTAAAGGTTGCAAATTATTGGAGTGATTGGTAATGCAGAATCTTATACATGATAACTAAATAGATTAATTTATAGCTTAGATAACAATATTTTACTTAGTGACAGATAAAACATGATTAATTAATTACCTGAAACAGCGGATTGCAGTAACACTGCTTGTAAAACTCGCAAAAAATGCTACTGCAGTTGTAATACTGGTTACAAATGTTGAGAGACAGGAATGATGAAGTGTATCTCTTACTAATTTTACAAGTGTTCCATTATTTTTTTCTGCTTTGGCACATAACCATACTTTACAATAGATGCACGCATCATCGGCACCTATTCCTAAATTGAAAAATTATACATTATTAATTATATGTATGATAATTTATTCAAATTGAATTAATACTTAAAATTATATTTATTAATTAATTTATTAATATACAATAGAAATGGTCAGATAATTTTTAACTTTAACCAAAAACATTACAAAATTGGCCCCATAAAATTTAAAATGAAAAAACAATAATAATTTTTTGATGTCACATTTTAGGGCTCACTTCATCCTGTGCCTATGCACCTGCTTAATTACAGCACTGATTAAATGTAGTACTTTAGCTAATACTATTGTAAATCGGTATATACAATAATAAGATTTGACAAATAAATTGGAAACAGTAGTTTCACGATAAAGACAAACTTGGGATCACAAACATTAACTAAAAGAATAGTGTGGTCTATTGAGAAACAAAACTCTTTGGTTTTGGCTAACTAATTCCTTATCTTTAAAGATCTTTTTTCTTAATTGTGAAATTTTATGCAAACTTTACCAGTAATATTATAGCATTTTACTTATCCAAGAATATTTCCTAACTGGATGTAATGTTGTTCTAGACGACAAAATCTGAAATATTTTGTCTCCAACCATTTTCAAAAAAGTTTAACTTTACTTCCCGGCTCTGTTATATATAACAGAGGAAAAGTATGGCGATTGGTCAAAAAACCAATTAAGATTTTTACATTTTTAGACACAAGGCACCTTGAAATGTTAAGAAATGCAAAAACATTCATTCACTTTTTCTGTAAGTATGGATGTTAGTGTGTGTGTGTGTGTGGGGTGGGGCATGATTTTGTTTACTTTGAAGCTTAATAATTCCTATGCTTTTTTGTCAAAAATTTCTAATACAGAAATCTCTCCTATGCTAGTTTGTATATTAGGGGAATTGATGCTATTAAATTTTAATGGTTAAAGGTTGAGGTGGTGGTGGGGAAACAAAAGGGGGTTGCGTGCCATATCTCAAGTAGGATCGGACATAACGACAATTTTACTCGTTACATTTATAATTTTTTATAAAACCCATCCCTACTCTCAAAATTAAGCATTTTGCCATTTTATAATAATTAAAAATATAAGTTTGTTTTTAATATGATAACAGATGGCACCACAAAAGTTTTAAACGTTGCTGGAAAAGTTAAGCAACTCATTGCTGGATTTTTTAAGGGGTTACTTTATCATTATTTTATTTATTTTTTTAAACAGAACTTTTATTACTTTTCAAATAGTTAAATAATTTAAAACAGATTTATTAATGCCATTGTTTCTGGATTTGTATCAAGTAACAAGCCACCAGTAACAAACATGCTTGTTTTTTCCTAAACTTAGCAAAATTTTATTTAAATTTTCATCCTGCCTAACAGGCCATTTTCAGGTGTGGACAGAATGTCCATGAAAGTTAGGAAGGAAAATGGGTCAAAGTAAACAATTAGGAAGGGAGGGGACTACTACAGTGGTAGTTGATGCAAAAGACAAACAATATTGCCAGGCAGGGTGTAATGATATGGAACCTACTTGTCCCCGAAGTGCGATCTGTGTTATTTGTAGATACGTATGCTACTCTATGGTATATAGTTTGTCAGATTTATATTTATATGTTATTTTATTAATTGTTCTAAAATTGCTAAAATTTAAATTTAAAAAGAATGTTGAAAAAATTGAAAAGAGAATGTTCTAAATTTGGAATGAGAAACGAAAATGAGAGTATTCAAATGCTGGAAAGTTAAGGAAAGTTTATTTATTTATTTATTTATTTATTTTTTGAAGAATTAAAGAAATGTTTCAAATCCTTCTTGTTTGAAGGTTTTTCTTTTAGAAAAAGGACCTGTGGTGATAGAGGATCACCTACACAGGGAAAAGGCAAAGTATCCCTTCCCTCTGACAATTTAAACATGAAATAAATATAGCATTAAGATGCATTACAAAGCAATTTAATTTTATTCATTCAGTTGCATCATATGACAACTTAAAGAAACTTAAAGAAGAAAACTCTTTTGTTAGCTATATAAATACTAAAACCATTTAATTTAACATTATTTAAATGATATTCTTAATGTTTTCAAAATTTTAAATTAACAGATTTAACTATTTTAAAATAATGATTTTTAAAAGATTTCAATTTATTCTCTATTACTAAAATTTGAAATAATAAAGTAAAAATTTCCTAAAGAATGTTTAGAGATTTATTTCAAAATTTTGTCACTACTGCAATATCATTATTCTATTACAGAAACTATACGCTTAAGCGGGGTCTTACTGTATTTATATCATTAACGTTCCTAGACGACAAAGTGCTAAACGAAACAGAGTTAAACGAAATCATTTTAACATAGAGTAAATAGGGAAAGGGGAACACACGACCAAAAATAAACAAATTTTACTTTAATTTTAAGTTGTTTTTACATTAATTTGCTTAATAATATATGTTAAATAATATATAAACATATGCATAAAGAAATGTAAAGTTCATTTTTTGTGATGACGGTCCTGACTTTTCTGAAATTCTTGTTTTTTGCTATAAAATCATGTGTAGTTTCATTTGTCGCTTTTTTCCTTAAGCAAATGTCCGTAGCAGGATATCGCATCCACAGCGTCTTGTTTGCTTTTGCACTCCTTTCAAAATCTAGATCATTTGCTACAATTTGATCAATGATTTCAGTTATTGTTACCAAACTTTTACTAAGGAAATCTGTAGAGAAATTTTTTGAGATTCTTTGTTTTCAGAATCTCTATTTTCCAGTTCTACATGAATTCCTTGTTCTGCCAGTTCTTGAAGGTCGTTGTTGGTAAGGCTCTGCTCGATATCCTGCTCGTCTACATCTTCTAGTCCTGCTGTATTGATTAGGTTGACAATTTAGTCAACCTAACAATACAGCGATAGGTTCTTCTTGTTGAGATTTCTTGGATATCTTCAGCCATAACTTCTTCCACACTTCATTTATGCATTTCTCAGTCAATTCTTGCCAAGCGAAGTCAATATTGCCTATGGCATCCATGATGTTATTTTTGTCAAAATTACACAAAACAAACATAGATTTAAGGGAAGTACAGCGCTACAACAAATTGCCACCTTTTGCTGATTGGGTCGTGTTTGTAAATAATCGTATTATATACAAATTAATGAAATGCTGTGATAATTTAAATCAGTGTAAATTTTTTTTAGCTTTTTTTAGGCTTCAAACAGACCGAATTATATTGAATCAGCATTAAGCAGGGTCTTACTGTATTTCAATCTTATTTTTATATTGGATTATTTGTTTATTCACCAATGAGATTACAAATTAAGTGTTAAAAATTAAACCAGTGGTTCCCAAACTGTGTGCTGTGGCACCTAGGGGCACTGCAGCCAGGTTGGACATTATTTTAATCATTAGTGATGCAGTGACAGCATTTGTGCAGTGCATTTTTTATGCCGGAGGAAATTGTTGTGTCTTGCGATTAGTCTCATTAGAACATTTTTAAAATAAATACAAGCCTTCTTCTTTTATTCAGAATTAAATTATATTCTTTTCCTGTTAATAGAAAAAAAAAAAGAAACAATTTGTGCTTCTTTTCATCACTTTTATTTCTGGTTTTTGGTTAATATTATGAGTTAAAATTTGTAGTGAATGAATATTTGACATCTACTCTAAATATATATCAGTAAAAAACTTTGCTTAAAATTGTCACAACACTTTTTCTGTTGTAGAAAGAGAAAAAAACATAGAAACAGCAGCATTGAAAATTGATGAAGGGTGAAGCAAGGGTCAAGCAAGTAAGAGGGTAAAGCCTCTTTACTATTAAAATAATTGTACTAAATACATTCTATATAATATAAATATAGTAGTTACTCTTTGCTTAAGAACTATTATTCTTTTATTTGTTTGTATCATTTAATTACAATACCAACTGACCACAATTATTCTTAGATAGAAAAAGTACTAATCTAACCAAGGTTTCCTTTCCAAGTATATTAAGTATAACCAATAAGTATTGTATATATATATATGTATATAGTATAATAGATTATTTATCTAGAATTTCCTATACTGTATTATTATTAAAAAGTATAGTAAATTTCTGTTTTGAGTAAAAATTCTTACTACAGAGAAGTGAAATTCCTATTATATGATATTTTTGTTATATATATATATATATAACAAAGCAAAATGCATATATATGCAAAGCTTTCAAATTTTACCACTATATATATATATATAGTGGTAAAATTTGAAAGCTTTGCAGGCAAAATTTTTGATTTCAGAAAATATACAAGTTTGTACTATGTAGCGTTATATACATTCAATTACTACAAATTCTTTTCCTTGTTTCTTATAATTATGTATTTAAAATTAACTAACTTAAACTATTAAATTTAATAGTTATGAAAAAAAAAATTACTTACCTATAGCAATTACTGCTGTAAGTACATTCATAAAAGGGAAGAATGAAATCTGGTAAACAACTGTATATATAAAATATGCAATACTGAGAGAGAATACTATAGCCATAAATGTCATGAAAGTTACAAAAAATGATGCTGAATACATCCAAAGTAACAGAAATGTTGCTGCTGCTGCTAAACCTACATAGATTGTATCATGTAACAGATAATCATCAAACAAAGTTTGTTTTGATCCTAATTTCATGGCAACAACTTTTGTAACTCCATCTGCCAATGAGATCTTCTCTAGATTTGTATAATAATTCAACGTTGTTGAGCTTCGAGCAATTGGCAAAAACACCATAGTATATGTTAATTTTGATGTTTTATTGAAGTCAGAATGTTTCGTAAAAAAATTTATATCTGTGAAGTAATGCATAATATTGTAAACAGCATTATACTGTCTGCACTGCTTTGGAGCATCTCTACAAAGTACCGGATTGCTGGTACATTCGTGATTTAATTTAACATTATAATAATAAACCGCACATGATTTTAAAAATTCTTTTACATAGGTAACATTTTCCTCTGAGATTTCGTGACAAGAGGATAAATTACACAATAATGCCACATAATTAGGAAGCGACCAACTTCTGCAACACGTTCCTTGGGGAGTTTGTTCACATAAATGTTCAAATTCAGAAAAATTACGAAGTTTTTCATCAATCTGACATATAGATCTCAAGGATTCCGCAGTAAACAAATCATCTCCATTAACAGATTGAAAAACAACACGTGAATAATCCCGTTCTGAAATTTAAAAAAAAAATCACGTTACTTATTTTGCAGAAATTAATTCTATTATTAAATTCATATAATTAATACTAATAAAACTTATTGTACAGTTTGTTAAAATATAAAAAGTTTAGTATTTGAATATATAAACATTTAAATGTATCCAAATATACTGAACAAATAAATTACTTTTCATACCGAGTAAAAAACATACATACTCTAACTTAAGAAATAATTTCCAATGAAATTTTTTAAATTAAAATAAAAACACACATCAACAATACGATATAAATTTACTTAATAGAAAATATTTTTCTATTTGCTTTTTTTTGCATTTGAAGCATCTTCCTCAAATTATAGAATCTGAATGTTTTAAAAATTAGAACATTAAATACAGTTCAAACAAAATTTAAATTATAAAGTCAGATAAAACTAAACTATTAAAAAAACATTTAAATTTTTAAGTAAGTAGGTAAATAAAATTTTGTAATAAATTTGAGAATAAAGCGATATTTTATTTTTGCAAAACATTTATGTCTTTCTAAAATTTGGAGTTACGTAATAATATTAGTCAAGAATCACAGAAGAGTCAAGAGTCACATTTCACACCAAGTGACTATACAGTAGAGCGTCGTTTATCCGAAAGCCAATCAACCGAAACGTCGGTTAACCAAAAGCTTTCCAGTCGGACTGTCGTGCTGAATTGAACGTTCTTGATACTAGATTAACTTCTAAAGTATAATTTTTTTTGTTTTTATATTTTTAAATATATTTATTTTGTTTGTAAAAAATAAAGAAATCATTTTTAACGATACAATAGCCATGATTATTATTATAAAAATTTTCGTTAGGCTTAAAATCAACGAAAATTCAATGCAAAGTGACATGCAATGGAGAAAAATTTCAACATGGGATAGGTTAATATATTTTTTTGTACATAATCAGTTATCCAAAAAATAAGTTATCCGAACAACCCCAGTCCCCAATTGATTCGGATAAATGATGCTCTACTGTATATATACAGGAATCAGAGTTGCAAATTTTTGAGGGTTGATTTCTGTACCCTCTAAGTATCTGAACATCTTGTTCAAAAGAAAATTGTTTTCTTAGGTAGTGTGAAAAATGTCAGATTTTTCTATAAAGAGGTTACCAAAATATAATCAATCAAAAAATGCAAAAAATCACCTAAGCTGTATTTTCTTCTTTTTCTTCATCTGGCACTGCAGACACTCCTAGAGAAAAACTACTGGATATAGAAAGCACATATTTTAAACTTAAGCTTCTTTCATTATCAGTGAAGTGCTTTTGAAACTTTCACTTCAATGTGTCAGAGTTTATGGAAGGTTCCACATAGATCTATTTTACTTTCATTCACTTAATTTTATGCTCACAAGGATAAAATTGCATCAAAATGAATGATTTTTATTTAAAATGTTATCCAGCATAATAAAAGGTCTAATGTATGTAAATTAAAACTTTTTATAACGATTTTACTAAATAGCATTAGTGACAGCCACCAACCACAGTGTCATTGTCTTAAGTCTTGATGTAATAACACAATCATTAAAAAACAACTGATATTCAAATAAAAACATTTGAAAAGTAAAAAATATTGCACTAAGTCAAAAGTTATGACAATTTCGATGACGACGAGATTTTTTCTTAGGAGTTAGAAATGAAGTTTAATTGATTTAACTTGTTAGAACGAGTTAAATCAATTAAACAGCATTTGTGTCAATAACATTTAACTAAATGCCATTATACAATTCATAATTATAATCATAATGAATGTATGTTAGTTTAAATTAATATACATATCTATAAAAGAAATACTCTACCAATTTTGCCTCAAATTATTTGAAATCTAATATATATTTATGAATCTCCCTTTTCTGTGAGATAGTTGTCACAATCAAAATTACCTCCCCATTTCCCAGACCATTAAAAGAATAAAAATATTTTCTATTGGTTACATTAATCTACTCAGTTTGGAAAATTCATCAAACTTAACGTCAAAGTAATGTTCATAAATTGTCAAAAACAAAATTCTGGAAAAAAAATGATTGACCAAAGTTGAGACTCAATTTATATATAATAAACAAATGATTTATTAATTTGTTTAAATAATATGTCACAGTTCATTACTCTAAAATTAAAGAATTTAATTGGAATTAATTAATCATTAAAGTATTTAATAACGTGAATTTGTTAAAGGCCATCTGCTGCATATAAAAATAAGAACTAATAATATATTCCATCATATATTATTTAGTAAACAAAATTAAACAAGACTGAAAAAATATACAGTATACTAACCAGGATCATTGCAAAAGAACTCATTTTTTCCAGGAATGAACCTGTTCTGATGAGTATGTACTTCTTTTTCTCTTATAATGCCAAAAGTCACTTCACCATCTGTATTGGAATTATCTGCACTCAAAGTATCTTCTTCATTTTCCAGCATTGTCCACTTACTGGTATGATAATTTTGTTTTCCATTTTCTAAGTGATTTTCTGACGTAACATTTATTGTTCTATTATTGAATTCAATTGTAAAGTCTGAAAAACCTTGATGACTTGAATTTCCAATCTTATTATATGAAAAATCATCATCTTTCACAGGATTTGTAGTCAAAGATCCACCCCATGCTGAATGCTTTTCAAGATGTGTCCATGCAGTTGCCCTTTGAGAAAGAATAGTACCTCTTGATTCAAATCCCTAAGAGTAAAAATTTTTAAATTAGAAAGAAAAAAATCATCAAATCTCTTTTATTATATCATGATAAACTTTTTAATAAATGTAGACAATATCCATCGAGATTTTATGAATTTGACTCAACATTACAATATAATTACTCAAATAGCTACAGTCTATTGACTGTAGCTATTTGAGTAATTATATTGTACAGTGGAACCTCGGTATACAACCTTAATCCGTTCCTGATATTTGGACTTATACCAAATAGGACGTATACCAAACCAACCTTTCCCATAAGAAGTAATGTAAAAATGATTAATCCGTTCTCATGTAAAAAAAACCCTCTTGATATGATATGTTAATGGGGTTGTAAAATAATTTATACACTGTTTGAGCACATTAATAAAAAAATAAATTTTATTATAGATTTTTAAAGTTATTACAGTATATTGTATTATATTATTTAAATCATTAAATCAAAATCAAATCAAACTCTCCTTAATACTAATAATCTGTTTAGAAATTGATTAAACCCCTTTTGCAATGTTAGCAGATTTAATAATGTCTTTATTTTTCACGATTGTCGATATCGTCGTTCTCGGAATACGGTATGCAACAGTTAAATCTCGAACACACATGCCACCTTCATATTTCTCAACAAACTCTTTTTTCAGTTCCATTGTGATTCTAGTCAATTTTTTAGTTTTCTGTTGCTTTTCATTTGCATTTTTGCAATTCATGATTAATAAAAATAATAAAATTTTACTTATAAATTAAAATCAGAAGAAATTTAACAAAGTTATAAACCGTGGGACCGCAAACGTCTAGTCTGGTCTAGTACACCTATAGTGCTACTTGTTGGTAGATGGCGCGTATAGTTGAATTACGTTGTATACCGAGCAAAATTTGTTTCGTCCAAACAGGACGTATTCTAAAGCAGACATATACCGAGGTTCCACTGTATATGTTTATGTTTAAAATACAATTTAAGATGACATTGAATATTAACAAAATAATAAGAATTTATTAAATTATGTAAACTGATCAATGTAAATTTGTGTTAAATGAAGACAAAAATGTCTTTATGTAACTAAAGTTTAAGATTTGAAAATTGTTCAATTTTGCAAAAGGCTCAAATTGTTTAATTAGATTTATTCAATGAATGAATTTACTGAGGAAATTTTAAATGTAGCAGAAGAGAGATTTTTTTTAAAGAGTTTTAATATAATAGTCTCTTTATATCTGTCTGTATAATAGTCTGAATATATCTTTCATCAAACAAAGCTTTTTGAATATTTATTTTAAATTAAATTTTATAGATATTTCATGATTCATTAAAAAAAGAAAGGAAAATATAGATTCAGATAACAAAATATTATAATAAGTCAGCTTTCATGGTTAATTTGCTCTGAAAATTTATGTATATTGAAAAGCCATGTAAACTCAATAATGCTTAAATATGATGTACTTTTGAATAAATACAGGTATCTCTTGATTAACATGGTTAATTAATCCCTCAATGCTACCTTATATATCAAAATTGCATTAATCAAATACGGTATCTATGTTAAGTAAAGACACATTAATTAAAACTTCTGTCATGTATACAACAGGATTGCCTCAATTAATTTCGTGTGTTAATCAAATCCCACACTAGGAAAGGGATACCCGTATATTCATTTCGAAGGAGGATAATCAAAGCTAAATTGAATCTGTGTATGAAAAGAAAAAAATTTACTTGTTTTAAGTTATTTTCTTAAAGTCTTTTCCATCTGTTATGGTTTTTCAAAGTGGTACTTAAATGATGATGATGTTAGTTGCAAGTCAAAGTATTACAACTCCGTATCTATAAATCTACACAATTCAAATCCATATAAGTCATCAAATGTTTTTAGAGACTTGAAAATTTTTCATTTTTAGAGTATCTTTTTAAAATAAATTCCAGTTTAGCTACGAACTGAAAAATCATTTTACAGAATTTTAGTTCAGTTGTCAATTATGAAAAAGTTTTGATTTATACAGATAACTACTATTGATGGAAAAACTGAATGTTTAAAACAAATTTAATTTCTTGAAAATGTATTCTTAACTAATGCTTCTAGTAAAATAAGGGATAATACATATTTTTAGTATCTAATTGTTAATTATTTTTACACTTATTGCATTTCTATTGGCTTTGTCACAGAGATAAATATACACACACAATGTTTTACCCCATTAAAAGTATCAAAACATCAAAGTATTTTCTAATATTTCCTATTAATTATGGTTACTCTTAACAAGACATTTTATTGGTTTATGGAATATTTTACATTATAAAAATAAATAATTCAAATAACTAAAAATCTCTCTTGCTTTCCTAATGTGAACTTCATACTAACATTAATTACACATAATGAATATCTCTATTTATTTTTTTCTTTTATTTAATCAATTTTGAAAACTATAATCATAAAAATTGTCAGAAGGTAAAATCAATTAAGTCATAATTCCCTGCAGAAAAAAGTAAAAACAAGTAAAAAAATAATAATAATCATAATGCTCTCTACTAAGATAATAAAGTAAATGTTAACAGATTATTAAAAATAATTGAGAGAATGTTGGAGATGAAGGAAAAATTTCAGCTAACAGACTAAAGTGCCAGATTTTTTAAAAAATTAATGGCTATTATATTATACAAAGATGTAAAGCTTTTTACATTTTATGTTTGAAAAATTTAGAAATAAAACTTATATTTTTCACTCACTTGAATAGGCTCTTCAAAAGTAGGTAAATCATTAACTTTCAATGAAATAATAACACAAGTCAGTGCAATGGCAAGCACAAACAATATTATTAGACTTGGATAATTTGCTACTTGACGTGCATACCTTAAATATTTTAAGTGAAAAAAAATATTACTTTTAAAATAATAATTGTAAATTTATAAAGTTCTAATGATAATAATTAAATATTTTATTATAAAAATAAAAACAAAGTTTATGTAGTGAGAGAGTTGATATGACATATTGTCTCTCTCATTACATAAACTTGAATTAATAATTAAAATCAATTTTGTAAACTACAGTAATGTTTTACATTGTTCATATATTTTTCAGTTAAATTTCAAATTAAATAATGGAACTTAACTACAAATATGATTATACTGGGTGATCAGACAAAAGCAGAACTCGTGAGAAAAAGTGCATGGAGTTTAATAATTTTGCACGTCAGATTTAGTTAGGCATCAGCCAGCCAAGTTCTGTTAGACATCCCAAAAAGTAATAATAATAATAATCTTGAGCATTTCACTATTACAGACTCGATGGATAACACTTGAAAACCCCAAATAAATTAATAATGAACTTATGGACAATTCTTACTTTAATACAAAAGGTTTGATTATTTTCATAGCTATATGAACAGAATCATAAGACAATCAAGTCTCAAATAAACATCTTAAAAATTTCAGAATACTTGCTTTCAATTACACTTGAATGTCTCAGTCTTTCTTCAGATAATTGTTTCTTACTTACAGATCCTGTATACTGTAACAAAGTTTCTAAACAGAAATCTTTATAAGAACAAATAATTCCAGACATTTTTGAATTAATCATTACCTTACTTTTCAATAACTTTTCATCTTTATACAAAATTAAAATTTTCTTATACGAAAATCCTCTTTTGTAGTGTAAGGCATTTCCTATTATCACAATATTTAACTTAATTAATAACAGTGAACTAAGATTATACTTGGGAATTGATGACATGTGACAAATTAGCCAGGAAGCATCACCACAAATGCCACACACAACTCCTCACAAGAGTCCCTTTTGTTCGATCACTTGATATGTACTGTATATTTAATAATCATAAAAAGATTTTAATACAAATTTACAAATAGGTTAAATTCATTATTTTAACAGAGTATATTTTATATTTTATGTTGATTTACTATTTCAACTGTTTAGAAAGAGTGAAGCTACTTTAATTTCCTCTATTATCCAAAATATTTAATTTTTTTAAAATTTTATATTTCATATTTTCTTGTAACAACTTTGAATTAGTAAGAACTTCTAGAGGTCAATACTACTTTTATTTATTAAAAAAAGAACAACTTTACTTTCCACATAAAATGAAAAAAAAAAATCTTTCTGCTTACTCTATATAAAAATTTCTACTGCAGATGACATTTATTAGCGAGGTTCAGGCCAAACTTTTAAACGCAAAAACGTGTACGTTGGACGTTCAGCTCCGCTTTCTTGTAAACTTAGAAGTTTGACAATGGTGTTTGAAAGTCAGTGGAATCATGCTTGACATTCCAAACTCCATTGTCAAACTTCTAGGCTTACAAGAAAGCAGCGCTGAATGTCCGACATACACGTTTTCATGTTTAAAACTTCGTCCTCAACCTTGCTATTTGTAATTTTTATGAAATGAAAATCAATTTATATAATATTACAAAAAAATATTTAAAAAAATAATACTGTGTTATGAATGGTTTATTTATAGGATACTATTTTAATTAAATATAATTTTCATATAAATTTTTAATATAATGCAACAAAAGTTAAAAAAGACACAGTCGTTCCGGAAAAATCTTCTAGACGATCACCATTTATTTTTATTCTGTGTCTTTTTTAACTTTACAAAAATTTTAACATTAGACAGAACTTCAAAAAATAATGCAACAAATTGACATGTTGTTTAATTATATTCAAAAACTTAAGAGATATGCTTCATATTTTCTATTTAAATCAAATAGTAATACAAGCACAGATTATATAAATACACAGTAGAGCATTGTTTATCCGAAAGCCGGTCAACCAAAAGCTGTGCCAAAAGTTCCAGTCGGACTGTGTCGTGCTGAATCGAACATTTTTGATACTTAGATTAACTTCTAAAGTATAATTTTTTTGTTTTTATATTTTTCAATATATTTATTTTGTTTGTACAAAATAAAGAAATAATTTTTAAAGATACAATAGCCTCGATTATTATTATAAAACTTTTCGTTAGGCTTAAAATTGACGAAAATTCAACACGAAGCGACACGCAACAGAGAAAAGTTTAAACATTGGATAGGTTAATATATTTTTTCGTACATAATCTGTTATCCAGAAAAATCAGTTATCCGAACAACCCCAGTCCCTAATTGATTCAGATAAACAATGCTCTACTGTATATAGAGAAACAAATCAAAATATCTCAAAAAATATCCTAAATACAATTTACTTGAAATATATTTAATCATTTAAAATACAAACATTAAGTTTTTAAATAAATAAAGTATTTTTCTATAAAATGATACAAATTGAAAAAAGTAAAAAATAATATATTAGATCAGTAATAATTTTCAATATTCATGATTTTATATGAAAATAAGTGTTAAAATACCAATATACTAAATCATGAATTTTTTTTTAAGTTTACAAGATTAACAGAATTTAAAGTTTCTAAACAAAAATCTGAAACTTTGGTAATTTATGAAACTGTACTCACCACTGCATTGTTCAATTTTAGTCACCAAATCATTATTATTATTTGAATAATTAGATATTTCCATCCTGTTAATATTCTGTATCCTTTCAGTCTAAGTTTACACATCATTATTCTGAAATTTAATGTATTGAATTTTGACATTAATGTAAATTCTTTAAATACTTAAGCAATAAATAATAAAGATATTAGCACTAATTAAAACATTCAATATTAATAACATTAACTAAATGATTGCTGGATTAATTCTACATTATATATTGCTGTGAGAGATTGGACTTTAAAAAAAAAAGTTTTTTTTCGGGTGAAAATTAAATTAAAACTTTTAAAATTTTCCCACAATTGTTAAAATTGTGAAGAATATAATTTTATTCCTCTGTGGAGTCACTTTCTTTTCAAGATGATACATCCAATGTATCATCAGGAACTTGGTGACGAGAAATTGTTATTGGACATAGGCACTGCAACATTGCCAGAAAAGGGCAAGGGAGAAAAGAGGGAGGACCCTCCAATAAAAGGCAATGACTGATGATGACAACAGTTTGTCCGTCTTACTAGGAGTTCATCCTCCAACAAAAGGGGACAGTTCATTCATCCAAGATTCTGCCACCATCAAAAATTCACCCTAGTCAGAGTTGCCTTAACGATCAGATACCTTAGTGATCCTTCATAAACTCCATCAAATTGTGCTTCCTTCACTCAAAATGAACTCCTTGAAAAAGTGAACTCCCTCAAAGTGTACTTCATGGAAACGGTGAACTTTACCAATCCGGCATTGTAAGGTATCTATATAACTTATATGTAAACTCTCTCTCTCTGCTTGCGAAGCCATTAATATTTTAGACATAACCCTTACTATAAAATATTAACCTTGTATAACTTGTCAATTGCTTAATAAACAGAAATTTATTAACCTTTCAGCAGTGGGAGAGTCAGGTATGGTTCTACCCCTTAGTAGTGGAGAATATACCCAAAAAATTTTTAAAGTATTTTTTCACGCAATTTTTCTCATTTCCGTTTTAGAAAAAGTATTTGTAAACAGTTATGTCTAGTAAAGAAAAGTCTTTTTTTATTGTTACATAATTCATTTTTTATGTGAATTTTTTTTTTGCGGTAGTTTTTGGCTTGATTCTGGTGATACCCCCAAAAGAATTTAACGTATATATACGTCCCTCACCACTGCCACACGATCGCCCTCGACGTATATATACGTCCCTCACTGCTGAGTGGTTAATATAAGATTTGTGTTTGGTGCACTTCATCAACCCATGCCATCTTTTGAGTCAGAACTAAGTGCCTACAATGTGACCGCTCATGCTAAAAAGACAAAACAAGCAGCCATCTAGGTTTCTGTGTTTACCAAAACCACAGTAGGTGTCAGTCCTGACGAACTAGTCATCGCAAATGCGGTGTCGACCCTTTGGTCCCATGGTGCCGAAGAATAGGGGGCACTTTGTGCATTGTCACATTGGAGAATTAAATAACTTATGATAATTTGATAATAAAATAACATTGCCATTTATTAATAATAGGAAAATTTAGGTAAACCTTTTTAAATTATATTAGAGATAACTGGATTCATTAATATATCATCAATATTAACTAAATGAATCCTACCATTTAGTTAATATGTTAATAATAATAACTAATAAAATTATTTTATTACTTGATTTTAGTTGAAACAAAAGATTGTTTTTGATGTTTCTAAAAAGATTAGAAAAGATCTTTTAAATTCTGAACATAATATATGAAAAGTTGCATACAGACAAATTATTATAGATCATTCTACCATACTAAAAGTACATGCCATTATCAGTCTTAGAAAAAACACACAAAATATACCACACTCGTCAAAAATGAATTTCAACACCATGAAGGAATGTGCATAGCCACATGCAAATTGCATATGGTTGTAGAAGTGACAGAGATATGCAAATGTTGGAGAATGGTTAATTTTGCATGTACGTCAGATCATGTTGTACCTAGTTTCGAGCTATAACAACCAGCAGTCAACTCAAGCCATAAATGCTATCAGTGACAGTTCACAGCAGAAAACTTTTGAAGCAGCATAGAGAATGCCTTGGAGATGACAGTGAGCTAAACATGACCAGTTAACTGCTGGGGAATGAGACCATATCCTACAGCTGAGTGACATTGGTTTGTCAATGCATGCAGTTACCACACATATTGGGAATGACATGAGTACCATCCAGCGATGTGTGATATGATGGATGCATGAACATCTGGAAACACATTGAAAAGAGAGTGGAATTGCACAAGCACATGACAAAGTGCACAGACTAGCAAATTCTCTAAAAGGCCTATTAGGACCAGTTCCCCACAGCACATGAATCTGAAGCCACCTGTTGCCATCAATGGATGCATCTTGTCCATGCAACCATTCACAACAGGTTGCATGAAGTCAGGTTACACACATAGCAACTGAGGTCCCATTAACTGCTTGACACAGAGCTGCATGCCTAGTATGGTGCTGTCATCATCACAACTGAACCATTGAATGGCATCAGGTATTGTTTACAGATGAATCTCACTTCTCTCTGTGGAAGAATGATGGCTGTGGACAACATGACAGTCCTTTTCATCAAGCATCACACCACCCCACACTGGGAGTCATGGTTTGGGAAGGCATCATGTTCAGGCATCAGCAGACAGCCTTTGGGCACATTTCTGGTACTCTGACAGTGAACCCATATATCACATGAATTATGAGGCCTGTTGTTACACTGGTCTCTCACTAACCTTAATGGAATTCACACCCTTCCCTGGCCAGTAACCTCACTGGATCTCTCCCCCATCAAACACCTGTAAGACTTTGCCTATCATGAGATGACAAGGATCACTGCCACATACTGTAGATGGCATGCATGCCGCAGTGAACGCAGCTTGGCAAGGGATATCTCAGACAACCATTAATCACCTCATTGATAGTCTCACTGTACAGCAGTCCGCATAGCTGCCTGTGGGGGCCATATTCGTTACTGAATAAACAGATGTCTATTGCATATCTTTGTTCTTTTAATCATTTGCATATCTCTCACCTCTATTAATCCTATATTGTGCATGTAGCTGTGTGCATGAGGCTGTGTGCCTTCTTCTGTAATGTTGCAATTTCACTTTTGAAGAGTGTATGACAGCCATAATCACAGAAAAATAAACTATCACAGACCACACATCACATTCACTGACAAACAAAAAACAAAAAACTACATATATTATAGACATTTCCATTTCAACTGGAAAACACATACATAATGCACATACTGAAAAAAATTAGTAAACACTCAAGAGTTTGCCGTTGAAATAAAGCACGTGTAAAGAATGGATACAGGACATGTCTAAAGTTCTCTCTTGCACATGTATCATATTAAGTGCACGAAAGTCTGAAACATTAAGATTAACAGCAGCATATACCTCACATTACAGAAAGCAGTCATATACAGCATGTAAACAAAATATTTTTTTTCCTGTAGTTATGCCTTGATCTTGGTCTAGCAGAGCACTAGTACAGATATGAATAGGACAGAATCAATTAATGTAATAATAATTGATTCATTCATTTTATTTTATTATCTGCATAGTATCTTCTATTTTATCATCACTACAGTTGTAGAATTTACTGGAAATAACTATCATATTTTAATTTAAACATGTGAACATGTAATTGTAAAAATGCTATTTTTAAACAATTATTGTTTACAATGTTTGTTGTTCTAAATGTTTGTTTTCAAATTTATTTACAAATCAAAGGCCTGATTTAAAAATCTATTTTCATTTTAAACTAGAGAATTCTTATTTGTTCTAAAACTGATGATGCTTTGAATAAAAATTTTTAACTTAATGTTATTGTGTCATCAAATTTGTGTAATTATTAACTTTAAAAGACAAAAAATTAATAAAAAAATATTATTATTATTATTAAAATATTAATACTTACTATATCAAAAATATTCAGATGAAACCAAAATTTTCTTATACATATTTTAAGTTGTAAAATATAATTTATGATTGAATTGAGCAGCCATTTTTGTTGATTCTGGTTTACATCATCATAACAAATAAACAACTGAAATAAATTAAGAAAATTTATATAGATAAAATATTAAAATAAGGAAATCATAATTACAATATTTTACTTTAAAAATAATAAATAGATTTAAACGACGGTTATTAATGCAAATAATTATACAAATATACTTTTGAATTTTATAATAGCTCAGTTCAATTTTAATTTAAAAGTATTAATGAAAAAATTATCATTTATTTTTTTTTTTATACATAACATTGTATTCATTATTTTAAATAATAAACATATACTGAAATATATTAATATTTTACTACATTTAAAAATTTTCAGTCAGATAATCATAAATAATTCATTATTGACTATTTAATGAAATCAGAGCAAATTACTCTGCCAAACATTTTCAAAAGCAACAATAAAATAAAAACTATTTGTAAACTTTTCATAATAAAATAACAAAAAAATAAAAATGCTATTATACAGTAGTTTAATAATATTTTTGACAAAAGAGAGCAAATAAAACTGAAAGCAGTGTTAATACATTACATAAAATTGAATAAATTTATCCATAAAAGTAAAGCAAGATTAATTTTTAATCGACTTAATACTAAAAATATAATTTTGTCTTTGTCTTCTTTTTTCAACTTTACTTTTTTGTAAAATTTGAACACAATTTAAAGAATAAAAAACTAATATAAAAATTTTAAAACCAAATGAAATTTATTATTATTCAGCTTGAAAAAAAGTAGAAAATTTCATTATAATAAATATTTTAATTCATTATAACGCAATTTATGTCTTGCATAAAACTTGTAACATCTTTACAAATTTATCTAATTTAGCAAAAAACCATAAAATATTATGTTTAATATTTTACGAGTATATACAAACGATATCAATAAAGCTATTTCAAAAGAACATTCAAATAAAAAAAAAACATTGAAGAATTAATTATAATTATATTAAACTGTTTAAAAATCAGGACATTTTTTTTTTTATTTAGAAATATATATATTTTTTTATTTAGAAATATATATATATATTAATATTGCATTTTAAAATATTCATCTGATAAAAGCAATACCACTACAGTGCAATAATGAAAATGCATTTTGTGACCCAGAAGTAGACTTATTTTGGGGAACTGTATCTTGCAACGGTTTGTGCAAAGAGGTAAGGTTGCTTTAACTTTTTTGCTCCTACAGGAAGGGTCTACAGTTCCGGTAAATTTGCAACCGTCTCATTTGGAGACGTAATCGTACCAAAAAAATTATATATCACATAAAGAGATACATAAATTTTTGAATTGTGATCCGATAACCACTCGAATATTCGACGGCTCTGAGGGACCCGAGATCAAATCTGGACAGGTTAAAAAAGCCCCGGGAATTTTTCGGGTGGCGATCAATCCAGATACGTCTGGCCCAGTCCCTCGCCATCCGGCTGCCTCATCACAGGCCCCGCCAAACCCATAACCGGCTTGCTAAAAGAGTGGAAAGAATTTTAAAATAAAAAAATACTACTTGAATATTTTATTGAGTAGAAATAATTTATGATGTTTATGTACACATATTTTTCCTTATTTTTCTATAAAATCTTATGAAAATAATTTTAAAAAATCAAATATTTAAGTCATAAAATTGTTAGAAAAGATTTGGACTCTTATCATTTACTATGGTTTAAAATAAATATTTATATTACACAGTGCATGTTACTTTTAGTTAATTTGTATATATATGCACATATACAGAAATTACCTAAAAGTTACTCCTACCGATCATGCATACAACTTGAATTTTCAATATAATAAAATATATAGACCGAAATCAAATGAAATACACGTGAATTTAACAATTTCCCGGGAAAATAAACGATAATACAAAGCATGCAATGCATTTTACTTACTCTTACTAATGCATTCTACTTATTTAAACATTTCGATTAAAAAAATTCTTAATACAAGTGTAAATTTCATATATAAAATTATAATAATATTAATATTAAAATAATATTAATCATCACTGATAATACTTCTAAAGACACGATTATTATCACAGAAGAGAAGTCGATCCGATTCCCGATTTCAGGGAAGCGCCATCTTGATTAAATGAAAACAATTCTTCTTCTTCGCGTTTAAATATTTAAATTTAATTATTATAATTACTATTTTATAGAAAATTGACATTTTTTAATTAATATTAGGATATTTTTAGGAAATAATATTTATATTTTCTTAAAATATTTGATTACTAATGTAACGTAATTTTTTTCAGTTTTTTTAAAACTTTTTCTGCCCTGTGGGCCCTAAGAGGGCCTCTTTTAGCAAGCCCATTATGGGTTCGGCTAGGCCTACAATGGGACGACCGGGTGATGCGGAACGGGGCCCGACATATCCGAACGGACCATTCCCGAAAAATTCCTGGGGATTTTTCGACCCGTCCGAATTCGATCCCGGGTCCTCCAGAGTGGTATGATGTCACCTTGACCGCTTCGCCATCCGGCTGTCAATAATTTTTGAGTATAAATTATAATCTACATGCATAAAATAATTAATTTAAAATCGACACGACACTTTTTCCGTCAAGGAAAAAATAAAAAAAGAAAGAAAAGACGGCAGCACCGAAAATCAATGAATTGTTACAGAATTTTGAAAGAGGCGAGAGAAGCCCGTGTGACGAGCGAGCAAAGCGAGCGGAAAAGATAAAAACTTGGCAATCTTTCGCTCTCGGGAACCCGGGATCGAATCCAGAAGAGTCGATACCCGAGGAATTTTTCGGGGTGATTCGTCGGGATATATTGGATCCCTCGCCTCATTGTGGGCCTAGTCGAACCCATAATGGGCTTATTAAAAAAGTCCTCTTAGTAAACACAGGAGTGAAAAGAGTTTTAAAAAATATGAAATTTAATTAAACGCCTAATAATTCGTTCTTAGTACGTTTTATACTTTTAATCTTTAAAACTTTACCGCCTAGAAGATATTAATGAACAAAGTGACCAGATGACCCGAATTAGACGGGGTAGTTCCGCTTTTCAATACACTATCCTGATTTTTAAACTGTTTGAAAAATGTCCCGGGTACAAGTTATAGCGTAAAAACTTTAATATCTAATCGAGCTATCAGTTATAAAGGTAGTTGATAGTTTGGCAAATTATATGTTTAAAATAACGACGGTTAAAACAAAGTTACGCTGAGCCATAATTAATTGTTATTGTCGTAATCGTTATTTTGTAAATAAGAATATATGGAAAAGTAAGATGTTCATTGGTTGTTTGTTTCTAGCATCTTTTATAGATGATGTCAGAAAACTAGAAAACCAACAATGATCGATTGGAATAGTTCACGTGGGTCGTCTTACGTCCGTCAACGCCATATCCACTCTTTGAATACCATATGGTACCTTTAATGGAGCCAGCATAGTAGTGAATAGGAATGAGCGATTCCGTGATTTTAATAGTGATGTGATCACAGTTTACCTAGGGGAATGCGATTAATCTATTGCCATTGCAGGTGTGCTGTAAGAAAAATGATTAAATACAACAGATTTTGTAGCATTTATTATAGATACTATAAATATATAATATACTCTTGATTAAAGTCATAAATAAAATTATAAATCATATTTATAATGAACTAACTATAAATATGACGTAAATAAAATAAAAGTAATTATTTAGTGATTTTCTAATTAATTCAAATATATTTTTCGAATTATTTCTGCAGGCAAGAACATCAATTTACACCAACGCTTGCCTTCTCAAAATATATTTCATCAATTCCCATAGATGCGTTTCAGGAGCATTCTTTCTCTCTCAGTATGGCATCAAAGAGCATTATTCTTCTATTTGTCAGTACAATTTTATTATTATTATTTTTTTTATCAAATTTATCATGGTTGTACGGAATATGAATGAGTGGAAAACGATAAAAACCTCAAACAATCTTGGAACTCGACGATGATAAATTTAAGTGATTGTCTCTCTCTTAAAAATTATAAAAAATGATGGAAATTTAAACACGTTTAGTATAGTTTGAAGTTTGAATTTGAACACGTTGAACTAAAACACATATAATTAGCATGAGATTAACATGTTAACAACTGTCAATCATGTGATCGCGTTTGTCACGTGTAAACGACTCAGATAGGTCACCAACTGTTAATACGTAATTAACACTACAGCGATCATGTTTTCTTGATAACAGGTCACGACTGTGATTCTTTGATATCTGTGATTAAATCACTGGTAGTGTTTGTTTGCTAAGTTATGGCATCGCAACACTTGGGAGATCTGCCTAGGGAAATGCCTCCCGGGAGGTCTTTTAAGAGAAACTGGCCACTATTTAGGCGTTACAGACATGGAGAAAACTCGGAAAACTCCATGTGGCTAGCCCGTCCGAGCGAGGCGCAAACCCACGACCGAACTTTCAGTGTTCAGGGTACGAAGACCGCTTGGCCACTCGTGGGCACACTGGTAGTGAAATGCCATCATTAGAGGAAAGCGTATCGAAGTCAGAATTTCGCATTTTTACAACTGCATCCAGGCACCTTTTGCCATTTCGATCACCCAACTGAATTTATGCTGTTCTAGATTGTATTCATGTCTTTTTCTTTTTTAATTCTCATTATCAAATCTTACATCCGAATTTCATCATTAGCTTACGAGTAATTAATAAAATAATATAACGTTCAGTACCCGTGCATTATTCCTTAGTAAAATTAAGGGAGTTAATCGAGGATATGCGTTACGTAATTTGTGGACGATCCCCGAGTTTACTAGACAACATTAAAAATCATTGGACTGCAATTTGAAACAATTGTAGACTTATAAATTTCCACTGCCATCTGTCTTTTCCTAATCTCGAGAACGGAGTTAGATAGATGAAAAACGAGAGCATATATGGAAACATTAGGGGTTGGAGGCCCTATTAAACGTATACGAACTTCCGATTTGCACTGGAACTCACGTTATTTCAATTCAAAAAGTTTCCCCTAAAAGTAGAGACCAAGATATGGTATAGAAGACTGGCACGACTCGATTGCTAACAGAAAAGTATGATGTACAGGGGCAAGACACTACTAATTTGAGGTGGAAAGCATATATTTTAAACTAAATATATGCTTTCCATAAATCATACAATAAATAATTGCCCGTTTTAAATATGTGAAAGCTTTATTGATCATTACTACTACAAGGACATCCTTTTTTTTAGCAATAATTACTCATATTTAACGAAGATTATGAACTAAAATAATATTGATTGCCTCTAATGTAGTTAGAAATACATAGCTGATAAATATGATATAGAATTTGAACGAATTTAATCAGATTAATATATAATTAATGAATCTTTTTTGTTGTAAGTAGTAATGTTAAATTGTTAAGATTTTCATTTTAAAAATGCCAATGATGCTTTGCAGACATAGTCAATTTCATTAAGCGAGTAAGAAATACGGGAAACAAATGTAGCAGAAGTAAAAAATGAAAATCAGTTTTAGTAGAATATTTCAGTCGCTGAAATATAACTGAATGATGGTTGAAGTACCATGACAGATCCGCGACTTAAGAGGCACGCCATCAGTCACCACCCTTCCATTCTAAAACCCGTTAAACATAATCAAACGTAGAATTTAGTCGCGTGTGTAAATGCATTGTAGTAATTTATATGGTGGGTGGAGGATGGAGATATCCCACACCATCTCGAAAAACATCACCAAGAGAAGCGTGGATCATGTCCATATAGTTAACATTAATAATAAATTTTAATATTAAATTAAAATATTTTCAAAATAATTATATAGGTTACATACGTAAATTAAACTGGATAATTTAAATTTGAATGTAATTAAGACCGCTCTTTAATAGCAATGCATATTTTTCTGATTATCAACATAATTATTCCGAAGAGATGCTTTATTTTTCTATGAATTAAAATAAAAAATGATGGTGAAGAGATTCGAAAAATGGACTGCACTTCATAATATTAAATTCAAAATATGTTGTAAAATAATGATTAAAAGTTTACAAATTTTACAAGAAAAATTTACTGAAAAATTATTATTTGGTACATCAAGCTCAATAATTTAAAGTTTCTTGAATTATAAATACTGTAAGCAATTACTGTATTTAAAAGTAAATTAATTTACTCAAAATCTAACGTAACTAGGCCACACATACGTACGTATGTGTGGCCTAGTTTAGCAGAACTAGAATCGATAGATGCAGTAATTTCTTGTTAAATGCAGAATTTGGACTTATGTATTGTATTTCGTCGGCGCTATACATACGTTATTTGTCAATTGACAAATGTTTGCCTGGCCTATTTATCGAATATCTGGACCGCGATTCTGGACACAGCCAGCTCCTTTGCTTCTAGTCCAGCACTAGAAGCAAAAGAGCTAATTCAAAAAAATCTCATGATAAATTATAAGACAATAATATGCTTTAATGTCTTAGATTCTGCAATATTATAGAATTTATTTTTGTTTTATTGGGCTGCAATTTGAAAATATTGTAGACCTATAAATTCCCACTGTGGTCCATCCGCCGTCTGTCTTTCCTTAATCTCGAGAACGGAGTTAGACAGATGGAAAACGAGAGCAGACATGGAAACATTATGGGTCGGAGGCCCCTATTAAATATATACGAACTTCGATTTGCACCAGATGTCACGTTATTTCGATTTCAAAAAGTTTCCCCTCAAAGGAGAGACCAGATGACTGGCACGACTTGATTTCTAACAGAAAAGTATGATGTACAGTACATGAACAAGACACTACTAATTTGAGGTGGAGAGCATATATTTTAAATTAACCTGTCGCATGTCTCATTCCAGTCTGTGTTAAATTGTTTACGAGACAGCATAGACGAGTTTGAATGATGACGAAACGAAATAATTAAATTTCGCACAAATCAAATATATAATTAAGATTATTTTGTTTCGAAATCATTTTAAAATATTTTTTCAGTTTATAAAGTTAGAATAGCTATTTTTTAAGAAATCAAAATACTATAAAATATTTAATATTACGCGCTAATATGCAAATTAGTCTTCCATTTGAGTATTTGTGTTAATAGGATATTTTTTTTTGCCGAACGGATTACTCATTCAATACTTGAATCTTACCCTATAGGAATGCCATTATACTCTTAAAGTTTTCGCAGAAAAGGAAAGTATTAAAATGAAATTATGTTTAGTATGAAAAAATTCAGAATGGAGGTGTTAACAAACGAGGAATATTAAATTGGCATATTGCTGAATTCGTATGAAGAAGAACATTTCAAATGGAAAAGTTTCATGTGTTACTGAAAACTATTGGATAAAAAGTGGCCAGCCTATTAAACCAGTAATGTAAGTTGAATCTATTAATTATATTTTAATTATCATACAAGTATTAATTAAAATAATCTGTGTGTGTTAGAGGCCGTTCGAGTGTTACGTCAGCAAAAATTTGTCCTTGTTTTGATCCCCCATCATTATCAGTCATTAGGAATTAAGATACCTCCCCTAATTATGTCATCAGGACAGAAGTCTAAATCATTTCAAGTATACAGGAATTACATCTAATTCTGTGATGAATGGAGAGAAAAATAAAGGGTGGGTGCAATCCTAAGTCATCAAAAACTCACTCTCCGTTCCCCCATCTCAGATACAAACAAATCCACTCTATCCATGAATTACTGATATAATACTTGAATGGTTCTTTACAGTAACAATTTAATGAATATAAATATATGTCTTAATTTTAATATTTTAGTAAACGAGATATTCGAATGGTTTTTTGATTAATAAAAAATGTGATTTGTAAAATTGATAAATAAATTTCTATTTTGGGATTGAGATCATTTACAATGTTTGAGCACTTTTGATAATGTAATGTACTGTACTGTACGTACGATGATGTATTTTTGGCAAACCTCATCCCCTTTATGTTAACAAAAGTTCGTGTAACCTCTGACATTGAAAAAACGACTAAAAAGTTTTACAAAATATGGCACAATTCTAGGACCGAATGACGCGGTTGGGACTTTAACAGAGCTGTAGAGCATACTAATAGGAACAAAAAAGTCAAAGGAACCATGCCTGTACGGGCGACCCTTCGCGAGATATAACAAGTGACACCCATCTATCTTCCCATCTCTCGACCTTTAACCACCAAAATTTTATAGCATCAATCCCCTAACACGCAAACCTTACAAATTTTAAGTTTTTGCCGGAAAAGTTACTCAACTCGTTGCTAGATTTTATATACAATATATAGCGGTATAATAAGCTACTTTGTTCTATATTTTGCTATAGCTAAGCAGCATTTGCATTTATTCTAGTAGAATATTATAATGGTAAATAACACTAAAGTTTTTCTTCCATAAATATTCTATGCTGAAATGTGGATACGTATTCTATGCCGTAAAATCAGTACTTTTCGCGACCCCCTTCTTTAATTAATCTGCAAACATATTTAATACATACTTCTTGCCATTGCGATGTGACACGACATGCAGACTAAAGAATAAAAAATAGTATATAAATACTTAAAAAATGCTCATAAAAATATTTTTGAAATATGTAGAATTCATTGTAATACATTACTTATAACATAGTGTTCAACTTATATAGGCTATTGTTACTATGAGCACTTGATCGCTTTTGGCAGTTCAGTCCCAATATTTCGTGTCGCTTCACCACACAAAATTTTGGATTGCAAATCTGTATTGATATTTAATAATTTATGTTGTAATTCTTTAACAGTTAGGGCCTATAAGCTTATATGTGTATCAGGTTTGTGTGAATAATGGCTGTGGCTACTATTTCCTATAGCTTGCACTAGTTACTTTCTTCCATTCCTATTTTTTGTATTTTGTATTCTAAGTTGTTGCTCTCTTCTCTATTCAGCTCAAACTTTCTAAAGGCCTTTTTATCTTTCTAATTGTTTCATGAACTTATTCATTCCATCATTATGTTTCCTTATCTACTCTATTTCCTCCTATTTTTGTGATACCCTAGTTTTTGCATATTTTCTAACCTTTTGAAGCTACTATATTCCACATTACTTCTGCTTTTCTAACAAAGTTCCAGTCTTTCTCTTTAGTTAATTCATTCCTAAACACTTCGCAATTTTCTTTCAATCTCCACACCAACTTGCATTCTGTCTTTTTGTTCCTTCCCCTTTTTACTGAACTAATCAACACTTTTAAGTCTAACAAGTAAGACAAAGAATCTACAATTATCTTACTTGGAATAAGTTTACAATTCCAAACTATACCAAAGTATTTTCTGCTTAACGAAAATAAATCTATCAATACTTTGCCCCTACAACACTTTTGTTATCAAGTGTTTCTCTCTTTTTTGAAAATACGTATTTTCAATTGTCAAGTTGTTTGCTAAAGCTGAATTTAATGCTATTCCTTTCTCCTCATTCTTGTTGCCATAACTTACTCCTCCTTGAATGCCCTTCATGTATCACTTTATCCTTACCTACGCGTGTATTAAAATCACTTCCTATAGCTATCCTTTCATTTCTGTCTACTGTATGTTATTGATAATCTTGTGAAAGTTATCCCAAAATTTCTCATTGTTTCTTACATATAAATTAACATGTGGTATATAGACATTTACAATACTGAATGGTAGTCCTCCCATTGTACAGTACTTCTACACGAATTATCGTTATTAATCCTATATACAGTAGCGGATTTTGTTCTTTTGAGGCTCTAGGCGCAATTTTCCTCTTCCGTAAAGTGGTTTTTTTTAACATTAAAAAGATAACTCATAAATTGATGATTTATTATGTCACATATTTTTTCCGGGACATTTTTTAGACGTTCGCTAAATTTTTACAGAATTAATATCTTTTTGTTATATAATTTTTGAGGCCCCTCGAGAAAAGGCCCATGCCCCTTGCGTGGTGCGCCTATTGGCCTGCCTAAGAAATTAAAAAATATTATCATCTTCAAATTTCCTGTCTAATGAACCGGCTAATGTTAACTTTATCCAAGTCTTTTGGTTAAAGCAAGTAACAATATAGACTACTAATTTTGAGGGTTATCCGAGTCAGCAGATGATAAAGACGACATTATCCGAAAACGTATGGATGAAGCTAAAACAAAACAAAGTTCGGGATTTATCCACTCATTTTAGATAAAGCGAGGAGAAAATTTAGGGCTTCATTTCAGCTTGAATAATTTGAAATCTTTTCAATGCAGGTTGGATGAATAAAGAAGGAATTTTGATTTTTAGTATTTATTATTTCTCTATTGTGTAAAAAATGATATAAACGAAAATAAACGTGGCCAGTTTTTCACTAAAATATCTCTAGTTTTAGGCAAAAAAAAAAAAAAAAAAATGATAGCTTTAAAGCTAAAAATTGTAGTTTTGGCTTTAAAATAATAATAATAAATTCTACGCAACGAATTTTGGCCGGGCTGTAAAAATGTTAACTAACTAGACTGATATCGGTTACTGTACAAGTCTACTTATGAAGGGCACGGGCCAGGAGTTGATCATAGTAATAAATTCAATTGAAAAAAGCTAAAAAATCATCTGGTGAAGCTTTAACGTTTCATTTTTTTTGCCATATTTAGCCTCAAATATCAATAAAAGTAGCATCGCATTGTTTTTAGGTGATTATTGTGTGTTCAAAAGGACTTAAGAAAGTTATTTTTGTGTCTATATTAATAAATATAATCGAACACAATGTAGTCCTGGAGTTTACAATTTAAAAAAAAAATATATCATAAGCACGTGAAAAGTTAGTTTGCTTTATTGCTTTAGCATTTTTATTCTTAATTATTCTTAGAATTTTACGTAGTTTCTAGTGTAAGAGCAAACATAAGATGTGAAAAAACCGCTTGTTTTTGAAGTAAATTATATTAATAGGAAGATAATTTTACTTTGAGGGATGTCACTAAATTTCATTATATCTTTGAAAGATATAATGAAATTTACGACGAAAAATAATCAATGACAAGAAGTCTAAATTAAATAAAGTTGTTGTACTGTACATAGCTAAGTTGACAAACTATAATACAAATATATTCCAGAGTATAGGATATCACTTGTAAAATATTGAATTTATATTTACTAAAAATACTTTTAATTTATAAATGTTGTTTATAACATATCATTAATGTACGAGAAACAAATGATAACTTACTTTATCAAGTAATGTTTTTGATAGCCTATACAGTTTTCTTGGAATTCTACGTGCAGACAAATTCAATAAGCCATCGGCATTTTCTCTTATTTGCATACGCCCATTTCTCTATTCTTAAAATCTATATAAATTCATCTTTGTCTCAGAATATCAATCATTTTTATTCTCTCCCTTTTTTGGCTTATTTATCATCCTTTCAGTCACTTCTTTCAGTAAAGTCTCTTCTTAGAACAAGCCCAGTTCAATATCGTTTCCTCTTCCATAGTTTTATGGATTTTTCCCCTCCCCTCAGTTTCTAAGATTCATTATTCTTGATTCTAACTTGTATATTTATTTTATTTTTAATAATAATTTAAGGTTTAAAATATAAGTTGACAACGGGAGCAATAGAAAACAGATCATATTTTATTAACGATTAATAAGATAATGTGAGCAAAAACAATATGTCATATAGTACCAGTCTATATATAGTTTTGTTAACAAAAAACTATAAGAATACATGGGTTTAGTCTGAGAAGTTTCTAATGATTCTTCCATTACGAATTATCGCAGATGTATATACTGATAGGGCAGCAGTAATTTCTTTTTACAATTAATTGCTTTTATTGTATGTCATCTCCGGACATTTTCTTTATTTTTTTCTAAGTACGGTACGGACCTTTAAAGTACGGACTATCTATACTAAATATGAACGTATGGTATGGTAACCCTACTGTATACAGTTCAGTCAGCTTGTTTTGCCTATGTTAACTTCTACTAATATATATTATGTATCATAATTATGGTAAAAATGATGATGATTACGTCATTTACACGATCAGTTTTTAACTTGCTAGCTCAGTATATCGTTTAAGGGTATTGGAAACACTGTTTAGCAATTAGATTTCTTATTTGTTAGCGTTCTGCGTTACTGAACACGACCCCGCTTACGCAAGGCGTATTATCGCAGCATTAAATGTTGAAAAACACTGCTATACACAGTCATTACCGAAGCGAGAGCTTCGGTAATGACTGTGTACAGCAGTGTTTTTCAACCTTTTTCATTGAGTGGCGCCCGATTTAAAAATAAAAAATCGCGGCACCCTTGACCGGCGGCGGATCTAGAATCTGAAAAGGGGGACTAATGGGGGACAGATGAATCTTTTGCGAAAACGAATATTATGCGCAATGCTGGGTGGGGTCCGGGGAGGAAACTCCCTCCCCGGAAAGAAAAATTTTAAAAATTGACAGTTTTAAGTAGCATTTTAATGCAAAAATAGTGTTTCTACGTGTTCAAAATCAAAATTTAAGTCCATTGAATTTTGTCGAAATATTGGCAATGAGTTACCTCAAACTACACTTAAGTAAATTTCCAAGAAAATGCCTAAAGGTCTTAAACTTCGCGACACCCCAATCGTGGCGCCGTGGCACCCCGGTTGAAAAACACTGCTGTATAGCATGTTTATTTATTATACAACGGGAGATAAGGAAATAATAAAAACAAAACGAAAAATATTTTTATTCTGCCCTTTTGTTGCAAACTCGTAAATTATTTGCAAATTGATCATTCCGTTACTAGTTTCTGTGGATTTTTTTTAAACTTAAGTTAGGAGGTGAAAAACCAAAAAACTTTTATCAGACAACTGTTATTGATATGCATTTCCATTGATAAAGGCTATTTCAGGTCTTAATGACCCTTCTTCAGGTCTTATTTATTTTATTAATTTATTTATTTTTGTACAGATATTAGATGATTATTAAACACAAGTTGAAATTTGTTTTAAACCTTATCCAACTCGTAATTTTACAACCTTTACAGCAACCTTTTTTAAAACAAATTTTATAATATATCCAGTCAATTGCCCAATATTTAATTTCAATTTGTATTTAATAATCATCTAATATCAGCACAAAAAAATAACGACTGAATAGGAATCATTAAGACCTGAAATGCATTTCCATTAATCAATAAAAGTTCCTTGTGTGATGAGTTAGGGAAAGAAAAGCCAAAAACCTTTAGGTTAAAAGAAATGTATGTATATATTTGAAAATTAGTTGCGAACAATCTAAATTTATAGCTTTCAGATTTCAACTATCCCATCCATATCTAGTTTCCTCGATATTTTTTTCTTGTCGACTTAAAATAATAGTATAGAAACACTGTAATTGATTTATCTTCTAACTAGAGTCAAGAATCATACGACTTACACGAAGTGTTGACTTTAATAACAAAAGTATCGAAATGTTTTTATTTCTGAGAAATTTCGTTGAAAATCTAATGTTTTAATTATAAATTTCTGTTAATAACGAACTTCAAATTGTTCTAACACTTTATTTGCTTTCAATTTGTTTTAGATTGAAGGGGAAAAACAGCTTATAATAATTTTAAGCAATACTCAAAAGAATATTTTTATCTTTTTAATAGATTTTATATAGAAAAAATAAAGTTTTTCTTGATCCGTTTATCAATTAGAAATATACTAAGGCATTATTTAACGAAGTGGCTGGGTCCCTAGCACACTATTTATAAAGAAAATTGAAGCAAAATTGTAATGTAACTAAATGAGATTAGTTCATTCAGCATGGAAGTTGACTATTAAAAAGGTTTTTTTTTACTACTACTTTCTATTCTATACACAATAAAAGTATAGCCGTCAAGTCATCAAAAATAATATTTTTTTCACCAAAGTATCTTCAAATTCGTTAAGAACAGCAATATTACGCTGCAGACACATTGCGTCTATGCTTTTGTTTTCCGTCTTCTTTTGTTCGTGTTTTTGATTTTAAAATTTTCGTTAAAAGAGGAGATGTAAAACTAGATCTTACTGTAATTGAATTATAAGAAAATAATACAAATATTCAGTGATGACTGATTTTAAACCTGATGTGGTTTAACTTAAACGGACATTATTGTCTCTGGATTTGTTCGCCGAGATGGGGGTATCTTATTTATCTATCATTCTTCTAGTAATATTGTAAAAGTATTCGGATATCTTGGTTATACTTGTTTCAAAGGAAAGTCCGTACACCCCCTTCCCTTTAAGTTTTAAACCACCTGTCGTGCCGCCATGAAAGTAATTGGCACCTACAGGAAAGTAACCGTGTTCGACCTATTCTAGTGCCACTACTGGCGAAATACTTAAAGAAAATTAACTCTGAAACTAACAGAGATAGGAAACAAAGAGAAAAAGTCTGTTTACAAGATGATAGAGCATTTAGTTAAAATTCTTTAGTTCGTGACTTTCCTTTTGAACCCTATACATAAATAGCCGAGATACCTACTCTGTTTTACGATTATTTGTATACAGTTAAGTTTTTCTTTCAAATATTTTGGATATTTTTTTAGTTCTTGTGGTAAATTTTCTAAATTTAAGCTAGTTTTATGCAGTGATTTTAATTTGTTTAATATTACGTAAGATTGAAAATAGACCTTGTTTTTCTTATTTGGGTTTATCCCAAGTATATTTATTACTTCATTATTTTGAGCGAATTGTTAATTTTCCTACTAGATATACACTTTCCTATATCTTGTCATTTATAGATTTATATAGTAATTGGATTTAAATTTCATCACAAACCCGTTTTATTAGTTAGAAATAGCCCCTGCATCATCTGACAAAAAAAAAAATCATCTTACATGATTGGTAAAGTTATTCGCGCTTACGAACTTTTTCTCGCTTCTATCAATATTTCTTACTTTCTCGACTATTATATATAACAGAGGGAAAGTTTGGCAATCGGGCAAAAAAAAGGTCCATCCATGAATTTTACATTTTTGGACTGGGGACCTCGAAACTTCGAGAAGTGAAAAAATGTTGGGAGTTTTTAATGTGTAGGGCACTATTTTCTTCACTCACTTTGAAGCTTAATAACTCCTGTTCGTTTTGTCGGAATTTTCTGTAATTTTGCAGGTAGGTTTGGGTTTTAGGAGCATTGATACTTATTGGTAGTTAAAGGTCGAGCTGTTGGGAGATAGAAGGGGGCGAGTGAGATCGGAGAATGAAGATTTTACCCGATTATTAGCATTTACATTTTCTTTTTTTTTTTTAATAAAAATCTCTATCCTAAAAATGAAGCTCTCTGTCATTTTATAATAATAACTGATAAAAAAAAATTTTATTTAAAAACTTTTTATATTAACAGATGACATCACACAGTTTTAACATTATTGCCGGGAAAGTTACGCAACTCGTTGCTGGATTTTTTAAACGTAGAATTCAAATTCATTTTCTATATGAATGCATCTCTCCGTTTTTAATAATAATAATAATATCTTAAAAATTTACTCATGCGATACTGGAAAAATACTGGTAATCTGCGTATTTGTGTTTATTGATACATCATGTATTGCTAAACAAATTTTATACAATCAGTTGTTTTGCCTATGACCCGAAAGGTTTTTGAGATTTTACTTTAATATTACATGGTGATCCTAAATTACTGTTGGTTTTCGTGTCCTATAATTTTCTAACCGAAAACAACAAAATAAAACTACCTACAGAATACGAAATCTAACACAAAGATTCATTTGACAATGCGTACTCTCTGCACTGATGTGTGGGAGATAACATGACATCGTACTTCAAAATGGCGACTGTTCAAAAGGAAACAATACGCGTACTTTTGAAACAAATTCGGTTATCACAAGGCAGCATCGTTACAGAACTCAGTATGGAAAAAAAATCCACTTTCAGATAATGCTATTCAAGGTTGGTTAAAGCCATTTCAAGAAACTACTGTTCAGAATCAAAAAGGTGCGGGATATCGAGCACTTCACAGGAAGGTGTTGATCAAATCCAGGAAGCGTTTTTCTCCGCTGAAGTCTCCATATAAACCCAATAAAAAAAAAGAAAGCGTTTTTCTCGAAGCCTATAAAAATCAACTAAACGAGTTTCTTTGCAGTTAAGTTGTTATACCACAAACGACTGTTTGGAGGGTTGTTCATAACACCGTGCATGTTGAAAGCGTTAAGCATTGTGCAGTATTCATTTTAGACGTAATAAAATGTTGAGTTACAATAAATTTGATTGTGTTTTAATATTCTATTTATATCGTAAATTATGTTTTATTGCCATCAAGTATATATATTAGCTTAATTAAGCTATTTCCTTTAATTCTCATTTGTACATTTCATTTCTGTAAGCAGTTTTTTTTCTGATTTAGAAAATTATAGAACACAATAATCGACAATAATCAATTTAGAATCACAATGTATATGTATTTTCTATTATAATGATTCATATTTAAATACCGAATAAAATAATCATACATAGCACATAATTATTAAAGTTCGTTAATCGGGTTTTCGCTTAGTGAAAACTGCGTTTTTATAGCCTAAGTTGTAGTTGAGAAACATCCCTTCCAAACTGTACATAGTTGCAATAAACGCTGTTTTTCTCTGACCACAAGTTTGGCTTGGGTCTTATTGTTTGAAGAAAGCCAAGCATCAAAAACTATTGACAAACTATTTGTTAAGGTAGGTCAAAAATGCCTTATTTATACCTAATACAGGTGTGTACTGTACTTGCTATTGTATTAATACAGTACAGTACCTCCAGTCATACCTAATACTGTTTACAGTGTAGGAAACCTTTATATCTCGGAACCAGAGATTCTTTTCTCGTTTCCGTGAGATTCGACTTAGACAGGTTCAACTGTATTTTAAAGTGATACCTTAACATCAAAGTATTAAAACATGTGGTTAATAAAAGTATATAAAATTTGAGTAATCGTCGACACGGTGACGACAATTTCTAGTTATGCAATTGAGAGAAATAGATCTAAGCAGCTTACCATTTTTAACTAAGAATTTTAAATATTTAATAATCTTAGTATATTTCTCAATTACTTACATCTTCTATACTATTTAAAATCATTTCACACACAGTTTTATAGACTTTAACAAATTATGAAAAATACATACATACATAAATAGTAAAAAATTAAAGTCGAATTCAGATAATTATATTTAATGACTTATTTTCTTAAACTCAAAATTCAACTGTTAAACATAGAAAGGAAACAACGGATGTAGCCTAATATCTGGCGTCAGCAGCGGCAACAGAGCCACAGTATTAGAACTGGTAAGAAGAAACGAAGTGACCTTGATCGCGATGGCTCCAGTCCAACCAAGTAATTAAAGTTATAAATCGATTTTCATTTGCAACAAATTTAAAATTGAATTACATCTGTATGATTTTAACAAGATTAAAAGATATCTTACTAATTTATCTGTAAATTGAAATGCTATATAACCAAGGTTCGAAATTATAATGTTTTATATTGATTCTTCAATTTAAAGTAGTTTTCCTATTTGTAAACAGGGCGTTGGTGTCTGTCGTAAATTTTTAAACACCATTTTTATTTGCCTTGTTTTTAATATTAAAATTCTTGCAAAGAGAAACTAGCACGGTCAAAGCCGCTAAGGTATCAGACTACCGCACTAATGGGCCAGGATGGGAGGAAATAACCAAATTTAAAAAGTTGTTCTAATATGCAGTAATAAATATATTATGAAAAGTGGGTGATCTTGCTAAATTCAGTCCTTCAGTATAGTTTTTGCTTATGAATCACCGCTTGCCAGCGTTTTGGGGTTCACTATTCTCGTCAGCTCTTCATTTCTGTTGAGTTCTGGATGCACTGAGTAATGGTTGCAGATAGCGCCATTACCCAGTGCATCCAGAATATTGGAATATTGGATACGGTCTTAACACAAAAATGAGATGCCCCTCGAGACATCAAAATTCGAATTACGGTGGTTTCGCCGTAGATCGAATTATAATCCAGCACAAACTTCAAGTGCTGCATGAATTGCTAGATATTGGGCAGTATCGATAAAGGATACTAAATAGGTATGATGACAACTTTATTTTCAATTTTTTTGGAGATTGTCTCCAAACGTAAAAAGCTCCATCTCTGTCTGTCTGTTTTTCCATGTAAAGTTTCGATTTTGATGAACAATCGTTATTCGTTACGTATGACAATATCTGTACCATGCGCACTGTCTTTTTGATCCGCATTGTGACTCCTTGCTCGTCCGGAATAATGTCACCTAGAGTACACAAACAGCACAGCTGAACTTCCCTTATCTCTAATCTCGACTACGCAAAATGGGAATCATTGCATCATCCATGGGCGAATTTGGCTAGATTTGGATAAATTTTTGACTGACATCCGTATATTGGTTGGCTGACCGAGTGATTCAGATGGCAGTCTACTACACTGAGGGATCGAATACGGACTGGTCGAAAGATCTAGGAATTTTACGGTGGTGGTCCATCTGGATATGTTGGGCCTCGTCCCTCACCACTTGGTCGCCCAATTGTGGGCCTAGCCAAAAACATTAAGAGGGCGCTTCTAGCAGCTCATTGTGCCTACAGAGCAGAGTCAAAAAAGGAAGATTTTATGTATTTACTGAGAATTATTTAAAATTTTTCTAGTTTTTCCCAGAATAAGAATGGAGCGGATGTTCATTAATCTACATATGCGAAAACAGGAAAACACAATAAACCTGTTTAAACCGGAATTTCACGGTACCAAATACTACTCGTTTCAGCAGATTTCTGTTTTTGAACGAGTTTTAGTATTTTGTTTTCTTTATCTTTAAATTACACCAGATACACGTCACTCAGTTCGTTCGTTTTAATGATGAGGGAATTGAGAACTATTCCGTTGTTCCGAGAACTCGTGCTAGGTGTTCGAATACTTCTCGGGTGCGATCCCTAAAGGTCAGACAACAGCGTACAAAATTAGAGTACCAAGAACTATATAGACTATAGTTCTTGGTACTCTACTGTTGGAAATTCTAATCGCGTTATAATAATACAGAGACCAAGTTATTTTGTTCTCTGGTTTCGAGAAATTTTAGTACTCTAATTAATTGATAATTTCAATCTGTACTTATCAACAATGTTAATCAAGTTGTTCTCAAGTACTCTGTACTAATTAATAACTATTCTATAGCCCGTACGAGGAAAATTGGCAGCGTTGTTTGCATTATTCTAATTGTTTTCAATGAATTACATTCGTTGCTTGTTCTCGAGATCTCGTTCGAATATTGGAAGTTCTTCATTTTTAAAAATATTCGATTCTGCTCCTGGTTAATTCCAATAGAGATTTTGTGTCAGAATAATTGGAACTCGTTCTCGGAATAGTTTTTCATGCTCATTGCGTCAAGAAGGGGGAAAAGCTGGGGATTTTTCTTCGCGTCCGGTGAAAACTTATGAGCATCTTGTAGTTCCTACCCCTAAAATAATTTACTAAAAGAAAATAAAATCTTTAAAACTGATTTTATTAATAAAAAATATTCAACTTCATTTGTTAAATAAAAAGAAATGACAAAAGAGCTAAGCTAAGGGACAGAAAGAGCTCGTTGTAATTCCGGACTTTAAGCAAGCTCTTGACGGTCCCGGTCATGTTCCGTGTCTGCAGTCTATCTTACTTATTTCTTCACAAGTGGTATCTTTATTTTCTGATTTATTCAGTTAAATTACGCTCTTCGTACCTACAAGACTTTTCCGTTTCCTCGTTACATAATTATGTTTCCTGCTTATAGTAAAATTTAGTATAGAAAATCGCTCGGTTCAGAAGCTTTTTTACGTTTTACTGTATTGCATTTATGTATTTTTTTAAACAATTTGTTGTTGTAAATTTTTATAACAATATTAGAACTATATGATATCTGTATCTGACATTTATACAGTAGACTGTCAATAATTCGGTCTCTCGATTATCCAGCTTATTCTCTAGTATGACCGTTTTCTCTAAAATATTACTCAAGTCACACATCCTGTTTTCCTATTCACTATGGTTCCAATTCTGTGCACAGCATTGCATACCCGCCATTTCCAAAAGAATAGATATCGAAGACTTCGAGCAACATCATTTACTGTCTTTAGGTCTACACCCACTCGGTAATCCGACAATCTCTAACCTGGCAAGGAATGGCCGGATTAGGGAGAGTATACTACATTTACTAGACGCAAAATATAATTAAAGTAAAATAGGTATTCAGGCTGCTTATGGAAATGAATTTAGTATTCATTTTCAGATTTTTATTATTTAAATTGGGCAGTGAATAATAATTATGTTATCATATTAATTTTTTTTTATTAAATCTGATTGTTGAAAAATAATATTCACCTGAAAAAACAAACTAATTATAAATATTTTAAAAAGAATAATTAAGTACCGTATTAGCCGCAAGAAATATTTTTAAAATACTGTGTTTCTTGATGCTAATACGTTAATACTTTTCCTTTCTGTTCTCGTGAAATATAAAAAACATTAATTACAAATGTAATCAAGGAAAATAAATTATTAATCAATGCCGTTAGTGCATACTAAAAATGGTCAGATACAGCTATAGTATTTAGGAATTAATATTTTATTATCTCAAATGGAAATGTTATTTTTTATTTATTTTAATAACGTTAACAATTGTTAAGAACTGAATATTTAAATGACAAGAAGATAAATTCAGGTTACTTATAGAAAAGTTCATACAATAAAATAAAATATTTTTCCTAGTCTTACTCGTTAGTAAAATCGGATCCTTAAATTCTGATAGTCTGTTACAATTGCATTAACCTATCATATTTAATATGATATGACTTTATTCAAAGTAGCCAATTTATTTTGCCTTTCCTTGTGTAGTGTACTTTCGAAAAGACTGCTGTAATTTAGATACAACTTTATTTTTACATTCTGTGTTTGTGATTCATCTTTAAAATATAATATAATATACGTATATTATATTTTTAAAAATATAATATACGGATAAATTTCCCGCATTTCTGGAATGACGTACATGTACAGTACAATTCAGATAGATTAGAGAAGAACGGATCAATGACTGCACGATGTACTATGACAAGATGTACATTTAATTTTGCTTTTGATCTTTCATAATTTACGACATATACGCATTTGAAAAACTTCACAAAAGATGTTTTACTGTATGAGTAAAGCCACATTCTTATACAGAAATAAACTGTACCAGAACTCGAGAATATGAGAGGAAATCAAAGTCTCTGTCAATCCAACTGCGTTTTTTCTTGAAAATAATCACAATTCTAAAATTTGAAAATATAACAAGCTGTCTGAGGTGTGGATGCTCTGTCAATTTCCACTCTCGAGGAACATAAATGTGGTTCGGTTTTTGTGAACATCTAACGAGAATACAAGCTAAATTTCTCGGGAAACTACTGCTTTGTATGAGGACAATTGTCAACACAGCAAGGTGTGAGTTGTTGGTTTGAGAAATTCAGAAACGAAACCAAGGTGCCCAGATTAGGCCGTTTTTCATCATCCGCCATACAGTATGAATCAGGCATTTTTTGATTATCACCTTTTTTTGACCTGCTTAACAAGGGGTTAGCAAATCAACACTTTAAAAATGACTGCCAGTAGTTAGCCTGTGGCTTCATAAGCGATCGGACACGTTTATGAGAATATGGGAATAGTATCCAAAAACTTATGCCACGATGGGAGAAATTCTTGACCCGTCTTAGAAATTATGTAGAAAAATAGTGTGTGAACTGGGCTTTTAAATGTATATTTTGGAATTCTGAAATAACAGATATTAGAAAAACGCAGTTGGCAGACTTTTCGTTTTCTTTGGTTTATCCACTAACGGGATATCCTGTATATATAGACCTACACACAATCCGTAAATTCTCCCTGATAAATATGTCATTTATAAATAAGTTGCTTTTATTATAGCAACTATATGTCAGCGCAGCTGCCTTAAACTTTTTCTTGCCGGCAAATTTAAATCTCCTTTACCAATCTGATTAATTTTTTTTTATGATTATGTAAGTAAAATCCATAAACCCCCATTTAAATATTTCCTAAATCCAAAGTTTGAGTAGCGTTGCCATTTAGAAACACGCGTCATTTCTAATATTGGCATATCAACATAACATTATACACTACAAAAGTGAAATGTAATAAAAAAAATAAGAATGCGCCAAAGGAGAGAATCTCTGGGAAAAAAAATTCAATGGCAGTCAAAGAATTTTGGTAACATTTATGTTCGTTTTTAGCCTTACTGCGTATATACTGCATGAAAGAAGCTAAATTTGTAAATTAAAATTCGTTTTATGTTAATAATTAAAGCGAAATAAATACATCATCAACAGATAGTAATATTCAATTGTCCTATTTTAATTTAGTATATCATGTGATGTGTCATTGCGATAGATGATGAAGCAATAGTTGTGTGTATAGTAAAACAAGTTTTACTATACACACAACTATTTTTACTATACATAACACACTTGTTTTACTATACATTGTGTGTATAGTAAAACTATACACACAACAGGTCTAAATAAAGAAACTGAGGATTATTATTATTATTATAAAAATTGGTGTTATTATGTATCTATCGAAAAAGCATTTAAACAACAGCGGTGAACATTTCTTAGTCGCTTCCTCCAAGCAAAAAAGTGACAAAAGTCTCCTCGTAGATGTATTTTTCCTGTATTTGAAGGAAATGCTAAATTTCAGTTAGGGGCTAGTGAAAGTAATAAGGTAATTTATTATTGCCCAAGTTTACGAACCCCAGAAACTATTCGCGGACCTCTTAGGAGTCCGTGGGTAGATTTTTCTTGCTCTAATAGAAATTGTATTAGAGCAAGAGGTTTAACATTTATTTAAATTAACGAAAAAAGGAAACAGCCGAATACAAAAAACATTTCAGTAAAAAATGTTCTCGTAAATTTCATTTTTTTTAATAATCTGAACTTTACTACTGATGATTGATTTTCAAAATGCATTCATAAATCCTAAAATATAGTAAATAGTTGCAGGTATTATTGAATAAAATTGTTATGCAATTTACTTGGAATTATTCCAGTTGTGGTGATAATTATGCTAATATTAATCAATTCGCAAGATGCTATTTTTAAAACATTTACAGTTTATAGTATAATACAATAGAATCCGGTTATTATAATCACGGATAATATTATCAATCGGCTATTGTTATCATAATCACTCGGTCCCAAAACACACTATATAAAATTAGTTTAAAATACCCGTTTATTATGATCAAACTTCGGATATTGTTATCAATTGTGATAAATTACACTTGGGGACAAACGATAATAATTTTTAGAAAATTAGCATTAAATGGACTTTTTCTTCGAAACCTACTTTTAACCAAAGCATACCTTTTTATCTTATACATAATATAAAGGCATGACAAGAATTCTTAGAAAATACATATACGTTTCAATTAAAGATCTACAGTATATTTGGAGATAAACTGTTGCAATTTCTCTAGTTTAATTTTGTGATGTATTTAAGTAAAAACAGCTGTTTAGAAGAAATGTAGCGCATATAAATTTGAAATGTTATATCAAGTGTACAGTTTGTGATATACTGTACATAAATTGTACTCATTTATACTGTAATTGTAATAAATTGAGTTTAGTAATTAACATTTTATATTCTCTGTTTAATGTTATCACCAGTTACTGTTATCAAAAGTTGCAACTTCCAAAGTGATCGTAATAAGCGGATTCCACTGTACATATAGTATTCATACTATAATAAGTTATACTATATAAATAATAATCATTTATTAAGCTTTTCAGAAGTGCAAACAACGAAATCAATTTTCAAAAAACTTCAAAAATGATTTTAATAATGAACTTTAACTCTGTAGATTTTAAAAGAGACTTTCATAATTTATAAATACTGTATAATCAAATTATAATTGTAATATTTTAAATAAGTCTGTTGTGAGCGACTATTTCTAATGATTTTTTTAATACTTATTTCCCATCCTTAACTCCATAGCAACGTAAGCTTTGTATCGAATGTAATAATGGTCTGTCCAACCTTATTAAAACTTCTGGTCTCTCTCAGGGATATTCACATTCATCTATTATTTACTAATTTCGAATCGTTCTTGCGTTCAGCTAAATGATCTTTCGGTTATTATCTTGTAGGCAACTAATTTTGATTTTTGTCAGCATTACGAAAAGCTTTAGTAATTTTTTTTCTAATAAATCATTAGAGATGCAGTTGAAAATTTTCAAAAAATTTAAAGCCATACTTTTCTGAAAATATCTGTTAATGAAATTAGATTTCATGTAAGAAAGATGACAGCTAGTTTCATCTTATACACATAATTGAGCTAGAATTTTTTCCTCCACTTTAAATCTCAAAGCCGGCTTTACTTATTTCGGTTAATGTTACCTATGGTCCCAAAATGGCGGCTCGTCTCTGCTTCCAGCAAATAGAAGAAAGGAAACAGTGGGGACGCACGTTCATAACCTAACCTATTCTAATAATTTTGTTGGTAATAATTATGGTAATTTATTTAAACCATAGGTAACATTAACCCTTATTTCTGATACTTTACCTTATACATCAATCCATTCCGCGAGTTTTGCCTGTTAGAATTCTAAATATTCGCTTTCATCCATGAATTCAATGACGTCTCCATTTCTAACTACATAATCTTTCTTCGGGAATCCTTTTTCTATATGAAATGTTTTACGTCTGTCCAAGCCAAATTCCATTTGAATATCGGTGGAGTAAGTGAATATAACTTCTAATAGGCGATTTAGCTGTACATTTGTAGATGCGTAAAGTATTATATCGTCTATAAAATGTACCTGAGATGAGATATGTATTGTGTTATCTCGATGTGTTTGATGTTATATGCATTTCATATTCAGTGTTAATTGAAATCAAAGTAGACTTAAGACGGGTATTTTCCAAGGAGAATCATTGTGTGTATTTGGTTTGTTTTAATGTACAGTACGTATTGTGAAGTGTATTTCAGATGTATCGTTGTTCTTATGTGTTGCATTTTGTTAGAAAAATGTAATGAGTGTTGATTGTATTTTGTATAGGTATAGTGTATGAAAAAACGTGCATAGGTTTGATGTTGTTGAATGCCTTTCTGCAACATATATATGTCATGTGATGTTTCTGTAAAATGACAATCTGTGAGTAACTGTTCTTTGCATCCCATATAGTTTCTACGACAGTCTTTGTTGCTCTGTGAGAATGTTGTGTTGTTCTACATGATATATTTTGTTTTTGATGCATGAAGTGAGTATCTTGTAGTGTGAAGGAAGGCTTGCAATTGAACTGTACTGTGTAGGGTCTCTGGTTTTGTCGTTATTTGGATTTCGTGCATGTGATGTCCTGTGGGAGATAGTATATCACTCAATCTGTTTACCGCAGCTTTGGAAGGGAGTTTTAGACAGACAGGGAAGAGAAAAGTATATCAATAGACGGTGAGAACCTTAATCGTCATCGATATGCAGACGATGTTATTCTGATTTCAATAACACAAAGGAAATAAAGTTAAGCTGAAAGAACTACAGGGAAAAGTTAAAAATGAATAAAGACAAAACTTAAAATTACGTATAATAATTGTCATAGAAAAAACATTTTTAGGAACAAGTGTCTCTGAAGTAGTAGACAAATATAAATATTTGGAACAGTATATTATAGTTAACTATGGGAAGGGGAACGAAATAACTCCAAGGATACAAAGAGGATAGCAATTATATATAAAACACTCATCGCTTCTCCTAGATAAAAGCATATCGATGTGTCTGAAGCGGAAAATCTTTGACATTTGTATTTTTCCTGCACTGACATATCGTTCGGAGACGTGGGCCATGACAAGATCGCAAGAGAATGGATTGAGGATAGTACCGAAAAAAAAATGGAGAGAATTATGTTAGGGGATCATCCTAAGAGATAAGATGAAAATTGAAGAAATAAGAAGACGAACTAGGTTTAGAGATATACAGTGGGTTAGAGGGGGAAAAAACATGACTGCGATAGGCATGTGGGAAGAGATGGAAGATCGATGGACAAAGAGAATAACCACAATGGGCCCAAGATTAGGAAGAAGTATACCTGACGACCAAAAATGAGATGGAGAGACGAGATACAGAAGAGACTGGGGGTGAACTGGATGCAGAAAAGTTAGGATAGAAGTTAAACAACAGCTGATGACGATGAAGTCCTGTCTAAGAAATTTTGGTGTGCAATTAAATTATTAGTACTTTATCTTTATGATCACTGCAACTTCCAACTAATTCAGTTTGCAAATTTGATGCCATAATGTCATTTCCTCATCTAATTGGATGTTTTTGAATAACCGTATGATTTATCGTTCCTGTGAAATCATTTAAACACTTCTGATCACAATATTGTTTGCCCTCAATTTTGGACTTACGAAATAGTCATTATCAACACTCTTTCCTAATATCCAAGATTATTTATTTATTTTCAACGTATCTTATCTAGTCGCAATCCCTAAAATAATCTAGAATTACCTAGAATTGTACGTAAGATCTATTTGGTCTTCTATCTGTAATTCAAGTTTTATATTTATCCTTAGGATTTTATAAATCTTTCAAAAATATGTTATCTTTGTAGTATGGACTCCGACGAATCATTGTCATTTCATTGCTTGATAAAATATTTTATTTTTGAAAAGATAAGAAAAAAAAATTAAAAAACAATCTTACTATCGAGACTCGAGTAAATATCAACTTAAATTTCATTTGAATTTTTGTTTTCGCATTTAAATACTTATTAAATTTTACTTAGTTTGTAAACATCCACTTTAAATCCTTTTAAATGTATTTAGTTAAATTAGAAGTAGTAATAGTGTGTTTTGATAAACGACGTTTCAAAATGGATATTTGTGAAATGGTATCATAAATTTTTTGTTCGTGATAAGAGTTAAATTAACTTCGAAATTTACTACCGCTCAAATGCTTTATCTTATTCATTTCTATAATCGTAACGCAGAAATAAATTATCGCATTATTAAGAGCACTGAACACATTTGACAATTCAGCATTTATTGAAAAAAGTTTTACTTTTTCGAACGTATTATTCTATGGTTATCAGAATAACAAATAACTTAGATACACAGTGTGTTGCTTTGGTTCGATCTGGAAATCGTTTTTTTTTTTTTTTTTCTTTTATTTAACAAAGTTAAAATATAACTTAAAACATTTAGATTATAATATTTTATCGTAGTAAAACTTTTAAATTACAACTTTTCCGTATGATTTAAATAAAACACAAAATCTTATAATCACATTTTTATTATGATTCTCTCTGCATTTCCATTTTAAATGGAAAAAAATAAAATATTGTCTGGATTAACATTTATTATCTTATTGAAAACATTTAAGTTATTCAATATTCAGTTTACAAGTTATTGTTTGGATTCAATATAATTTGAGTAAAAATAATATTTTCTGTATTATCTATTCATCCAGTTTGTAATATGGATTCGTCCTGAGTCACTATTATTATCGCTTTGTCCTGTCGCTTTCACAGTTAACATATACAGTATAATATGTAGTGACAAAACCACTATATATATATATATATATATATATATATATAATACACACTGAAACTACTATTCTGATTTCTTGGTTTTAAAATAGTTTTTTTTAATTATATTACAGGTGATATAATCAGACATTCATTCCTGTCATTTCATTATTCAAGGATATTTTCATTTCATATTTTCGTTATTTACTTCAATTGAAACGTAGAAGATAAAGATCAACGCAAACTATTAACAATGTCAATCGATAATATACAAAATAATATATTAACTTAAACGTTGATATAATCCACATCGAATTATTCATTTGGGATATAAATTAGTTCTATTAATTAAGGTCATATTTATTATTAAAAATTTTAATTCGTAATCTATTTGTTATTCATGTACAGTTTTATTCGGAACAGAAATATTAACACTTCCCTGAAAGTTACTCAATTTCTGCTCCTTTAAACATGATTTATTTAAAGTTTCGTAGAAATTTTTGATTTTTATTTTTCATTTCTTCATAAAAATTTATCGGTTCCGATAAATTTTCTGGTCTGTCAATAAAATTTCTGGTTTTTATTTTCTATGTTCGACTCAGAATCGATCGATGTTAGTTTAAACTTTAATTGATTTCTGCTTTAAAAGAATCTGTGTACACGAACAAAGTCTGTTTTAAAAAAACGCAATGAATATAAGATCATAATTAATAAATCGTTTTATAGTAATTATAGATTTATATATTATATAATTGGATTTGTTAGCTGAGACACCGGCTCACAATGGATTATACAGCCGATCAAATTGACGAATGATTATATGCTAATCGGATTCGAATTATCTGCGAAAAATCGAATGGATCTGAATCCTGAATCCAAAATCTGATAGGACAAACCTGAAATATTTATAATATATAATTAAATTAAGGAAACCGCTATTCTGCTGTATAGAATACGCGAATGTATATAGGTTACAGCGATATATTTTGGAGATTCAATGCAAAGTTAAGTGGAAAGCTTTAGAATCCACAGAAAACTTTTTATATTGAAATTTTATTAAACGAATTCTTCAGGGACTACAGTCTGATTTCACTCTGAATCGAAAACTGTTATATGTAACATATGTTATAAACGTATGTAAGGGAATAGTTTTATAATAGATAAAACTATTCCCTTGCATACGTAGCGAGATACTTGGGAATATAAACGTAAGGATTCTCAATCGTCGGTTGGGGAAAAGGAAATTGTGTGGTTAGTCTCGATCGTCTTACTTTGAAAATCACCCTCAGGAATATACTTGACTGTGGGCTATATTTTCGGAGTCGATCGGGATAGACATCAAAAAAAGTGAAAAAAAGGAAGAAAAATACACTCGAACAACCCGAACACACTGACCTATCTATTTGTAACAGACTACCGCGATAGGAAAAGAATTTGGATATTTTAATATTAAAAAAGTTTTCAGATGTAACATACAATTTATCGTGGAATAATAATGGAAAATATATCTACGCGTCATTAGATACGCTAATATCAAGAATTGTAATGACAAACGAAGATAATGTATAAAATTATAATCTAAGCATTTTAACATCGTACCAGTGTCAGTATTTATATGGAAAAAGATCCAGAAACAGATTAGTTTCTTAAACAATCGTACTCAGAATTTTATATTTAGTAAATTTGTGGTGAGTTGAAGCTCGTCACAGATTTACTAAATACGTAATAATGGTAAAAAATAATTTAATCTATAGTGTAGTTCTATTCTTGTACGCATAAAACATAACACCGTTGAAGGTTTTAGCCATTTCTTCAAATATTCAGGATTAAATATTTAAATACGAAAATAAGAACAAATGAAAGCTACTTATTACATATTTTAGTTTTGATAAGCCAAAATATATTTTATATACATAAATATTTTGCGTGTGTCTTTAATAAGTATAAAATAGAATTAAATGATTTTACGTATTAAATCTGAAAATTAATTAATTTCGTTTTAATCTATTTAATCGCAAGAGTAAGCCTCTGTCTTGACCGTTAATATAAATTAAAGCTTTAAGATCACCTTATTATTAATACACTTTAAAGAATTTCAATCAAAATCTCAATGAATACGAGAGGCGAAGTCTTAAGATCGATAATCATTAAAAGAATACTGTGAAATTATTACGATCAAAATGAATTTCTAAATATTACAAGAATATTTAAATTAAATAAGATATTTATAGCAATTTACCTTCACTCGCTTGACGAGAAAATTTTGATTAAATTTATAATAGAGAGAAAGTTCATTTCAAAATATACTCGAGTGCAAGTCAATATGTTAGGCATATAAACTAATCAATATAAATATATATGATGAGGTGTACACGAAAGAGAATAGAGGTGCGAAAATTACGAATAAAATTGATTTTAAAACATTTTTAAGTACCAAATAATTATTAATTTATTTATAAATTATAGTAATATTGTATTTTATATCATCTTTAACGACTCGTTAATTAACTGACAATTATATATATATATATATTTCAATAAGGCCGATATATCTATCGAAATTCAACGAATCTGAAGGTTTAAGTATTATTCATTATTGCTATTATTCAGAAAAATGTCTCACGGATTAGTTACAGAAATATTTATATATTACTTACAAATAAACATCGTTATATCCTTTATGGAAATTTAATTATATAGAAAACGGACAGGATCAAATAAATGATCCAATAACGTTGGAAATGAAATAACGATATGCTGATTAATAGGAAAAAAAAATATCATTATTGTTTGTGTACGAATGAAAACTTTATCAATTGATTACAGGAATGAAAATCAATGTATGAATTTATGTTAAATTAACTTACTTACCTCTCCATATTTTTCATATTAACACTATTTTTTTATTAATTATCTATATTTTAAAAATGAAACTTGCGGATTTATTATTCTTGCCTAATTATTCGTTTTAAAAAGTTCGTTTCAAGCTGATAAACTTTGTTATATAACTGTTATAATCTACTATTTTTTTTTTTTTTGGATATTACAAGTATTATAGTGACTTTGACCGATTCGAATCATTATGTAAGCACATTACATCAGAAACATCTGTTGCTACTGATTACATCTAAAAATAAATTTCCCACTCAATTTTCTACATGTAAACGATAACTTAAATATTAATGTAAATACTTCCCGTAATATCGGATATAATAATGATAATAGTAGTAGTAGTAGTAGTAATAATGTACGGCTTTCGACCGAGAATAGGAATAGAAACGAAATTTCTTTTTCGTTAGCATAACATAATTGAAAGAGAATTTAAAATGAGGTGGCATATTCACGAAGGACTATTTCAAAAGAATAAAAGGAGAGGAAAAAATCAAAATTTTAAGTGAGGCAACTGTAATTAAAATAATATTTGAAATTTACACTTTGTACTATTCAAAAGAAGCAAAATAATGGCTTTAATAGTTATATACTTTTATAATTTTAATTTTCGAAAATTAACTTCGTGAAGAGTGTGAATTTTTGTACAAATATGACGTAGTTCAAGTTACTTGAAACTCTTTATTGCAATAAAAATCTGTTTAGAAATAAGATAAACAGAAAATAAATACAAAAATTTTCACTGTAGTAATCAGTTCTGCAGTGTATCTAAAGTTTAATTAATAATATTTACATTTAAAAATGTATTTCGAATGTTTAGTGTTTAAGTACGGTAGTGTATGATTTTAAATCAAAATTTCTGTGATAGTTAAGAGATAGAACCTAAGCTTTTCCATTTACCAGAAACTGTCCTCACGCGATAATACAATTTATCATTAGTCATCCTTTTTGACTAGGATCAAGAGTCAAAAATGTTCAATTTACTGAGATACGGAAAAAAAGGAACACCTATCAAAAATTGATTGGCTAGCCCCATGAAAAAGAAGCCAAAAAGTTCGACTTTCAGAGAGAGAGAAAGAAATATGATCGGTGATTCGATCGGTGCTTGATCACTCGAGTCCTTTTAGTGTCGATGAAGACAAAAGTTATAACGAGGGATAGCATTGGTGACATACGAACTTTCAGCGAATATCTAGAATTTTCTTTGTGATCTAACTCATTAATATTCCATAGAACTTTCCACCTGATTTACGTCAGTTAGAACATTCGTAAATCGCGCATCTTAACCTCGTGTGAGACCTAACGCTATGTCCTCTATCTCGCTGAACCAGTTACGGTGTAAGAATTTTATGCGAATGCAACTGTATAAACTTACTATCTATTATTATATGATTAAATAAATATGTTAAACTCTGATAAATGAGTGTTGTCACACTATTAGGACCCACGCAACGTTCGCCTTCCGCTAAGGTGTGTTTCTATTGTAATCGTTGTTTGCGTAGGCCAACCACTCAGGCGTTAAACGATTTTACTTAAATGCATAACGTAATTATATAGTCTTTAAGGTCAATTATTAAATGATACTAAATTTCTGATCGTTAACCTACCGGTTGACAAATGTACCATGTTTTATAAACCATACTTAAGTTAGAATAAATTTCGGTATATATATTAAAGTGTTACCAAATTTAGTAAATTAATAAACTAAATAATATAGATGTAATTTGGGTTAATTCTTAAAATCAAATAAGCTTTCGACATAAACGTTTTCGACAATTAAATGTACTTTACCTATTCAAGTATGAAAAAGAATTATTTATAGCAATGAAATATGAAAGAATCGCTTTTAAAAAGCGGATAAAACAAACACATCAAAAGTTGTATTGAAGATACTTTTAAAAAACATTTTAAGATGATTGATAACATCCTTTTATCTTTCAACGTCCTCTCTTTAAGAGGATTGCTACGTAAATATTATGAACAAATTTCATATTGACGATGATGACGACAAACAAAAATAGGGTAAATAAGTAAACGATAAAAAAAAAAGTAATGAAAATTTATAGTTTATTATAGAAAATAGAGATAAGTATTTAAGATTAGAGCCAATTACTTCGAGTGTTTTATTTATATTATTATATAACAGTTATCTTTTATATCAAAACAACTGTGACGAAATTTACTAATTATTACTACGTAAGAAATTCTTTTTCGGCAATATTCACATTAAAACGTTCGATAAATAAATAAATTCATTAAATAAAAAAAATGTCAACATTTTATGTGATATACCGAAACGTTGAAAAAGATCTGTAAATATAATTTTATAGTAAAAAAAAAATCCTTTGATATTTCGTATAAATTTTTCAAATACTTTAAAATGAAATAAATATTTATTAATATTTAAAATTTCTTTCTAAATAAAATGCTTAAAATAAATCAATTTAATTAAAACGTTTGTCAATAAATGAAATTATAAAATATGTAGATTTTAATTGAATATTAAATTTTTTGCAAACAAAATTACGAAAAACAATTTAGAAATTCATTGTTTGTTTGTTCGTGTATTTAATTTTACATTTATTATTATTTATATTACATCAAGAAAAAACAATTATGTGTATGTGTATAAGAATAATCAGTAAACTCCATTAAGATATTAAATAATAAAAATAATAAACAAATGTATAAGCTTTACAATTTCACTACATCTTTAATAGTGTTTTTTTTCCGCTTATGTTTATTTTATTGGCTCTATTTATCACTTTGTTAGCTTCGAAAAATGTTTTAAATGGCATTTTAAATTAGCAATTGTTGAAAGATCCCAATTTAATAAGTAAAAATATAATCAAATTGCAAAAGTTTTAAGTAAAAGTTAATTATAATAAACTTTGCTGATTATAAAACAATGTAATAATCTGTTATGTAAGTAGATATGAAAAATATCGAATACAGAAATACAAAATAGTTAATCATTGAGAAAATTAATTATATTAAGTGAAATAACATTTAGGTTAACGTAACCCTTGGTGCCAAGATGGCGGCTCGTCTCTGATTCCAGCAAGGAAACAGTGGGACGCGCGTTCGAACTTAACCTAACCTATTCTAATAATTTGGTTGCTGCTAATTATGGTAATTTATTAGAATAGGTTAGGTTAGAACGCGCGTCCCACTGTTTCCTTGCTGGAATCAGAGACGAGCCGCCATCTTGGCACCAAGGGTTACATTAACCAAAATGTATTTTATAAATAGTATGTTTAATATACAGTACACAGAATGCATACAAAGATGAATCTAATTTTTTTTTATTTTAAACACTAAATTTTGTGTTCAATAAATCTAAATTTTTCAAATTATTGTTGGTATTTAATTTCGAATGATATAAAAGAATATATTTTATTTTTACGTACGTAGATTCAACGTTTATATTAGATTTTTTTTATTTCTTTATTTTTTTTCTTGCAAAACAAAGAATTATTTAATTTCGATTTTCTAAGACACGAAGCTGAACCTCGTTGCATACCTTTTAAATTATTGCTTGTTTGTGTCAATGGAGAAAAATATGATTTTCCATAACTTCTCGTACAGTACGTGGATATTTCCTTACGCATTTGAAAAATATATTTACGGCTAAATAATTTTTACAAATATATAAAATGTATCTGGTTCGTAATCTATAAAGTCGTAAAGATTTATTTAGCTTTTAATTCGTTTTTGTTTTTTCAAATATAGTAAAAAAAAATCTAATTTGTGTGCTCTGGTATTATTATAATACCTAGTCGTTTGATTTGCAAGTGTAACTTTAAAAATAAGCACTTTATTTATTTATTTATTTTTTAAACTATATTTATTAAAATGGAGCATTGCCAACTTATACCTTTTATTTATTTATTGAATAGCATTTAATAAAAGAAAAGTGTAATTCAAATCGGACGAGAGAATTAAATTTTTTGTTTTTAAAATTTGATTTTCTGTGTCAAAAATAAACGTATAAAAGACTTATCTTTGAAATTTTAAAAAGAAATTTTCTATAAAAATTCGATTTGATATTATTTACAAAATGTTATCGTCGTCATTGTAAAGTGAATTTGCAATCTTTCAAAAATTAGCTTTTCAGTTATTCAAAAAAAAAAAAAAAAAAAAAAAAATTAAAGTATTGCGAATTCTCACAAATTGAAGAGGATCATTATATATCATTATTGAAGTTATAAATTATTTTTCATTTTTGCTATAAAAAAACTTAACTTGATTAGTGAAAAATCCCGGTGGTGTGCCTGGATTCGATTTTAATTTTGCATGAATATGCCAATGTAAGTTAGATGTAACATCTTAATTATTACATTATATACAGTTTTATATTCTAAAATAAACTATGAAATAATTTAACACGTTTTCAAATGTTTTTTTTTAATTAAAAAAAATCTGTAGATACGACAAAAAGTAAAACACAATCCTTTATAAATTGGATGCGATACAACGAAATGCAAACGAGAGCCAAAAATGGTAATCTTTTCCGTTTCCAATATTGGATCCTTAAGAAAATCAATGTGTTTCGTCACACAAGTATAAAATTTTAATACTGGAATAATTCTCATTTGTTTATTATAGCTAAAAAAAAAAAAACACACAACAAAGAAAGGTAAATACGTGAGCTAATTACAATATAATAAACCATCTCAAAACAAGCTGCGATAGTTCAAGATGAATATAAAAAATTTTTTAAAAATAAATTATATTTTATTACATTGTATATGAAAAAAAGGAAACGTAAGACTGTTGTATTAGGATATATAAAGAATCTTTTTTGGAGTTTTTATATACGCTAAAGAGGAAGAAATATCCTATTTGTTTTCATTATTATTTTAACACAAACGAGAAATTAAAGACCGAGACGAAATCTATTTTATTTTGTGGAAATGAAGCAGTTATGTGCTAAGAGATACAAACATTTAGTAACTTAATTCGCGATTTATAAAGTGAAATTTTTATTGTATAGAAGTCAAAATAATTAGAAAAGTGTAACAGACGTACAATTGTTTAAAAAAGTGTATTATGAAATAATTAGTTAAATGACGGCATTGATATGTAAGTCACCACGAAAAGGATTTAAGATCCATTATCGTTTGTCTCTCACTTCTGCAGATGATCCCATTTGCTCTAGTCTACTTAACTGCTAGTTGTTATCCCTACAGAATCACTGATAAAATCAACTCTACGGCTTCCAACTGACGGAAAAGTTAAAAACCAATCACGAAATCTCCTTTTTTCTTATTATATTTATAAGTCTTATAAAGCGAAGATGTTTGATTTATTTTTCAGATTTAAATTGTTTTAATTTCTATTTATTTATTACAATTTAAATTCTAGTCTAAATCTGTATATTTATCAAAAGATTTTTAATCGAAATTTGCCTTTTCTTTAAAGAATTGCGTTTTTACGGTTTGTGTTTTTTTTTTTAAAAAAAAGAAAATCTCATTACGTTTTCAAATAGTATTTTTATAATTAGATTAGATTAGATTTTAATAATTTTTAAATCGTAAAATATTTTGTAGCCGTGTAATGGACAATTATTATTAATTAAAAATTAAATTATTCTCGAATAAATGAAAATAGCCAATTAAATTGGAATTTTATAATTAAATAAAAATTTAATAAGAGAGTATGTATTGTAAGCCCGTGTTTAGAACGTATCGTTTTAAATGTATAAATATCCTTAAAAACTAATTTTAAGTAGTTTGGAATTTAATTATCGTGTAACAGAATATTTAGTTGTATATTTAGTATCGTGTTTAATATTTAGTTGTATCGACTTCATTAAATGCATTACGAGCTGTATTAAAAATCTCTATTTTACAATGTTGACACGAGAAAATAGGTTCGATTTTAAATAAATTACATTTGAATTAAGGAATTAATAAATAAATAAATTAAAGCTCGAAAAGTAATACAATATTTTTTTCCCCCCGCTTAAGATATCACGACTCGAAGGGAAATTATTGATAAAAGCTTTAAATTACTCTGAAACTGATGACAGGGAAAAAGTAATAAAATCACCATACTATCGTGTCCTTATTTCATCATATTAACTTGATGATAAAATTTAAAGTAAGGAATAATATGAAATTTTGGTTAATGTTACCTATGGTTCCAAGATGGCGGCTCGTCTGATTCCAGCAAGGAAACAGTGGGGACGCACGTTCTAACCTAACCTATTCTAATAATTTTGTTGGTAATAATTACGGTAATTTATTAGAATAGGTTAGGTTAGAACGTGCGTCCCCACTGTTTTCCCTTCTTCTATTTGCTGGAATCAGTGACGAGCCGCCATCTTGGAACCATAGGTAACATTAACCGAAATTTTTGTTAGTTTTCTACTAAAATGCCTTTTATCATCATGAAATTCTGTAGACTGACGTTGCTCGAAGTTACAATTTTGCTTAGAAGTATTATCTATAAACAATTTCAAAACAATTTTTTTTTAATTCTCATAACTTATTTCATTATTTTGTTCACTTTTTTTTATTACAATAAAACATTTACTATGAATAGAATTCATTAATACGAGAATTATTCTATTCATTTCAAAGGAGTAAACGATGTATTTTTAACTGTAATTATAAATAGACGTAACAGGAAATCGATTTTAGAATTTTTTTTCATCTTAAAAAAAAAAGTGATTAGAAAACATCACGAAAATATCTCCCAAAATACTAATTTTAAATTTTTCTTGGAAATTTCGGGCACTGAAATTTCTTTCACCCGCAATTGATTAAACTTAGGCCTAATGTTCAAAATTTATGAGAAAAGACTCATCGCGTAAAAACTAATTAAATTCTAACTGCAAATAAACTTAATTTAAAATGTATTTCGGTTAATGTTACCCTAGGTATACAAAATGGCGGCTCGTCTATGATTCCAGCATACAGAAACGAGGAAACAGTGGGGACGCACGTTTTCTAAACCTAACCTATTCTAATAAATTATCATAATTATTAGCAAGTAAATTATTAGAATAGGTTAGGTTTTAGAAAACGTACATCCCTACTGTTTCCTCGCTTCTGTATGCTGGAGTCAGAGACGAGCCACCATTTTGTATACCTAGGGTAACATTAATCTGTATTTCTAAAGGTTGTTTATTTCTGCTTGTAAATTTACAAGGAAAATAAACGACTTACTCTCATATCAAAACTTAAATTACATTCTCCCTCCCCCATTTTGCTCCCTGATGATCGACAAGTTGCAAATGTAGTCGATCAATTCTAAAACCCGCATATTAAAGTAGAAATATTTACTTATCTGAAAGAAAATCTTCTACATAATCCCGTAATTTTATATTAGAAATATTACCGTTTTAAAAATTAATAGTAATTATTTAAAAAAGCCGAGTGGATAAAATCATAAACGTTAGTAGTAGTTGGTCCCGGGTTTGCGCCTTACCAATGGGCTGACTGCATGAAATTTGCGAGTTTTCTTCATGTATTTAACACCTAAGTAGGGGCTGGTTCCTCCCATAGAAGAGTCCGGATAGCTTAAAATTTTACGAATGCCTAATACATTATTTATATATATCCAAAATGAATAATAAAGTAAGTAGTTCTTGTTCTATAATTTATTACCGTATAATGAACAGATCTTTATAATCTGCATAAACAAAGGGAAAAGTTTTGCATCAAATCTAAAGTGTTTCTGCAATAGCTTTTTAATAAAAAATTTCAATAATTTATCATCGCACAATTTTTAACTTATAAAAACAATAATAAATTGTTATTTGTTGATTCTTCGTTATTTTTGAATGTAGCATTGCTTGAATATAAAATTTGTAAGTAAAATTAACAGTACAGTTGTCCCTTGATAATCCGACAGGTATGGGACCAAAAGGGTGTCGGATTACCGAAAGTGATTACATATTTGGCATTGTTTTGCTAGCAGTAGCCTATAATATTCCTACATGTTATGAGTAAAATGCTGCCTAGGTGAATATGGAAATGAAACGCCCATTTCGGTTAACTAAAACATGTTTATTAAAAGAAATATGGAAGCCAATAAATGTACGTACATACAGTATGTATAGGCATAAATAATACAGTACGTACAGTACAATAATTTATAAACATTATAACTAAATGCTACAACGTAGATAGATTAATTATGTACTGTACATGCTGCGCTCACACTTTGAAGACTGGAAGTACGGTGACCTTGACGAGAGGTGCGTCGGACTGCTGAGCATGTCGATTACAAAACGTCGGACTATCAAGGGACAACTGTATTTTGGATCTATACAATTCTGTATTTATTTTTGCCTTCTATGCATGGAAAAAACTTCGATTTTTTTTCCCTCGACTCATTTTACAGCAATTTGAATTTCAGCATTTGATGAAAAAGCAATGCCTTTCAATATCCATTTTGAAAACAACCAATTTTGATAGTGGAAAATGTGGACTGTAAAGGTGAGGTGAGGACTGTAAAGATAACTTGTAACTTCAAGTTCTGCATCTTCACTGTTGCTTTGCTGCAGTGCGATCTTGCATTATCTTGGTACAAGAAAAATATTTCTTTCCAGCCTTATTTTGTGAATACGTCTATTGAGTGCTCTTAAGATTTTACAATACGTCACCAAACTGATTGTTTCTCCCTTTGTGCGCACCTTCCAACGCTAAAAATTTAATCATCGATCACTGTTTTATACGGAATAAAGAAATCTACTTCATGCTTAATCCTGATTGTTAGGCAACGATATAAAATAATAAACTGAGACCTCAAATATATACAGTAGACACTTGTGGCTATTAAATGGTAGTAATTGCGTGATTTTGTTGCTGAACTTCGCGGAACGCTATGGTATTTATCAATCAATCGTCAGAAATTTTAAAAAATAATAATAAAATAAGAAATCACAATTTTAATTGTATGATTATCTTGATTGTTAAGTTATAAATTGTAATTATCTCTCGAGACGAAAGCTTTGTTATATAGACTTTTTATACAAAATTGTTAAATACCGTCCTTTTTATAATATTCTATGTGAAATATTATATACAAAGTAATGTAATATTATATATTGTACAGTACATTGTATTTAGTAAATCCGAACATCAAAAGGCCCACCAGTGGACGAGCGGTTCCGTTCCCTGACACTGGGAGTTCGGTCGTGGGCCAGGACGGGCAGTTTTCCGGGTTTTCTCTACGTCTGTAAAGCCTGAATAGGGGCCAGTTAGCCTTACAAAGGCCTCCCGGAAGGCACCCCCCTAAGCAGATCGACCAAGTGTTGCGCTGTCACAACCTAATAAACAAACATCAAAAACCTATACCTTAAGAAATTTTGGGACCTAATTTGTACTATTAATTAAATTAAGTATGATTTCTAATTTTTCAGACGTGATTAAATTCTTCTTCCATTAGCTATATAAAAAGCAATATCGATAATTTTGGAGAAATGCAATTCGAGAGAGCGAGAGAAGATCAACTACAATTAGTTGAAGAGACCGATCCGTAAGTGAGATTGAGAACTGGTGCTGGACTTCTTCCAGTACTAAAATTTTTCCATTCCTGGCACCTTTCAAACTCTTTATCATCAAAATAATAAACGATATTCTTATAATGGATAATTGATCCTGCCAGCATTTCGATTTCAACTTTGAAATATCGTCGAAACTTCATAGAGGTTATCTCGAATTGACTTCTTTCCTGAGGATGCATTGATTTCTCCCGTTCTCATTTCTTGCATTCAAGCGCCGATTTACCAACATTCGAACAAACGTCGTGTAACTTCAAAACTGATAAAAATCTTAATTTTCGATCGATGAATCATTAATTACCTCTTTAATTAAACAAGGAATTTTATCTCTGTGAACTATTCCAACCAGAGGTCATTAACAACAAATTCTTCGCCGAATTACGGGTGATATATCACAAGATCTGATTCTCTATTATCGTGTATTATCTCTGTGTCCATCAACTTTTATTGAATATGATTCAAAAAAGTTAATTTTTATACTTGAACCGGAAGAATGAAAATTTAATAATCAGAAGTGTAATATACTCCGAATTTTAGACTTTAGCAGTAGTGGCGCAATCAAAGTCGTCAAAGGGGGATAACTCAATTAATAAGTATCTTTTATTAACATGTGCACGCGACTGTAATGCGGGTGATCTGATGAGCCGTAAATTTGCCTTTCTAAATGTTTGTAAAACCAATTTTGAAGTTCGAACAAATAAATTTTCTTTTGTATGTGTCACTGGAGTGAGAGGGCTTAATTAAACCTTGTAATCTCTACGTGGATCCATCCATTCAGCAGTCCCCTTTGGACTAATGAATGGTAACTTCTTAGCTACGGAGATGTATCATTTAATGTACGAGTATTTCGAGTAGTTTGAGTCAGGGTTCGCAGCTTTCAAGTTATAATCACTTCAATCGCTGTCTGAAACCTGTGTTGAACTTTACAATAGTTTTACGTTGTCATTCTTCTAAATATTTTAGAAATGATCAATTATATGATGTCTCTGTATATATAATTAATTGACTTAAGATTATAGTTTGTAATCTTTTCCACTGTTCAATCTATATATATATATATATGTATTTGCATTATAAAAAATAATAAATAGCTTTTGTTCTGTGATATGACTTTACCTTTTGAATTTTTTGTTGATCATTTTACGAGACCGAGTTTTGTTGACTGAATATTGAATGTTTCGCAACAGAGAGAATATAATAGAACAATTTAGCATTTATAAATGCTTTAGTTTTTATGAAATTTTAGATAGTTTGTTTGAAGATGATATACGTTTATATTTAGAATATAATGGCAAAATCAGACCATAAGTTATAATATTACCAGCAGATAAGCCCAGCGTTGTCCGGGCAAAAAGTAAGAACAAAAATTGAGATTATTAGATTCTTTCGTACTTCTAACCCTTCTATTATATTACACTATAGCATTTGGTTTATACGACTACAAAGGTTGTCTTACGTAAGGGTTTATTACATCGAGTGACCAATCTAACACATTTTAAAAATTCTGTATTCCTCTAATGTACCGTACAATTTAAAGAATATTTAAAATGTGTTAGAATGGTCACTCGGCGTGATAACTCCTTACGTGAGATAAGACTTCGATCTTAAGACATTGTGCCTTAAAATCGTTGACGTTCTGTACATTAATTTGGCTGAACGTTAGAACATGTTTCAGTAGTATCAGCGGGAAGTTTAGGACAATAAGTTTTTGTAAGGGGAAATGAAATCAGAAGATGAGCGGGGATGTTCAGGTTTCATGGTAGTTAGTATGTCTCGTAAATATCGCGTATATAGAAAAATTAATTAGTTTGGTTTATTTGGTTACGGCAACGCAACACGTGGGCGATCTGCCAAGGAGGATGCATTCTGGGAAGACTTTTACGTGAAGTTGACCCCTATTTAGGTGTTACTAATATTGAAGAAAACCCAGAAAACTCTGTGGTAAGTCCGTTGGCGATGCGCGAACCCACGGCTGACAACCGGTGTTCGGTGGTTTTGTCCACTCGGTTATTGGAGCGTACGTATTGGGCTGTAATTTGAAAAAATTGTGGACATAAATTATCAGTGTCGTCCGTCTGTCTATCTGTCCTTCCTTAATCTCGAGAATGGAATTAGTCAAATGAACGTAGAGACCAGATATGGAAAGGTTAAGAGCAGGAGCCTAAACTAACTATAAACAAGCTTCAGATTTTAATTAGAAATCACGTTATTTCAATTCAAATTTTTTGAACGGAGTTATACATAACCGGAACTACTCTACTGCTAGTAGGAAAAGTATGATGTATGGGGCAAAATACCATTCAGGCAAGTGCTGTCGCAGTAATGACATAACGGCGCGCTTATTTCGCGCTATATCATTGTCGCAGTAATTCAGTGAATATAATATGTGTATACAGTATATATATTTTAAATTAATTCCTTTTATTGTAAGAATTATGTATAATTTTATTTTCTTAAATTTTTGCCAATAGATGGCGCGTTATGTAAAGCCAGCAAATGAATGTAGACAGAAATTAATATATAGAAATCCAATCGATAGTTTGGGGAGAAATGTCCGACATAATGTAGGTTAGAAGTATTTGAACGTAACTGCCGATCTTCGTAGCAATTGGTCAAACGGCCTAGGTGTGCAAAGCGAACAAACAACCAAACATCCAAAGAAACAAACAAATAAACATCCTCATTTATATATAGATGACCGAAATTTTTAAATAAGCAATAAATGAATTCAATTTGACGATAAATAATTAATTTTCTGAAATTAGTGAAACACACCTTACATTTTGGGTACATCATACACTAAACATTTCATCATTTATACAATACATAATATTTTTATTCATATCTGAATCTTTTCAATATAAGGTAAGACAGTAGCGTTTTTTGCTCAGGATCTGGAAGGATGATCTAAAAAAGTACAATCAGAATGAAGAAAAATCAAGCGTGTCATAAAGTACCGTTTATTTATAAACAACAAAAATTATTCATAATTTAAATTTGTTGTTTAAGACGATTAATTTTTAGTTTCAATTTTATTCCTAAAAACCACTGGGAAGGTATTCACATAATTCCCCACAGTGCTTACCTCTGTGACGTGTTATCACAGAGAAAACAAAAGCTGACATGTTCAGGATTTAAAAAAAAGAGTATTTATATGCAAAAACAGGTGAGAAATTCAATTTTTCCCCCTATTTATTTCTTTTGTGTGTAAAAAATTTGTCTGTAAAATAAGAGAAATGTTAAACTAAATACGAATTAGGCTGAAAAGAAAATTCAGAAACCTAAAAATCAGGTCTCATAAATTCGAAATTCTACTGAAAGATGTTCAATGCCGAAATGAATTATTAAATATATTATTAATGTTAATTATTTTATTGGGATTCGGATTATAAACGCATTCTGTCGCTCTTTTCGTAATTCGTAAACCAACAAATTTGTTTTGTTACAGATCTTGTATTCCGAATGTCAATTAACAACGGAATCACTAAGACGGCGTGTGATTCGAAATGCATTTATACTAGGGAGAGAGAATAATATAAAATGTATCAATACTAGCGCTGTTAAACTACACGAGCGAATTTTAGCCTAAAAAGCGATCGAATAAGAGACGAAAATAGGTTTTAAACACAAACTAGTTATGATCAAAAGTATATCAAACTAGATTTTGAAAAAATACAGTTAAAAAAATTATAGTTTTAAACTATATAATTTCAATTTCATAGCATCCTGTAAAAATAATTAGTGAAACATCACAATGTATTAGTATAGTTTTATTTAATTAATAGAATGACATATACAAGAGCCAAAATCATAATTATTTTAAGTATAGATATATATTTAATCGTCCTATATTTGAATAAAAAACAAAAGAGAGAAATTGTTTAATTTATTAAATATTTTCTAGCTCCATTAATAATAATTGCTTATCTAAATCTTAAAAAATAATACATTGGCATTTTCAAAATTAGCTTTAAAAATTAGTTGAATTAATAATTTCTTAAAATTATTATTATTATTATTATTATTTTTTTTTTTTTTTTGAGAGAGAATATTTGATATCGAATGCTTAATTCTCAAACTTTCCTTTAAAATACCGTCTAATGAACAAGATAATTATAAATAAAAGAAAATTCTATTGATTGTATCTATTGATATATTGTTAACCACTAAAACATGTCCCTGGCTGATGAATTTTTTAAAAATTTTATACAGGAGACATAAAAACTTCTTTATTTTTTACGTACAATTAATTAATTATCAAACTAAATCCGCTTATTAAGAAAATTAAAATGTGTAATTATTTAAATAATTAGATTACATATTAAATACAAACAAAGAATAAATCAGTGCAATTGTTGTCTCTTTGATTTAATTTTTCAATTCCAAAAGCTAAAGAAGTGAGGGAGGGAGGAAGCTAGACTAATAGCTTTTCTTTTACCTAGACTAATAATTTTCTCTATTGGAAATAAAAATGTTTTCTATCCAAAAATGTCTTCTTTCATCAAATAATTTTTGTGATCCTTCAAAAATTCTCCGGAGTACAAAGGTTAAGAAACATTGCTCTGTATTTTGTTCAAAACGTTTCAATGCTTTGCGTCAAATTCATCGAAGAAAAAAAATAGATAAATACGCGATAATTCGACATCGCATCGCATAGGAGTCCCAAATAATTTCGAGTTTAAAACTTCAGAATTCATTGAAACAATAAAATAATATCAGAACATAAACGTCAAAGCGTAATTTAAATGTTTCTTAGTTTTTTTTTTATAATTAAAAGCTTCCGAAACTGCGTGTGTCTGTGTATATACGCATTGTTTAAAATGCCCATTTTGTATTGTAATTGGCATATATCGAGGGCTTTATTTCTCAACGGTGTATCTTTTCTTAATAAACCAACAATTAATCATACAATTATATAAATAGGCTAGCAAATCCTTGAATATTGATTCAAGAATTTCCAAATCAAACAAATGAGATTTTTAATTCAATATCAAACAAGATAAACGCGTTTTAGAGAGATTCGGTCGCTTTGATTCTTTACATGACAAACGAAATTGGATATTTGAAATGTTAGTTCAATTTTCCGTGCACTTTTAATCGGTGGCTCCTATCGTACTGAAAGAATACGAACTATACTTTGGTCCACTAGAAAACATATAATTGTTTAATAATTTTTCATTTGAAAATTAATGAATTCTCCAACGGATTTATTTATAAGTTATAAACAAACATATCAAATATAAGTTTATAAATTAAAAGTAAAAAAAGTAATCGAAAACAGCGAATAAAATCTAGAATATGCTGAATTAGGCTACACAGAATTACAATTTAAAAAAATGTATTTTATTTTGACGAAGCTATTGAATGTAGAATTAAATAAAGAGAGAAATTGACGACAGTCTTTATCATAAAAAGATTAGAATAAAATAAAAATTAAGAAAGAATCGTGCAGTGATTATCGAACAAGAATAAAATGTAACGTGGTTATATTTGACAAATCGGTAACGACACAGCAACAGAAATTAAGGTTGGAATGCCAAAAATTCGACAGAAGAATACGAAAAAAAACAAAACTCTTAGGGAAAATAACGGATGAAAGAAACGTTACATGATAACATTAGAAATGAGACGATATTACTTGATATAAAGGAAATCAAAAGACAGAATTAAGAGTAGATTATGCAGTAGAATGAAAACACGAAGTTAATAGAATGATGAAAATGTAGAGGACGACGAGGAAAAAAGAAAGCGACGCCCTCAAACTGATGTAGAGATTGCGTTTAATTATACTGTAACAACAGGTTGCGATCAAAGTCTACAAACCCAAAAGAAATTTAACTGCTTCGTAACACGTACTTATATTTTATTTACAATAATTTTTTACATAATGTGCAGGGAGAAAATAATGATAATTCGATTGAAGAGATCGATTTTTCTAAAAGTCTTGGATTTAAATGATCGAAATCGAATTTTACAAATAGTTTTAAAAAAAACATCAATTTCGTCAGTTGTTATCAATGAAAGAATAATAGGCGCGTATTTAATGTTTATTTCATCTTATCTGAATTAACATTAACGAAACATGAACTTTATAAATTCCTTCGAATCATTAAGATGTAATTGTTATCTTTAGATCAGTCCAATAAGTAAATAACGCTCTATGGAAAACAATTGAGATTTCTTCGCGATTAATTGTATTGTTAAATTTATCGATCAATTAAATATACTGTATGTTAACGGATAGGTTAAATCTAAAATATTACTTTCAAATAAATACATTATTTAAAAGTGCTTATTGTAATTAACTTCTTTCCCACTTTTTATTTATTTGATCCTATTGTATTATATAATGTCGTAGGATAATATCTATATTGAAATATAGTCGAAGTGTTAAAAGTATAGTGCTGTCAGCAACTAGATATGTATTTTAAGCATGTTGTTTTCGGGCTTCTATATAGCTCGAAAAAGTGTGATTTATGTAAAAAAAAACCTTTTAGACTATAATAATTAACTGAAGAGATCTGGAGTAATATATCCGAAGTGCATTTAGGAGTGTGTAAAAAATGTAAAGAAATGGTTACTTATCGTTATAAATAGTTATATAATCTCAATATGTGATAAGTTTGATTGGATAGAATTGGATTTATGGAATAAAACAATGCTATACATTCGACACCTGCCAAGGGGGGTGCGAGTTCCTTCCGGGAGAACTTCCAATGGGAAACTGATCCCTATTTAGGTGTTGTTACTTGAATAACACGCGGGAAATTTCACGTGGTCAGCCCGTTGGTGAGGCGCGAACCCGCGACCAATTGCCTCCGTTCAGAGGTTTCATTCACTCGGCTACAGATGGGCAAAAACTTTGATAGAAATGCGACAAATAAATAAGCATAGTACGAAAATTTTAGTTTATATTTGAGAAGGTTTTAAAATAACATTTTAATGCAGTTTGGAGAAATAAAATTATAAATTAAAATGGATGACCAAGATAAAAAAATTTTAATCTTGTTACGAGTTCATCAGTTTCAATTTATGTATGCACTGCATTTATATATACAGGGTGATCTCTATGGGTGGAGATAATTTGAAAGTTTTAATAAATGCATTAGTTGTTTGAAGTTGAATTTCATTGGGTTCTTTTGTCACTCGACAAAAGTGAAAGTAGCACGGCAATTGAGCTTAGTATGCAAAGTTTGAGAGTATGAGGGTTGTTAAATACGAGTTTTGACGTGTTGAGGGTTTCAGGAAACCACACTCCTGTGTGGCCGTAAGCTTGATCCCGAGAACGAAGCCCGTATTTCGCTGAATTAGTGCGTAAACCAAGGAAAAGTCTGTGACGGTTGTCCTTGGAGTTGACTCTACCAAACATAACATGTCAACGCACTGTTCGACGTTATCTTGTACACTCTGTAAACAATACTGGTTCATTTTTCAGGTACGTCGAACAATGCGTTGACACGTGTGTAGCAGAATTAACTGAAAGGACAGTGCAGTTTCCTTTTCTGTCACGTGACAAAACTTCCCGGTCAAAGTCCCGCCTTACCTCCCGTTTCTCAGAATTTGAACTTTATACCACTAGTTCACTAATGTGTTCATTACGGTGCAGCTTCAAAATTATCTCCATCCAAAAGGATCATCCTGTAAGTTACAATATTTCAGTAATTAAAAATGTTCACATTCCTCTGATTGATATTGTTATCTATCCCGTTATTTATACAAATCATTAGAATAAACTATTGTTGGAACTCTAATATATTTTACTTGATTATAATCGAAATATTCGAATCTGCTAAATGTTATACCAACTTATAATAGTTTGTTTCTGTGTATTTGCCAGTTAATGTAGGTGCCAGATGCACTTTTATATCTATGTATTGTATAAATATAGCAAAAGAAAATTTACAGAAATCTCAATAAGACGCCGTTGTATCTAATTTATAATATACTGTATAAGTTAACGGGAATGACATTAAAACAGAAATGAAAATACAATAAAAAATTTTTCTTTTAAATTCAATATTATTTTCTTAATTAATTTTGTTTTATTTAAAAAATCATATGGCATAAGCAAAAATCTAACAGGAATATGCTAATAAATGCAAATATAATACAATATTCGATTATAATTTCTCGATATACAATAGGATTTGATGGATTTAAATTTAGACATGATCGAATTTTGTTGGTTTCGCTCTTCTTTTAAGTAATTCAAAATGGAATGAAATTTAACGTATTATTTAGACACGTTGAAGGAAAATCTAAGAATTCAATTTATATTTTTAGGTTTCCAAAGTCCTTGTATATTGCTTTGCTTTGTTATCGTTAAAATTCAGCATATTTTGTAGATTTCAGTTTCCTATCAAAGAAAATATATATATATATATATATATTGTTAATGTCCTTGTTCACCGCTAAACAGTAAGCAAAAATGTGCTTTATTACAAATATTGGCAAGAAATTATCCTAGAAATGTTTATATACTATCATGAAATAGTGCTTTAGTTGCTTGAGCGCCTAGTCACGTTGTTGGTAGAATCAACCACTAATGAAAAAGTTTATAGTTTCCAATTTATGAACATCTGAGAATGAAAAAAATTCTTTGTTTATAACTCTTCTAAAATATATTAGGCCTATTCCTGTATCAATTATAATCAGGTTTATTTTGAATGTTGATAAAGCAGAGGTTATTTATTTATAGATATACAGTTCTCTACTCAAATTGTAAAATATCAATTTTTAAATTTCTTTTTTTATTTATTTTCAATAAAAATATTGAAATTGATTCATGTAAATGCGCTCGTAAATAACATTAAATTTTAAAATTAAATCAAAAAACCAATTTTTCAATAATAAATGAATGTTTCTTGTTACATCACAAAATTAAGAACTTACACGTAATACAAAAAATGAATATATATATATATATTATATGCATAATTAATCAGTTTTATATATTTATATATAATATAATATATATATATATATATATATATATAATTTAATTATGAATACGAATATTCTGGCAAATAATTATTTTAAAATTTGTCAATTTCTCTTGTTTATAATTACACAAATGATTTAAATATCTCGGTACTAACTCATTATTTAGAAACAGTAATTCTGAAGATTGATATCGTTAACCGAAACTTTTAAAGTAAACTCGATGCATTTTAAGTACACAACTTTTAAATATTATTTTTATATTGTGTGGAAGTAGATATTTATTTTAAAATCAATTTAGTTAATTAACAATGATGCTTTGTATAAATTTTTAAGTTTCTAAATATTTTCATTGATTTCACTCATTTTATCAGTATTATTATCTGTTTAAACATTTAATTTAATTACAATTTAGCAAACAAAATTTGTAAATAGAGAAATTTCATATTTAATATGGAAAAACTATTGCAAAATATTTAATAATAGATTTTATAAAATTTAAATTTACACGTTTTCTTTTATCAAAATAATTTAAAAAAAAAAAAATATTTTCAATCAGCAAATAATTATAAACAAAATGAATATTCATAAAAACAAAACGAAAGAAATATAAGAAATTCAAGTTTATACTTTAATTTCTATATAACGCTATCTCTTTTTTAAATATTTAAATTTATTATGTAAAAGGTCCAAAAAGTAAATCTAATCAAATAGTACAGTACACGAGCCTCTCTGAAAATAATAATATGATCGGAAAGTATGCTCTGGTGATCATTGTAACTAGTTATTAACCTACCTACAAATCTAAGAAAGAAAGTAAAATAATAACCAGTTTTTAAAAATTTGGAGTTTAAATATAACGAGTAAATTTATAGAAGCGTATGTAAATAAATAGTTTCCACTTAAATTATTTAAACTGCCACACTTGAGATATGAGCTAAAGGGGCAATTAGTTTCGAAGCAAACATAAATGCACACTAATTCATTTTATAACATTTTAGACAAGTAAAATGTAATTAAAATTTCGCTAGTTATAAAATAAGTATTGTAATCTATCGTAACAAGTAAACTTCTATCTATTAAAACTTAATACCCCGTGGCTAAAAGATAGAAAAACTTTACATTGCGATTGCAATTTTTTTTTTTACGATATTTCATGTATCTTGCACACATTCCAGGGTTCATTTATTAATTTCTATTTGTTAGAAATGTATGCATTGACATATACAAAAAACATATTGTAAATATACTATACGCAATACGCTACAGATACATTTTTGTTATTAAATAACGTCGTTTCGTTTGCATTAGGCGAGAATAACACAAAAATTTTCAATTTATTTGCCATTGTTAATTTCGTAAAGAATAGAATAAATCTCGGCGTATTATTTACCATAGAAATAAATCTGATTACGTATAAGAATAGAATTGAAAAATCTTCCACCGGTGTAATTATCATAGAAGCGCCAGAATTTCAGGCTTGTTTACAAAAATTTTCCCCGGATGAAATTTCCATTTTCTTATTATAGTTCTTTTGTTTAAACATTTTTTTTTCTATTCCGTCAATCATTATAACTTTCCGAAGCATAAAAGCGAAAGAAAGATTGAATACAAAATAATCTTTGTCCAGATGTTTCCTTTTGTAATGACGTCCGTGTACTTACTCAACTGGCTGAAACCAACCGAAATTGTTCAGACAACTAATTACAAGCAGGTTTTCTTCGCATTAATTAACAAAAGATACAAGAAACGGGCAATATTAACACACAAATTTGATGAAAATGTAAACTATACTCTGACATTCGGCGTAAACAATTTAATAACATTTTCCTCGACTTTATTTTTAAAGGAGTGAGAATTCTCTCTCTTATTTTTCCATTGCTGGCTTATGCTTGTTTTCTAATCAGATCATCTTTTTACAAATACACGCATTAAATGACAAATAATAAAAGTCATTTCAGGAAAATTCAACAGTATATTTATCTAATTGTTTTTTTTTAATATTTAAATATCACAATTCAAATTTTATTATATATAATTATTTAATATTACACAAATTATGTTTTAATAATAATATTAATGTAGACAATGTTCAATTCAAAATAAAGGTTTATCATTACTATTTCTATTTTAATAAAGATAATTACCATTATCTTATGCACTTTGCTGAAATATTTATTATTATAAATGATATTTCTGTTATAAAATATTACTTATTGTTAGAGGGCAATAAAAAAAATATAAAATGTAATTTGAAAAAATTCGATATATACATACAATCATTATTGAATTTTATATATTTATTGTATATATTTTACGAAGACAAACAGAATATTTTCCCCTATAGATTGATGTTAAATGGTGGTAAGATTATTGAAAATATTAAAATTTAGAGTAATGGCTTCTTAGGAAAGATTCTATTTTTGTACTGAAATTAAAGAATTTTCTTGAAGTTTTAAGTCGATAGAAATATTTTTGACTGAAGTTTTTAGAAACAAATTAAACAGTAATTTATTAAAAATTTATCGAGAAGAAAATAAGTGAGTAATCATTTAAGATTTCAGAATGTCGTGCCATCAAAAGATCAATAGTTCTTCAATTAGTTTATTATGTAAAGCAGAGAAACAACAGAGTCGGACGAACAGAAAATTTGAGATAAGTTGATAACATTAATGCAAATTGATAGTTTTATCACCATAACCATCATAAAATTGAATGCAATACGAAAACAATCTCTAACTTTTCTATCGATCTACATCTTTAATTTTCTATGAATTATTTTCGTTTAGTCCATTTAATTTATTATTTATGCTTAAAAATTGATCGTTTGACTCGAAGATTAATAAAATATTTCTTCTACGTGGATCTATACGCTGTTCATTTTTCAAAAACAGCGAAAATCCTTAAGCGTCAGACAGTATCAGTTACGATGATGACGACGACGACGAAGCGTATTTGTTAAGAGTAAAAATGAACGATATTGCCATTCTGAATTAATAAAAATACATAAACTTTAATTGCAGTTAAATGCACTAATAGATATTAAATAATTCTCCGATATTTTACCGGAGCATAAAGTTACGATAGTCAATATCAAAAATAAAAACTTCTTTAGAGACATTCGCACGAAATTTAATACGCAAATTTATTCGTTAAAAAAAACTACTCAATTAATTTTACTTGAAAAAAATAATAATAATATTAATCAAATTAATTATTGTAAAATCGACATGAAATTTCGGCTTCGTTTAACGTTGATAGATTCGATGCTCCTGATAACCAGTGAACACCTTCAGGTTCTGTTGCAGAAAGGGGAAGTTCTAACGGAGGGACAACGCTTGCATAAAATTTGCATAATCCGTACCTAACTGTAAATGAGATCGATAACCAATCTGACCTACGTACGAATTAATAAAAAAAAAAAAATTAAAACTTTCTAACCGAATCGATTTCTATCGTTATCGATTTTTTCGAAGATGCCAAACAAAAATAACGTCGAGATTTGTTGCAAAATAATTTAACCACGTCAACGCTTTTAAATTGAAACAATGTATATACCTATAGACTATTTATTTTAACGGCCAGCGTATATAAGCAGTAAAGTTTTCTTTCTTTTTTCTTTTTTTTTTTGGCAGATGTAAAATCACATCAGGAGCTAAAACTGCAAACAAATCGAATCGAAATAATTCTGGCACGCGTCCCAACGGTTACAACACACGCGTTGGCACTATATATATACATACATACATGCGGAGCTATGGTACTATAATGCAATGCATTTGATTACTTACCTGATGTAAAGTTGCCGTCGAGAGTGGCGATGGGATGCACAAAACGTTAAAGCCAGATATCGGTATTGGGATGCGCATGTCCGACCTTGGAATCGTCGAGCCCCAGCCGGACGCATATAACATTCCAATGAAGTTCGAACATTTTGTTCCCCGGCTTATTAATTATGGCACCGTAACCTAGTTCTAAATCCCTCCCCCAATTAAACCCTAGAACCTAACGGAAAAGTACGTACACGTAAACGTCGTTCGAGCGCTTCGTTAATGCATTTGTTCTCCGAAGTTCGTACGTTGTAAAAAAAAAAAAAAAGAATTTGCATTTCAATTTGCATTAAAATAATTATAGGAGGTGGTATTGGATTAACGGCGTTTATATATATAATATATATATATATATATATATATATATTACTAGGATGCGTTGGAGCGAGTTGACGTGACCGAAGTGCCGTAATGAATATGCAAGCTTATACGAGAAGGACAAGGGAAAAGTATGAAGATTATAAACGAAATTAAATAAAATTTAGCAAAAATACAATTAATTTAAGATTAAAACTTTCGGTTAAATTTGCAAGCATAACATATGCTTGCAACTTCACCGAGTGAGTGTGTGTGTGTGTGCGTGTGTTATAATGATACTCTGCGGTATACGAGCGTTAAGAAGGAATTCGGAGATTAAATGGCTTAGAAATAATAAGAAAGCTACAAAATATGATTCGGCGATTTAAAATGTTCAGTATTTTAATTTTCTGTTTTTATAATTGCAAGAAATCACGAGCGATTAAGTGCACAATTATGCAAATTACATTGAAAAAGTACGCTCGAGAAGAAATTTATGCACGAATCACGTCTGTCTAAATAAAAATTCCGGATGCAAGACTGGTGAAAAAAAAAAAAAACAGATATTTGCTATTCCTTTTTTCCCTTTTTCTTTACCGTTCTCCGAAGAAACATAACGACGGATTTTTATTATTATTTTATTATTTCCACTCGAGTCAGTTCGTCCGTGTTCTGTCGATACTGCGGTTCTGGTGAGTACGTCAGAGATGACGTAACCGAATGAAACCTTTGACGTAAGAACAAAATAGGCGCGCGTTTTGACAAGAAAACTTATCGGTAACTTTTATATAACTAGTTCAAAATCGATATTATACGACAAACATGTAAAAAAATCTAATTTACAAAATCTCCCAAGGGCACTTTAACTCTCTTCTTTTCCCAAATTCACTTTAAACGCTTAGTTATACAGTGTGTTTTTTAATGGTGCTGTGTTGTAAGTTAATAAAACTAACTAACCGAATGGCGTTAGTATTACAAATATCTAAGAATTCGAACTAAACATTATTTTCACAAAAAAATAAATAAATAAATGACAACGAATGCATTTTTTTTTATTTAACGAAAGAATTAAATTGAAAAAATACGTTTATAAATAGCCTTAATTTTTTTTAACTGGGGCGAAATCATTATACATTCCATTGCATTTAAAAATTCAGCAAACTTAATTAAACAAAAATATAATAAATTAAGCAAATGCAAATCCGAATTAACTAACAAAAAATATTTTCGTATATATTTTTTTAAAATTTAAATTATATATATATATATTTATTTATTTTTTCTCCCCAGCAAAATCGATCCCGCTTTCGTTAAAAATACGTAATAAAATTATATATAAGTGTAATTGCTTTTTTATTAATTAAAATTAAATATACCATTGGAAAATATTTGCATTTTTTAAATACAGAGATATGTTTTTTTTTAATTTTTTTTATTTTTTTTCCTCTTAAGTTGCCTGGCATTCGCGACAGAGGATAAATTTCCGTTTGCGGAAGCAAAAACTTGCGCAGTGGTATGTTATGCATGCAGTAATTAATTACCCGTAGGGGAAAAAAAAGAAGTGCTTCCGGCTCATCGAAAACGATTTAAAATAATAATAGAGGCGAGAAAATTATACATACGTTGTAGGTGCAATTAAATGCAAGAAATTCCACTAACCTGTTTTAAGTGCAATCCCATCCTGGCAAACGACACCGAGCACAAACAGACGGCAATTCCCGGGCACCTCCAACCGTTTCAAGGACATGGTGACGTCACGGGGAGGTTCGCATGCGCGTGCCTTTGGACAAAAACCTTTCTCGTCTTTAAACGAAAACCGTCGAACGAATATTAATTAAAATAATTATTTTTTTCCCCTTGCCGAAGAGTAAATTAAAAAAATAAGTCTGCGTTTCTTTACTTGTTTACGCATAAAATAACGCTAAAGAATGATACATTTCTGCGACGAGTTATTCCATTTTTTAAAGCAAAACAACACAATTATAACGTAAATAATATATATATATATATATATATATTTTTTTTTTAAACAAATAATCTAGTTTTATTTCTGCGAGTCTCATTAAACTAAGCTACTTGTCGAGCACTTAATTTTAATATTTATTATTATTATTTTTTTTTTTCACAGAAGAAATTTGAGATAAAAAGTTAGAATCTAGGATTTTTGACAATGTAAACACACGTAGAAAAATTAAGCAATTAATTAATGATGAAATTTCTCTAAGTAAACATCATAAAATATAATATAACTCGTAATGATTAAGCATGGCACATTTTAAATTTAAATAATTCAGCACTTGATGTTAATAATTAAAGAAAAAAAAAGAGAGTGAAGTTTTATTAAAATTATAAAATGTATTTTCTATATAATATTAATTTAAACTATAAAAAAATAATTATTATAGAAGAATTAACCCTATAAGAGCGAGTTAGAAATATATTCGTTTATAAAGTTAATGCTGTTGCTATTTATATATATATATATATATTTAAAATATAATTTAATTTACTGTAAAGACTTCATAGTTTACATTAAAAAAAAACTATAAATTGTTAAATATTTTAAATGCGAAGTTAAGTCGTTAATTGTAAGTTGTGAAGAGATTTAATATATTAATGTTATCCTTTGAGACGGCGATTATTGTTTTCGAATAGTTTCTGGCTAACAATTACGTATTATTTATTATAAACATATGATGTAAGTAGACAAAACTTCGCTCTTGTAGTTAGCTGAGTAAGCAGGCCGTTCGGGTAAATGTTCTCTAGCAGACGATTGCGAAAGGAAAGAAGAATAAAAAAAAAACCTGCAGACAATTCCATCGCATATTCTGTTGGACAATGCATAAAGACACACTCGTGCTACCATTCCAAAGATAGAAAGTCGCATTCTCCTACGAGTTTCTGGCACGTTGAACCAAGTATAAATAGTCATCTTGTTTTGTGTCGGTTGCTTCCATTTTCTATCCTTTACTTCCCGAATTCGAAATATATTCAAAAGTTTAAATTTAATCTACCTTTTAAAATATAGCTTCATCTTGATATTAAAAGAGCAGAATGTTCTATATTTTTTTCTTTTTGGAATAAATTTAACGTCAAATGGTACATCTTAAAACTCATATCCTGTAATCTCGAAAAAAGAAAGAAAGAAAGAAAAAAACCTGATAAAACTTACTGCATTTCCGGGACAATATATTGCTGTTAAGTTTATCGGACTGAACAATATTTCCTTTCAAGGAAAATATAATATCAATTGAATGAAATTTTTACTCTAAATATCCTCCTTTATATAAAAACTGTTAAACTTCTGAATCCTATTTTAATATTTAAATCTTTTTTGAAAATATTATTTTTAAAGCACTTTGAAAGGAAGGAAAAAACTAACTATTATTGTTGTTTATTCGTCCAGTAATGTATTCTTTTCTCAGATTGTTATTTAGCTGTATTTCTAAATTGTTTACTATTTGGTTTCTTCAAATTTTCAAATCTTCGTATAAACGGTTAATGTTACCTATGGTTCCAAAATGGCGGCTCGTCTCTGATTCCAGCAAATAGGGGAAGGGAAACAGTGGGGACGCACGTTCAAACCTATTCTAATAATTTTGTTGGTAATAATTATGGTAATTTATTAGAATAGGTTAGGTTAGGTTAGGTTAGAACGTGCGTCCCCACTGTTTCCCTTCCTCTATTTGCTGGAATCAGAGACGAGCCGCCATTTTGGAACCATAGATAACATTAACCGTATAAACTAATATAAAATGTTTTATGCAGCTTCAACAGAAATTATCGATATGTAGATGGTTTTAACCTGTTTGCTTAGCTATTATTTCAATCTATAATAATAGTCAGATGAATATCCTATAATATGGAGTCATTTCTATAACTCCATATTTATAGATCAGAGTTATTGATGAAACATTTTGAAAAAATAAATAAGTAAATATCATTAAACTGTTCATACTAACTTATTCAGTGTAATTTTATCTTTTGAACAGATTTAATACATATGTGATTTAAATTCACGTTTTTGGTGGGTTAGAATAGTCAAAATTTTCAATAAATAGAACACTATAGCGTTTTAAGGGAAACGATTTCTTACGATCCAGACAGAGCCAAGTCAGGAATCCAGACAATGATTAGGTCAGAAGGATCATCAATTTAAGGTCGATGACTCGTAGATAATCCTCATGCATGAATTGATCAAATGTTTTCGATGATCGATTTTCATTCTTAAAAAAAAAATGAAAGAATGAATGGAAATTAGCCTATTGAAATAAAAGATAGTGAACAAGTTAAAATTATATCATTGCCAATACTGCAAATTTTTGTTGAAGCCCCATAACATTTGATATTATCACGTTCCCTAGAACATTTCTATGATTGTAATCTATCTTTTTTTCCCCCTGAGAGATTTAATAATGAGTTTCACTTAATAAAGTTTTCATAGAATAAGTTTATTAGATTTGTTTCCTGCTAAATAACCGAAAAATTGTTAGAAAAGTAATAAATTAGTTGATTAGTTAATAAATACATTTTATATACATAATATTTTTATATTTTTTTCAGTTAAATTACTAGTATTTGCTTATTGATAAAATGCCTAGTAGTGTCTTTTTTTTTAAAAAATAATATACAATGGAGATGCTTTAAAATATTTATCTCCACATAAAATTTTTAATTAATTAATATTTTTTAAATCAATTTTTTGATTCGATCGTTACGTAAGTTTTCTATTAACCGGCGATTCGAAAACACTGACACACAGACTAAGCGTTATTAACAGTTATATAATTTATTATCCATTATTATATATAAAATTGCCATTAAAATCTATTTTGCAATTGTCTTAAACTTATTTTGTAGCAGGGAATAAAAAGCAATAAATCTATTTATGAATTTCACACCTGTGAATTTACATAACGTATAAAGAAAATTAGCAAAGACCTACATAAAAATAAATCTTCGCATAAAGTAAAGAAATAAAAGACAATAATTAACCATAAAGCAATTTATAATATATATAAATTATATAATATATATTTATAAATAGGCAAATTTAGAACGATTTCATCGTACGAAACTTCTTCTAAACCCTCAACGAGAAGCAAGTTAACAATTTACGTTAAATATTTAGACATTATGGAAGTATTATGGAAATAAAAGATCGATGGAAGATGGACAAAGATGAATTTACAATGCCAATTGCCTATACTTTGAAAGTCATTGTGGTACCAGGCGACTAGGCGACGGTCTCAGGCGACATTTTTCCTAATAAACCCTTCTTAAAAGTACTGTACTTTGAATATTTTACCATAAAAAATAAAAAAACAAAAACATGCAATATTGCAAAGGAGCAACAGCATAAACTTTTAGTCCCATTATTAATTTCATGTGCAGTATAATAGGGTGGCATTCGCAATCCGGTACTGGTCATACATTCTCTCATAAAAGACTAATTTTAAATACGTACTTGTAGAAGTAGACTATATATATGAAAGATTTTAAATTCTACTCTCATAGATTCATAGCCTCATTTAAATAATACACGAAAAAAATTTTAAATTCTAGTCTCATTTCCCAAACATTTAGAAAAATAGTAGCCTACGTAGGCTATAATCTGGTACAATAATATTTTTTAATATTAGTTAATGGTATATAAATTATATAACTTTTTTTAAAATACATTATCCTTTTAACATGGCTCATAACTTGTATTTTCTCATAAGGTTTCATAGAATTAACTATATTAAAATTTATCTATATAAAAAAATTATTCTAAAATGTGAAAAAAAGCATCATTATTTCCTCAATAAGTAATCTTTAATTGAAGAAAAAAATAGCTCACTTTTTACAATCAATTTTAGTATCGATTTTAAATTATTACCTATTAATTAGAAAGAAGAACTGAAACAAATAATTATAATTTACTAAAGTTTGTAAAAATTCGTAATTAATTAAAAAATTAAATCCAATTTACGATTTAAACTTAATTAATTTTAACAGGAGAGATTTTTTTAAAACTAAAGCAGCCACCGCAGAGAGATTTACATAGTTAAAATTTTTATTTTTTATAAAATATATATATATATATATATATTTTAAGTTCATTTGACCGAGAGAAGATAATGAATTTTAATCCGATAACTGAGAAAAAAGTGTTTATTATTTTATTCGGAAATTAAAGTTTCATTGATAAATGAATTAATTTAAGAAAAACGAAAGTTACATCGATAGTGTAATATTCGATCTTTCTACCATTTTAATGATATGGGCAGGATAATGTAACTGTTGACATTTAAGTAATGATATCTGCCAAGTCTCTTGTTGCGTTAAATGTGTTGAATATTTTTAGCATGATTTACAATGTGGAAGCATAAAATGTTGCTTATTCGCTTCTAGGCCCTTTTATATTACAAATCGAATATGAATTCGAACTATGCAACATTTAATTATTCAGCTTTCTCCTTAAACCCTCTCAACAGAATACATTTAATTTTAGTATTATTATTATTTTTAAATATTAAAATTTAAATGATTAACAATTTAGATGTATTCACGGATTTGAATTCGTAGTTAGCTGCTTAACGAAGAGAATTGTTCGAGAATTATAATTATGACATTTTTTTTTTAATGGATAGCTAATTTAAATCGTACAAGAGAGCTGCTAAAGTTTGATGTATTGTTTAATATATATATATAAAAAATAAGCACCGGTTTTTGGGGAATTTAATAAAATATCAAAGATATTTTTGGCGTAAATAAATAAAAATTTTGTTTTAAATTATTAATTAAGCTATTATTAAACGCTTTTATTTAACAAATCTTGCAACTCAAATTTCGTCCACTTCTAATTAAGATAGAAGGTTGAAACTTTGAGGACATCGATGACAATGCGCTTTAATGATGTTTTGGGGGATACTCAGCCCCACTATCATCTCTTTATCTCGAAACTCGATAAACATAATCAAATGTAAAATTTAATCATGATTGTGTCCATGTAAATTGCACTGTAATGAGGTGTATGATAAATAAATATCTCTTCTTCGCAGTCGCATTGTATTCTGGTGTACTGGTGTAGCATTGTATGGTGTGTACACGTTATTTCAGATCTTTTCTAATCACGATAACAAAAATAAATAAATGTAAAAATAGTCATTTAAATATTTAAAATTTCGAAAAATTCTGTATTTATTAACATCGTAACTACATCAAATAAAAGAAATTTACAAAGATTTATTAAAAAGATCTTCCTTTTATGCTTTTATCGATTTTTCTTTTATTTGTAATCGATATACCGTAACGCTGCTTAATAATTTATCTACGCAATTCTACAGGTAATAACACATTTCTAAAATTTGTTTTTTTTTAAAAATAAAATAGAATTGATAATAGTTTTTTCCCCTTATTTTTAACTGTATTACATGATAACTGCAATGGATTAAATTAAATTGAAAAGTAAAAAAAAAAAAAATACGGTTCTATTCGTTATTATAACACTAACACACAAACACGTGTTATAAGCTAAATAACATATTTATTTTTAATTCCTTTAACGAGAGTTTTAAAAAGATTAATTTTTATATTTTAAACGAATAAAACTTTTCATTTTCATTCATTAACATTAGTTTACACGGCTTTAATTTATGCATCAATTTCTTCAGACAATTGACATACTTAACGATTTTATTTTTATTTTTTTTTTTACGAATTGAATAAATAATTCAGAATAATAAAAACCCATTGTAAGAATTACTTCGTTTCCAATAAACTAAACTGATAAAAATGCCAATTTCTAATTTTCATAAATTTCAAAAAATAGGAGAATATTTATTAAACAATAATAAAATTCTTAGAGAAATGCATTAAAAGATGGAATTTCTTTATATAAGTTATAGAAAAAATGCTTGTAGGAAACTTATTATAAGCAACTGTTATACTTTAGAGACACTAAAAACCGTATTTTAAATATTCAAAAAATATGCACGAGTAATGAGAAAATATTTTAAAATCGAAATTAAACATGAATTTATTTATTTATTTATTTTCCATTTACTCAAGTTTAATAAGATACATTCATCATAAATTTTTCATCTTCCATTTTTATTCATTTATATTACATTTATTTATTTTTTTGAACAGAATTTTTACCTTTTTCATTTAAATATTTGAATAACAATTAAAAAGAATTCGTCTTTTTACAAGGTCAAGTTTCTTCTTCTCATTAAAAACTTGTCAAATAAATAGAAGTAAGGCATATTATATAATCCTGAAAAACAATTCAGTCTTTTAAAATATTAAAAATATAAAATTTAATATAGTGTGGTATAGATAAAAATTCAATTGTGAAACGATACACAGCTTCGTTGTGGTAATATTATAAAATGATAATAATAATAAATGGTGGGATATTGTCATAAACGCTTCGACCCGTCCTTAAATACAGTAAAACCGGTCCAAAACGTAACCCGAATAAAGCGAAAACCTGTCTAAAAGGAAATCCTTCGGAGCAATTCCGGTTTACACAGGTTTTGTTGTATGTACAACTTATTATTACTTGTGTATTTTATGGATAACCATTATAAAAATATACCGTATAGCTTATTGTGAGATTTATATATAATGCAGTTAGTATTTATATATACGTATTCAATAAAAATTACTAAAATAATATAAAAAATTTTACTGTTTTAAATAGCGTCATAAATAAAAATTTCATTTTCAAAATTCAAAGCTTACACAAAATAATCGATATTTTTATTAATCTTTTGTGTGTTAAAGTTTACATTTATTTATTATTATTATTTTTTTTCTCAATAATTGTCGGGATTTTGTGTGAGCATTCAAAAGTTATCGATCGCCATTCGTTTTGCTTTGCAGCAATGACGACACAACTCAACTTATCCTAGTATAAATGACTCGGAGTTGCGTCGGAGAATATTAAATAACGGATAACCGAGATTTGAAAAATGGATCCGTCTTGTATTTTCAATCGGAATTTTCTTTCGGTGAAAATATTCAACTATAGAATATCGTTCATTTAACATATTCAGGGGAGGGAATAGAAAAAAAAGCTTAAAAATTGCTGCAAAACATTAATGTATAAGCTTCAGGACTGCTTAACGATATTCACGATACTAATAACAATTATAGATTTAGGTCAACTATAGTTGAATCTATTTAGATCTGTTAGAAAAAATATATATTATATATATATATATATATATATATAAAAGAAGAAATTTGTTCGAGTGTTCTCTCGTCCCGTATTCAATCGATCCAATAGAGTTTCTTAAATCGAAACGAATACATTTCCTCGGAGAATAAACAGAATCTTAACCGATGCCTTTCTCATTCACTGACCTGTTCTGTTAAAAAATAAAAGATAAAAGTTATATAACACTTTCGGATTTAACTGCATAAACACAATTTTTAGTTTACTTACTTACGTAATAATTGCCTTTAATTATTAGCTACAAATTTTACATAATACAGCCTGTTCTCAAACGCGTACTAAGCTAACGTAGTTAACAAAATGCACGCAAATTTTAAATGTAAAGATGCGTGGAACAAATTATGTGAAGGTCGAATTAGTCCAATTGAATCTAGAAAGTGTTCTATCATACATAAAAATATATATATGACGATAGTCGGATTGTTTATTGTAGGCGATAATAATATGGCGTATTCTCATCAATCAAGAAGCAACAAGTCTTGATTAGTATTGCAGTTTCTTATCGCGTCGAAAGATACAAGAAACAATTCCATAAATCATAATTAAGTAGTATCGATCAAAGAACATTCAGGTGTTGAACTTGTTTTTTTTTATAGAACAAATGTAAATATTAAATAATTTAAATGTAGCATTAAAAATCGAATGTCTTCTAGAAAAGGCGCAAGAGACAAGGTAAAACTTATTTATAGTAAAATATTTTTCTTCACTAAATAATAATATATTTAAATAAACGCATATAATAAAATATCATTTATTATTAGAAATCGTTATTTTAAGAAAAATAGACTTAAAAAACAAGGTTAATGCCAAATACAGATACATTCGAGTCCGTTTAAGAGAGCACCCTCGGGACGCTGCAATACGTTCTCTTATCCGAAGTAATAAGATTACCTACAGGGGTTGTTTATGGTATTTATCACATAATTTTACTGCAACTTACACGTTGGTTTCCCTTTTTCTATCATCACTTTTATCATTTTATCGAATAATTCAGTGAATATTTACCAGTTACATTACTTTCACTTCTTCTCAAGATTACAGTAGGAGGTCTGCTGAAAATGTGAACACCGCTCCAAAATTTCTTAATGTTATCTAGTGGGACGTGTACAGTACGTACAGTATAAAAACAAATCAGTATCTTACTGCAGGAATAAAATTATTCTTTTTATCATATTTTATTTCGATTATTTACAAATACGAAAGTGAACTAAATGCGAAACCGTAACTATTCATGCACTTAAAGCTTTCATTGGGGTCGTCCATTAACTACGTGTGCAGTGAGGAGCATTACTATGTGGCCTTTTTTTAGTGGTATTAGTGCATGCAAATTTGTTTATGTAATCCTGATTATATCAGTTAGAAAATATTTTCAGAACTTTAAAATTTCTTCGATGTCAGAGGGTCCACGAACGTAATTAAAGAGGAGAGATTTGTCAAAAGAACACAACAGTGAGGGAGATAATCAAAGCTGCTCAAAAATTGTATCGATATTTATTGGGCGGGCCCTTTTCAATCATTCGATCTCGTAAAATTTGTTGTTGTCAGTAAAAATTTTTTCTAAATATTTTATCACCGTGCTTAACTTGAAACAGTGCATCTTTATGAAAAACGGTGTTTGTTGATTCTTGAACATTTTCCGCTTCGTCTTCATCTTGTTCAACCTCTTTATCTTCCTCCACTCGTTTTCTTTTTAACCACATCGCATATTTGAACAATCTCAATAAATATCGTAGTTTAAAGAACCCTGTCACTGTACGCCCTGAGCGGTGATGTACCGTAAGACACTTATAAATCTTCCATAGAATAATAGTGCTCCCTTACGCAAACTGTTCTAAAAAAACTTACCAATACAGCACTCATTTAAACAAACTGTTCTACCATATTGTGCTCTGTTAACAACAGTCCCGCTATACATAAAACAGAAGAGTGCTCTCTTAAGCGAACTTTCCTTCTTCGATGCTTTGTTACGTGGACTTTAATAAATGATAATATTGTGTTAAAAGTTATTTAAATGTAATTTTATTTTAAAGTATAATTATTATTCAGAATTTATACGAAAATATGTCATAAACTTAATTACGGTTACGGCATGTTTTTTTCCCCCCTCAATCGGAAATAGATTCCGTTGTAAAGATAAATTTTGTAATTCGATTTTGATCTTTGAGAGATTAAACTCGGTAGTAAATTTTATTGGTTTTCGTAAAATATTTGTTTGCAGTTTCTATAATCGATGGCGATATTCCCAGATGAGATCTGTTTTCGTGATTTTTATTTTTGAATACGTTTTAATTCGATGCTATTTGATTAATTTGAATCGGCTTTAATTTGATTTAATTTAAAGTGAAGAGAATTTATCCGCTCATTTACACGACTTTAAGATTTGTTTATTACGATTAATAAAATTAAAAATAATTATTTCTGTATAAAATTGTATTGAATTATTCTTTTCAATGAATTCGAATCTTAGTCACATGGCATTCAACTGCATATTTTTCACCTTACATTATTTTTCCGAAAAAAAGTTAATATACGTGGTATTTATCTCGGAGATAATGCTAGATTGTAGTTAAAATGCCATATTCAACGCTATTTCGAGAGAGACGTGTAACCGATTCTTGTATGCCGATGTTTGCGGACATGCCGAAGGGATTTCTGCCGGAAATAATTTAGTTCCAAAACTCGCCATTACGGGACTTGTGACGTTACGAGTGACCAAACATATGTAATATATAAGTAATGCACACGTGCCATAGACCAGTGTTTCAATACCACAAGAAAATTTGAAGAGAGCCAAAGACAAAGGTCAACTTTTGGGGAGCCAGAGAAACTCTAGGGGAGCCACGTCATAATAAAATATTAAAATTATATGAAACGAACAACACCGGGTTGCAATTTTTAATCATATTCTTAATTTATTTAATTTAAAATATATGTTCTCCACCTCAAATTAGTAGTCTTGTCCCTGTACATCATACTTTTTTTGACAATAGAGCCGTGCTGGTCATCTATCTAACACCTTTCAGGGAAAAATTTTTGAATTGAAATAACGTGACTTCCGGTTTGCATCGGAAGTTCTTATGTAGTTAATCGGAGCCCCTCCTGCCCCTAAGGTTTCCATGTGTGGTCTCGTCTTTCATCTGTGCAACTCTGTTCTCGAGATTAACGAAGGACGGACGGAAGACAGGGAATGTATTGTTCTACAATTTGAAAAATACAGTCCAATAACACATATCACAAACTTTAATTAGAATTAATCTATTTACATAATCTTACCTAAGATAACTGAGTAACATTCTCCGAAAAACGACAGGGGTACACGTTTGGTCTTCCCGAATCTGTCTTCAGCAGCATCTGTATTCTCAAAATCTTGGATACGTCACTGACTTACGGCATGCGAAATGCCATTCTGATCTGAAGTACAGTACATATTACTGCAGATCATCCTGGTTCCGACTACCTGAATTTGCCTTGAGAATCTGCGCTTTGAAGTTTGTAATACATTAAGGAATTGTGCTTTTTGCCTTTCGAAGTGCCAAAAGTCCAGTAATGGTTAACGTTCCTTAATACAAACAGCGTTAAACAGGGATACTTTATGATCACCTGTACATTAATTCGGAAATAAAATTAATATTTTAAATCAAATTTAAATAGGTTTATCAGTTTTGTTCTGGTTGTGGTTTTATTAATTTAAACATAAATAGTTTTGATTTCAGTTCCCGTATTTTTGCAGTTTTACTTAAAAGTTTAGATTTCGGAATCCATAACTGTTCAGTTGAAAAATGATTCCAATCTATATTTTTCTGTTCTAAATGCATTCTAACCAATAATTTTCATTTGCAATAGTTTTGCTAAATTACTTCGTAATAAAAAAATAGTAAGAGTTAGCCTACATACTGTAGCTATGCTTACATTTGAAATTAGTGATAGACGATGATAGATTGTATTCTTCGCCATTACAATTCACTACAGTGAAGTACGTAAATATTCGAAAAAGTTTAGCTTCTCTAATAATTCAGGACAGTGTAAAAAGTCATAAATATGAAATGTAAATGTGTGTTTCATTATCCTATATCAGGATTGGCCAAACCTTTGTCACGATAAGAGCCATATATCAGCTATCAGAAATACGCAAGAGCCGCAGCTTCTATTGGAACTGTATTTATTATTATTATATAAAATACTGTAATTAATACTATTTTGTAGTAAACATCACTGTTACTTTACTGGTTACTTTATAGCCGGTCGTTAAACATTCGACTTCGTACCTTTAGATTTTGGTTGCCTGTTCAAGGTTAAGTTGCGAGATTACGTGCTACAATCTGTATGTATACCACATTAGCCCACATAACAGTCAGAAAACTAAGTACATAACAGAAAAGAAACTAAATTCTGCTATTTTAAATAATTTACTTGATTTCTTTTCCGTGCCAATAATACGGTTTGAGTAAAATACGTAAAACCAACTATCAATGATCAATGGACTCATTTTGTGGTAAATTCTGTAGTAACAATAAAATTAATTTTAATAAATTATTAGAAGATTCTAACTAGGTCTGAATTTGCACATAAAGTAAATAAGCCGAAGCTTAGGCCTCACATTTTTCATGTGTATGGGAGGGAAAGAGCGTGTTATATATTATCCAGCCCTGATTCTAACTACAGTTATGTATTAGTTATCAAAATAAATTCATTTTTTATCTTGATGAGTTAAATTATTATTTTTTTATTAGCTAATTCTCCTTAACAATAATATTGCTTGTAATGTACTTTCTATTATAATATTAATAATACAAGTGAGGTGTAATTTGCTGAAGTTTTTGAGTCAATCGTGTGTTAAAAGAACAGCTATTCTTTGCTTTTGAGTATTGTGACCTGTTGGACTTTTTTTCTAATTTGAAGAAATAACTCCAAAAAATTATTCTTCTAATTATTATTTCGTTTGATTTATTGTTTGGAACCGTTATAAACTATTTGTCATTTCTTTAGGTTTTTGTTTTATTGTATAGTTTTTCTAGCGATTTGTAAATTCTATAAACTTAATTGTTGCACAATAAAGTTATCGACGTTTAATCGGTATTGTTTATCTTTCTAACAACTTTTCTTCTTCTCTTGAAATTTGAGCAGGACTGAACTAAGAGTTAAAATGTCCATTTGCAGAAAATCGAAATGATTTCCCCTTCTCGGACCGTTAACTTCCACCGATGCATGTCTGTTTTCCATCGCCACGAGACTTTTGGCCTCACGTATATTGGCATTATTTGAGTACAGTACCGCGGAAATTAACAGAAAAATTAAACAGTAATTTTTGAAACTTTTTTGTTTTGCTCAACGGGAGAAACATGGATGTTCCCAATTGTCGGTATTTATAAATGCCTCTTTACAAACGCAAAATTTGCTGAAGACATAGTGCGGCCCAGGATTTCAGAGTTTGTTTTTGCATTGTATTCCTTTAGTAAAATATTGGGGGGCATTAGTTTGTTCGTTATAAAATTTGTGAAATCAATGTCTCCAGTTTGGAAGACTATCCCAAAATTTGCGAAAGTTATTAACATTGGTTTTTCTCTATTCTATTTATAGGGTAAACGATATAGTTATTGGCTACCAGATAGTAATTAGCTATTTTAAATTGAATCCTCTTTAACAAGAATTCTATGAAAGCTATTCAGGAAATATTGTAGAGCAGTATTAATACAAGTTTCAGCTATCAGTAGATGGCAAAAATTCCGCAGGTTTGTCTGTCGTTGCGCGTGGCCAATAACTACACAATTTTTCATTTTCGTAAAACAAGGCATATTTTGTATTAAATGATTTTCGTAAAATAAAGATTTCCTTAAGTTGCCCATAACTGTACCGTTTTGCAGTTAGTTATTAATTTGGGAATTTTATATTTTTGATAGTTCTCCCAAAATTATGGCTCAAAATTAAATTAATGAGCCATAATTTTGTTAATTATACGGTACCTGATAGGTATATGACCAATTGGCAGTGCTGGGTTCGTATAGAAAATGAGATAGAGTTAGCATAGTCTAGCACATATTCTAATGTGCAATTGGACACAAGTGTAAAGTAGGAATCCCATATTTGTGCGGTAATTAAATGCCCGATTTTGGGTTTTATAAGTATTTCTTTCTTCTGGTTATCTTAAAGTTAAAATATTTATTTAAATTACAGTCTGCGGTAAAATCTGTCAAAAACGGAATCAGAATAAAAAAATAAACCTGCCCAAATAGAAAAAATTCTTCGGAACAAAGCGATTTTTCTACGTTAAAAAATATTCGGTACCGTGCAATTCCGATTTACACAGGTTTTACTGTATATTTTATTTGGCCCACAAAAAAGAGCTGTGGAAAGGATTTACCATTTGTATCGAATATATACAATAGACATTTTTTAATGCAATATCAATATTATCATTTAAACTATAATCCACAACCGCACCGCACTTATCATGTAGTAAATTATATCACATGCAGGCGCAAGGTGCATGCTGCGAGTGACTAACGATTAATTGAAAAGTGATTGAAATTAATAAATAATTATACAGATATAAATGGAAAATAAGGACAACACAAATCTCATGTCTTAAAATTACATTCTTGAAATTTTCAACTAATTAGCGTGATGGAAATAAATTTTATCATAATTCTTAAGTATTATTGGAAGAAGAACGGAATAATTTCCATATAATATTGTCAATCGATGTAATATTAGAAGATTAAGTTCTAAATATTAAGAATTTTTGAAGTATATAACTAGTATTTAAGTAGTGAAACCAGCTTTTAGGCATCCTTATAAAATTTTAAAAATTAAGATTATTGATTACAATTATTTCTAAGATAATAAATTAATCTTCTTAATAATTTTAATTTTTAATAAATTAAAAGGAGATTGAAGGCTTTTTTTTGTAACTACCTTTCAAAACAGCTCTTAATCAATTAAGTTTTTTTTCATTTTTAAAGCAATTAAAAATGAAAATTTAAAAAAATAAATAAATGTTAGTGTTAAAATAAGAAAATGTTAAGTATCAATGTTATATTTATTTACTTATCGATATTTCAAATCAATAACAACAAGGAGCTATAATACGGAATTATTACACTAGTTCTTTTTGATGAAAGAATACATTAATTACATAATGAAGTGATTTCCAACCGACAAATTTCTCATAGGGGTGCCACAAAATTTCAAATACTAATATTTTGTTTTATGTTTTAATATTAAATTTGCATTATTTATACAAAAAATATAAATCTTCAATGTCACTTTCGTTTATATACACAGGTTGGGTGGAAAGTGTGTAGGTGTTGAGAAATCGCTATAATTTTTGTAATAATCATGCAATTACAATAAAATTTGTGTTTGCAGGTAAATCAATCAATGGAACTTTATAATTTCCTTGCGGGGGTGTGGGGAATGATCGAGAGAGACCGCACGCGCAGTGGGGGAAAAAAATGGCCGGCCGCTTGTCTGTTCGGGAGCGAGCGCAGGTTGCTGCATGATATAAAGTGGAAATCAGTGGTTGCTGCGTAGTGGTGGCGGCGTACGGTGAAGGACCGTCATGCTACAATCCGTCCGAAAACAATACAGAATTATCATTCGAAGCTAATGACCACAAGTTCGGTTGCGGCCGTCCATTCGCATTTACAATCCCCGGTCGTTTGAGGAAGTAGGTGGATTGCACTGAATTTTAAAGTATTCATCCATATTTCCATTTAATAAGGTAAACAATTTTCATCAATCTTTGCGTTAGAAATTAAGCATAAAATTAATTATTAGAAATTAAGCATATAATTAAGCATAAAATTGCTATATAAAACTTATCATACAAGAACACTTTTTGATGCCATTTGTCTTTGGGTCATTTGCCCCTCACCGGTCCTTAATATATAATAATGATAAAACTACAGAATAGAGAATTCCCGAACAAATTAACAGTTATTTATTTCATACGCGTAAAACCTACAAAAATATAATAAACACATAAAAACTAATAAAAAAATACACGAAAAATAGAAAATAAAGTCTCTTTGACGTGCCACTAAAATATGTGTCGTCAGCTCGAAACCACAGAGTCCTACTATATACTTTTAGCTTAAGTTTTTACAATACACGAAGTATTGGCATAATATAGGCTATATATAGGCCTAATACTGTTCCACGTAGTAACTACAAATGTAAAATTATACAGTCATACCTCGGTACGCGAACGTTTCGGAGCCCGAACAAATCGGTACTCGACCAAAAATTTCGAAAAAAAATGCCCCTGTTCCCGAACAAAATTTTGGTACTCGAACGGGAAAGCCCGCCAAGTCGACGCCGACGCCACGGCGGCGGCGTCAGTTACGAGACAGTCCAGTTAGGCCTAAATTTATTTAAATTATTTAATTAAAATTCCAATTATTAAATTTAGCAAGAGATGGCGCTTAACGCCTAACTCTAGTACCAAATTATCTTAAATTATTAATATTACTATAGCCATTTGCTAGCCCGATAATACGGCAGTTGTTGGTCTTTACGAAACAGTTATTGTTTGGCATGCACATTAACTTACGCTGTGCTATATTTTTTGAATTAGCATCCTTTTCTTTTGATTTATTAGCCCTTAAACATGGGTCCCAAGAAGAATAAAAGTGAAAGTGGTCAAGTGAAAAGGAAAACAGTGAGAACAACAATCGAACTGAAAAAAGAAATCATTGCTAAACACGAAAATGGAGTGCGTGTTTCGGATCTTGCTGTCAAATATTCTATGGCTAAGTCGATGATATCGACTATTTTAAAGAATAAAGAAACAATAAAAAACATACTAGCGAATCAACTGGGGATTGGAACGCATTAATCTATTTTACATTATTTGTAATGGGAAAAAATGATTTGGAGTTCGAACATATTGGTACTCGAACCTCTTTCTGGAACGGATTATGTTCGAATACCAAGGTACCACTGTATTCAACACAATAATTAACGTTTATCTATAGTTTTTGAGGGTCTATTATATTTACTTTGACAAAAATTTAAGACACGAAAACAAAAATAGTAAGACTAAGTTTATTATTTATAGGTGCAGAATACAATAAGCAGTCAGATGAAGAGAAAATTAAGTTTGTGTTGTGCTTGTGTTACGTAAATATCTTTGATATTTGGAAATTTTTCATGGCCATTTTGATTTCAGCGCCATAACTGAAAGCTGGATACGCGTTGTTTTCCTCTTTTCGTGTTATTTATTGTAATGTGTAGAAAAATTGAAATACAAACGAGCAATTATATATTGTGACATCGTCACAATGCCGGGCTGCAATCATATTTTTAATTTATTTAATTTAAAATATAGGCTCTCCATTTCAAATTATCATCTTGCCCCTGTACATCATACTTTTCCGTTAGCAATCGAGTCGTGCCGGTCATCCATCTAATATCTTTCAGGGGAAAATGTTTGAATTGAAATAACGTGACTTCCGGTTTGCATCGAAGTTTATATATAGTTAACCCTACAACTGATGTGGGTCCACTGGACCCATGTCCAAAATGAGGTTGTTGAGACGCACTTTTCTACATGCTATAATCAAAAACAGGTTTGGGATGTAATAATACAACTTGTGCATAGAAATATTGGTGATAATTCATTAAATATTCATAAAATTGTCCTGCAAAAAACTTCGCAATTTTGTTAATCACATATTTGTAGGATGTTAAGTTTGAATTTGCACGGACCACAAATGAAATAAGAAGTGTGAGTACTTATTAAAAATGCTTCCAACCATAAAAGAACACGTTTTCATGTAAAAAAACTTGAAAACTATTAGTTCCAAAGTTTTTTTTTAAACAAGTAAAGAAGTTATCTCAGTTCGATTTTATAAGGGTTTTTAAGCGACTTTTAACTCGCTCTATAGGTCATTGTCCCGCAACCTTTCATCACGTTCGACACTTACGCTCTTCCCAGAATTTCGTGAAAAGCATAGGAGTTACAAAGTTTGTACTGTGATAATATAACCTAATTTCAAAATATTTTTATAACTGATTTTCTTATTTCGATTTTATTTTTTAACAATCCGGAAGCCATCCTAGACAAGCAATCCTAGCGTGAAAAGCATATGATCGTGGGTCTCGAAGCGGTGATCGTAGGCACACGCGACAGAGACATCATCTATTGTCGCTTCGCAAAAATCGAAATGGCGACTGTGACACGCGACTCGCCAAATTTACACGTGCATAGATTCTGTGAATTACGACTGCAATGGTGTAAAAGTTTGAAGCTTGTTTGAATTCCTTCTGTCACAAATGTCAGTCGCAATAAATATAGGTCATAATAGGCAAATCATTGTCCCTTTTGAATCAACACGTATTAGTCCTGTACGGCTGTTCATGCAAATTTTTTTTTCTTGTTTATATCTTTTTTGTTTACAACACTAATTTAAATATCTTCGGAAATTTTAAATCTGTAGATTCGTTTTTCGAATGTACTGGTTTATAATGTTCGCTATATGGAATATTCTATTTTTTGTTCTTGGAAACTGAAGAAGACCTAGTAATGGTGCCGAAAACCTTCTTTACTTATTAAATACTGCTGGAAAGTGAAAATGTGTGTTTTATGTGATTCTGTTGATATACTGTTCCGATTTTGTTCAAAAGTTAAATTTATGGCGGCGCCAATCAAAGCCTATAAGAAACTGGTGTTAACCCTAACTAGAATTAGGGCTAAATTGGAGTTTTTGATGGAATGCAAGCGCAACGAAGTGTTCCCAATTGTCCGTTTTCCGTATTCGTCTACCCACTGAATGCGAGTCCCTGCTTATCAAGTTAAGATGGATTTGTCTCAGTAATGCCATTCGGGTGACGAGACGCAAGAAGTACGCCTTTTCATTTTGAAAACGATCTGTACGAAAAAGATTCATATTTATTAGAGGAGGCAAATAAAAGAATTATCGGTTTAGAAGAGAAGTTGTCCGAGACTCTACGTAGGAAGCACATTAAGAAATTACGGTGGATTTTCCACCGCCAATGTCGTTTGCCCACCGAAAAAGAAAGCCCGTAAGGATTTCCAAACGGGATTCCGGTTGTTTTTTTTACCCGGGAAATTCTTCTTATCCCGGGTAATCCCGCAAATTTCTTAAAAATTCACGTTTTTCTTATTTCGTGTTAAGGTCGAGGAAATTTTGCAAATAAAAGTATAATTAACTCAAACTGTCAGATACATTTGTGTTTATTAATTTTAAACCTACTTGTTAGTTTTTTTAAATTTTTGCTCGTTATGGCATGTCACAAATGATCAATCATCAATATGTAGCTTATTTGTGGCAAGAATCTCAAAATTCTTTACCAGTAATATCTGGAATAATTGTGCTTATGCTGTTTTAGTTTTTAACCATGCCCAGTAGATTCAATAACTGTGTAACACCAGGTTGTACAAACGAGTATGAAGTTTTTCTTCATAAACCTGATTATTAAAGACAAACGAACTGCCGAATTATTTGGCTATAAGCTTGATGTTTCTATTAAAGCAGCCCAGGTAGACAAATCAAGAATTCTAGCAAACAAAAGAAGTACTACAATCTCGAAAACGAACTAGAAATCTTCCATGCTACAGGTGAAAATGACATAACATCTGTCTTCTCTTGAATGCATTAAAAACGATTCCATCCACAACAATTGAATCGGAAAAGGCATTCTCGGTAGCAGGAGCTTTAATTAGTTAAATAAGAACCAGATCGTGTGATTTGAGTATCGACCATCTATGCTTTTTAAAATCTTAATACAAAGTATTATTGTAACTTTTTATAATACAGTATGTTTTATTTAAAAAACGAAATTACCTTTTAAGTTAGAAGTTTGATCTAAGTTCAATTTTTTTTAAATTTTCAACTCAATTCAAAGGCATTTTTGTTGTTGTTATATGCAGTTTCTTAATATGATTTTGGAGGTTGCAGAACGTATTAAATTACTTTAAAAAATGAAAAATAATTATATCATTTGATTTCAAGATATTTTGTATATCTTAAAAATAATTCATTCTATCCCGGGAAACAGTTCTTTTAACCCGGAATCCAGGGACAAGCAAAAGACCGGGAAATGAGAAACCCTAGTAAGGAAGCTGTCTTGATTCTTACAAACAACATCTGTGTAATTTTTACGTTGAAATAGCCGAACATATGGATTAACACGATTGGATTGACTATCCTCGTGCAAAAGTTGTTTAATTTCGGTCTTCGTGGTAGTAAAATGCCGTATAAAACGTCATTTCTTAATACTAAAAACTATTATAGGTGTTTCACACGGTCGGCATTATTTGATATTTATGATGTAGCCCACGATTCCGAGAACACCGGATACGTACTACTGTAGCAAGTCAGTTTAGCTTGCTTTATTAAAGAAGAAAAAAAAAAACACTGTAGATTGTACTGTACATACCGAACGTTACGACGTCGGTGCAAGATCCCAGCATTCGAGCGAGAGTACTGGACATTGATTAGATATAGAGGCAGTCCCCAGTTACAAAAGCCAGTCTTACGAATAGCTCGTAATTTACGAACGTGTCTACTTTTATTGTAACTACATTATTTATTTGTTGCTTAAACACTGTGTAGTGTGATTAATCGATCACATGGCATTTCTTCATCTTTTATTTCAGTTGATAGGCGTTTAGGTTACACGTTTCGGGCGTAACATGCCCCTCTTCAGTCAACTGAAAAATTTATAAAACACACACAATTTAAACAAATATTTCACAATTTCCTATTTATAATAACAGTTTGAACTCTGGTATATTTTAACTTTTTTAAAATAACTACATTTTTGTTTAAATCAATTTTTCACTCGAGAACCTACTTTCATACTAAAAACTCTATTTTTTTAATATTAATAATCTAATGTAACTTTAATAAATCCTCACAAATTTCCAGGACTTGATACTACCTTAGAAAATTTGGGTTCACAAAAGCTTCCATTTTAAAATATTCTTCGGAACGGTATCGAATCACAAAAATGTTTTCCATCAAAGCTCCTTCAATAAAACTCCATTTAGTTTCACCTTCTGCATAACTTATTTTGCTAAAAAAAACATTATTAAATAATAGCTGTTTGTGTGTGTATACAATAAAATGTTAAATGCAAACTTGTAATATTTTCGCCCGCTATAAGTTCGACTTTAAGTTTTAGTCCACTTCAATTGCGAATTGACTTTCTCTAGAAAATAAGTTGTGTAACTTGCAAGTAAATCAGAGAATCGATGAAAACTTCTTTTATCTAAATTGGTGAGAAAAATCTCGAAACTGGAAAGCAGAAATTAGAATGTAATTCTGTAGTTACATTGTTTATTTATAGTAAAAAATAAACTGCTTACTCTTCGGAAACCGTTATAATAATAAACAATCCTATAAAACCCTAGCCTACCAGTGACCTGGTGAATAAAAAAGCTACTAAATACCGGAAGTTAGTCGCGAGTTTGCGCCTGAATAGCTAGTAGGGTTTCTCATTTCCCGGTCTTCTGCTTGTCCCGGGATTCCGGGATAAAAGTGAACTGTTTCCCGGGATAGAATTAATTATTTTTAAGATATACAAAATAGCTTGAAATCAAATTATATAATTATTTTTCATTTTTTTAAGTAATCTAATGCGTTCTACAACCTCCAAAATCACATTAACAATGCTGTGTAAGATATATATTAAAAATTATCTTTGAATTACGTAGAAATGTTCACTAATAGAAAAAATGCATTAAAGTTTGCTGGAAACTGCATACAACAACAACAAAAACTTTGAATTGAGTTGAAAATTTAAAGAAAAAATGAATTTAGATCAAACTTCTAACTTAGAAGGTAATTTTCGGTTTTCAAATAAAACATTACAAAATATTGTAAATTTTAAAAAGCAAAGATGGTCAATACTCCGATCACTCAATCTAACTCTTATTTTAGTTATAAAAAGTCTTGCTGCCGAGAATGCCCTTTCCGATTCAATTGATGTGATTGGAATCGTGTTTAATGCATTTAAGAGAAAACAGATGTTATGTGTTTTTTCGCCTGTAGCCTGGAAGATTTCTAGTTCGTTTTCGAGATTGTAGTACTTCTTTTGCTCTCTAGTATTCTTGATTTGTCTACTTAAAGCAGCCAATGCTTTAATAGCGGTATTAAGTTTGTAGCCCGATAATTCGACAGTTCGTTTGTCTTTAATAATTAGGTTTATGAAGAAAAACTTCATACTTGCAGACTTCGTACTCGTTTGTATCCTTGCCGAATTTGCACAACCTGGCGTTAGGCAGTTATTGAAGCTACTGGGCATGGTTAAAAACTAAAACAGCATAAGCACAATTATTCCAGATATTACAGGTTCTGACAAGTAAAGAATTTTCAGAGTCCTGCCACAAATAAGCTACATATTGATTATTGACCATTTGTGACATGCCATAACGAGGAAAAATTTTAAAAAACTAATAAGTAGGTTTAAAATTAGTAAATACAAATTTATTCTGACAGTTTGAGTTAATTATGCTTTCTATTTGCAAAATTTCCTGAACTTTAACACAAAATAAGAAAAAAGTGAATTTTTAAGAAATTTGCGGGATTCCCCGGGATAAGAAAAATTTCCCGGGTTAAAAAACACGACCGGGATCCCGTTTGAGAAACCCTAATAACTAGTCACGTGGAGTTTTTCGGGGTTTCTTCACACGTGAAGCACGTCAATAGGGCCAATTTTCCTTAGAAAGGCCTCCAGAGGGGCTCATCCCCTGGCAGATCGCCCATATGCCGTATTTCCTTATTCCATCAATCCAATCCAATTCTACGAAATCCTGAGATAATTGAAATATGTCGGCAATTGAGAACATTGATGTAAGTGATTATGAAAATTTAAGTGAATTCGAAACGAAAATAGAATTATTATAGGGTAAACATTGGTAAATTCGTGACAAAATTATTCTTTAACTATCGGATATATAATTCGTAAACTATACTAATAAAGGGACCATACAAGATAACAGTATGACATTTTTGACATTACGAATATATTTGTATCTTAGTTTTGTAGGAGTATATTTTTTATGTTGAGTACAGAAGTGGTTATTTCGTGATAATGCACTGCTAATTTCGTGAGAGGGTCCTTGAGTCGGTATAGTTGGCTGCAATTTGAAAAAATGTAGACCTATAAATGCCCACTGTCCTTTGTTCCTATGTCAATGTTTGTTTGTCCTTCCTTAATCTCGAGAACAGAGTCGGATAGATGAAAGACGAGACAAGCTATGGAAAGTTTAGGGGTAGAAAGCCTCGATTAACTATATAAGAACTTCCGATGAAAACTAGAAGTCACGTTATTTCAATTCGAAATTTTTCCCCTGAAGAGTTCGATAAACGACTCAATTGCTAACAGGAAAAGTATGATATACAGGAGCAAGCCATTGCTAATTTGAGGTGGAGAACATATATTTTAAGTTGAAAAATTAAAAATTACAGCTAGCATCGCATTGTGACGCTGTCACAATAAAAATAATTGCTCGTATATTGAACATTTTCCATCCTCGCCACTTTAAAAAATTCATTTTTTTCACGTTGACGATATTTTGACGGTATCTCGAGTAGTAATTCCGTGATATATTAGTTATTTTGTCGTACCTCATTTTGGACCTGAAAAGTATGGCAGATACTCGAGATATATTCAACTAACATCATCTGAAAGTTATACATATTATTATTTTACTTCTCTAATCGACGATAATTAATTATTAAATAGTCCTTGTGTTTGACATGTCTAGAATTTTATAGCGAAAGCTTAAGAATGTTGTCCAAATAGCTAAGGAAATTTAAACGCATAATAAAATAAAATATCTTCACAGTGGCGTAGCGTGGGTGTCAGCCGCCCGGGGCGGAGGGAAATTTCGCCGCCCCCTTATTTAGATATCTCAATTCAAAAGACTAAAATATACAGTAATTCTAATCGGCAAAGAACAATCAACCTTGTGTATTGTACAGGTGTAATGTGTATTTATTGTGAAATTTTGCCGCCCCCATTACGCTACGCCATTGTATCTTCAGTTCCTAGTTTTTTTGAAATATCTAAGAATAATTAAAGATATCTCCACTCAATGCTGTCCGGAAAAATATGTAGCAATCCAAACTCAGCCAAATTTTGTGTGCTGAAGTTTCTGGACATGCGGTAGAAATTTCCACGGAAAAAATTTAATTCCTCCACCTCAAATCTGGAAAAAAATGACCAATAAAAAAAGAGCTTTTCATTTTATTAAAAAAAATATATATCTTAGTTACCCTAGGTATACAAAACGGAGGCTCGTCTCCGATTCCAGCAATCAGAAGACAGGGAACAGCGGGGACGCATGTTCTAACCTAACCTAACCTATTCTAATAAATCACCATAATTATTAGCAACCAAATTATTAGAATAGGTTAGGTTAGGTTAGGTTAGGTTAGAACGTGTGTCCCCACTGTTCCCTGTCTTCTGATTGCTGGAATTGGAGACGAGCCGCCATTTTGTATACCTAGGGTAACATTAACCAAAATTATTGATATAGAAAGAGATCTAGGCTAAATCTTTTAATTATTTTTTAAATTTTAACATTTTTAGAGATGCATTTTTGTTCAGCAATTCAAGTTTTTAATATGCTATCATTAATATTTATCTCTTGCGGCTGTAATAAGTTTATAATTTTTTGCTTTAAAAAGTTTGATTAAAAATCTACACAAAAAATTGCACAACTTAGAAAAAATTTTAACAACAAGCAATAATTTACAAGCAGTCCATTATTTTTTTTAATTCTTAAAAAAATTTAGTAAAAGAATAACACCTTTAAACACATTTGTAATTACTGAAGTGAAAAAATGATGATTACTAGGATTTAATATAAGTACTTTAATTACTTATTTATATATGATTAAGAAATAAGTTACACAAAATAACCATATTTTTTGAATATTTATTATCATATTGTATTTAGTCTTCAGAGTATGTTTTTCCATATGCTTTTAATCTAAAGATGACATACATTTGAACGATTTGTAACTCGTACTATATTCATTATTGGACTGAACTGCAAATCAATTCCCATTTGTTTCTTAACAGTTTACTCTCGCACTAGGTATAATAAACAAGAAAAATATGGATAAAATTATCATTAACTGAAATGCTTTTCAAAATATATTATATTAAAAACTTCATTTGATGGATAAGTTAGGAAACCACGAGATATAAAATACAGAAAATTCAACTTTTCATACTCGTGGTCAATGTTTTTAGAAGCTTAATTTAAAAAAATTGAGTAGCAATATATACATGTTACATTCTTTAATAACAATCCTATTAATAACATTTTCAATTCTTAATAATAATCTAGTAGTAATATATCACACAATAAACTGAAAACTGAATCTAAAGATCACAATGATTTTCAATATCCCCAATTCCATTATAATTAGATGAAGTAGTATCGTTTGATTTTGCGCACAATAAATATTTTTAATTGATTTCTAATAAAAATCCCGGATCATATTTCACTTTTGATATCACAATTTAATTCTTGCTTCGTGGAAAACAATTGTATTAACCTTTAGAAAGTAAAAATGAACAAACCGTTTCATTGAAATGCTAAGTCTATTACTAAAACATCAAAATTACGACATTCTATACAGTTTTGATTCCACCGCAAAGAATTTTATCAATTTTTTTTTTTCGGTATTCGATAACATTTTAAAAGTTTCAAATCGGACAAAACGATCAATTCGATTATCTATGGACGGAGCCAAATACTCGGACATCGGCTTACGAGGAATTTCATCGTAACTTATGATAAGAGGTGTTATGAATCTGGGTTCGAGAAACTTAAAATTGCTTGATAAATATAATTTACATTTTGCCGTTCTGGGAATCCTGGATCAAATACGGGCTATTAGGGTACTGTCTTGATTTTCAGAGCGCTGGCGATCTTCGATATTTTAAATAAGGACGAGATGGTGGACTCCGTCAGACTCTATGCTGCGTGGCGACTGCTGGATCTAATTAAAGCTCTTGTAACCACCACCGTGGATCTGCAGATAGGCAGGGTGGCAAATATTTCGGTTCCCGTCCCTCAATATCTGATCGATCCTGGGATTTTCGTCTGGGTGCTGTGTGATCTCCACACACAAAAACACTAGATTAACAGAGTGCTAAAATAACAACAACAACAACAAACATAAAAATATTAATAATTTGTATACAGATTATTTTCATTCAAAAAGTTGTTTTGTTTCTTGGCACGGAAGAATTGCTAATGTCGAATAACTAGGCTAAACAAATAATTGTAAATTGTATGCATTTATATAAACATATTTTACTTACAATTCTTAATACGGAAATCTCTTGCAGGCGTAGTATATTTTTCAAACTTTGCACTACTACATAAACTTTGAATAATTTATCTATATATTTCTTACACTGTAATTTTATTTACTTATTGCCATAATTCGGTTTTCTTTTAATTTATTTTTTTATTCTGCTGGCCTGGTGGTTATAATCTTAAACTTTGCATTTATAAAATTAGTTACAGGAAATTTTGTTTAATTAGTAAATTTTAGATTTTGTATTCCTTAAAGCATCACGTTTCTGACTCTTTTCCAAAAACGAATTCCATTTCTTACGCTTTTTATGATTCTGAAATAAAAACATTTGGACTAAAAAGAAAAAAAAAACTTTACAAATCAATAAAAGTTTCAAGGAAAATTTACCTCCTCTGTTTGAAACGTGATATTTACATTTATCAACTAATTTCAACTTGCTTGATTCAAGTAAATAAAGTTACTGAATCACACAAGTTAATTAGGTAACTTCTACAGGAAAAATCTTATACATTTAATTACCTTTTTTACAATATATGATACATCCGAATGTTTGATGATAAATGTAGTTTATAAATTACAAACTTACAAGATTGGAATTAATTTTATTTTATTGTGTTTAGCCCTGATTTGATTATTATTATTATTTGACAAACTTGAGTTAAATTTGATCGACTGCTAGAATAACGAATTTAAAAGACACATTCCCCCTTAGAACATGGCACAGAAATAAAGAAAGCTGATCATTTTTTCATGTTAATATGAATTTTAGAAGTTTCATACACAGTTTACAATACCTAAAGCCTTTCCAAAAGGATGCAAATTTCTACAATACTGTATTTGCATGGCTAATTTGAATGTGACAGATTTCGCCTAGATAATTTAGGCAAAAATTAAAGAAATTATAAATTGTTTAATTTAATCTGTGTCTGTAATTAAATTCTACAAATTTCTGCCTATTGTATGTAACTAACAAATTAAGGTCCATTTTGCCTAGTGACAATAACACAGCTGATACTGTGTAATGCAATATATATTCTTATTTTGATGTATAATATATACATCAAAATATTTAAATATCTCAAAGAAATAAGAATTTTATAACGAAATTAATAAGAAATGTAGAATCAATAAATATGCTGTATAAACTTTCTGTAAAATCTTATATTAGAATTGTACTTTTAATCACAACTCGCATGGTGACATCACTGTTAAACTGGTAGTGTGAGGTGACTATTTATTTTCTTACAGGAATAAAAATGGAAATGTTACTAATGAATTGTGTCGAGGTAATGCTATCAAATTCATGATGAAATGTTAATATGTTCTTCAACATTGTTCTAATATTCAAAAATATATAACTAAACATGCCTCATAAGAATAATTCAATTATTTACTGTGATAACATAAAGATACTAATAAATTTAAATTTAAATGATAACTGCATTTTGGGGAACTTTACAAGAAAAACACAGTTCCAATCCTTTCTTTTTTTGCATGCATGTTATTCCTTATTCTTCAAAACTCTAGTGCTATATTAAATAGTAGTTATTACTTTTAGACAGGAAAATTTTAAGTTTATAATTTCTAAAATGTCTCTAATGAAGTATAAATATTGTTGCTTCTTCATTCTAAGTAAAGGAAACTATTTGGAGTAATTTTTTAAAATTAAAAAGAAAAATTCATTCCACAATTTTCTTTTAAAAACTAATGAAAATTTTTATGCTATTATTAAAAATTTATTATGGTATATAAAGAAAGCTAAAATATGTAATTTAAAAAAGGTAATTCTAATAATAATAGTTTTTGTTGATTTAGTGATTTTATTATAACAACTTTTTAGACAGTTATGATAGTCATGTAACAATTTTATGTTAATATTGGAAAATTGTTTTCTTTAGTCACACTAAGGAAAACAATTTCCTTATTTCTTCAGCTGCTAGTTATGAAGTTCTATTAATGACATTAAGTGGTTTTTTTATAACTTTTTAGGAAAATACATATTATCTTTAATAATAGCAAATCAATATTTGTTTAGATATTAATAATGAAACTACTTTTTGTGTTAAATATGGTATATATGAAATATGATTATACAACCCCAACAAAAAAACAACTCATTTTAATCAATCTCTAGCTTATTCTTCAATAATATCAAACAGAAATGTTTTTCACACTTATAATTATTTTATATTAGAAAACTTTGATTATAACTGAAGATTTTTATATTAAAAAATGTTCATGTTGACAATACATAAAAAAGTCTTGAGCAGTTGAAATAAGCATGTGCAACGAAAAAAGCTCGGGCAGAACCGTTTCTGACAAAAATACCTCGAACAGTACATTAATATTTAATTATTTCACTTTTGATTTGTGTAACAGTCTTTGTACGATCATTTATTGTATCAATAAGAACCTGGCACTCATTTGGAGTGATTTTATCCAAAAATTGCTTGACTTTTTTCCTTAACTATCCATGCTTCCTTGAGAACTTTTCTCAATACTTTTTTAATTCTACAGCACATATTTTCTATAAAGAAAATATGTCCTGTAAAGCATATATGTGCATTTTCTATAAAGAAAATATGAGAAAAGTCAGGACTGCTTGATGGCCATTTTAATGTGTTAATATTATGTTTTGCCAGCTAAGCCTTGGTAGTTTTACTGTAGCAGTATGGCAACTTGCACCATCCTACTAGAAAATAAAATGTTTATTATATTGTAATTTTTCTAATGATGGTAGCAAGTTTTCCTCAAGGATTTGTGGGTATTTTGCTGTGAATCAATGAAATGCAAATTTCCCACACCTTGGGCTGACAAGCAATCCAGCATCATAATGCTTGCTGGGAATTTTATAATGTGCAGTAGACAGAATAAAATGCTTCTCATTTTCTGATGATTTTTTCTATTGTTTCCAATAACAGTCAAACATTGCCTCGACACTAAAAACAACCTGCTTCCACTTTTGTTTGTCCAGCATTGATGCTCTTTGGCTCACTTCAATTGGGTTTTTGTGCGCTTTTATGAGAAGTGGTTTTTTTTGTTTTGCCTTTCTCTATGTAAATAGATCGCATATCACAATTGTTAAGTAAAAATAATAATATTTTCTTACCTGATAGAAGTAGTATCGAAGTTTGTGCAGATAAATACAAGTTTCTTTTGTAACTTTGAGGTGCATCACTTGATGAATTAAGGAACAATGTTTTTTAATTATTTCACAAAGGTACTTGTAATCAGTCTTTGTTATAGTTGCTGGCCTTCCAGTTGATTTTTTGGATAAATTATATCAGTTTCTTGATCCATTCTGTGGATTTGCCAATTTTTAATTATTTTGAAAATTTCTGTTAATTATTTGCCCTCTCTATGGAAGATGAGAATTGCTTCACTTTTAACAATGATTACAGCCTTAACAGATGCCAGTTTCATTAAAAAAATACACCTCAGTAATAATAATACAGGAAAAAAAATGCAAATATCACATGTCAGCATAATTACATATTTACAAACAGATCATTTAATGTACTGTCCAAGGTGTTTTTTGCCAGAAATGGCTCTGTCCAAGAATTTTTTGTTGGGGTTGTATAATAATAAAAATTTGAACTAAAACAAAAAACATTTAAATATTCATTTTTAATAATGGACAAATTTAAACAATATATTCCATATACTATATACACTCCTGGCCAAAAGTACAGACTCAATGGCAAATTTAACATTTCAATTGCAATAACCTCTTAAAAACAGCAAAAATATAATGCTCTCTTTCTATTGCAAAGCATAAAAACAATTGACAACTCATTTGTAAATGTTTTAGTGTAAATATTTATAAATTCATAAGTAAAACTTTAATATAAAATAGGCAAAATAATTTTGAAAATTCTTTTCAGCTATAAGAAAGGTATATTTTTATTCAAAAGGTAAATTTTAAATCCTATTCTTTGGAAAATAATGAGGTTCATTTACTTCTTATTTTTGTAGTAGGAAAAAACAGTACACAGAAATAATACATTGCATAATGAAGTCAATGATGAGCAATATCTGATACAATGTAAAGCAGGTAAATACATCAGCCTCGATAGTGTACCCATTGCAAAGCACAGAAATTCAGTCATGATATAAAGAAACACTTTCAGGAGTGGTTATGGACAAATGTCTTTTGTTACTAGCAATACAAATGCCAATCAGCCTGAGCAAATCTCCCAGAAGAAAGTTATGTCCTGCAGAGACCATTCTAAAGACATGCCTTAGCATTTTCAACAAGATTTGACCCTGCTATATTTTAAGAAATGTTAGTATTGTAATGTTTTAGTAGTGAAAATCTCTCTTTCTGAAATTGCTTAGTAACAGAAATTTCTATTTTATAGATCAGAAACACATTTTCTGAACTTGATTTTAACCTGGAAACACTCCAAATTATTAACACCATCAAAAATATCTGGAGAATCATTGGTCAAAGGATCAGTAGGAAGTCACTAATAAACAAAACAGAATAAATGGAGACTAGTTATAGTCTTATATAATACATGGACCAAACAGTTATCTCTTCTCTGAAGACCATGCATTGGAGATATACTGTGACAATGAAGACTAAAGAGGAGGAATACGAAAAGTTAGAGAAACAAACGGCCATAAAAATAATACTTTGCTTGATATAACATTATACTATACTACTGAATAATAATATTGTTTAATAGTTCAAGAAATTGTAGCTGAGAAACTGCAATTAAAACTCAGTGTTAACATTTAATTTGGGTCCAAGTTTTCTTTTGAGACTGAATAGAGTAAAAAGTCTTATAATGAAGTACAGTTATCAACTGTGTTTATAATAAGAAACATTGTTCATACTGTAATTTTTATAATCAAGTACAGTTAAGTACTTGATCATTTTATTCATAACATAAAATATTACTTATTTCATGCTTTTGGCCAGGAGTGTAATTGTATCATTCTAAATTTATTTAATAATTTGGATTGATTTTTTGAGATTAATGTAAGAATATTAATATTGAAAAATGTCTTTATTCAACATTTTATAATGCATTTTAAGATTTTTTTTATGAAACCAAATCATCAAACATACTTAGTTAATATTTTGATTGCATTTTACATTAATATTTCTCTTGATAAAACTATGACAAGAGTATTTGTGTGTTTTATATACAAATGAAATATTCATTAAAAGTTTATTATTGTAAAAAACAAATTTCTTTTTCAAGTTGTAAAACTGATAACTTTATTTAAATAATAAAGTCTCAATTTGAATAATTTTATTATAATTTATATTTATATTAATTAATGTAAATCTCATAACATTATGATCAGTTTGTGAATTTGCAAATATTTATTTCAGGTAAATATATCAGATTTATGTACAAGCTTGGACATATCTGTGACAAACAGTTCCATCAATTACAACTGTATTATTATTATTATTTTACTACAAAGTTTAGAATGTAGTACATAAATAGGACAAAACACATAAACCCTGCTGGCTGTCAAAATTTACTGACATAAGTCAAAATCACAGTAACTAGAAAACAAAGATATGAAATTAACTTTAGACACAATAAAGCTGATCAATTGAAATAAATTTCAGTACTACTGAAGAAAATTATCCATGATTCTGTTATGCATAGCATCATCATTTTGTATTAAGCTGCAGAGATTCACATTTTTCTTTTGTATATTAACATCAAAGAACAAAATATAAAAAGAGTATCATTATTTTTTAATCATAAAATTTGAAAAAAATGCAGATTACAAAATTTTATGTTGTTGGCATATTCCAGTTATTATATATCGAGTGTCTCAAAAAGAACAAACTTACACAATGGATTCAGAAAATCAAATGGATAACAAAATCTTATAGGGCTCAAAATATCTTGATAATTAATAATATGATACTATATTTATATACTATTTTAATATATAAAGCAAAAAATGCACACAATGTTGTACTTAACAACTGTTTGATTGCCATCAGGTTTTTAACAAACAAAATTTTGATATATTGTGTGAATAACTAGGTATTCAAACAAGATTTTTGCTGACAAAAAGCATATATGAATCATATTACAAATATGAGCATATATTACAAATATAACTAATTTGAAAAGTGACATGAAAAATAAATTTAAAATTTTATTAATGTACACATTTTATGATATTAATAAGTCTTTAATCAAAGTGCTTCAGCCCTATGTATTTATATGAGAGATGAGAAATGTTTTAATAAAATATATTTATTTGATCTTCAAATCTATAGTGTAAGTTTGTCCTAAACTTTCAAGATACTCTGAATATATATAATAGGTTCAGAGTAGCAATCATGCAATCTAATCTTATTTTCAAATTTTATACAATTCATGATTTATATCATTTTGAGTTACAATTTTTGATTTTTTTACTATAAGCTAAAAAGTATAGAGAGACCATCACAGAATCTAATTCATTCTCTGCCATTATCAATCTCAATGCTGCTAGTTTGAAATTTTCAGATATTCATGTTCTTAATATTTTAAATGTTAATTTTTTCCATTGAATATCTCACTCAAATCACATGAACTTTTTGGAAAGCTCTTTGGGAAGAAAAAGAAAGTTGGTAATCATTCCAACAGGAATGTTATGGAATGTTAAATTGTATAATTAATATTTGCTAGCAAAATCACTCAAAACTAAAAACAATACAGCCTTCATAAATTTTTAAGTATTAGTTACCACAAGGGAAGAAATAATGCATTATTCCTTAAAATAAGGAATGTAGGTAATTTTTGTTCCCTTTTATGAATTAACTGTGAAGGAATGTAATTCTGATGAGCATAATCCGACTGTACGTTTGCATTAGTCAAATAATAATAGTGATTTGCCAACAAATTGGATTTATTTTAATAAATTTAAGTTGAAGAGCCTAGTCTTGTGGTCACTATGATAGAAATTCTTTTTCAAGTTCAATAACAGATGGTTGGTCAGATTTTATAGACCGTGTCACTGCAGTTAGTGGAATAGTTTCATCTTTCAATTCTCCATCTAATGGCATATCTAAAAGTGTAATTTCATGTTCATTAGTCCCTATTGCTTTATTTGCAGTACTTTTGATATCTTCTTGATCTTCTGTGATGCTGAAACGTACCCGAGATACAGATGAAGTTTCATTAGTTGTTGTTGGAGAAGTATATGTATTATTTGAATTTACTGATATACTTGAAGTGGATGAAGCTGCCCACTCTTTTGGCGATGTCCTACCTATTGTTTGTTTCAATTTAGATGCTTGGGGACGGTAACGACTGGTGGCATCAACTACATGAGGTTGATCAGGAGATGGCTCACGAACACTATGTCTTCGAGGTGTTCCTGTAAGTGATGATGAAGGAGATGGTACTGGAGATGCTACAGTATGATGATAAGATATTGCATGAGAAGGAAGAGTTGTTTGTTGATTTTCTGAATCATGGTCATCCATATGAAATGAAGGATTTACATTAGAAGAAGCACTAGATGCATTAGAAACATTTGAAGGAGTGCGCCTGTGTGTGTATACTATCCTCTGAGGAGTTCGAGGTTGAACAATTTGTGCTGAGGAAGAAACTGAAATTACAGAATTGGGATTATCGTAAGCAAGATATCCATTTGGATGAGGTGAATATTCAGGATAGATTCTTTCTACATGAAATACATCAGGCCTAGTGAGGTCTGGATAAAATCTTTCAATACAGTATGGTGCCTCAATTCCACTTCCTTGATAATACCGGTAAGGCACCTCTGGTGGCAGTGCATAATCTGAGAAACGTGATTTTGGAGGAGGAGCTGGATAACTTTCCTGTCTCAAATATGATGACCTGTCACAAGCTGGAAGTGCTGAAGGTGTTCCTGAATTTTGAAAACCTTGTTCACCTTCACTACTAGTATTAGAGAGTTTGCGACAGGGGCTTTGAGCAAGAGGTGTAAAAGATCCTCCAGAACTAATACTAGGAGCATGCTGGGGAGAATCTGTAAATCTTAATGGCGAACCGGTCTCTAGATTCAATGTTGGCCTGTAATGTCGAGAACGTCCATGGTATGTGTTGTGTGGAAATCCTGACAGAGAGGAGAATTCATACTCTGCACTTGAAAAATATGGGGAACCTGCAGAGTATGGAAGTATGTATGTAACATACACATAAAATGATAAACATGTAATATTCACTCAATTATAATTTTAAAAAAGTAATAATGATTTTTATGTACATTATTTGGAATTTTCCAATTTTTCATATAATTTATCAATCATAAATAAATCACATTCATGATTAAAATTAATCCATTCCAATTTTCAAAAATTTTATAACTGAAGTCAATCAATTCTTGCAAATAATTTAATGAAATTAATTTCAATTAAAACATATATTTTCAATAACTATATACATATTACATCTAAAATTTTTTAAAATTCTGTACTATTGTGGGAAATGTTTTAACTAGGATCAAATAGAATGGCAAAATCATGCTACCTGTGCATACCTGGCTCACAATATCCCCACCATTTACGCTCTTCTTCTTCCTCTTCCCATGGAGAACCAAACCTTGATCGAGTGTGAGACTGGTTACCTATACGAATATCAATTCCAGTTCCCACACAGGCCAACATTGCACCAATATTATATAGCACCGAATCCAATAATCTTCTGGGTAATGATGCTCGTTTTAAGCTATTTCCAGCAGAACATGTACCGTTATATATGTGATGGTGATGATGATGATGAGGTGAGCCATCGCTATCTGTATCTTGGAAAAATTGCATATAGTAAATATCAAAATAAATAAATCAAAAAGATGTTTACAATTGTAAATTAATATCTTCAATTATTTATTTAGTAAATTAAATTACTTAACTTGATAGATAAATAAATAGTATATATTTATTTATGTAGAAGCTGTTAGAATTAAGATACATCAGTTTGTATTTATATCCTAGCAACTTCTGTTAATTTAGTTTATATCTGGATTCCAAATTGTGAATGTGCTATATTTTTAAGTTATTAATCTTAGTAAGTCAAATTATGATGAAACTATTTCATAAAACTTAAATTATGGTGTATTACAGTTATTTATTCTAATATAGTTTGCAGCTTCTGAAAACTATTATTTACTTCAAAATATATATTGCAGATTATTTTGTTCAAAATTATTCTGATGTTCAAATCTGTTGCAACTTTCCCAACTTTTGATAGGGATTATGTTCAATTACAGTAGAGAGTCGGAAATCAGAATCAATTGGGGACTGCGGTTGTTCAGATTAGTGATTTGTTCCGATAACCGATTATGTACGAAAAAATATATTAACCTGTCCGATGTTCAAATTTTTCTCTATTGCGTGTCGCTTCGTGTTGAATTTTCGTCGATTTTAAGCCTAATGAAAATTTTTATAATAATAATCGAGGCTATCGTATCGTTAAAAATTATTTCTTTATTTTGTACAAATAAAATAAATATATTAAAGAATATAAAAACATGAAAATTATACTTTAAAAGTAAATCTAGTATCAAAAACGTTTGATTCAGCACGACACAGTCCGAGTGAAAATCGTTCCGATTACCGGGGTTCCGATTAACGACTCTCTACTGTACTATCTTTTAGTAACCAGGTCTATGCTCCTATATACTCTAAAAAAATTAACCATTATTCATATACCATTTCAGAATTTTGTATACCAGTTGTGTCCATGCAAATTATTCACACATATATAAAAACAAAATAAAAGTTGTTTTAAATTTGATATTTGAGAAATTCTGTCCAAGTTTCCATCTGCAATAATCTTTGCAACCAGGTTAGTTGCAAATATAAATAGAAATTGAGAACCACAAGAATTATGTGAGTCCATTTTAATTTTTTTTGGATAAATTGATGGCAAACTCTCCTGGCAATGCTCCAGGTGTTGCATTGTCAGGAGAGCTTTCTAGGAAGACTAGCCCCTATTTAAATGTTAGACATGTATATAAAATTCAAACAGTTCATGCAGTCTGCCTATTTGTCAGGCATGATTAACAGAATTAATATTAGATACAGATACATGATTAGATTGCTGTTAACATGATTAGATTATTTTACCCATTTAAAATAATCAATTTGTATTAATGACATGGAAATATTCATATTATTTTATATAAATTCACTAAAAGGTTTTGTAATCAAATAATTTTATTATAGTAAATGTAGTATTAATTAATTTTAATTATTAATACTCCATGAAAATTTGAAACTGGGCAACTGAGATTCACTATCACTTAAACATCAATACCTTCAAATGCTCTATGGAATAAAGTGATATTTAATATAAATTAAGATTACTTAAAAGCAATGTAGTGAATTGTTAAGAATAAAAAAAAAGTTTTTTTTCCTCAAATCAAAACATTACATATACATTTATCATGAATACATCAAATTAATATTTTATGATGATTAAGTATAAATTATGTAATTTTTATATACCATATTCATGCAAGGCTCCGATACTTGATGCTGTATGGAACGGACTCTGAGGTTTTTCTAAGTTAGGAGCACTCCTTGACCACCGTTTATTACCATCCGAAAGCAATTTTCTTGAATGACCTCTTTCTTTTTGATGAACAGAACTAGGACCCCATGTTTTACCTTTGACACCATCAGCAGGGACTAAATGCACAAAAATTTTATTATAAATTGATTCTTATGAAGATAACTAATATTTACCTAACTTTAGCATAAAAACTTTAAATTATTCAATAAATTATGTTACAAAATCACATTTATAAATAATTTGAGATGATACAGAATTCTAAACAATTGCAAAAAGCAAATAGTTTCAGATACAAAGCACATCAGAGGACATGATTTAATCAACTTTACTGTTTATGATACTTAACTTTCTTCAGAAAAAGATTAATATACATATCATACTTATAAAATATTAAGTCACTAATTAATTGTTTAAGTTTTGTTACCTTATGGATATCTACTTCATATCTTTAAAATTTGGTTATCTTAGAACAAAAATAATGCAAAGTAACATTTAATATTAACTAGAATATAGAACAGTTTACATATCCTATTTGAAAAAACACTACAAATTCCAAAAAGGATCTTTTATAAGTTTAATAACAATTAGAAATATATAAAAGGAAACTTAATTCATGCATCACTTGTAAATAGTACAAAAAATGTTGATAATTTACATAATTCTATTAAATGGGTCATATATAAGAATAAAAAGTTCTGTGATTTTTAAATCATAGAACTTTTTATTCTTATATATCTTAGAACTTTATCTAAAACAAATAATTTAAATGTTATCAGAATTGACATTCAATGAATATGTTTTGCAAAAAATTAAAATTGACATTTTTGTGCACTACTTTATCACAATTTTAATTTTTTTTTACTTATACAAACAATTAATTAGTTTTTAAAAACTTTTGTTTCCTTTAAAAAAAATCTGTTTCAGTAAAGTTTTGAAGAAAATTTGTATCAAAAATATTATGATGATTAAATCTTATTTTCTAAAAATTAAACTTGAAATAGGACACACATTTAAGTAAATATTTAGTATCTATAAATGAAATATAATACAGTAGCCAATTGTTATATTGCACTTGTCAGGAAACAAAGAAAAAGAGGGATGTGATGTAACCGAGTACTAAAGATTCTGGGCTTATACTAAACAGATTATACATGTTGTGGAATCTCTATCCTCTATTCTTTCATCAGCAAATGTTTCTGATATAAAATAAACTTAGTTTTGTAATATTGAATTTTATTGGTGGTTATATCATATTAAATGATGTTTACATAAACATAGATACTACCAATGTCCATTTAGCAATATTGTTTCTATAACAATGACATTTCAAGACAAATACTGTTGATATAAAAACAAAATACAGTACTGTATTATAAAATCACAACTGATATTTCATAACAAATCGCTTATTAAAAATTTGTGTAATTTATATTTTTCGATAAAAATTAGAAATACAGTAATTGAAAATTTAAAAAATAAATATTGAACATATAATAGAACATCAAACCTTAGAGAATTTTTACTCCATTATTTTATAAGAAGCAAAATAAACTTATTACTATATAAAAATTTTAGTAGAACTTTCCATTCAAAAATAAAAAAAATTTTCCTTACACATTCTACTGAAAATTCAAAATTTCACACTTTTATGTGAATTGACACAATACCATCAATTCACATAAAGATGTGAAATTTTGAATTCACAGAAACTTGTAAATGAGGAGACAGTACTTAAAACCGATAAACAATTTGAAGTTGAGGTTTGAGTCTTGACATTTAATGTACTTTAGTGTTAGTATTGTGCTGGATGTATTTTATATAGATGAAGCACTCCTGAATATGGGATGTGTTGAATCTTTGTAATTTATGTATGCAATGTGTAGGTTTCTGTGTTGTTTGTGCACCTGTAGAATAATTGAATCTATGAGTCATTGTTTTTTGTATTTCCTACAGTTTCAGAGCTGAATATAATAAAATTTTGTCACCTATTAATGAAATATAATCTTCTGTTTAAAAAAACACCATTTGTTTAAAAGGATAGTAAAGATTGAGTGAGAGACTATTCTTAATATACTTTAATTACATTGATTTTCTATTATACAGTTTGGCTTTACATAACTCTAATTTTCTAGTTATTTCTATTAGATATTTCATTATAGTATTTAGAATTCTTTCAGTTTTTTTATCTGGAGATCCCATTGAAATGACTTGGCAATTTAAAATCTTCTTGAAAAAATTCTATTTACAAATCCAAAAACTGTTTCTTGAAAATTCCTGGACCAAGCCATCATTAAAACTTAAGATATTTGGCCTTGCACAACTTCATAAAATTTTCTACCTAACATTCTGTATTAAAAACAATATATATATACAGTCTAACTCGTTTATAATGTCATCCATGGGACCGGCAATTTTTTGACGTTATAACCGAGTGTTATCTGCGAAGTCTATTACAGTAGAGCGTCGAAAAGTGGAACCAATTGGGGACTGGGGTCCTTCCAGTTAATGATTTGTTCCAGTTTCCGACTTTGTACGAAAAAATACATTAACCTGTCCGATGTTCAAATTTTTCTCCGTTGCGTATCGCTTCCTGTTGAATTTTTCTCCGTTGCGTGTCGCTTCGTGTTGAATTTTCGTCGATTTTAAGCCTAACGAAAATTTTTATAATAATCATCGAGGCTATCGTATCGTTAAAAATTATTTCTGCATTTTGTACAAACAAAATAAATATATTAAAGAATATAAAAACATGAAAATTATACTTTAGAAGTAAATTTAGTATCAAAAACATTCGATTCAGCACGACACAGTCCGACTGAAAATCGTTCCACTTTCCGGCCATTCCACTTACCGACGTTCCACTTATCGACGCTCTACTGTATTATCATATGTATAAAAATGCAAACTACATGTATAAATCAACTTTAGTTACATTATTATGTCTGTTTGTATCGATGTAATTAAAAATTTCAAAAATTATTTTTTATAAGAAATTTCTATTTGTCTTACGTTTCAATAATGGCAGAACTTCCGGTTTTGAGAATAATGTCCAATCAAAAGGCAACAAAAGGTTAAACTAATGTATGCCAATTAAAAATAATTCAATTATTTCTTTATAAACTATTTAATGTAATATGTTATATTAAAAATAATAGAATATTTAACAATTTAGCATAAAGTAATTTAAAAATGAGTACTTAATAACCGATCGCCACATCGTTAAAAGTGTAGCAAACTTCACCCAACCGAAGTCAGGTGGTGAGAGTACCACCCACAGTCGATCTAGGAAGTGGACTCTGAACCTAGGACTAAACACGTAGTATTTTCTTTGTGAAATAAAATTTGTAATCTAATTTTGTAAATTTGGGAGTGCTTCAAATATGACGTTAAAAGAGGGTTTTATGTCGTCACAAGCGGGTTTTTTTTAACATTATCTAGTATAGTAAAGTCGTGAAACCGATAAAAATTTGACATTACATTAGGGTTCTCGTTACATCCGATGACGTTATAACCAAGTTAGATTGTGTATATGTATATATACACTATAAAACCTCATCATTGAAACAAAAAAGATTTTGGTATATCAGTGTAAATTTTATATACAGCTTTTTCACATTACTATACTTCATAAAATTATTGTGTAATTTAAACTTTGGCAGCAAACTTAATCCTCTGCATATAGTTCATATAAATTCTGCTTTATAAGCATTTTTGAAAGAAATGCATTTTCATTAATCTTCCATTGATTAAAACCACTTTACTGTAATGAACACCATTATGTTTAATGTGATTAATTTATCTTTATTATAAAGTGTTAAAATCATCTACTTTAATAAATAAGATTTAAATGTTTTCAAAAATGTCATCGTCAGGAAGTTAGCTTTGGAACATGAAAAGCTCTCACATGTCAAATGGAATTAATTCAAAACAACTAATAAGAATTTCCTTTTAAAAAGAACTAAAATTAAGATAGAAAATACATACATAATTTGCTCTGTTAATTTTATTTAAGATCAGCCATAAATCCAGAGGGTATAACATTGGCTTGTTTATATGCTTTAACTGCATTATGAATAAGATTTCACAAACAAAAACCTGTTTAGGATTGGATATGCTCTTAAGTAGGATGACATTGTTCCAATGTGGGGTTTATTCTTCTAAAATGTATTTTGCAAGCTCATAAGGCTGAAAAGGCCTTTGTTGACAGGTTCTTGGGTTCATATATTTGCTTTTTTATTTGTTTCAAAGTTGTTTTGATGTAATGACAAATAGAACTTTGGGTAGGATGGGAGATTGGAATACTATAAATCCAAAATATTCTAATGATTTGCAAGGTGTTCTATCTGTAACTATTAGATCTTAAAATAGGAGAAAGTACAATTGTTAGCAAATATTCATGCTTCCTAAAAAGCACAAGTTTTAAAATAACTTCAAATAAGAGTTAGATGCACAAAAATTCTAGGATGATCTGTTGTATATAGTAGTAGAAGCAAACAAGATCTATTGACCTGGCTAAGTATGTACAGTACCTGAACTTAGATTCTATGTAGCCTGATGCTATCACTGCTAACTGGATAACATTTAACTCTATAGTACGTGTGATGTAGATAACTTCTAAATCATAGTTACTACATCTCCTTAATACACAGAACATAAAAGATATGCTCTGTGTATTAAGGAGTTTATGGCCAAGTGTTTATAGATTAGTGGTTAATACTAATTACAAAGGATAATGTCTGGTGGAGCATTGAACTTATGCCAAACCTTGGTCTCTATCAGAGGTAAAGTATTGGACAAACTACATTGATGGAAATATGAAATATCTATGTTATAATTATCTAATATCCAACTTGTCAACATAGGATAAAGGAAAATCCATTGATAGACCTTGTCGTTGTAAGTGGATTATTGTTAATAATAATTATTTTGTTTTATAACAAAATTTCAGTTACATCCCTAACCCACAGGATAATATGTAATGCCCTAGATAGCCTTTACTTGATGATAACATTTTGGCAAACATAGTTCCTCAAACATGTGCACTAATTGGAAACAAGGAAACAGCATTGACTTTATGAAAGTATATGTTTGTTAAAGTATTCCAAAACTAACTTTCTGAAGATGACATGTTTGAACTTGTCAAAAATGTTTGAATGTTAGTTATTTATTTAGTGTTAAAATTGTCCACTTTAATAAATACTGTGATTAATTTGTCTTTATACTTCTATTTATCTTCTTTCTTAAATTTTAAACACCGAATCACTAGCTTTGTCAATAATAATAAATCCAGAAGACCATACACTAATATTTATTGAGTAGAAAAACTTTTATAGAGGATTTTTAAATATAATGCTTTGCCATCAAAACAGTATACAAACAGTTTGAACAACTAAAATGTTTTAAATATTTGAAAAATATAGTAATGATAAACTATATCTGAAATGTTTATATGTATGTTTTTTCATTAACAACTGCATTTTTCATTGATAATAAATTATAAAATCATCTACATTAGTAGCAACTCCTACTTGATTCTGTGACAGAAATACAGTGGAGCCTAGTTAACTCAAATTGGTTGGGAAAAAAATTTAGAGTTTCAGTTAAAAAATTTTGAGTTACAGATGTTCAGCTAAAAATAAAAATTTTGTGCATCGGCATCCATAATAAACTATCTATATGATATTTCTGTGGATCTTATTACTTAGAATTGTTGTGTCAATGTAAACCTCTTGGTATTGTCCAGAAACTCAAAAATGCTTAACCAAATGATTGGTCCATTTGTTCCTAAGTGTTTAGTAAGGATTATTTTAATTACAATATTTTGCACCTAGAATCGATCTGTTTTTTTATATTTTTTTTATTACAAAAAACATTTGTCATAGAATTAAACTATAATCATTAAAAAATTAATTTACCAAAACTTCATTTATCTATTATGTCAACTAGTTAGGGAAATCCATCAGAAATCAAATAAGACAAAAAGTTTTGGAAAAAGGCAGGTTTGAATGACAGTTACAGTATATAGGTCAGACAGGGTCTGGAAGCCTTCATCCCTGCTCACCATGATATTTATTTTTATCTGTACATGATTCCCATACTTTATAGAAAGTTTCTGATTAATGTATTCAACAGATGTACATTAATCATTTTATTCAACAGAAAATTAAAATTTTGGAAAGTTTATAAAAATACTGTAAATGCAATTTCGAGTTAACCAGGTTCCATTGAGATATCAAATTTTAATTGAGATATAAATCTCAAAACATTTAAATTATTAAAAAAATTCCTATTAAACAAACAAATATTTATTTATCAAATTTTTTCATTATTAATAAATTGAATAATCAAGGCATAAATTAGAAATATGAAATGTTTATAAATTTAAAAGTTTTAAACAGTCACTTATCATATTTACATGCATATGCTCGCAAACGAGGTAGATTTGGTGAGGCTGGTGGACTTTCTGGACTAGTAGCCATTCGCAATCCTTTTACTTCTGGCCATATTGCAGGTGATGATTGAACAGTTATATTATGCCTAAAATCTATATAATTTTATAAATTATAAAAATTATTTATTATATAAAAATGTTAAATAATATAGATGAGTTAAAACAAAATTAAAAAACAGAAATATGTGTAATGTCAATGAGAAATAAACAGGTTCAGTATAAGATTTCAATAAATTTTATTTTTATACATGTTAGGCACAAAGACCAAAAGCACTCAGTGAATGAAAAAAAAAATCAACCACAATGAAAATTTTGTGACGTAACACTTTTGAAAATGCACAGCTTGTTTTGGAATATTTGATAAAAACCACAAAGTGAAATTCATGTCAATATTCTTTTAATAATCAACAAAATGCAATGTGAAAATGCATAACACGTTGTGGATGCTTATTAATACATTCATGACACAATAAAATATGTGCAAAAATTTGTTGCACAGATTATCAATTGTCTTATTTTTGCACAGATATTTTTAATAAATAATTTGTTTAATTTCCACCAAAGAATTACTTCTGAACAATGTTTATTATTAGAAAAATACTCAGGAATTTTCACTGATGTTATAAAACATTATATGATATAGTAAAATAAATGTAACTCTTTATTTTCTTTTATAATTCACAGTCAAAAAGACAATTTGCTGTTAACTGTTTTGTTTATGAACCCTTGAAACCTACATATGATACTTTTTTTTTAGGTATGTAGGATTTTAAAGTATTATTTCTATCAGTCAATTAAGAAATTTATTTGTAAATCACTTTGACAACTGATTTCAAATTTCTTTCAATAATGACATTACCATAAAGAGAACAACTCAAAACAAATTTTATGTCAATGTTAGTAAAAAATAAAAATGAATTTCTAAGACAGAACTCATAAGCCTTTAAGGCCCACGAGTTAAACATAAGATTAATAAGGCTAACTGTTTATTTCTGGTTTAATTCTCAATGCGGATTAGAATTTGATTTTATTCTCAATAATAAAGAAATCTATTACTTGTCTTTGCACAGATATTTTTATCAAATTGAACCATTGCTATATTAATAAGCATCCACAATGCCAGATCACATTTTGTTGATTGTTAAAAGAATATTGACACAAATTTCACCTGTGGTCTTATTGAATATTCCAAAACAAGTGTGCATTTTTGAAAGTGTGACAACATGAAATTTTCATTGTGGCCAATTTTTTTGCTCAACGAATACTTTCAGTCTTTGAGCTTAACATCTATATATATAACCCATTCAACAGGTGTCCGTCCGTCCCGTAACCGTTTGATAACCGACACTAGAGGCGCCCCTATCGTGTGTCATATTTCAAACATTTAAATTAAATTAACAATTTTAATTATTATTTAAATTAACAATATAAATTATTATTATTCATTTGGCCAATACATTATTATTTGGTCAATATAACAATATAAATAATTCAGTATATTTGTAATAGGAATTTATTACTGTCACGGAATGCCTGTAATGTTCACTAGGGGGCGAATAACGAAAAACCGGATAAATTTGAACCGCTACGATAAAACGATAAGTGAAATAGTTAAGCTAATATCTATATATATAACCCATTAAACACGTGCCTGTCCGACCGTCCGTCCGCGTAACGGTATGCCAAAAACGGGCACTAGAGGCGCCCCTATCATGTATTATATTTCAAACATTTAAATTAACAATATAAATTATTATTTAAATTAACACCCACTAGGGGCGCCCTAGCGAATGTTACCAGCGAAGGTAAATAAACAAATTAAACTATTTTAAAGTATTTATAGAATGTTTAATAACACTAAATAATGATTTTTAATTATCATAAAATTTGTAATGAACGCCCACTAGGGGCGTCCCGGGCTCCTAGTATATAAATAAGTCAATAAAGATTATAAAGTGCTTAGTAAAACAATATCTAATATTTGCATAATAACTACCTAAATCAAAATGTATATTTTGTTCTTTGAATAACATATGATATTTTTTGTAATCAAAAATATTCTAAAAAATTAATTTTTGATAAAATATTCAAGTTCTGTGATAAAGAAAAAATAATAAATATAATTTTGCCATACTTATAGATGTATTTTCACTGTGTGTATTGTAAACAAGTTCCACAATGGTGGACAAACGAAATTACAGCATGCTTGCTAAGTACTATCTTCCTTGATACAAAATTTCTAGTTATAAACATATTAATTATTGTTAGGGAAATTTTGAATATGACTAAAAATTTTATCAAAACTTTGCTACTGTAGATACTGAAAATCCAAGAAAAACATCTTCAACGAGGTGTTAAAATTTATTGTTTTGCAATATTAACATTAATCTAATAGTTTTTGAGAAATTTTGAGTAAATCAATTTTTATACCACTCAGGCCACTTTTTTCTATATTTTTAATTTAATCTCAAAATTTCCTTCCTGAATAACTGTCTATATAGATAAGCTAATAAAACATCTCTCATCTACAGAAATTTATGTCAAAAATTGCATAAACATTTCAATTTTCTGTCTACAATCATAAAATTTCTTATTGAACTTAATGTGATATGATGAATGACAAGTACAGGGTAGGCAAAAGTCACTTTACCATTTAAAAATGAAATAACTTTTTACTTTTAATTACTTTATAAGTTTCTCTTTAACATTATAATGTACACATCTTGGAGATTTTTTGGCCTAAACATGAAAGATAACATCTTTTAAATGACCCCTGTTTTCCTCTTCACAAAGGCATGCTCTTTCAAGCAGTTATGGCACTCTCCATAACTGCTTGCAAAGTGACCCTGTTTATCATTCAAATTTCCTGACGAATATAGTCCTTCAGCTCAGCAAGAGTTTGGGGCTTATTAATAAATACTCGCTGTTTCAAATATCCCCATATAAAGAAATCTGACCGGAAATCACAATGACCTCACTCTCTGAGTAAGAATAGTGGAGCATTGATGTTCAATAAGTTTTACACGTTGTTCTGTCATTAATTTACCCATAATTTATTTCCAAATTCTGTATTTTAAAAATCTGAAAAAATAATAAAACATAATAGCAAAAAAGTTATTTAATTTTTAAATGGCAAAGTGACTTTTGGCCCACCCTGTATAAGGTATGTTGAGAATTTACTAGAAGCTTGTTTTCTGAAAAATTTATTCTGTTCTAGAATAAAATTTTGTCTTAACTTTTATTTGTAAAAATTGGCCTTTTTAACCCTCTAAGAAAAATATAATATAACTAAAATATATCATTCAATTTAATGCTTACATCATTTTAATTGAGAGTTTGATGTTTTATTAAACAAAATTATATCATAATGATTCAGTGTCATAACTAAATGATTAATAACAGCAAGTCTATCATTTACTGTGTATATAATGTTAATCTATTAAATAAAAATGGTATTCATTTTTATTGTAACTGAATTTGATTGAAAATAATTCAGAAAGTATCTATGAAATACTAGAAGTACAAGTAAAAAATATTGTAGCTATTTAAAGTATTTAGCAAGAAAATTATAAATTGACAAAAACATATTCTCCAATAATTATCAAACTATCTATTGTTGCATATAATTCACAGTAAGTTTTAAAAAGGCCTAAATCAGTATATATGTGTGTATAAAGAAATAGATTAATAACATTATAATCGAAATTATGAAAGGCAGGAAATCTTGTTTTATCTTAAGTTTTTACATTAAAATTTTCAAGGATTAGTTGTATGTGGTAAATGAAAGATCTTTTAACTAAAACATTTTTAAAATTTTGTGAAAGGAATATGAAAATGAAAAGTAATTTAAAACACAATAAAAAACTAAAACTTTAATCATATCAAATTAATTTTCTCAGAATCTTATATATTCATAACTTTTTATGTTTACTTGTGAATTTCTGTAAATTTCTGACTCCATAACAATCTCATTGATCCACAATAAGGTAAAATGTAGAAGTCAAACTGTTTTTATAAAATAATATGACTTCTGTATATTGCACTGAAGTGAAGTAATATGATATATAAATTTTTTTTTTATTAAAATAATTAAGTAAAATATTTAGAATTTTTACCTGAAGGCATACTGATTAATTGAGCACCTTTTATTAATTTAAGTCTACTTTTTTTAAATTTTCCTTTTCGTTTTTTTGGTGTAGGTTTTCCTTCTTGCTGTTGGAGAAATATTACATTAAGTTCTCGTTGCAAAAGATCAATTTCTCGTTCAGCTAATTCTTTCTCTCTTTTCCGTAAAAACTCTTCATGAATTTTTTGTTGAAGCAATGCTTTAGTAAGTTCCTCTTCTCTGCATCGCAGTTCCTGTTTACATAAATTTAATTCTGTTTAATAATAATAAAATAAAAATGGTAAATACTCAATTTCAAATTATAACATATTTTGTATATATTATATTTTATATATACAGTACATGCATATATTACATTAAATCTATGGTGCTAAATCTAATGAGCTTAAAAACTGCTGGACGATTTCTCAGTTAATCCATCAATACCTTTTGATTTTTATTTAAGGCATGATATATATTCATATATTCTTTCCTAGCCAGTCACTACAGGATCTATGAAACATATCTTAAGTACAGTACATTCAGACTTAAGATATGTTTTGATAAATATAGGAAAAACTCAAATTCAGAAAAAATATATATTGGATACATCACTTATAAAAGCCAAACTAAACATTAGTTTGCACAAAACATAGTACAAAACTTAAATGGCCTTAACCTTGTTTCTGTACAATAAATTATCAGTTTGTACCTTAATTACAAATACATGCATAAATTTCACTGTTGCAGTGCCAAGAGTGCCTTAATGATGAATTTCAGTATTTAATTGTTTTTTTTACAAAAATGTCTTTTGCATGTTCTGAAATATTACCAGAGATCAGTTTTGATTGCATTTAGCCTGCTAAATATCACCAAACAGCATTGAATAGTTTAATTATAATCAATTTAGTGTATGTATATAAATTATTATTAACATATGCAATAAATGAAACAATTTCAAATAACAAAAAATTTGAAATTATTTAATATAATTAATTTTAACATATAATAAAATTTTGTTACAATGTTATATAAAAACTACTTATATTATTTAGTAATCTATTCTAATATATAAAGCAAGAATGTTTGTTTGCTTACTGGAAGAAACCTCAATCTACTGAACTGATTTTTAAAATTCTTTTGCTGTTTGAAAGCTTATTCCTTCCAGATAAACATATCCTGTTTTCTTATTAAAAAGAAAAATGCACAAGAAAGATATTTTTACTGCAGAATTTGTCTTGCATCATCATTTGTATGTTCCGTTTAAGGTCAATCCCCTTCTCCACTTAGTGAGCTTTTCTAAACTTATTATCTTATATTTTTGGTTTTGATTCATACAGTTTGAATAGTTGTGTATATGCTTTGTTTTCATTGTTTTAACATGGTTGTTCATTTCTTATGATGAAACTGTAAGGAATGAATTTATCTCCCTTATATGAAACTAAACTTTTGTAAGTAGGCTTATAGTGTATTTCTATTCATTATTTTAGTATTAATCCTATTGTATCACTATTTAAAAATAAGAATTAGTCTTATGTTATGAGATATCTACCTAAATAAATGGAGTTCTTTCGATTATTTTTCAGGTGTACAGGTGAACGTGAGTTTTACTGAGGATAAAATGCCTAAAAGTCAGTCACGGTTGTCACAAAATACATCCATGTCAAGAACCCCTCACTCCTTTCAGTTGATTTCATCTTCCTTACAAAGTACCAAACCCTTTGACCAATTTGGATCAAATTTTGCATACTCACTCTCTACAATTTTCCAAAAAATATACACTACTTTAAAACTCAGACACCATCACTCCTTTCTTCATTTCATCCCCACAAATGCCAAACCCTTTCACTGATATGTACCAAATTTTGCATAGTTACTCTTTGTGAAGTAACTATGCAAAATTTACACACAAAGGTGGGAAACATACACTACTTTATAACAAGGACAATTCAACCCTCTCTCTCTCTGCATTCCTGGGCTTCACTGGACTTTCTTTGATAGTTATTTCATAATTTGATTCAATTTTCCTTCATATTTATTTAGATATTATTACAAAATTCCTTGAGAATTTCAAGATTTTTCCTGTAAAATCAGGGTTTAAAATTAACAATTGGTCTACCAACTGCTAGCAATTTTGTTTGGTCTACCAAATATACTTTCAAAGTTGTCTGGCAGGCAACCTCATTCATTTCCTTGTTTTTTTCTTAACTATTTTGTACTTCATGCATATTTTATCCCATTAAATGATAATAAGTATGTTTTTAGTAAAAACAATAGTAAAACAAACTTTCAATTATTTTGTTTTTATGATACGTCATATTCTGTTATGATGACAAATCCAATATGGCTGCTACAGAACATGAGAGCAGAAAGCATGTAAGATGAGAAAATAAAAAAAAGCATTGGCAACTGGAGGGAAATATTGATGATTTATGAAGTAATAGTCTTTATATGAATTGAACTGTAGAACACTGTCATCCTCATGTCTTTCCTTAATGTTGAGAATGGAGTTAGTTAGATGAAAGATGAGACCAGAGATAGAAACCTTAGGGACAAGTGATCCAATTAACTATGTATAAACTTCCAATGCAAACTGGAAGTCACATTGTTTTAATTTAAAACTTTCCCCTGAAAGCAGTTAATAGATGACCTGCATGATTCTATTGTTAAAAGAAAAGTATGATGTACAGGGGCAAACCATTACTAATTTGAGGCTGAGAGCATATATTTTAAATAAAAATGATTAAAAATATGATTTAAAATTGTAGCCAAGGATTGTGACAATGTCACAATAAATAACTGCTCGTGTTTTAAACGCTACAAAACAATATAATAATAAAAAATTAAATTATTCATTAATTTTTATTTTCTGTTGCATTTAAATTAGATTCAAACCAAAGTAAAATATTTTCTAAGGAGTTTTACTAAATTAAAAATTCATCTTTAAGAAAGGCTTATTAGATGATTGTGACTGGCATTGATTGAGTTTTTGAGGGAGTGGGAGAATTGATATAATGTTGAGTTGGGAGAGGGTGATAAAAACAATGCTCATAGTAACTAAAATATATACTTATTGACAATAATGAAACTGTAAAACACAAAAAAAAAAAAAAAAAAAAAAAAAACTCAGTTAATAGGGAGCAGGACCTTGATATGTTTGTCCCATACAATTGTACATTTGTCACTTTGCAATGCTTGAATCATTACATCTTTCTCAAATCTCTTTTCAGCCCATCATTTACTCAAACTAAATCAGAAATCGTCTTTCAATTAATATACAGATTATTTCGAAAATTATTTGTCCAAGTAAAAAACAAGTTTTCATTTTATTTACATTCCAAATTGAACAAGTTGCAACGTGTTTTAAATATAGAACAAGTAAAATGGCGAAACCATTCCTGGGACGAGACTATGTCTCAGAGAGTGTGACCAATGCATGCGCAAATGTTGCACTCATGCCTGTTTGTAGAAACAGTCTCAGCATTTTGTATTTTATTTTGGTTCTTGGTCCCATGACTACCTACAAGTCTGGTTTATTTTATGTGCATATGATTTGGGCACCAAATACTCTGTGCCAAATTGCAACTCCTGACATGTACACCATACCTCTAGTGTACAGCCGTTGACAGCAGCATGATTTTAGAGACGAGACATAGTCTCGTCAAAAATCATACACTTCTTAAATAATCAGTGCAACACCTAATAAACAAATACATTAATTCATTAATCAGCTCTTTATTATTCATTACTACATAAAAGTAAAAATGAAAATATAAATTTTATTCAACATCCATTTACTCATTAATTCTGTGTTTCTATTTAAAAGAAAAGTCACATTAAAGATCATATACTAAAATTAATACATTATGGTGACTTGACCAGTAAATGATCAAAATTTCAAATTTAAACAATATATATAAAGTCAGGAAATTAATAACAACTTGATTTTTTGTAATTTTTAAAATTACTATGGTACAAACAAGTTTCAATAAACTTATGTCATATTTATTTGATTCCATCTTCTCTTTTTAAACAAGTTTCATCCATTTCAGCACTGAATAATATATTTATCAATCTAACCTTCTTACTGTGTTCAGAGAAAATATTTATTAAATTTGTTTCTGAAATTCATTCAGAATTTCTCTGAATTAAAAATTTTGAAAAATATTATTTTCTTATTTGAGAAATTATGTAACACTATTTTTTCTGAAATTTTTAAATAGCAGATATAAAATTAAACAATGCTACCAATATAGTAGAATCCACTTCATGTTATTAATGTAGACAAGTCTCAAAATGATAAAAATAAGTGAGGTAAGCAAATAAAAAATATAATTCATGGAAATTTTGGCTTTATTCACACTGACATTAAAAAGAAATGTTCAAACAGGATGATAAGTATACTTAAAATTCTCAAAAACAGAAGAAACATTAGAAAAATTAAATGTGTTTTCTATTTTTTTTACTTTTATTGTTATACAATTTTTAATGTCGTAATTTTTAATGGTTTTAATAAAGATTACTTTATTATAACTGTTACTAATTAATAGTATATCAGCTGGTGTTGTCTGTTTTTGCAGCTTTCTTTCAATAGCATCTTTAATTAACAACAGCTAGTGCTTAATTACAGAAAGAAATGCCAACAATTTAAATGACTGTATTATAGACAGATTATTAATAGTTATATTTTAATTGTTGCATTTTATCATCTATATATATTGGGCAAAAAGTGCAAAAAAAAAAGCTTAAAACTGAATAACTATAACTGTACTCTGTAATAAACATCATTGTCTTCAAGTAAATAAAGTTTAGTAAGTGCTTTTAATTTGTATGGCTTAGGTTTTGCTAATTCTGATAATATTTGTGATTATATGTCATTTAATGTTGTTATCAAAGTGAATTTTACTGTATTAAAAAGTTAAGAAGTGTACTCTATTCATTTAAAACACTGAAGGGAAGTTAATAAATTCTATTCATAAAAGACTGATGAAGGATAGTAGAGAGCTAACTATTAGACTGAGATTAGAATGAAGAAGATTGCTTAACAACATTTGGTTTTCAGTAAAGCAGGAACCAGTCTTTTTACATTTTACAGAAAGTTCTCCAATATAATTTTAAGATAATTTTTGAAGGTTTATTGGACTTGTTTTAAATTAGATATTTGTTTTGAAACGTAATTTCTGTTATGAGGAAGATACTTTAAGCAGATAAGCAGTGTGTTACTATTAGAGAATATATCAAGATCTGGGAAGAAAACAATCTTCACCTGTCAGTACCGGTACATTATGTTCAATACAGCATCATCAACCTTTACATTTCCGGTAAAAAGACGAAAAAATAGCAGAAAAACTAACGTTTTCGAATCTCACATCGAGATCTTCTTCAGGTTCGTTACTAGAATGTAATGGAATTCGAACTCTTTCAAAGTTTAAAAGATCGAACATTGGAGACCCTGGAGATTTACAGGGCTACTAAATCGGGGAAATGCATTAATTACAAAGACAACAATGTTTTATCATACGCGTGGCGGTATATTTCTGAGGTGAATCCGCAATGATAGTCATGTTTTTATTTCGGAATATTTTACGACGTTATGATTGTAGACTCAGGTCTATTAAATTTATCATATATTTTTGCATCGTCATTGCACGCTCAAGATGTTCGATCTTTTAAACTTTGAAAGAGTTCGAATTCCATTACATTCTAGTAACGAACCTGAAGAAGATCTCGATGTGAGATTCGAAAACGTTAGTTTTTCTGCTATTTTTTCGTCTTTTTACCGGAAATGTAAAGGTTGATGATGCTGTATTGAACATCTGGGAAGAAGAATTAAGGACTTACTTTAGGAGAAAATTAAGCTTGCAAAAAAAAAATGCATGAATAATTTGTTAGTAATATGATTAAGTTGTTAAGAATTTTAAAAATAATCTTCAATAATCTTAAATTAATGTTGTTAGTTTATGAATATTTTCTATAAATATCAGGAAGATAATTGCTTTTATATGCAATTCATAAAAGTTTATTTAAGTATACCAAATAAATAAAAATACCTTTTCTTTACAGCGAAGCTCGTGGAACATTTCTTCAATTTCATGCTTCCAATCTTCTTGAAGAGTATGGAAAGATTCTTGTGGAGTACTCATGAATGGTGATCTAGCTATTTCTTCTAGATCATGTAAAATATCAACAAAAGTTGGACGATTATGTGGATCTGGATCCCAACAAGCTGTAGAACATTATTCATAAATTAAAAATAATTCCATAGTTAGTCCATAGTGTTAATAATTAACTACACATATAGATAACCCTTATAACTAAATAATAAAATATATTCCACCTAGATGGAATATATTTTATTAAGTTTATTGTTTCTGGAACTCATTTAGTTTTTTTGAAATCAAGAAATTCAAAAGAAATATATTTTCACCTAATGATTGTTTCCTCTGTTAATTTATTGGTTATTTACAAAAAGCAATAGATTCAAAATAGCAGATAAAATCTATAAATTGATATAAAATAACTCCCTACTGTTTGAACCTGTTGTTTTTAAAATAAGAATATTGAACTGTTATTAAAAATAATAAATTAATAATGTAGTGCAATAAAATGTTATTTGAGCTATCACATCATATTAGTTATGATGTAATGGCTCCAATAAAAGCACTCAAATTAGTAATTGCTATTAATTCTTGTAACATTTTTCATATTTTAACAAAAACTTAAACGGACAATGGACTACACCTGAGATGGCAAACCTTTTTGAGTTTGTATGCCATATATTAAGCACCCTTATCTAGAAAAATGTTTATGCATGCTGAAAGTTTTAGACTTTGAATAACAATATTTTTAAATAAATGAAACAAATTTGCTTTCATTAGAATAAATGTAAAGAAGCTAATTGAAAAAAGGATGATTGAGTGATAAATCAAAAGGACAGTTGAAAGAGACAGGTTGCATGATCCATTATGTGCCAGATGGTTTCTTCTAATATGTTACAGTTTGCCACCCTGTACTAGACTATAATTCCAAAGATGGAAAAAAATTGAAAATTTCATTAATTTTTAAAAGAATTTTCAAATTTCTGTTTTCATGCAAACAAAATTTCTTGACTATTCTTTAAAGATTTTCACATTTTTTATGCAAGCTATTATCATTGTGCTATCAATATCTTCTTTCAAACTTTGATAAAATAATAGTAATTATTAGAATATCAAAGAAGTTAAATATTTAATCAAATGTATTTATTATATTTTGTATTTTTCAAAGGTTTCTACTACATATAATATAAAAATTTCACCTTTCATTAATCTAGAGAAAGCAGTTGGACATGTAGAAGGAATTGGAAGAGTTAATTTATTTACAGCTACTCCATATGCTACAGCAAGAGCATCAATTCCTTTGTAGGGTGTTTCTCCAGTAAGAAGTTCCCAGAGTACCACTCCATAACTATAAAACCAAAAATATCTTAATTAAATTCCAATATTTTATATAAATATATTAATTTAATTATTTTATTTTTTTACTTCTTTTAAATTGATAAATGCTGAGTTCTTACAGTTGAAAGGAAAGCAGAACCTTTTTTTGCATCCCGGCAGTATCATTACTGCTGGAACGCAAAAAAGGGTTTTGGTTTCCTGTATACTTCCATGGTAATATAATTATTCTCAAATGTTATTGATATGACTATATAATACACACCTCAAAGCCCATTGAGTTAATATAATAAACCAACGATCGCCTAAATATTCGGGCTATAATATGGCTATTATTTTCTTCCAGAAAGTTCTAAATTATTTATTAAATTATTAAAATTATAATTATTAATTTAGTTAAAAGATGGCACCCAATGCTTACCTTTAATGCCAAATTTATTTGATTATAGCCATATTATAGCCTGAATATTTAGGCAATTGTTGGTTTACTATATGGACTATTATCACATTAAGATCTCACCAATCACAGACCTACTAAGACTTGTATTCACGCACTATTCAAGTTTAACCAAGACCTACCAGAAAAAGTACTGTACATTAAAGAAACTGCAATATAGAATGACTACCCAAAGTTAATCAAACAATTAATTAGAAATTACAGGAACAGGGATTCTGAAAAAAACAAATGCAAACTAAAAGCAAATAATATCAGAGTAATTAAGTATAACTGAACACTCAAAAGCATATATAGAGATTGCCAGGAAACTAATATACAGTCATTTGCTACAAACTAAACCCATCATCTGTTAACTATTACAGAATGATAAGGGTAAACAAAACTCCTCTCAAATCCCAGGATGCAAAGATTCCAATGAAAACAACAAATTTGACATCATGAGAGAATATACAGAAGCAACAAACAGGTCATAAGAGAACATGAGAGAAACATAAAAAAGAGCATCCAAGTTACCATGTTAGTAATGTTTGCAAAAATACTGGAGCTACAAAGCAACTTGCATCCAAGATAATTTGATCATTGATCAGATTATCTTAAACCCTGAAGAAGTAAAGATATTAGAACACCCGGAAATAAATTTGTCTTCTAAAATCAACAGAATACATTCAAAACGAGATTCTGTAACAATCACGTAGATGATAGGATTTCCAATTTATAAAATAGTACAGACTTTGTTTAAAGTTGCTATAACTTATAGTATGCATTTATTTAGAAGGCTGTTTAAATTTCTAATAATTTTATATTTAAATTACTTGTTTAAAGTTCAATCATTACTTTTTAAAAGTTTTAATTTTGTAATATGTTCTACTGAAAGCCTTTAATTAAGGTCAAAAATTTTTCTGCTGGAATTTTATGGTTTAGTTGTGCTAATGAATTTACAACTATCCAGTTTATGATATTACATGATGACTAAAGTAGATTGGTGATTTGCTTTTTGTCCTTATGTTACAATATGAATTTATGAGCACTAAGTTTTTGGCTCTATGGAGAACTTATCACATACTATTGATGTTATTGGAGCAATCACAGATTCATTACAATGATGGTATGCATTTCAGACAGACTGTCTGTCCCTCTTCAGCAGTATTTGTTAGAATTAAATTTAACATTACATTGTTTAATAAATCTATTAATTTTTAAAGAAGTTATAGATTACAACTCAGAAATCCCTTTATACATAAACAAGTTGAATGTATTTTTCTTTTTATCAATAAAATTAAAAATAGAACTATAGATATCATAGATCAAAATTCCAAAATAAATGAAATTATCAAACTATTTTTGTTAAATAATTACACCTTATGGTAGATTACACCTCTAGGTAGATTAGAATTAGATAATAGAACCAGAACATCAAACATAGTCCAAAACATTAGTTTTGCCTATGTTAGTTTGCCATCAAAATCCTATAAGGCTCCATATGTCAAAAACATTTTCGAAAAGATCCAAGATAAATTCAAACAATTTAATATATGTATTGTGCTAGCCCACACAAACACATTCCAAAATAGATTAAGCAACAATAATGCTATTATCAAACACAAAAATAACACCTTATTCTTGCCAAGAAAATATTTAATTTCAAAAACAAACGTTTTCAACCTGATTTACAGGCCATCATTAGGTTGTGAACAAAATTGGAACTAAAGCATTCCAATAATAGAATACAAAATTCAAAATCAAAAAATTTAAATAACCAATGTAATAACATAAAAATATAAAATTAAATTATTACGTTGGTTATTTAAATTTTTTGATTTTGAATTTTGTATTCTATTATTGGAATGCTTTAGTTCCAATTTTGTTCACAACCTAATGATGGCCTGTAAATCAGGTTGAAAACGTTTGTTTTTGAAATTAAATATTTTCTTGGCAAGAATAAGGTGTTATTTTTGTGTGTTTGAAGTTTTGCTGAGTACTTTTGGATAATGCTATTATCAACATTTCATAGAAAAACAATGTTGTTTATAAGTTTTCCTGTAGTTGTAACCACACTTAAGTTGGTGAAAGGTGAAACCAAAGAAAATTAAAAATATGCTTTAAAGAACACATCAATGCAACTTTGAAAACTCCACTGTTGCTAAACACTATGTATTCCATAATTGCAATATTAATAAAGATTTATATTATTACACTTTATGCCAATGTACACTAATGAATGATTGACACATCGGTGTTGCGGCGTTACAAACGGTGATTTGTAATATTTCACATGTACTCGCAAGCACTTTCAACAGCTTACAGCCGTTATCTTCAGGCGAAAATCAAATACTGTAATTTTCGAACAGTTAGCTTTTTAATGGACTATTTAAATTACGTAAAGCACGTGGATGGAATTCCTTATAAAATTGCAATAACTATTATAGATGTAGAAACATGCTGTGATGACGTAATAACCCCAAAATATTTAAAATATAGATAGTGGTGCCGTATTTGGCTGCAATGTACCCGAGAAAGGAAATTTATAATTTAGACTGTTTAAATAATGATATCCATAATTGTGGGATTTCTAATGTTGGTGCATTGCACGGTGTTAACGTGGATATGTAAAGGCTCTCCCATATGAATACCTCTCTTCGATCATCGCAATGTTTTAGCAATTTTGTATGTCCCCAGAGCGGAAGATAATCCTGATTTAGCACCTTTTTAGCTAACTCTGTTGTTGGTCTGTTGTTTCTGATATCTTCTTGGTGTTCGAGAATGCGGGAGTGTAGCATTCTGGTGGTTGCTCCTATGTAAATAATTTCTTCCCCTGATAATGTGTGCTTTAGTGGGATTTCGTAAATTCCCGATTTCTCATTCAACGTGAGAGGGTTTCTATTGTTGCACAATATACGTCTTAAAGTTGGTTGTGAGACTATGGGCAACAAAAAACCCTGTTTTCTGAATATACGTGTTATTTTTAGGGATATATGGCCAAAAAACGGTATCGGAGGCTGTACTAAAGTGAGCTCTTCTTTGTTGCAGAGGAAAGATTTTGGAAATAACTTGTTCTTGACACAGTTAAGGAAATAATGAAATCTGGAAGTAGAATACCCAGCATTGTGTACCGCCCTATTGATAAGGTGTAATTCTTTATCTATTAATGTTTGGGTGGATGGTAAGAGGAGCGCTCTCCAAATGAGAGAAGTAATAGCAGAATTTATAAAATTTGTAGGTTGGAAAGCAGTTGCAGGGATAATATGTGGTATGTTGTTGTTTTTGTGGTGCACTGAAAAAGTTAGCTCAGGAGATCTACATATTTCAAGTTCTAGAAAAGAGATTTTGGTATTTTGTTCCTCTTCCACAGTGAACTTGATGGTAGGATATATAGAAGCTAACATTTGAATAAAGTTGTCTAATTCCTCTGCAGAGCCATCCCATGCGAGTAATATGTCATCTACATATCATAGATACATGATTGGATAGTGGATTGCTAGTGGGGCATGGAAAATGTGATGCTCTATATTCCTCATGACAAGCTCTGCTGAAATGGGTGACAGGGGGGAATCCATTGGCACACCTTGTGTTTGTTTGTATATGTTACCATTAAACTGAAAATAATTGTTTTCTGTGTTGAGTAAGAGGGCCTCTCGCAAGTGTAACATATGTGATGTTGGGTAACCAGAGCTCAGTAGTAAGGCATTTATAAGCATGACGGCTACAAAGTGTGGAACTGATGAATATAGGGAAATTACGTCTATTTTATACAACCGGTACAAACAACTGGGAAGGTTATTCAACTTATTGACTATGAAAGCTTTGGCATCCAAAGCAGCTGTAGTTACCAAATCGGAGGTGGGATTAAAGATGTAATGTGTTTTGCTAGTGCAGCCTCAAGAAAGTATGTTGGGTGGGAGCGTTTGTTAACTAGGGGTCTTAAAGGCCATGCAGGTTTGTGTGTTTTTGCTTCGAAGAATAATCTTGGGCAAGCAACATTAGTTGGTGGATTGAGAGGTCCTGCTAATGAAGCTGTTACTCCTGGGAGTGCTATAACCTTTCGTGTTTTCCTTAGTATTGATGTTGTCGAGTCCTCTTTTAGTATAACCGACTTGGATTGTTCAAGAAATTCATTGGCTCTTGATAAGAAATCCTGGTGTTTACATAGCACAAATCTTTTACCTTTATCAGCAACTAACAGATGTAGATGATTGTTTCCCAGGTGTAAGCTGTTGAAAGTGCTTGCGAGTACATGTGAAATATTACAAATCACCGTTTGTAACACCGCAACACCGATGTGTCAATCATTCATTAATAAAGATTTGTTTAAAATATTAAAAACCAAAAGAAATAAATACTACCATATGCAAATTATACAACATAAGAATAAACTTTTGCATATTCTTATAGTTTTTACCTTATGTTATCATGGATTTTAATACAACTAGATCCCATCTGGCATCCTTATTTAAACATCAAAAACTTATTAGACAGCAGGTAATACTTACATCACCAAAACCAGATACCAACATATAGTACCATCACTTCTGTAGTGGCAAATATTGTTTGTAAGAGTTGACTGTCTGCAAAAAGTACATAACCTTTCTTAAAACAGCTCTTACTTTTGTAACTAATCTTGTATATAACTTTATATTATGTTTATTTCTGTAGTTTATTTACTTCACAATTATAATCTCTGGTTGTTATTTGTACAAAAAACATCATTTTCAGAATATTTCACAAAGTTATATTAAGTCATCCATGCATTAGCAACAAATAGAATGTACTGTACCTTTAAAAAAAAAATGTAATTTTGAACTATTTTAATCATAAACCCAAATGTGAGCCAAGGGGGCAGAGCAGTGAGCTCAGCCCTTCTTACCAGCATTGTGTCAAAGGATGGCTTATGTTGTAAGTGAGTGGGAGGGTTAGTGAGGTCATGATAAGGTGTCCGCCGTACTCAAGGATGACACGTATTTAATTAATTCTAGTCAAAGTAGAAATTAGATTAGGACAGACTACCAGACATGGGACACTACAGAAAGTGTCACATTATCTATTGTCAAGTTAATAGGGGAAATTTCTTTCATCTGTATCATACCTTCTGCTTTCCTAAATTTTAATTAAATGTAACCTAGCTCAAGTTTTTGTGTTTATTAAATATGTTATTCTTATGTTTAACTCTCTACCTTACAAACTATTCTCACTAAGAAAGAGAGAGAGTTCCATCTACTCTAAGTAAATACCTCTTAGCCTGCAGCGATCAAGTCTCGAGAGGTCTTTCGGTAGGAGAGTTAAGCAAAGGTCCGAATAGGGTCTCCTTCTAGTCTCTTCCTTTCAACGATTGCAACCCCTTTTTATACTTGCCCCACAGGGGAACTGTCAGGGGGGGGGGGTTCTGATGCAATGAGGTCTAAGTTCAATCTGGGTCCAATGTTGTTTATACTAACTGTCAGAAATCAAACGTTTCAACAAATTTATTATCTCTTTCTATCCAGTATTGTTACTCATTTTACCTCATAAAATTGATAACAGCTGTCAAACAAACAGAATTAATTGCCAGTAGTGACTAAGGTCAGAGTTTGTATTGCAACCTTGGTAATAATTTTTAACTTGGATGGTCATCTGATCAGCTTTTAACAGTTACAAAATCAAATGAAATAGGATGTATATGGGTATGTCCAGGTTGGTCCCCTCCTTTCTGTGACCTTTTCATTACCCTCTGTTGTGTACAAAATTATGATATTTCGCTAATTAGCTAGCTGTTCGTAGATTGAAATGAAGGTGGAAATGAATAGTCAGTAGGTCAAACAGCAGGGAGAGTAAAAGTGTGAAAAGGTCACTTCTTGATCTCCCACTGTGGGGAAAATTAGAAAAAGAAGAGAAATAATGAACAAATTATTTCAAAGCTTTAAAATTCATAAAAGAGCTCGAAATCTCACACAAATGTTAGTAACAAAAGGCCACTTGTATTTTTGTAGATGAGTGTAAACCCACCAAATTGTAACAAATGCAACTAAAGGACAGATAGCCTGTCTGAAATGCTCACTGTCATCATAATAAACCTGTATCTACTCATTTCTGTGTGATTGCTCTGACATCAATAGTGTGTGATAAGTTCTCCATAGAGCCAAAAACTTGGTGCTCATAGATTCATATGACATAAATAATTAATTAATTGCTTATTTAGTCATTATGCTTATTTTTGTGACATTGTCACATGACCGGGTTGCAATTTTTAATCATATTTTTAATTTATTTAATTTAAAATATATGCTTTCCTCTTCAAATTAGTAGTTTCTTACCCCTGTACATTGCACTTTCCTGCTGGTCACCTATCTAACTCCTTCCAGGAAAAAAATTTTTAATTAAAATAATGCGACTTCTGATACAAACCGGAAGTTCATATATAGTTAATTGGAGCCTCCTGCCCCTAAGATTTCCATATCTGGTCTCAAATTTCATCTAACTCTGTTCTTGAGATTAAGGAAGGACAGACAGGCAGACAACAGTGGGAATTTATAGGTCTACAATTTTTTCAAATTGCACACCTATAAATATTCAAAATTAAAAAATTTTATTGAAGTAAATTAATTAAGTTTAAAAGATTACTATACCTCCAGACATCACTTCCTTTTGAAAATGTTGATGTTTTAATAACTTCTGGTGCCATCCATGCATAAGTACCTGCTGCAGACATACGGGTTGTTTTATAGACTTCTCGTGCCAAACCAAAATCAGTAATTTTTAATGTTTTGTTACTTAAATCACCATTTTCAATTGCTTCACTTAATAATACTATAGAAAAATACATAATTTATTTATTAATAATCAAATATTCTAAAACATTAATAATTAAAATTTAATTAAAAGCTTTAAATTAATTACTAATATAAAAACTATAATAAGATTATCTTTCTTACAGAAATCAAATTTTTACTTTTACATTAAGATAGTTTACATTCAGTAAAATCAGCATTCTTCATTTAGCATTTTTTCTATTATGAAAATTTAAATAAGTATCCAAAACAAATGTTAAAAGTTAAAGTTTGTATTTAAATGTTAATCTATTATTAAGATATTATCTAATGAACTTTTCATTGCTGAGTTAGTTATAAAAAATTTTAAATATAATAAATTATTAGAAGAAAGCTAAGATGTGTTAATTATGTTTTTAAATTATTTTTATAGTTGATGTTACAATTAACATCAATAAAACATTAAAAAATAAATAAAAACTGTATTAAATAACTATTAACTAAAATTGTTTTATATGTAGATTATCTTATGAAAACATAAGTAGAAATAATGAATTTTGTATTGTCATATATATAAATCAAGTTAAAATCGTTGTCATATTAAACTGGACAGATTACATGAATATTTAGCAAATTAAAATTATCTGCCTAGTTAAAAGTCAACTGAAAAAAAAAATGACAACAACAGCATTTCAATTAATATTATGTTATAATCTTTAATAGAAAAAATATAATATCAATTAACATGCAAACTTTGATTTAGTGAATAGGTTCATCAAAAATCCAGAGAATATTCAACTGATCTGAGATTGAGGTATTTGTCGTTGGAAGAATGGTTTAAGCTGAAGAATGGTTCAATTAAATAGTAAATCACAATTTAAAAATGTGATGTACCAGTGTCCAATACATAATAAAAAATTTTCAAAAGTATAAAAATGTCATAAATCAATCAGGGCAAGGCCAAAAGTGAAAAACAACAGAACAAAAAAATTCAGTTGTAAAAATAGTTGAAGAAGTCAAAAATGAATTGAACGTGTTTGTTATGTTACAGACTATATGTAATTGATTACATGAAGCTGATTTTCGTGGCAGAATACCAAGGTGCAAATCTCATTTCTATCATCAATCAGAAAAAGCACATAGAATAAGCAAATGAATATACAGAGAAAAAAGATCAACAGTATTTTATGGCTACACAAAAGTGAATTTAATTTATTTGGCTCAGATGGATGCATTAAAATGTGGAAATCATCTAATGAAGAATATAAACTAGAATGTCTGAAGCCCACTGTAAAATATGGTGGAAGGAATTGGATGGTCTGGGAATGCTTAGAAGCACAAGTGAATTAATTTTATGATCAAACAATGAATCAACACTTCTATAAAGATATTTTTGCCAAAGGAGTACCAAAATCAGTAAAAAACTTGAAGCTGGGTTGTAAATTTATTTTCCAACATGATAATGATCCAAAACATACTGCAAAATCAGTGGATGTATACTTAAAAAGAAAAGAAGGTAAAGTGTTGGAGTGGGTTGCACAATTCCTAGACCATATTGAACATTTATGGACTATATGATAGAAAAAAGTTCAAAATCATGCTCTTACAAATTTTTCAGCTCATTTTTATTTTTAATTGGAGAGTTGGAACAGAATCTCCCAAGAAGAAACTATGATTTTTCACTGATAAAACCAAGCATTATAATGTCAGGCAGTAATTTTAAAAAAATGATGCCCTACAAAATTTTAAAAACTATGATTTTGTTATTTCTTATTTTCTTTTCTTTAATTATAACAAGTAGACAAAGACTATAATTGTAGACAAAAATATTAGGTATATTTCTTTTTTATTGTGGAGGAAAAAAATTATTATTTAGAACTATTACTACATCACCACCTGCCGTAAATAATCGGGCTACCTTTTGGATACAATCGATTAAAAATTATAAATAATTATATTATAATATTAATATTATATTATATTATATTAATAAATAATATAATATAATATTAAATTATAAATAAATTATTTATATTTATTTATAATTTTTAATCGATTGTATCCAAAAGGTAGCCCGATTATTTACGGCAGGTGGTGATGTATTGGCTTAAACATCGTACTAAACCCAATAACATTATCTCTAACTTCGTTAATACATTTAGTTCATTATTTATTTTTGTTAAATTTCAATCATAAGTTTATTCTGTATTGTGTACACAAACAATATATGATCTTTAGTATGGATGGATAATTTTTTGACTTGTATATATACACACACACACACAGTACAGTACAATAGAGTCCTGATTAACCAAGATTTACTTCACCTACTGTATTATCAGAGATGAATTATGGAAGAGTACTTTGTGAAAAAAACATGAATACATAATACAGTACAGTTCATTTCACAAATCTTGGCTGAACAATTCTAGAGCTCTTTTTGAGAAGCATGTAGTTTTAAAAAGAATTTACTACAGTGACTTCTCACAACAAAATAAAATTTAATTGTATCATGAATTTTAACAAAATACAAAAATATTGTTGTAAAATCAATCACTTAGATAAATGGAATATTTTGGTACAAAGTGATTGATTATTCAAGAAATTCTCAATCTGCATTAGCTTGGATAATTAGAATGCTATTGTATTTTTAATCACATTATTTTTATTTGTGTAATTAAAAAGTAATTGTATATGTAAAAAATATTTTTTATTTAATTATGATCAGTATAATGTGATGAATAATCACATAACTATGGAGTGCAACCATTCATAACATGTATTGATATGCAAATTATGAGTGAAGTTAACAATATCATGTGTTAGATGACAGTATCATTCTGTTATCATTGAGTTGTTTGACGTAGAAAACTGGAATGTAGAACAACATACCTTTATGGTAAAGGCCTATTTCAAAAGTAATGATTGTGTAGTTACTACATAGCATATGACTCTTAAACTAAAAACAACAACCCATTAAACAAAGTGTTAATTATAAATACAACATATTAGTTATTTAAATTTTTGCTTATTATGGCATGTCACAGATTGTAAATATCAATATGTAGCCTATATGTGACAGGACCCTAAAAATTCTTTACTTGTCAGAACCAGTAATATCTCGAATAACTGTGCTTATGCTGTCTTAATTTTTAACCATGCCAAGTAGCTTCAATAACTGTGTAATGCCAGGTTGTGCAAACTGGGCAAGGATACAAACGAGTATGAAGTTTTTCTTCATAAACTTGATTATTAAAGCCAAATGAACTGCCAAATTATTGGGCTGTAAGCTTGATGCCACTATTAAAGCAGCTGAAGTAGACAAATCAAGAATACTAGACTGCAAAAGAAGTACTGAAACACATCTTGAAAATGAACTAGAAATCTTCCAGGCTACAGGTGAAAAACACATAACATCCATCTTCTCTTAAATGCATTAAAGGCGATTCCACCCACATCAATTGAATCGGAAAGGGCATTCTAGGTAGCAGGAGTTTTAATTACTAAAATAAGAATCAAATTGAGTGATTGGAGTATTGACCATGTTTGCTTTTTAAAATCTTAATACAAAATATTATTGTAAATTTTTATAATGTGTTTTATTTAAGTAACAAAAATTACCTTCTAACTTAGAAGTTTGATCTAAGTTCATTTTTTCTTTAAATTTTCAACTCAATGCAAAGGCATTTTTTTTGTAAGCAGTTTCCAGCAAATTAATAAATTTTTTCTATTTGTGTAAATTTTTACACAATTCAAAAGTAATTTTTTATGCATATTTTACACAGCATTAATATTATTATTTTGGATGTTGCAGGATGTATTAAGGTTTTACTTAAAAATGAAAAATAATTATAAAACAAATCTTAAAATCGAATGAATATCTTAAAAATAATTAATCATATCCCAGGATCTTCCGGAATCCTAGGAAATGAGAAACCCTAGTGCAGACATGGCAAAGATTGAAACTATCCATACTGCAATCACACAGAGTTTAAGATCTACTTATTGATATGCTGTGGCTTTGCAAATTTCAAATTGATTATTCAAGAGAATCTTGCATCAGGATCTTCATTTCAACCCTTATAAACTGCAAATTGTACAAGAACTTAAGAATTGAGATGTCAATGCATGTGAAAAGTTTTGCACACCCATGCTTTAATTTGCTTTATCAATGACTAAACTACATGGATTCTGAAAATGTCTAATGAAGCTCGTGAAGTGAACTTCATTAGATGAGGTGTAAATTGGAACTAAATGTAATAAATAAATAGCATGTGGCTGCATCCTGTATAATATGATTTATTTAAATGAAAAATATCTGCAGTTATAAATAAAAGCAATATCTTTGAAGCTATAATTTCATAATTTTTAAATTAGTACTGTAAGTTTAAATTTAATATAAAATAGCTAATGATGCTATCTCTTATTTTAAAATTAAAAATAATTTAATTATTTAATATATTAATTTAGAACATCTGGAAGAAAAAATTCCTTTCCTTTTGTGATATGGGAAAGTAGAACTACATAAAAGTGAGATTCATAAATATACATTAGGTTAACTCAATAGTTGCTAGAATCTAAATGACGTACAGTAATTGGCAATGTGCTTGCATATTAAGTAAGAACTGCAGGTTCAATTCTTAGTCTATTAAATGTAAATTACAATAAACTTAAACCATCGGGATGTTTTTAAGCTACATCGTTACTAATTTTTAATTGGTTAATCTCAAAATTTAACTTTTCTAAGTTATATTTTTGCATATTGCCAATGTTACACTTGTATATATAAAATATATCATTTTAAATACTTTATGTATTAATGCTATTCATCATTATCTAATGGAAACCTTAAGTATTTAAATTCTGTTGTAAAATATAAAGGTTTCTAAAAATAGAACCACATTAACAATTCATTAATTTCATAGCTAATTTTATTTAATTTGAGAGATTGCTTAGTTTAAGGAAATCAAACTATGTTCCTCTAATTACAAAGATATTTGGCATTGTATTAATTGGCCATCTTCAACTTAAATAAACCGAATGAAAATTTTTTTTTGTTGCACGTCATTCAATTCATTTATGACAAGAACAATGATAAAAGCATTTATAATTACAGAAATACATTTTATTTTATTAACTAAGCAAAGTCTTTAATTTTGATATCCATTTAACTTATATGTAATACATTTTATTTAATTAGTAAGTTATGAAATTATAAAATCAATTTCAAGACACCTATTTTAATAACACTTATTATTATTAACGAGGTATTAAAAATAAAAAAGTAAAATTTTTTTACTAACAGTCTGTATCTCTAAAAATAAAATATGACATAAATATTTGTAGATCGTATATACAATTTGTATGTAATCATTTATATATCAAGTAAAGAGAAATGTTAAATTATTAAATATTTAAATTTACATTTTTTATTTAATATTATATGTTCATTTAACTGGATAGATTCCTTTTAGAATAAAACACATTTTCTGCAAATATTTATGTTTTTATAATAGAATATTTTAAGGATGCATTATTATTATTATTTTTTTAAAATTTCTATCAAAGAACTTATAAAAACATAAATAAGACTGCATATTCTCAATAATATCAAGAAGGTTAGCAGTTTAAATACATTTTATTCAACACTAACTATTTTAAAAAATTTTCAACATTTTTTAACGTACTGAATAAATTAGAGATATGATTTACGATACTCTGGTTGAGAAACGGTTATTCTATAACAATAATGATAGTTGAAAATGCTATGATAACAGAATTATATATATATATGCATTCTTAACAAATTTTTTCTATTGCTAACTGTTATTCGAAGAATTTTATGATGCGCGATTAAATACAGCAACATCAGATCGTATCAAGGTCAGAATGTTGTTAACCCAACAACGGGAATGCTATGACTACCTGTTTCGACCATTTTATGCAGTAAGAAATAGTTTAAAATTTCGTAATAAACTGTTCTTACAAAGTACTACATTTATTAAAATAACTCACTTCTACATATATTTGAAATAATAACGAATATTAATTATTTTAATAAAACAATTAAATTACGTACATTTTATAAAATAAATCTACGAAAGTTTTTTTTTAATACTAAATACTGTAAAATATTTAAATTCGCCATTATCATCACGCCTTTAAAAATTTAACTTTTTATTAAAAGTATGCGAAGAATGACGCTACCAATTCTGTAATTAATTTGTTAATAACAGAGGAAATTTTCATTTAGTTAAATTTACATCGCTTGATGAATTTTCTACGATTAAACTATGTTTTTAACCGATGTATACGGACTTCGAAAAAATATCGATTTCTTTTCACGAGTAAAATCCAATTAAAGGAAAATAGGGAAAAAGCATGCATTATTTACACAAAAAATTTAATTGAGAAAATGACAATCACCGTTACGGAATATTATATTCATAAATCGCCAATTTATTATAAACTTTGTTAATTCGATTTATAAATTAAGAGTCGTACGATGGGAGAAAGGTCCGACCAAAAAGAGAGCGAGGTTGTCAAGGGTAAAGCAATCCCCCTAAGGTGGAATTCCCTTTCCTTTTTCCTTATGATAAATAAGTCTATTGGTTTGTTGTTGACAGTGTGTGTTACACGCTAGCGGATGATTTGAATTGTGTTCGGAAACGTTGACAGCAAAAAGTGATCCGGCGATGGCCGGACCTGCTACTACGATCTTCATTAATTACATTGAATAAAAAATATGTTTATATATATATATAAACATTAAAATATTGCAAAATATATAACAAAGTATTTTTTAGACATTAGAAAATATATATTAGATAAGTTGTTTTTTAATTTTATAAAATTATAACTTAATTTTGAAGAATTCTGATAATATCAATTGAGGTTGTTTTATTATATAAAATTTAATTCATTATTTAATTTGTTGTAAAAAATTAATCTGGACAATTTTATAATTCAAATTAAACCACATCCAGGAAGGAAGAAAGAAAAAACAAAACTTTAAATTGAATATTCTCAATCAGAAGTATTGTACGTATTAAGTCAAATATCATTGAGTCATATCTGTTTCATTAAAATTTTCTTTCCTAAGATTACTATACTGATAAATTCATTGTATAATTTTAATTAATGATGTATGTCTTCTTCTTGTAAGAATATCCATATCTAATTATGGTTTGTTTAATTTTTTTTGTCATTGTACAGATCTTACACCTTTCAAGGTAATCGAAAACTCGAGTATCAAATATCCATACTCGTGGATAACAGCGAGTTGCCACTCTTCTGTTCTAACGATGTCCAGAGATTATATACAGAACGGAATAAAAATCGCAAACATATTATATGAATATAAATAGTTTAATCTATCCATCTCTGTTATATTGCTTTTGTTTTTTATTGAACATGTTTTATAGCTATTATTTTGAATTCAATTCTACAGACGGTTACAACGACTTTTATAACGTATTTTCTGCATTATAAGCCTCACTCAACTATACGCTCTGAACGCGAATAAAATAAAGCACTTTTATATTCATTCATTCTATTATAAAATGATAAATAATATATTATTATTAAAGTAATATCTTTAAATTATTCAAATACTAACATTTGAACGAAAAGGTTATCAAATTTTGACAGTTGTAAAAAAAGTATTGAAGATGTGGCGAGCGACTATAATGGTTTAGAAAAAGAATTTGGAAAGTTTATCGTAAATATAATTTTATAAATTTGCAAATTTAGTTTTAAAATTAATATAGTTCTAAACTTAACAAATCCGCAGTCGGAATGACAAAATTTATTAATTAAATTTAATTACACAATCTACAGATATGCAATTTAAACTTATTCGAATATAGCACTAAAATCGTGTTCAAATATTTTTAAAAAATTTGAATACATTTTATAGAATCGTATTTATTTTATTTAATTATACATTTCTAAGACGTAATTTATAGCCTATATTGTATTTTTTATAAAATAAATTTAAACTTTGTCGATAAGACGTAAACTATATTTTGCGCGAATGTTATTGACGATTTTGATATTGGAAAAATTGTGTGTGTACAGTTATGAAAATGAAATAAAAAAATTGTCGAACTAAACAAAAAAACCGTCTTGTCTCATACAACAAACGGAGAAGAAAACAAATACAGATGTGTAAATGAAAATTCGGCTAATAAATTTTTCACTTATTGTTAATTAGATCATAATATAAAAAACATTAACAGCTCTTCTTAACTGAAAAAAAGCCAAGATTTAAATAATAAATTTATTTTTTCAATAGTCAGTTTCAAATAGACCGTAAAGAAAACGAATAGAAATTCTATTAAAGATAACCCTTAGGCTGTTTTCACATTCAGGCGATGAAAGATAGGAAAAGCAGTTCGATGTTCAATCAGCTGTTTGCTTGATCATGTTAAGGCGTGTTTAGATAACTCAATTGCACGATTCAATCAAGCTGGATTCAATCAAGCTGAATTAATCAAATTGAACGTGTATTGAAACGTGTACGGTAATTAAATAAAAATGATCATCTAGGCCCGGATTCACAAACGCTTTTTATCATAAGTAACGACGAAATTCCTCGTAAGTTGCCAGATGCAAAGTCTCGTATTCACAACTTTTTATTATGCCGTAAGCTACGACGTTATAAAAAGTCTGGTAAATACTACGATATCGTAGTATTTACCAGTTTTATTAGATATTATCTAATGGCCTTCGTAAGCCGATATACCAGGAATGATGATGTCCGAGTATTTGGCTCTGTCCATAGATAATTGAGTCGATCGTTTTCCTGATGTCTGTCTTAAATATTTCTGATTCTAAACTTTTAAGATGTTATCGAATGCCGAAAAAAATTAACAGAATTCCTCACGGTGGAATTAAAACTGTCTATAGAATGTCGTACGAAAAAATCTCATTCATTATAACTTAACGTTATTATTATTATTTTTTTTAAACTATTAGTTTGCCAATTTCTTTCAAACTTCTTCAATATTTCTGTTAATATAGTTACCAGTATCAAATTTGGAAGATTTCGTTCAACGCTTGGCTCAGTTCAGTTCAGTTCAGTTTTCGGCCGAAGTTATTTTAGGTACTATCATAAATACAGTAGTTTACCTAAGAGTAATCTCTACCCGTTTTAATTCTAACGAAATAAAATATTGTCCTCCTCAGTTATGGCAAGCACTTGACGCAACAAAATCCTAAAAATACGTCACTAACAAACGTCTTCCTATTGGCTCTATTAAAACAGAAGCGGTCTCTAATATCTTAAGACAAAACATAAGACATACTCCTGTTATCAATCGCTTAAGTACCAATACGTTCGTTTTTTTCAATACGAAATATAAACATCTTTAGTTTCCGGTAACTTTACGATATTGGAAAGATACGACGTAGTATCTGACGTAGTACGACGTTCGTGAATCCAGGTCCAAATTGACAACAGAAAGTAGGCACCAAATACTTTCGTTCAATATGATTGATTCAATTTAATTTATCAACGCAATTGAACAGTCTAAATGCACCTTTATATTTGTTCTATGCAGGGGTGGATCTAGGTTTTTTGGGGCCTAGGGCTTATTGAAGTCCAATGGGGACCCATTTTTTGTTTGTTTGTTTAATTATGGCAACGCAACACACGGGCGATCATTTTAAGGAAAACAGGCCCCTATTTAGGCGGAGAAAACCCGAAAACTCCACGTCCGAGCGAGGCGCAAACCCACGACCGAACTTCCAGTGTTCAGGGAACGAAGGCCGCTTGGCTACTGGTGGGCTTCCCCCTTTTTTTGTTAATACAAATAATAATAATTTATAGTAACTATTTTTTATTATACGATAAGTGCTCATTGTTAAAAACAAGTATTAAAAATTTATGATAATAATTCAATTTTTGTGGGCCCTTGACACTTGGGGGCCAGGGCTTAAGCCCTATTAGTACTATGCAGATCCGCCTCTGGTTCTAAGACAAGTCAACCGAAATTGTTGTAATATCTCGCTCCAGTTTCGCATAGCATGATCGAGATCGGGACGTAATCGATTATCACTGCAGTCTTGTTCTCATCATAGGAAATATTTGCTTTTGAATTTTATTTCATTTATATGTTAATTAAAGATGACCCCGAAATTTAATTAACATATTGGAACCAGTGTATTGCATTAATATTCAGTATTTCGTATACCTGAGAAGTAAAAAAAGCACCTGCGTACAAAAATTTCTTTCAGCAGTATTTTAAACTATTAGTAGATACCATTAATCAAATAGTCACGAAAGAAACGATTTAAGTTTTAATATACTTTAATAGAGTAAACACAATTTTAAAAACCACGTAATGGTATTTGGTCAAATGGCTTGCAGCGATATTTTTTTTGAAAATTGAGATCGGTGGTCGATTGGGAATCCGTTGAAAACGGTTTATTCAAAATCATTAATTAAATAGGTTGTGCATACGACATTTCAGAATGATGTAAATTTGCACCAGATTTATTGAAAACAGCTTGTGGATTAATATTGGCTTACAAGATTTATTTATTTATTATTATTAACTGTAATAGCAAAACATAAATAAATAATGAAGAAAAAGACGGAGATCGATAAAAGGTCGATGAATTCTTGAACAGGGTCAACAGTTAAAAAGTTTGGGGATCCTTAGTATAAAATTTAAATCGTTTTTCATGTTGTGAGGCCCACCAGTGGCCAAGCGGTTCCGTTCCCTGAACACCGTAAAATTACTCATTGAAACACATAGGTCTTCGTAATAATTTCTTCAGTACATTCATATAGAATATTGCAAAAAAATTTATTTGACATTAAAATAATATTCAGAATCATATTTACAATAACTTATGATAATAAATGTTTTTATTAAAATATATAACATCGTTTTATTTACAAGAGAATTTTTGCACAGAATAATTAATTAATTAAACTACAATGTGAGAATTCTACATCATAAATTTTTTGTTCAAAAATTGTGCCTAGATTATATTTAAATTATTTGAAATAACTCCTAATTTTCCAGCATTAAAAATTTTCTTATAAATTCATCGAATTTATTTTCAATACTTAATAAAAACCTAAACTTATGAAAATTTTTCTTTTATAAATTGAAACAAACCTAAATTATACATTAAGCCTATATCCGGGAAGTTTTGGCATCCGAAACAGGTATTATCAGACTTTTTCCTCACCCTAATATTTTAAATCACAAAGTCAATCTAACTTCCGTTTGATAAGAAATCAATCACTGTTTACAAAAAAAGTACATTTATTAGCAGAAACTTACTTTTTTCTCAGTGATGTGTACATGTTACAGTCAAAACCCGTTTTTAGTTAGAACGCGTTTTAACTAGTTAAAACTAGTTTATACTGGGTGTCTTTGTTAAAGTTTTGTCTAGTTAAAACTAGTTTTAACTCAAATTCATTTTTGACTAGCAACAAATTCTAGTTATAACAAAGATATCCAGTATAAACTAGTTTCAACTAGTTAAAACGCGTTCTAACTAAAAACGGGTTTTGACTAACATATATAATATGTAGGAAGATATTTAACTTTCATTTGTAAAAAATAAAGTACATACTTTTTGAAACAAAATAAGAATTTTAAAACTATTTTTGCTGTATGTAAACAAATATAGAATATCTATATCATCTCTATAAAACATATATTGAAAGAATTTTCTCAAAAAATAGCGTTTCAAAAGTGGAGTTGGTTGAAAGAATTTTATTTTAACATCTTTCAAAGGAGCAAAACGACAGTTGAGTATCATTTATTAATGTCCGTATCCACAACCAAGAATTAGAGTTAGAAATTTACTAATAAGCCTTCACGTATTGAGAGTAAAGTAAATGATAATTGGTTAATTTCTAACTGTTGATCCTTGATTATGAAAACGGCAGAATGTGGAAATTCAAGCAATCACTAGAGAAATAAATTTTTATTCTTCGCAAAATAGGAGAACGATTGTACCTAACTCCAATAGATTATTATTATTTAAAAAAAATAATCATTTCTTATATTTTGCACATCAGGAAAATGTTTTATCCTGATGTGCAAATAAACAAATCAACAATTATAGGAAATGCAATTTTATCATTTAGTTGTATTAATGTTTATAGTTATAACTACATATTAATATTAAACAAAAAATAATTTAAAAAGCAGCTAAGAGTTTTTTCTGAGTCACGTTTTTTTCACCTAGTGCATTTTAATAAAACTATGAATAATTTCTGCAACTGTACAGTCAAAAGCTAATTTACAATCGACCCTCCGTATCCGCGGATCGAAAATATTCGAAAAAAATTCCGAAGCAAAACTTGAATTTGCTTGTACAGTAGAGCATCGTTATCCGACTTAATTGGGGACTGGGGTTGGTCGGATAACTGAAAAGTATGAAAAAAACATTATTAGTATAGTGTATTAGGCCTGGTTTAAATACTAGCTTCCCTTCCATGGTCGAGCCAGTGCTGCCAATGCAAAAACTTAACAAAAATATTGAAGTAGCCAAGACCTAACCAAATATTGTAGCGCCACATCACTAGCAGACATTTGAATTTGCCGACTAGAACGCGGTCGGGTAACCGATAAGTCCGTTAATCGGGGGTCGGATAATCGATGCTCTACTGTATTTTAAATATTCTGTGTTTTATTCTATGTATTCTCTTTCAGACCATTAAACGAAGTCCGTTAGCTAAGCCCGAAATGGTCACATCTGTAATGAACGTATACAGGCTTTCTCGCTCATGTTATTATTTCCTAAACATACAGAGTAACAACTATTTACATTGTATTAGGTATTATAAATAATCTAGAAATGACAAAGTTTACGGCAAGACGCGCAAATACTATTTCATTATATTAAGGATTTGAATATCTGCGGGAGGTCCTGGAACTAATCCCGCGGATATGGAGGAATTGTAATTAATGGATTATTAAATTTCTACTCATTGAACAAAACCTAAACGATTCTCGCTAATAAAAAAACTTTTTAAAACACTTACGGCAAGTTTCAAAAACATTTGCATCAGGCACGAAATTCTTACTGAAAACTGATGAACGATATAATTTAAACAACCAGTAGAGACACAAATCAGTATAATTATAATAAATAATGTAAAATATTACTGCTAATATTAATAAATAAATAAGTATAACTACGTTTTTTTTTAAAATGACAACTTTAATTATTTCATTTGAAAATATTCTCACTTTGTTATACTTTCTCCTTTTACAAATGGATTTTTTAAAGATAATTAGTATACAAATATAAAAAATGAAAACAAGTAAAACGGCGAAGCCATTTTTGGGACGAGACTATGTCTCGGAGAGCGCTAGCAACGCATGCCAAAATCTCAACCTCGCGCGTGGTTGTAGAAACAGTCTCAGTATTTCGTATTTTCTTTTGACCCGGTTCTCGGTCCCGACTGGTTTATTTTATGGACAAGTCTGGTTTATTTTATGTGCGCATGATTTGGGCAACAAATACTCTGTGCGAAATTGCAACTCCTGACATGTCCTCCTTCATACCTCTAAGGTGTGCAGCCGTTGACAGCAGCGTGCTTTTAGAGACGAGACTATGTCTCGTCTCTAAAATCACGCTGCTAATTAACAGTTTATGAAATTTATAATTTAATAATTTACCAAGTTTAATTTCATATTTATATAAATTCTTCAAAGAATTCAATATATTTTCTTATAAAAATGTTATAAACGTTAGGCTCTACACGATGACATAAAAATCAGTTGCTAAAGTTAAAAACCACTGTGCGACAGATTTATTATGGTTAAAAGCCACCACAAGTTCTACATGTTAACTAATAACGAGGTGTTGATAAGAAAATAAAACTTTCTTTTTTCATTACGATTTATTTATCTTCAATTATCTTATATAAGTAGGCAACAAAATTATTCATGACGAACGGAAATGGTTACTTTTCAACAACATTTAACCATTCACGAAAATCTGTTGCGGTGTTCGAAATGTCAACATTCTCAAACAACTAATTTACTAAAAATAATTACTTTGTCAGGAACTTATATTAATAAATCAGTCTTTTTTATGAGAATCAGGAATGTGGCAGAGTTATTTATTTTTACAAGAACTATTACCGTGACATTTCGAGTTGCATTGAGTGAACTCTTTCAGCGAAATTTGCATTTTTTATCAACGCTATATAAAAATGTAAGTTTGATCATTAGCACTTTTAAGCAAAACAAAAAAACCAAATGTGTATTTTTCTCCATACATTTTATTTCTTTGAAACTTTTTTAAGTATGAAAATTAAATTTCTAGGAAAATTTGTAGAACTAATGTTTAGCAGTAAAAATTGTAAATAAAAATGTTTCGAGGCTAGAACACATACGTTCAAGTTACAAACCACTGTGCGTGGTATCACCCTCTATCGTGGTTGCATCAGCTAACGTTCAGAACGTGTTATGGCTTTTCTTAATCACCGCAACACGTAGTGGTTAGTGGTCAAATATCATGGAAGTCAGAACGCTTTGTGGCACATGTAAACACAGCCACAACGCATTGTGGATGATTTAAAGAAACCACGACGTGCTGTGGACGTTATTTTCGCTCAATAAGCATTTTCGTTCTTTGAGCCTAACATAAATATTGATATAACTTGTATATAAATAAATAAATATATAGAGCAGTACAAATATAACCGCTAAACCTTGATAATAAACACAAAGATACTACTCTGGATGATAGTCAGCGGTGCCCACACGCCATAAAAAAGAGCGTTGTACGTACATTATATAAAATATACAGTATATATACACAGGTATCCCTTGATTAACGCAATTAATTAATTCCTCGATGCTACCACGTATATCGAATACAGTGGTATCTCGGTACTCGATCGATCAATCACTCACGATCCGCTAGAACAAATTTTCAGTTAATAACAAATACTGTATTCTTATTTTAAATTTTGTCATCAGTAAAAAACTTTTCTGTGATAAAATGAGTAATTTAAAAATAAAATGAAACCTTAACGCTCCCTTCTAGAATAAAAAGGAGCCCGTGCGCCAATGTAAGTGTGCACTTGGTGATACACTGAAACCTGTTTTTGTGCGGTCTTTTTTTGTGTGATTTGTTTTGTGCAGTATATGAATTTCAATCAAATTGGTATACCACACAAAAAAATTGCACAAAACAAATCGCACAAATAAAAAATCCCACAAAAAAAGATCGCACAAAAACAGGTTTGAGTGTAATAAATTTTAGCAAAGATATTGTCTGAATAAAACTATTGTCCATATCCAGTTTTGAAATGTCATCTGCTGTAATATTTCGGAGATAATTAAGTAAAATTAAAGAAATACAAACAATAAATGTTCAAAAGGACGAAAGGGTAATGCAATTTAATGGAGAATGGTTGGCAACCTATTGTTGGCTGTTGTGACTAGCGCACATTTGAGTTATGAGTTTCTATAGCAACTTTCCGGTAGCGAGATGGCACGGAGTGATGCTTATTTTGTTTCTTATCAGTTAAGTCATCTATTACATCGCTGCCTACATGATTACGTGTATGAAGTAGGGATGAGTCGGTCTTGGTTACCGAACCAGGGTGTCGATAAGGAAACGAAAAAGAGTCCGTTTTATTTCAAAATTCTTTCAGTGCTATTTAACGAGTGAAATTTACCGTCAGATTGAATTAAAACAAAATATTCACTCGTTCCCTGCAAGGAAAATTTGCAAATTAATAAACTGTATTTAAAAACTTTTCTGAATTGTCTTTTATTAAGTAGCTAAATAAAAGTTTTATTATAATTTTATAAACATATTTTTCTTTATTCTTCATGTTTTTTTCGTAGATATATTTCGAAGTTAATATATTTTTTAAAAACTTTATAATACATTTTAAAACAACGTAAAAATATACTGATGTTTTCAAAAAGAAGGAAAAAAAAATAAGGAAAAAGTCAGCTAAAGATTCTAAAAACCTGTTACCTTTTTACAGAAAATTAGTACATTTCTCATGTAAATTTTCAGAAAACTGTCATCACAAATAAATTGTTTTTTCGAACACTAAAAAATTCGCTAATTAGGATCCAATGCTAAAAATAGGTCATCCATGGTGTTTGTTGTGACGCCTGTCGCATTCGACTTTCATTTTATTTTCGTTAAAGTGGTCCCACTCAACTACTAAGAGACACTCGTTTTCTCAAAAGTAATGAATATTTTAAAACTATGCAGTATTTTGGGGAAGTTACTTGCTAAAAATGTAATAAGGTAGTTACTAAAATTAGCATTAATTGATTTGATGTATTCCCATTCTTTTAAATAAAAATTATAAAATGATTACAGCAACAAAGTAGACAAGAGGAAAGACACCAGGGAACTAACTGTATGCAGACAATATTGTTCTCTATTCAGAGAAAAAAATAGAGCACAGTAAAAACTAGAAAGTAGGAATAAATGCAGTGAAAGAAAAAGGTGTAAAAGTTTGCAAGAGCAAGACAAAACATGTTCTGTAATAGTAAAGAAAACTATCAGAAGGAAAGAGAGAACAGCAAACTATCAGTATCTAGAGAGATAATCAAGGATGTTCAGTTTCAAATACCTTGACTCGATAACAAATGCAGAATGGAAAGAAAAGTGAATGGCCAAATTCAAGCTAGATGGAACAATTGGAAATGTTGTGCGATAGGACGATACCAGTCAGGTTGAAGTAGAAATTACATAAGTGTACAGTACGGTAGTATGACCATTCATAACCTATATTACAGAGATTTCAACCTTAAGAAGGAACAAGACATATAAGGATTGCGGATGTGTGGCTGATCAAATGAAAAATGAATGAAAGCTGATCAAATGAAAAATGAATATGTTTGAAATACGGTTAAAGTAACTGATATTGACAACAAAATACAAGAAGGAAAGGCTATAAAAGTATGAGCTTGTCATGAGATTAAAGTTACTTTGAAAGCCAAGTCATAAACATGGAGATTGGAAGTGAAAGAAAAAGCACAAAGATGAGATGGCTAGACATAGTTAATGTAGACATGAAGGAAAAAGAGTTGAAAAAGATGTGACTGCATATAAAAGGGAAAAAACCTCATTAAATACAGTGACAAACCATAAAATGAGACAAGCTGCAGAAGAAGAAATCAACCAGTTTAGAAATTTCAAAATTTATTTTTAAATATATGGTCAATAGTATTATAAACCATAGAAATTTGAATATGATGATAAGAAGAAAGAAAGACATTATTTTAAGACTTTTGTAGTATGTAGACACAATAATTTAGTGGACCACAGGACTATTTTTCAGCTGAAATATGCCAGTATACTATAGTGGCAGATAGCATAAAAAGTATTGCTATCCAGTATATAGTATACAACTGTTGCTCAGTAAGAATAATTCTATACGTTCAGTCACCATATAATTGTACCTGAAATTTTTTTTAGAAAAAGACTACTGGTAGACATCATGACCAAACTAAACAATTTATAGTAATATATAGTAAACAATATATAATATATATTAAAATTATCATAATTTTTCTTCATTACATAAATTTGAAAACTCTCTCTCTCCAGCCTATATAAAAGCAATACAGTATCTTTATCCGGCAAATCATTTTGTGAAACAAATGTTTTTGAATTGTTTAAGAAGTTATTTTCAGATTAAAAACACTTAAAATAATTTACTGGATAAAAGATTTATACAAATTATTAATATTATTCTATTTTTTGATTTTATAAAACATTTTTTATAATACTTTTATTTGAAAAGATTTTTTATAAGTTCAACATTTGTTTTTGTACAGTTTTATAATTATAAATTTAATTAATATTTTATTACAACATTTCTTATAAATAGAAAGTAGAGTCAACAACCAACAGTAACATGCAAAGTTGAATATAATGACAATGCACCTATGAAATAATAAACTTATATTCCTTTCATTAGAAAGTAATCCAATCAGCTCATATTTATAGTTTCTAGATTTTATATTTAACAAATATTGAAACAATGAAAAATTTAATTTACAATATTCATTAAAGTAAACAAAAAGTATAATAAATGTAAGCGTGAGAACTTTTTTAGTTTGTAAAAGAATATTGAGTATCTATTATGATTAACAAAAGAATTCATTTGTAATAAGAAAATGTGTTCAATAGTGGATTTTTATAATAAATTTAGAAAAGTCTTTTTGCAAAACTTCATTGTGATAACTGATTGTGTGAAATAGATAAAAGGCATAATAGATCAAATAGAAATACATTTTGTACTTATTTATTTCATAAATAATGAAAATAATGAATTTAAAAAAATGTTATTAATAAATTAAAAAATTCTGTTGATACATATATCTGGATGTAAGATAAAATGGTATTAAAAACTGAAATAATTTAATACATCTACAGAAGAAAGTCCAAAAGTGTAGCCAAAACTGTAATTCAATTTTATTTACATGTAAAATAAGTATAAGTAATTCAGAAAAGATATATCATAACTTCATATATATAACCCACAAAAAATTGCTAAAATGAAAATAAAAACATCACACAACCTGCACCTGTACATATTCTGCACCTCTGAAATTGCCACTGAAAATGTGTCACTTAACCTATATGTAATTTACAGTGTGAAATAGAATTATAAGGACAAGGACAGTAATTAAGTTTTTCAATACACAATAATAAACACAAAAAAACAATGTTAAAAATGAATTTTTATTAATATTTGATGATGATTAAGATATTTATGCATGATTTTTAAAATTAACTTCACTTTTAAACAAACAAAATTATCAGGTCAGTTACTTTTGAGTAGTTTAGAGGAATATTTTTATTTTTTACAAATGTAAATATATTTTTAATAAACAATTGAATGGATGATTATTACATCGTATTATAACAGCAATCATTTATAATTTTTGAAATATTAACAGTAACAGTTTAACACATGCCAAGGAATAGTGAAGTTTCAGAAGCTAAAATTTATAAAATATATGAATTGTGAGGTGTTGGAAAGTATTACAGAGAAATAGCTACCATAATTAATTATTTTAAAACTGCTGTGGACATGTATGTGCAAAACAAGAAAATTATGGAAAATTGAAAAGAAATGGACAAGAAAAAATGAACTGATAGAGATAAATTAACAATTTTTTCTTTACTAAACAACAAAAAGCTTTCTACTAGATAGATAGCTGCTAATTTACTGAAATCTGTATGCCATCTGACTGTGTGGCAATGTGTCAGTAACGATTACATAAAATATTGCAAAATGAAAATAAAACCTAATTACACTCTTCTCTAACTGCACTTAAATAACAACTAAACCTCGACAAAAACCTTTAACATGCAGCCTTTTTTTTAAATTAACTTTTCAAACATTTTTGACCATTTGAATGACTTTCAGGAATAAAAAATCAAATGATTCCAATTTCTATAAAACAAAATTTGTTTTGGAGCAATTTTAAATGTTTGAATTTTCATAGATGTCTACTGCACAAGCTCGTAATTAAAAAAATATACAATATATACAAGAATAAATAAATTAATGATCTTTAGTCAATTTCATCTTAAACATTCTGCTTTTTTCCATTTCATCTTAAACATTCTGCCTTTTTCCATTTCACTTACTTATAATTACATGTGCAATGAATTACTAATGAAAATAAAATGACAGAAACTGAGAAAAAATGGAATATTTGAGACAATACACTCTACAGTGTGTAACAGAATTATAAGGATAATAATTAAGTTTTAGTTTCTCAACTTTAGTTTGTAATATTCTTTTGACACCTGTTCACAAGCAACAATGACTTCAATGAGCTAAATCTGTCATAAGATGGATCAAGAATAGAAAAAAGTTGTGTTTTCTGATTAAAAAAATGAAATTTACATGGAACAGACAATTATAGAATTTTATTAGCATGATGTGAAAAGAGAAGCCAAAGTCAGAATGAGTTGTCAGTGTAATGGTTGCTTTTTCAGGTCAGGATAAAGGTGCTTTTGGGTTCAATGGAAAAATTGATATCATTTTTGATGAAAAAAGGATTCTTCAAAATAGCAGAATATGTCAAAAAATAATTGTATTTTGACCTTTAATTGTGGAAATAATTGGATATTTCAACAAAACACTTTTCAAATGTTTCAGTCCATGCATGAAAATCAACTAAGAACTGAAGGATCTAAAGCTTAGTATCGCTTTGTTACAGCTGGTGTTCAAACAGCAGACGTTGTATATGTATTATGAAGATGCATTTTGGGCATCAAACCCCTCTTCAGTTTGATTCTTGGATTTATCTAATATTATAAGTGTACTAGGTTACAATATTGCTTAAGAAGCTTGAATACCAACTAATAACTGGTTTATTAATGAAAACATAAAAGTATTAGACTGGCCTTCTAGAAGTCCAGACCTCAGTCCAATAGAAAATTTATGGAGTATAATAACAAAAATAGTTTATGGTCAAAACAAGCAGTATTCTCATGCAAACCAGTTAAAATGAACAATTATGAATGCTTGGAAAAATACTGAAGTGTAACAATTACAAAAATTGATTCAATATATACCCTGATAAGTGTGTTTGATGTTGTAATGGTTGTCTCACCACTTAATTGTGTTCGTTGAGAATATATAAAACATGTGGTCGTATATCTCATATTTGTTTTATTCACACTATGTATAAAGAATTCTCGTTCTACAACTGTACGGTTAGATAGCATCCACGTGGTACATGAGAATAGCTTGCGTCCGGACTGTCACTGGTAAGTCGGGAAAAGAATATGGCGGACGGCTTGTACATGTTTATATATCCGCCGCGCCAGCGCCACCTGGATTTTTAGGTGTAGCGCCAGTTACAAATATGCGGCTGCCACACACTCCCCACCAGTGACAACGAGAAGCTTACCGTTATATGGTTACAAATATGATTACAGTTAACTCGTCATAAATATCGCGGGTTGAATCGGACCCGTCGACCGGATCTGGTTGAGACCGGCGCTCGTCTGTCGTCCGGCGTCATCGCTCCTGTTGTCGTCTTAGTAGCTGTCTTCTGCTGTTCGGAAGTTAGGGGGAGCCCTCCGGACTTCGTATCTGGGCTTGCCTCGATGAATGCTGGTTTTAACCGGTCTATGTTTATTGCTATCTTCCGGCTGCCCTGTTCAATGGTGAAAACCTTGTCCTCTCTTGATATAACACGAAAAGGACCCAAATATACTGGTTGTAACGAGTTCCTTACCGTGTCATCGCGCACAAATACTTGTTGGCACGAGTTCAGCTCTTCGTGTACGAAGCAAGTTGTCCTGTTTGGTTGCATGGTGGGTGTTGGGCGTAACTTTTCCATGGTATTTTTAAGACGCCCGACGAAGTTTGCTGGGTCGGGGTTGTACCTGCTTGGAGTAAAAAATTCGCCCGGCAACCTAAGGTTTTCACCGTAAACCATTTCGGCAGTGGAGGCCTGTATGTCTTCTTTGAATGCTGTTCGAAGGCCAAGGAGAACCGTTGGGAGCACATTTGCCCAATCGTCTCCTCCATGGCAACGTAGGGCTGCCTTAAGTGTGCGGTGGAGCCGTTCCACCATTCCATTCGCCGCTAGATGGTACGGGGTTGTGCGGATCTGTTTGATGCCCAGAGTTGTCGATAAAGAGTGGAAAAGGTCGGACTCAAACTGACGTCCTTGGTCCGAGGTCAATCTGAGCAGAACGCCAAAGCGGCATATCCAATTCGCGTAAAAAACTTTTGCAATCGATTCCGCTGAGATATCGGCGACCGGAATGCACTCAGGCCACCTGGAGTACCTATCAATACATGTAACGATGTATCTAAAGCCCTGCGATGGGGGAAGCGGACCCACTATATCTATATGCACGTGCTCGAAACGAGCACTGGGAATGAGAAAGGTGCCTGGCTTTGAGCGAGTATGCCTGTGCACCTTGGAGCGTTGGCACTGGAGGCAAGCGCGCGTCCACTTGGTTACGTCCGATCTCATGGACTTCCAACAGTATCGCTCGCTTACTAATTTTGCTGTTGCGCGGATACTAGGATGTGCCAGGCCGTGAACAGAGTCGAAGACTTGTCGTCTAAACTCCTTGGGAACAAACGGCCTGACCTTGTTTCTTGACACATTGCAATGCAGCTGGGCTGCCGAATCATCTATTGGCAGCAGCTTCAGAACTAACCCGGTCGAGTTGGGGTTGTTAAGTAGTGCCTGCAGCTGGTCGTCTGTCTCCTGGGCTCTAGCCATTTCCAGATAGTTAATCGGCCGATTTGTGATTGTTTCTACACGCGAAAGCGTGTCGGCTACAATATTTTCTTTGCCCTTGATATGCCGAATATCTGTTGTAAACTGGGCAATAAAATCTAGTTGCCTAACCTGCCGAAGCAAGCACTTGTCCGATTTCTGAATAAAGGCATAGGTCAAGGGTTTGTGGTCCGTGTGTATTGTAAATGCACGGCCCTCTAGCATATGTCTAAAGTGTCGGACAGCCATATAAGCCGCGAGTAGTTCCCTATCGTATGCACTATACTTGCGCTCCGCAGGTGTTAGCTTGCGGGGAAAAAAAGGCTAGAGGCTTCCACTCATTGTCCTGCTTTTGCTGCAAGACCGCCCCTACGGCGAAGTCGGAAGCGTCAACAATCAGTGCTGTCGGCGCCGTGGAATTGGGATATACTAGCTTTGCTGCTCATGCTAATTTATCTTTGCACTCTTGGAAGGCGTTTTTTGAGTTTTCGTCCCAATTAATTGCACGGTTATCGTTCTTTGCCGCCCCTTTTAGGAATTCGCAGAGGGGTGTCTGTGATTTTGCCGCCTGGGGAATGAAACGCCGGTAAAAGTTCAGCATTGCCAGGAACCTACGCAATTCACGTACCGTTTTTGGTTGGGGTATCTGACCTATTGCTGCAACCCTATCTGGCAAGGGACCGACGCCTGCGGGAGTTACGCGATAGCCTAAAAATCTTACCTCAGATTGACCAAGGATGCATTTGGATGGGTTGATCCGTACTCCGTATTCTTTGAAGCGTTCCAGGACGGTCTTGAGATGCTTCCGATGTTCCGCTTCGCTGGTCGATGCCACTAACACATCGTCGAAGTAGGGCACACAAAAGTCCAGCCCGCGTAGGACTTGGTGAATAAACCGTTGGAACATCTGTGCAGCGTTGCATAAGCCAAAGCCCATGTATAGGAACTCGAACAACCCGAAAGGGGTGGTCACTGCTGTTATGGGGACGTCTTCCGGGTTCACCGGGATTTGGTGGTAAGCCCTCGCTAGGTCGAGCGTCGAGAAAACGGACTTGCCGCGTAACAGTTGCACACAGTCTTGTATATGAGGTATGGGATAGCGGTCGGGAACTGTTACTGCGTTTAACCTCCTATAATCTCCACAGGGCCTCCAGTCACCGTTGCTTTTCCGCACTAGGTGCAACGGGCTAGCCCACTGGCTGCTGGATGGTCTACAAATCCTTTGGGCCATCATATATTCGAACTCCTTCCTTGCTGCGTTGAGCTTTTTGGGCGGAAGTCTGCGAGGCCTTCCTGCGACTGGTGGTCCCCAGGTTTGAATGAAGTGGACGACGCTATGTTTGGGCGGTTCTGTTGGTGTAGATGATGTAACTAGCTCAGGAAACTCTGCGAGCAGACGGTGGAAGGAGGAGTTGTCTCCGACGAGTGATAGTGTCGGTGTTGGTCCCGTCACGTCTTTTCCCACGCTCGCAAGTTTCGTTTGGGCGTCCATAAGCCTTTTGTGTCGAATGTCGACGATCAGGCCAAAGTTCCTTAAGAAATCCGCTCCAATTATTGGGTTGGATACTGCAGCTATTACGAACGGCCATTGAAACGACTGGCGCAGACCCAATTCCAATGATAATAGTCTCCGTCCGTACGTTTTGATCTTAGAGCCGTTTGCTGCAAAGAGTTGCAGTCGATCTGGCTCTCTTCTTGCTTCGGCTGGAGTTGGGGGAACTACAGAAATGTCCGCTCCTGTATCTATCAGAAAATGCGTCGACGTGGCCCTGTCATACAAGAAGAGCCTATGTCTCCTAGATTGGCCGTCGCCCGTGTCGTCGAGCGACGGCCCGATCACTTTCCCGACTGGAATTGGCAGGGGGACGTGCATTTGTTTGCTTTGTCTCCAAACTTCCGGTGGTACCAGCAGACCTGCCTTCCCTTTGATGTGCTTCTGTTTCGATGGGGAGACGAAAAACGGTGGCTGCCATGTTCGCTACGTCGGTAGGGTTTTGACTCCATGATTTGGTGTATCTGGAGGGACAATTGTGATATCTGTTCCTTCAACTGGGTGATCGCGTCCACGTGGTTCTCGGCCGGCGGCGGTTACATGGCCTGAATTTGGCCCATCGGTGCGGTGACTTCGCAAATTTTGTCGGCCAATTCGGCAACTTTTGTCAGATCTTCGCCGCTTACCGCTAGTATTTGCTGAGCGGCTGTTGGCAAGCGCTGGAGCCAAAGTGTCCTTAGTACATCGTCTGAAATTCTATTTGTGGCTAACTCTCGCATCTTTCGTAGTAATTGAGACGGGCGTTGATCCCCTAGCTCGATGCCTTGAAGCAATAGTTGTAGCCGCTGTTGTTCTGAATCCGCAAACTGGTCGACTAATCAGCATTTGAGCGTGAGGTATTTCTCTTTGTTCGGAGGTTGGACGACTATGTCACTCACTTGGGCGAGGATTTCGCTCTCCATGGCCGCAATAACATGGTTGAATTTTGTTTCGTCGACTGTTATATTGGCGTTTGCGAACTGGGCTTCTATTTGAGCGAACCAAAGTGTCGGATTAGCCTTCCAGAACAGTGGGGCTCGCACCGCCACCCGGGCGATTTCTGGCACAAGGGCCGCCATGCTTCCGTTATCGTTGTTCGACATGTGTCGTCCAGCACGTGTGAAAAAGCGTAAAAATAAAAAATAATTACTACTTGATTGTCCTGAATGCTGTTGAATGTCTCTGGCCCTGTTAGTCTTCCGGACTTTGATGAAGAGCAGCCGATGTAGTTGGATTAGCTTCGGAACGAGAAAATCACGTTCGGGTCACCAATGTGGTGGTTGTCTCACCACTTAATTGTGTTCGTTGAGAATATATAAAACATGTGGTCGTAAATCTCATATTTGTTTTATTCACACTATGTACAAAGAATTCTCGTTCTACAACTGTACGGTTAGATAGCATCCACGTGGTACATGAGAATAGCTCACGTCCGGACTGTCGCTGGTAAGTCGGGAAAAGAATATGGTGGACGGCTTGTACATGTTTATATATCCGCCATGCCAGCGCCACCTGGATTTTTAGGTGTAGCGCCAGTTACAAATATGCGGCCGCCACAATGTTATTCAGATGAAAGGAAGTCGACTAAATATTATATGATATAAATTTAACTAAAAAATAATGTTCTTATATGATAACATTTAAACACGCAGTTAATTTCAAAAATCATGTATAATCTTGTATAATTTATCTTAATCATAATCAAATATTAACAATAATTTTTAAGATTGTTTTGTGTTTATTATTGGGTATTTAAAATTTCAAAAGAACATTACAAACTGAAGTTGAGAAACTAAAACTTAATTATTATCCTTATAATTCTTTTACACACTGTAGAGGGTATTATCTCAAATATTTCATTTTTTCTCAGTTTCTTTCATTTTATTTTCATTAGTAATTCATCGCACATGTAATTATAAGTAAATGAAATGAAAAAAAAAACAATGTTTAAGATGAAATTGACTAAAGAGCGTTAAGTTTTTGTAATTTCCAAAAAGCTGTCAAACAAAAAACTTTTTGTCATTTTGCTTTATTTTTATTTTATTTCTCAAATAATGTTAATGAAATATATAATAATAATAGTAAATGTAACTGGCATACAAATGGATTATGGCCTACACAAATACAAATCACTTCACATAAAAAAAAATTCTGAAAGAGGACTTTGCATTTGGAAATAGAAAGTTCATTGAATCCATGGAAGAGAGCAAGGTTTACAAATGTTTAGAATACTAACAGACCAAACTCATAGAACATGCACGAATAAAACAAACTAACAAAAGAATAAAACAGTAGATTAAATTCAACATTAACAATTCTGTGTAAATACATGCTCACAAAACTTTAAGTGTGTGCAAAATACACATTTAAGGCAACAAACACATGCCCCACTACCAATATATTTGGATTAATCACACAGAACTAGAATAATTCCAAAAATACGATGTTAACAAACATAACAATCACAACTTTAAATTCTTCATAAAAGACTATTTCTTCCACACAAGGAGGAAAGACTAGGTCTCACACATACTGTAATCTTTACTGAAAACAAATACAGACACTAAAAAAGCATTTACACAAAAATCAAAAAACATGACATTTAAATAAAGCTGTCACTCTTGCAGACAAACCATTAAACCTACACAATATTGACTTGGATATAACACAGTACATTAGAAGATAGACAAACACCATAAAGCAGTCTTGACCCAGACAGAGCTCCATGATAGGCTTCCTAACAATCTCTGCCAGGATTACCATAACAAAACTGCCAACTAATACTAAAGTTTTAATCAGTTCAGTAATTAAAAGATGATAAAAAATAAATATTTGTATTTATATTCAATTTTTTTAAACTGAATATAAAGTCAATTTTATGATTGTTTTATTGCAGAGATATCTTGTCAAAACTGATAGAGACAATATAAAATTCCATACTGAAGAGGAGATAAATGATCCTAAAATGTATCTATGGCTATCGAACAGTAATAAATGAAATAAGGGTGTTTGACAAGGCCAGCATGGATTTGAACTAATTGGTTGAGTTTTTAAAGGAAACTCAGTAAATTAAGTATGACAATGAGAACTAATGCCAAACTGGTGGCTGGCATGGGGATGTCACTTTGGAGATGGAAATGTTCACAATAGTCACTCCAGACCTGGTCATAAATACCACATTATACACAAAACATAAAACTATAAAAACAAAAACACCAAACAAACCAGTAAAAAACAAAAATATTTTAAGCTACAAACATTTTCTTTCATAAAGATATGAACATTTCAGGTATTTTCAAATATAAACTGATAGAACATATTTTTTTAAATGAACCAAATAGATCCAAAATTCAAAAACTTAAAATAGACATGTGTAAAGTTCATCAGTTCTACATCAGTTCAACCAATGCACACCAAGTTGCAGAAACAGTGTGTCATTCTCTTTAAAATTAATTGCTTTGCCTTTTTTAATTGCCTTGTAAATCTCAAAAGCCTCAAAGTGTTTCAATTGTAACCAATCTGTTGTGTGATGTAATATACTAGCATCATGAAAGTCAACTCCTACATCTTCCTCCCCCACAAATGAAGCTAGTGCTGTATTAGCCATTTTCTTTTTGATATTGTATTGGCATTCTTTAATTCTTGTTCTATGGCACCAATATAAACAAGTGATCTGTCCAGTCTTTGATCACATAACAGGACGTTAGGTCACATAATGGTTTCTTCTTAGGTGTTTTTGTTATTTGTTGCAAATACGACAAGTTGAAGTTGTGGTTAATATAAAACTATACAACATATCACATCAAGTTGCAAGTTTTTAAAACAAATTGACTGCTTCCATTGACATAACCAAATTTCAAACATAATACATCAAAAGCTTGCACACAAATACAAACTATTACACACCAGGCAACTATAACACAGATACAAATCTCAGATGGTCATGGAAAAAATAGCATAAACAAAATATACTATGATCAAGCCATAATCATAACAAGCCATCACAACAGACCAAACAACACATTTATTGACAAACAAAGCAAAAATCACATACAACACAGTCATATTCATTTGAAATACCAACAACATAAAAATGCATACACTGGAATATTAGTTCTCAGAACTCACCAAGGAAATAGCAACTGTGGAGAATGGACAATATGGGTGCTTATTGTACCATATATATAGTCATTTTTACACAGGTATACTATCACATATTCACAGAGTCTAGAAACATTAAACCTTAAGAGGACATATATTACATTACAGAAAGCAACCACAATAAAATATGTTATATATATATATATACATAGGAAATTCTTAAATAGATACACACATGAACAGCACATAACCACAGTAACATCTCTTAACTTTGGTCTAGCTTAGCACTAGGTATTATAATCCCCTGCTTTAATAAAGGTTTGGCCATGTCCAAGAAGCTGTCATTTAACTTTTGTTAACACAACATTCAATAAAATATGTTTTATTTACACATGCATAAATACGTTATTCGAACATCGGTGTTTTTACTATAAAAAAGTGATGTGGAAATGTTGTCTAAACATAATTTGAATCATTGCAATAAAAAATAAACACTTGTTTCAAAAAACCTTGACCATATTTGTTGTTTCAAAATACTTTGGCCATGCAGCAATGCAAAATGTGAATGTTTACACAAGTGAAAGTGACTTCTTTTCTTTTGTTTAACAGATCAATTTCATTTTTAGAACATCTCTGTTTGAAATGTCAAGCCAAAAACCAGAAGAGCTGCATATTCGACATTGCATATTATTTGAGTTTCAGAAAGATAGTGATGTAACAAAAGCTACAAAACACATTTGTGATGTTTATCTAGCCCACATTAGATGTTTGTAAATGCCAAAGGTGTTTGCTAGGTTCAGGTCAGGTAATTTTGATCTTTGTAACTAACCTGATTCAGACAAATTAGTGGGAATTTGTATTTTCACTAAATTCAATAAGTTATAAACTATCTAAACATTGCAGACATTGCTATATTTTGTACCAGTACATACTACAGTATGCTTTTCATTTGTTTATGCACATACTTCAACCAGTCTGAAGATGACTATAATGTATTAAAACTGATTGAAAAACTTTCAAAAACATTAATGAACATGTTATTCGCTTGTGCCAACGATAGATCTGACACCTAGCAGTATTAGCGCAACCTACATAATGGCGGCTGCTTTGGGTATAAAGTAGTTTGTTAGAATAGAAAGTGTTCACCCGATCTACTATAGGCCATCATCAGGTTTAATATTATAACTGTTCCGAAATGGAACGTGCCGTTTTCAAATATTTTACATATTTAAAATTCAAAAAAATAATTTAACTTTAAAATAAATTGAAAGAAGTGTGTATATTAAATAAATAAATAAACAAATAAAACAGAAAACAAAGCTAAGTAGAAAGAAATGATTTAAGGGTTTTTAAGTGCCATTCTTTTTTCTATTAAGGTATATATTTCCTTGCTGTTGGAAGCGCATTAGCATCCATAGCATTTAGGCAACGGTTTTTCATTTTACTTTTATAAATTTCCATCTTTTTCCATCTCCAACGCAATGGATGGAGAGTGCACCGTTTAAATGACTTTAGCCTCTTCCCATTTTACAATCGTTCCTTCAGTCTGTGCTATAATTGATAATATTGTGTTGTTGTGTCGTTTGTCAACGTTGTATCAGATGCTCATTTTCTTATAAAAATCGAGAATGATCTATAAAAGAACACCTAATATCTGTAGCTTGCTACGGAATGATAAAGACAACGTAAAAAAGGAAGGTAAAGCTGGGGTATATAAGATTCCATTTAGGAATCGAAAAAGATTATGTGGGTGTGACTAGAAGAAACCTGGCGGTATGTCTGAGAGAACATACATACAATTTCGACAAAGGACACGACACTATTAGCAATTATGGCACAGATTGAAGGAACGATTGTAAAATGGGAAGAGGCTAAAGTCATTTAAACGGTGTACTCTCCATCCATTGTGTTGGAGATGGAAAAGGTGAAAATTTATAAAAGTAAAATGAAAAACCGTTGCCTAAATGCTATGGATGCTAATGCGCTTTCAACAGCGTGGAAATGTATAATAGAAAAAAGAATGGCACTTAAAAACCCTTAAACATTTCTTTCTACTTAGCTTTGTTTTCTGTTTTATTTGTTTATTTATTTATTTAATATACACACTTCTTTCAATTTATTTTAAAATTAAATTATTTTTTTTTTGAATTTTAAATATATAAAATATTCAAAAACAGTACGTTCCATTTTGGAACATTTATAATATTAAATCTGACGATGGCCTATATTAGATAGAGTAAAAACATTTGTATAAAAGAATTTTAAGCTCAGAAAAATTAGCTATGGTGAAACTGAAGTGAATTGTTTGCTGAGAAAGAGCTAGATAGATGTGAAGTTAGCAGTTTTAGTATTTCCTCTCCTTCTGTAAGACATCTTTTTCGATCAGCCACATATTCTAAAATGTCACAAAGTGTAATCATCATGACTTAAACAACTACGAAATCAACTAGGATTAATGTCGGATACAAATGCGAATAAAACGTGTTGACTACAGAGAAAAAAGTTATTAAAAAGACAACACACAAGTAACTCTCGTACGTTGTCAAGCACGCTAAACCCTTTGTGGCAGCCATTTTGGTCGACTCATACGCCACCTATATTTACTGGCACAAGCGAATTGCACAAAATCAACATTTACAATGATTCATGTGCATATAATGCATATTAAGACACTAAATACACCTTACACACTCTTCCAGCTAAATTTAATCAAAACTTTTAATTAAATTTAGTTGCTGGAAAAGTGTATAAAGTATGTTCAGTCTCTACCAGGCGTACTGGTTAATAATGTGGGATTTTGTAGAAGAAAACACATAATTTCAAGAAAAACATCAAAAGTGCTTTATTCGAAGTAGTGTCCATCGCTAGCTACACATTTCTCCATCTTTCAGGTAATTTGTGGATACTGTCCCAATAGAAATTTTTTTTGTTTTGAGGCAAACCATTCAGAGACCCATTTTTCCACTTCATACATTTTGAAGTGCTGCTCAGAAAGTGCATTTGGAACAAGTGGAAATCAGAAGGAGCAAGGTCTGGTGAGTATGGCAGGTGGGTTAATACTTTCTAGGCAAGATCTTTTAATGTGTCTAACTGGGTTTGAAGTGTGTAATGGTGCATTATCATGAAGCAAGATTACTTTGCCATGTCTTCTGACCCATTCTGGTCATTTTAGAATCAAAGGATGGTTAAAATTGAATATTTGTTGTTGGTAATAATCAGTATTAACAGTTTCATCTGGTTTTAGCTCTTAATACACCATACCTTCCTGATCCTACCAAATGTAAAGCATTGTCTTCTTTACAAAGCAATTTGGTCTTGTGATGGTTGACCTGAATCAATGTAGCAGATTTTGTGTGTTTGGGATTCTCAAAATAAATCAACTTCTCATTGCCAATCACAATTCAATGAAAAAAGACTTTCTTTTGTGCTGTCGAAGTAACATTTTACTGATGACTTTTTTGGTTTTCCATTTGTCTTTTGTTCAGTTCTATTTAAAAATCTTTTTCATTGTTTGTAAATGATTGGAAATTGTTTGCTGAGCAATATTTAATCTTTCTGTTGTTTTTGAGTTTGACACGCATCTTTATCCAATAATGCTTGTAATTGTTGGTCTTCAAACTTTTTCGGTTGACCTGGAAGTTCTTTGTCTTTTACATCGAAATCATCATGTTTAAAGTGTTTAAACCAACATTCACAAGTATGCAGTCTGGGCCTGGCACAGATCAACCTTCATTTTTTATTTGTGTAGTGCATGTTAGGTAATTTATGGGCTTCCGAAAAGTTAGACATTACATGGTATCTCTAATAAGTTTTAAGATTGAAGACCACCACACATTGTCAAATGTGTCTGATATCTAGAAATATTAACAGAGGTATTGACCTCTACTTTTCTTGTGGTACAATTTAACAAGAGCATCCAATGTTCCACAGAGGATGCTCTGTGGAACATTGGAGTGTGAAATCATATTGGCCATTGCTTAAAAACTTTCTTTAAATAAAAAAAAGTATGGAGAATGGCAATTCATGAAATGACCATTCATGATACAACTAGCTTTTAATGGAATGCATTATGTATACAAGCTGGGATATGCCTGTACTACCAAAATTTCAGGAGCAGAAGAAAATCCATTATAGGGCTATCAAAACATGAAATTTTAAAACTGAAATAATGTTAATGATTAATTACATTATGATAATGGACCCAATCAATGAGCAAATGATTCAAGCAATACTTGTTTTCACATTTTAGAAAAACAACTTTGTCAACATTTTCATTTGCATACTTTTCAGTGGTCAAATTGTAAGAAATCGAATCCGATCATTATTTTATGTTTTGGGCATTATTTTTAGTTATAGTTATACTCCTAAACTCTTCAATGCACTAAAATTCAAAAAGAAAAAGGCAAAAGATACTAATTTGTATTTGCATGATTCCATGATGCACACACATGTAAATAGGGGAGTGCGAAGCTACAGCAAGAACCAGAGAAAAGATGACATGTGCGTCCAGCAGGGTGATTTAGCTCCCAACAGCAACCATCATAGAAGCAACTTGTCTGATGTTCTTAATAAGCAATCAGCGTAAGAAACATATATTTTGTTTGAGTATTTTTTGGTGAAGATTTGATTTGATTTGATGTATATGAAAAGAGAATTTCTTTGATTAATTGTTTATTTTTGTTATTTGACTTTTATATATACTCTTACTAACTCTTGTTTATATAATACTGGTCAATTTAATAAATATTTTATTGTGGATTTGTACTTATATGCAATGTGACCATGAAGAAGAATTGAAGGATTTCTGAACATTAGGTCTTGGGCTTTATGCTCAAGTTAGCTGCTTCTTTTAAACATACACACATAATTAAAAGGAGTCTGCCAGTTTTTGAGATTACAATATAGATCATAAACAAGTAAGTGGCAACATTTACTAACAGCACTATAGCCATTACTTGATGAACATCTTGATAGTTAAGTATGCATTCAGAATGTGTTTCTAGTACAATGTCACTTTGATCTGCGTTGAGCACCAGCATTCCAGTATTCTAGTCAAAGTACAGTATCCATTCGTCCCATAAACAAATTCAATCATCTTTTATTCAAATTTGTTCTCAATTTTCAACCTGAGTCAGTGATGATATATATGTGATCTTACAAGGTATGATATGGAACTTTTTCTTGAAAGCACGAATCCAATCACATGATGCATTGAAAGTCTCTAAGTCCACAGTTTTAGTACTACATAATGTCCAAATTCAAAGGTTATGTTTAATGTGATGCCATATTTTCTTTTGTTAGAAAATCACAAAAAAAAAAAAAAAAAAAAAAACAGTAAAAGCAACAATTTTTACTATTTTAAAAAGTCTAAAAAATACTTGAAAGTTCTCTTTTAAACTAGCGAGTTAAAATCACTCAGTTTTTCCCGACTTTGAAGAAACTCAAAACACACAAGTGGAAAGAATTGACATTAACAATCACCTCTTACTTTATTAAACCTTTTCACCATATGCATTTCACGTTACAGTCTGACCACTGATGAGGCTGTAAAGTGAAATGCATATGGTGAAAAAGTTTAATAAAGTAAGAGGTGATTATTAACTTCAATTCTTTCCACTTGTGTGCTTTGAGTTTCTTCAAAATCGGGAAAAACTGAGTGATTTTAACTCGCTAGTTTAAAAGAGAACTTTCAAGTATTTTTAGACTTTTTAATTTTTTAAAATTTATAAATAACCGATCCCATTGCTTTTATTTATTTTTTATACATTAAAATTTTTACTATCACAAACATTTTCATTCATCTAGATCAGTGTTTCCCAACCTTTTTTGTGCTATGCCCCACCTACGCTTTTTAAAGTTCTTATGTCCTCCAACATATACGTTGAACTCTTTTGAAAGGTCTCTCGTTGTCATGTTCGTTGAAGTTTTTCTTGCACTTAATTGCCACACTGTTTTATTGTAGCCACAATAAAACCCAATCCTTTCATCAGTCTTTTGCACTTTCCAGTCATCGCCAAATGTGACCTGGAACACCACAACTCAAGTCTGCCCACCTCGAGGTCTGGGCAGAGAATGTCCTTTCTCCTCTTTCACCGGCCTCAGGGCTTTGTTCATCCCACCCCAAGGGAAAAGGGTTATAATGGGAAGTTCTAGAAGGAAAGGGAAACAAAGAACAAATAAAATTAAAACTAACTTAAATCAATATTTACAATAAATATGGCATACAGGCAGCTATACAGTTAACTTAAACTCTAGATGAGTCCATTTTCGAACTGCCCCCTTAACAATCAAATTGCCCCTCTGTGGGGTGTGGGCTCCACGTTGGGAAACACTGATCTAGATCATCATCAGGTAATGGAACACTCTTAAACGTCAATTTGACTTTTTAATTTATACATTCATTTTAAAATTTGTATTCATTCTTTTGGTGGAAATGTTCTACTTGGTTTAAAATTTGATGCTTAGATCTAAAAACACACCAGTACACCAAACCAGTTAAACCAACACCAAAAATATTTAACATAATGTTTTTATCCATATCAATTGGACATCTTCAGGTTACATAACTCTATTAAAGAACAGAATATCAATCGATATGGACGAAAACATTCATTATATTAAATATTTTTGGTGTTTAACAGGTTTGGTGTATTGATATATTTTTAGACAATATATACCATTCTTGAAGTGTTTAATATTTAATATTTAAGTGTTCTATTCCACGTTTTCTGTTAATTCAGCATAGTGCTTACTATCTGCTAGCAGATATGTGAAATATTTAACTTCCTGGTGACGTGTTAGAAGAAACACAACAGCTAGCATCCCGCTAGTAAAAATGGATCACATATTTACAGCATCTATTATAAATGTTTTGACTATTTGTTCTGAATCTGTTATAAATCCCAATTCTAGCTTTTTCAAAAATGACTACGATGAGCTACAAGACTCATCTTTAATAGCTGCAAACGATTCCAACAAGGAATATCGAGAAGATAGATCCAAAATATCTGGCTATGTTCGTGACATCGTGCCTAAATACAGTGACGATATTTTCAAGCAAGCCTAGATCAGCTGCACTAAATGATGTCTGAAGTTCTTTAAAATAAGTTTTGATATTGGTTGCTGTTTCTAATGAAAATATGAAAAATTTACTAGTTTTAAAATAAAATTATACTCTATAAATAATGTGCTATGAATACAAATATGCTGTAGATTGCATTATAAAATATAGGTAATAAAAAAATAAAATATATATATAATGGTTTTGCTAAAAGTTTCAACATGTGAGTTATATAATGCTAATTATTACTTGATATCTAAAGTCAAGATACAAATAAGATATCTAAGAAATTCATTATATGTATCTGACATACAAAGATGAAAAGACAATTACACCTGTCAAACTCATTCTGATAGGCAAAAGTTAAAAATATGTTTATCTTTAGCTGTTCGTAAACTGTCGTAAGTTCTATCATCCATATTTAAAAGAAAATTTTGATCTTCTAGTTCAATTAAAACCTTCAAACATGAAGCTGCCATATTTTGCTTGTTGTCTTAGTAAAAAGCTAGCGCTCTTCAACCATGCTAATAAAATTTTGTAAACATTTTGAAATAGCGCTGCAAGCAAGCTAAAATATGGAACGATTTTTATCACTGCACCAACATGGATTCGGTTATGAACCTGATGATGTTTATTCTAGATGAATGAAAATGTTTGTGATAGTAAAATTTGTTGCTTTTAACTGGCTTTTTTGGGTATTTGGTGTGATTTTGCTGTTACTCATGACCAGTTTGAATTACTGTGAATACTTTTTTGTATTGTTGAGTTACTACAATGTTTACTGTGAAATAGATTCACATTTGTCTGAAATTTCCTGCAGCATTGACTGTTTTCTGTATATTGAAAAGTTGAGTAATTGACTTCACTTATCCATAAAACTTTTGTTTCATTGATTGTTCTGAACAGTGAGGCTTGGATTTGCAGTCATTAATATGAATAAAATCCATTTATCTCTCTCATACTTACAGTTTATGTAGAAATTCATTACATTACAATATAACAATTATTATAATTCATAATTAAAAATGTACTGTAATAAGTTTTAATTTTCATGTACAGTCTAACTCGTTTATAACGTTATCCATGGGACCGGCAATTTTTTGACGTTATAACTGAGTGTTGTTATCTGCGAAGTCTATTATTATCATAATAAATTCATTATCATATGTATAAAAATGCAAACTACATGTATAAATCAACTTTATTTACATTATTATGTCTAAGTTTGCATCGATGTAATTAAAAATTTCAAAAATTATTTTTTATAAGAAATTTCTATTTGTCTTACGTTTCAATAATGGCAGAACTTGCAGTTTTGAGAATAATGTCCAATCAAAAGGCAACAAAAGGTCAAACTAATGTATGCCAATTAAAAATAATTCAATTATTTCTTTATAAACTATTTAATGTAACATGTTATATTAAAAATAATAGAATATTTAACAATTTAGCATAAAGTAATTTAAAAATGAGTACGTAATAACCGATCGTCACATCGTTAAAAGTATAGCAAACCTCACCCAACCGAAGTCAGGTGGTGAGAGTACCACCCACAGTCGATCTAGGAAGTGGACTCTGACCCTAGGACTAAACACGTAGTATTTTCTTTATGAAATAAAATTTGTAATCTAATTTTGTAAATTTGGGAGTGCTTCAAATATGACGTTAAAACAGGGTTTTATGTCGTTACAAGCAGGTTTTTTTTAACATTATCTAGTAAAGTCGTGGGACCAATAAAAATTTGACGTTACATTAGGGTTGTCATTATATCGGATGACATTATAACCAAGTTAGACTGTATTTCAATTTTCATATATGACAATATGCAACATTTAATTTTGTTTTGATTTCAGTTTTGTAAGTATTGTAAGTATTGTAAAATATAAAACAATTAGATCACCAAGCCAGGATAACCATTAAAATACTAAAAAACTATGGTCTATCAGCATTAAAACACTTTTTTCTCCTTTTTTTATCATTTTGTTTTATGTAAATTTTATTGTTTTCCATGCAGATTTATCTCTATGCACATGTTTATTAATTTATTTATTTCATTTTATTTATTATTATTATTATTTTTCCATACTAATTTGTCTTTATGCACATGTTACTATTGTACTTATATTAGTTTAAGTTTATTTAACATTATATTCCAAAAATGTTTTCCATTTTAAATATGTATTGTTCCTATTTTTAAAATTGAATTGTTCTAAAACTGTTCATTACCTGAAAATGACATTCTCAAAACTGTTGTAAAAACTTTAAATTACTTGTGCAGAAAATTAAGATTAAAGAGGAAAAACTGGAAACTATTTAAGGACAAGTTACAACTTCTTAATAGATTAAACATTTTAAATGCTTTTTGGGTAAAAATCCTGGATCTATTAAGTAGTTTTGATTCCTTCAATAGTGTCAATTATTTTCTTTTTAATGTATATATGCAGATATTTATCCCTGTTTCATGCAGAAAATTAAGATTAAGTCTAATACCAAAAGAACTGTTTAAATTATGAAACAGAAGTGCTTAAATTTATTGATTTAGACCAGTGGTTCTCAACATTTTTTTTACCCATGGACCCCTTTTCCTCTTAATTATTTTTTGTGGACCCCCCCATAGACATTGCACAGAAAAAAACCTTATATTTTTCACTAATAAAAAAATAAAAAGAAATAATAAATAAATATATATATCTTTCTTTGACCTTTGACAATGAGATATATACACATCATATACATGTCGTATACATATTCAATATTTTAAATAATTTATACGAGGTGTGTTTTTAAAGTAAGTACCTCTTTAATATAACGCCGCTGGAGCGCTGCAGTCGGCACTTAGTGCATGCGCGCTGTGTACCTACATCTGTTGGGAAGCCACAAACGCCATTACGGAGCCAGTCGACTGTGTTTACTGTTGTTTGCGTATTATTGAAATGCCGCCGCTCATTGAGAATCCCGCTGACTGCGAAGTGCGTGCCGTTATTTGTTTTCTCAGTGCTAAAGGCTCGAAAGCGGCTGAAATTCATCGCCAAATCAGTGAAGTTTATGGTGAAAGCGTTATGAGTGATGGAATGGTACGAAAATGGGTTAGGGCCTTTAGTAATGGCCGCACAAACATTCACGATGAGGAACGAAGTGGGCGACCTTCAGTCATTATCGACGATTTGATTGAAAAAGTGGACTGTCTACAGTCCACTTTTTCAATCGTGAATCGTCTGTTCTCTTTCACTCTAGTGAAAGAGAACAGACATCTGGCAGGGCAGCGCCATAACAATCACGACGAAGTCAAAACGACCGTTCTGCAGTGGTTGTCTCATCAGGCGGCAACATTCTTTGAGGATGGAATACAAAAGCTGGTCCCACGATACGATAAGTGTCTCAATATTAATGGGACTTATGTAGAAAAGTAGTGTAAAATATGGGCTTTCACATAAATAAAAGTTTTGTTAAAAATGTTTGCTTGTTTTTTTTATATTTCAAAACGGTACTTTAAAAACACGCCTCATATTTTAACCCTTATGCAAGAAATGAGTAATAAAGAAATTGACAATATATATACTGTAGAAATTTAATTCTCAGTAAAACAATTGTTCTGAAGCAGAATTACCCTATAGACCACTAAAATATCACCGTAAACCCCTAATTTGATATTTTTTCCTGTGGACCCCTAGTAATGTTACATGGACTCCTAGGGCCCATGTAGACCCTGGATGAGAACCACTGATTTAGACTCTGAAGGAAAAAATTCAAAAGAAATAGCTCATCCACAGAAAGTTTAAGCATACAGAATGAAAGTTTTCAATAATTGGATTTGTCTTGTCATTATTATTCCTAGTAAACATTTAACTATTATATACCAGGTTGTTCAATAAGTTTTGTCGTTCAATAAGAAAAACATGATTTTATGGTTTGAAATACATTTTATTATTCAATATAATCTCCCTGAACTTCAATTCACTTGTTCCAGTGATTTTCTAATTTATGGATTCCATTTCTGAAGTGAGAATCCGGAAGACTGTCGAAATACGCTTCCACGGCTGCTATTACCTCTTCGTTTGATGAAAATCATTTCCCACATAACTTTTTTGAAATGTGGGAACATCCAGAAGTCAGAAGGAGCTAAATCTGGCGAATAGGGAGGATGTTGCAACAATCTGTATTTTAATTCACTGATTTTCGCAATGGTTTTTTGAGCTGTGTGAGAGAGTGTGTTGTCTTGATAAAAAATGATTTCTTTTTCTGTAAACTAGGTCTTTTCTCACAAATTTTTACATCCAGCTGGCTCAAAAGGTTACAATAATAATCTGAGTTTATTGTTTTACCAGTTTGGAGGTAATCCACAAACAAAATTCTTTTTGCATCCCAAAAAACTAATGCTAACACCTTCTTGGCTGATTTCTGGACCCTAACTCGCTTCAGAGCCAAAGTACTGGGTTCACACCACTCCTTAGCCTCTTGCTTTAATTCAGGATCCTGGTGATAGACCCAAGTCTCATCCATAGTGATGAAATGACACACCAAATCCTTTCTAAAATGCTCCAAATGTTGCTGAGAAAGTCGCATTCAAATGTGTTTTTGTTCCATTGTTAGTGAATGTGGCACCCATTGTGCATACAGCTTTCTGTAACCCAAAACTTCAGCCAAAATATTGCTCACACTGCCTAATAAGATCCCTAGGGCTTGTACTAACTCTCTCTCAGTTAACTGACAATCTTCCAAAACCATATGCTGTATTTTTGCTACGATTTCTGGTGTTGCACTTTTTGGACATCCTTCATGTGGATCGTCTTCAAGACTTGTATGACCACGTTTAAATTCAGCAACCCATCTTTCTACTGTTCTAATTGAAGGCGAAGAGTCCTTATACACTTAACAATCGTTCATGAATTTGTTTTGGTGCTACACCTTCCAAAAATAAGAATTTTATCACTGCACGATATTCAATGTTTTCCATTATAAAAAAATAACAGTGACACGTCAACTTTGAACAGCTGTAAATACACAAATGAGTTGACAGATCTACATGAAACTTCACACGTGTTCATAAAAAAGTAGTACTATTTTTAGAGAAATGAAGCAATGAACCTAATGGCGCCATCTCTTATTGAATGACAAAACTTATTGAACAACCTAGTAATGATTTTATAAATTTAATTAAGATCATATAGTACGCTATATGATCTTAATTAAACCTAGATGTACCAGTTTTGGCCAGTGTAGTACCAGTTCTGGCCAGAAAACAAATTTAACTTAACAATAAAAGTTTGTTTCATTGGACAGATTTGAATATGTGGTGATTATATTTTTAAGTTAAATTTTTTTTCTGGCCAGAACTGGTACACTGGCCAAAACTGGTACATCTACCCTAGGTCCCTAAGTAATGTTAAAATAAAAACAGATTATTATTTTCTCTACTGAAAATACATATTCTTCATTTATGTTGACAGATTTATTAATTATGAAAAAATATATCGTGTACATTAATACAATAAAACTTTTAATGGAAAACTGTATTGAATTCTATTATTTCAAAAATACTTAAATAGATCTAATTACAGTAAAACCTTGATTTAACAGACTAACTTGGGCAAGGGGGTGTTCATTAAAGCCGAAAGACCATTATATAATAAAACAGGTTTACAGAATGCATGTGTTTCTTTAAAAAATTGACAAATTAGTTAGTTTACCTGTTTTGACTTATAAAGATAAGTGTTTAATTAAAATAAGGTATGTATGATAAGTTTAATTTCACAGAAAAGTTTTCTATATGTGTTATTGCTTATGTACTCACCATAGTTCCAAGACTCTAGTAAACAAGCATACAATCTAAGTTAATTAAATACTAACTAAACTAAATAACTAAACAAAATTAAATAAAACTAAATTAAATAAACAAACATTTTTTGGAAAAAAAACTTTACTAATACTAATACTCTAATTAACTGAACAAATAAATAATGTTCTTAAGTGCAGTGACTCTTGGATTTGAAAAAGAAATAACCTGTTAATTTATTAAAAAATATAAAAAGAATTTTCAAATTAACAGGTGTTAATTCTCACACATTACATAAAGACCAGAAATTTTGTCCATTAAATCAAGTTTTTACTGCAGGCATGGGCAACCTTTTTCTATGTAAGAGCTGCATTTCAAAACTTTTGAACTGAGCGAGCCACATACAAGAGAAAAGAGGGAGAAAAAGTCGGTAAATCACAATTCTTTATTCATATATAATTATAAATTAGCATAGGTATACTTAATAAAGCTTCTGGCACTAATCTAACTGTAATATATTGGAAATATTTGGTTAAATATTAGTCACTGCTAGTTTTAAATTAGTTTCAATGTGTCTGTTAGCCAGTTTCTTGTTTTAATTTTTACTAAATTCATTGCGAAAAAACTATTCACAAACATAAGTTGTAGAAAACGTTTCAATTTTTGTTGAATAGTTCCTTAAGCTGGGAAATTGATATATTTATTCATATTTTATGTGACGTGGGATACAAATATATTACTGCGGGCCACGGTTGCCCATCCCTGTTTTACTGTATCTTTACGTTTTAGAAAAAATTGAGCAAAGTACAACAACTTGAATAAATAATGAGGTATTTGTAAAGTTTAATTGAAAAAAAAGAAAAATGAACTGCTTTCATAATTAAAATATCATATTTATTTAGAAGCCATTTCTGGATGTCTCAAAGATAACCTTTTAAAGCAGTTTCCACTATATATTTATGCTTAAGATAAACACCATGATCTGCTGGTTCATTCATTTTAGTGGTAGATTCATCATTACTTTTATATAAAAGAATTATTCCTGAAGAGAATCATATTGAGTTATAATCAAATAATAAAGTCAAATTAATTATTAGACTAACACTTGACTAATTAATTACACAGATATGACAAAATTTTGAACTAATAGTGGCAACATAACCATCCATCTTTAGTTCATGTAATCAATGAATAATTAATTAAGAAAGTTGTAGCCCAGTTCAATATAGTTCTATCATTTGATTATTAGTATAACTCAGGCTTGATTATATATTTATAATTACTAAAGGCAGAATTTTTAGATGCAAAAAAATGTGCAGGAAAAACACTAAAAAGAAACAGAAATAGGTGCAAAAATTTACATTTCAGAAAACATAACTGGTTTTATTCAAATAAAAATCGGTTGTAGTACACGATATTCATCATTTTGATGTGTTTTTCTGTAAAGTTCATTAGCTTGTCTCCTAACAAATGTTATAAATAGAGAAAGATCTTTCTACATCTACAGAAACAAGTAGAGCAAACTATATTTTAATTCTCTGGTTCATGTCTTTGCAATGAACAAATTCTTGAATATCTAGGTTTTTTCCAAATTGACTGCTTTTCTTTTGCAAATCTCTCTATGAATGGTCTAGAGTGTAACTATTCCCCACTGATATTTCATAGTATTTCTGGTTTTTTCCAAACTTTTTATTGCTTCTACTATAAACTTAAACGTGTGTACTGCATAAAGTTTCTTTTCCAATTTTTTGTCTTTTATCACCTGTTGAATATTATAAATGACAGCAGTTTCTAGCCACAACTGCTTAAGAAATTCTGAAATATTCTGAAAATTTTCACAATGAAACACTGCAGCATTTATCCAAGTTTCCCAGAGAGTTACTATTGGAACAGATGGAACAGGCAGACTAGTAATGTCTTTGTATTGCTGAACTCTTACTGGGCACTTTAGCAGAATTTTTTCGTTTTAGACATATACGAATTTACTACAAAGTATTCATTGCAAATACATTCACACACACTATTAATAGCATGGCTACACAAGTAACATGATTCATATTTGGATACATTCCTTTCAAATTGTTAAAAGCAAGAATCATGTATGATGCTTGGTCTGAAAGAATAAGAATCACAGTGTCATATCGAATTCAATCTGGCCAAAGCTTCAGACAGACATCATTAAAAGCTTGTATGAAGACAGTGTTGTTAGTTTTTTCAAAAAATATGTTTACAGCAACCTAGATTTCACATATTCATCAGTTAGAGGAAATACCAAGATATTTAACACATGCCTGTTTAAGACATCAGTAGTCTCATCCGAGATAAAGCAGACTGGATTCTCGCCCACAGTACTTAACGCTTTTTGGAAAGTTGCCTGGTAGACAGAAGGCAAGTAATTCTTCCTAATAGTACTTTCATCTGGTAAATTTCTTTTCAATATATTTTTCAAGATAATTTTTAAATATAGGTAGATTGAGTTTTGATAATGGTCCTGTCCTGATAAATGTATCAACAGTATCAATAACAAATTGATTCTTTAGAACTAACTGAATTTTGCAAGGCCTGTTTAATAAATTGTTGCTGTCTTTCAAGGATTTGTTCTTTTGGTGTTTTGTACTTCTTATATGTTGCTGAATAGACTTTTGATGTTTTTCATTGACATTTATTGTCATATTTCAGACATCACACTGAATAACTTTTCTGTTGAAAATAATTTTTTCATTGGGCATTAAACTACGTACAGATATCGTTATAATTACTAGTGCTTTTGACGAAACTAGTTTCTTCAAAAGCACTAGTAATTATAGTGATATCTGTACGTAGTTTAATGCCCGTATGATAATTTTCTTGTTTCTTGCTCATCCAATAATCGGCATGAAGTTCAACCATCGTTACAATTTTTTTATTTTTAAATTTTTGCAAAATCTCACAAAGTTTGCCTGTGGTCAATCTTTTTGCCATTTTCCGCTCTCCAATTCATTCACTAACAGAAATTTTGAATTTTCTCTCTACAAAGTGCCATCTGATTTTAACAATAGATTTGTGCTAAATATATGTTGGGGTTAGATAAGTGAAATTCCTAATCTGTTAAGAAAATAAACAAGGAGGTGCAGTTGGAGAGGCAGATGAGAGGGAGAGGAGAGGGACGACAACAACAACAACAGTGGTTGAGAAAGGCAGGATAAGACAATTGTGGAAGATGTTAAACAATAGACAACAAACGCAAGAATTAAAAAAGTTATCACCTATTTTGCCAACGATTAGATCATAATTATACTATACCTTCTTTCATTGTCCTATTCCCTACATATATGAAAGTTTCCAATTAGAATATTTTTGATAGTATCCATAATTTTATAGCATTTGTGATGAAGAAAATTGGTAGCAAATTGGTTTTTAGTAATGGTTTCTGTCAAATATTTCTATTTAATGTTTTTATTAGCTATGTATATCACTCCATCAAACAAAATTTCAATTCTCGAATTACATTAGAACTCAAGTTTCACTAAATTTTGACTTCTCTCACTAACCGTTAATCCCTCATTGAGCAAGGAGTGAATGCTTCGGTGCTGATAGTGATCATATTATCTCTGGAATTGTCATTTTAAGTGCAAAAAAAGCTAAACATTATAATTGATGCAAAAAAGGGCAACACTAGACCCCACTATCACTCAATATATATTTATGTATGATAATTATGCTTAATTCAGATAGTTTTTAACACTCCCTAAAATAAAAAAAAAAAAAAAAAAAGGTGCAGCAAAATCCAGCTTTAACTATTACATATTGAGTACAACAAATTCACTGTTTACACTTTCTCCTGCTTCATATAATTTTATTTAATTTGAATATATTTATTACTAGATAATCATTACTTTAATATCCTCAAATACAGCTAAAAATTAAAAATTAAAAATGTTTGTAATCCAGCACAAATTTTAATAAGCTCATATTTTCAGCCATTATAAATAGCCATTACGAAGACCCATCAATCACTGAGCAGATTAAACCATTAAACACTGGCAGCTGGACCCAAGTTCGTGCTTCACCAGTGGGTTAGTTCAATAATTTTCTACCTTTTTCTAATAGCGGCATCCCAAATTTGGTATTTTTTTTGCCGCACTCTTATTTCTTTATATACCTTATATTGTACATATATTAATTACTTTATATTGAATATAGTATTTTTAATAAAATGATCACAAAGGTGGTAAATAATTTATAATATGCATGTGCAATGAATACATATGCATGTGCAATGAATTTTAATAATATATGTAAAAAGCACTCTGGTGCTATTCATCACAATGTTTTGCAGCATCCCAGTTGTAAATCACTGGGTTAGCTGAATGGAGTTTTCTTCACATGTCTAGCAACTAAACAGGGGCCAGTTACCATAGAAAGTTCTCCCAGGAGGTACCCCACCCCTGGCATATCATCCTTGTGTTGCATTGTCTTATCCCATCAAATAAAAATCATCAGGTTCTGGAATATGAAGAAATTAAGATACAAGTTATGTAGGTATTAAGCATGTGACAGAACAAAAATAAATATATGAACATTAATATAAACATAAATGAATGAATAAACAAACACAAATGAAGAAATAAAATAAAATAAATAAATAAATGTAAAAGCTAACAATAAAAGAGAGAAAATATGAGGATAAATAAATGCAAAAAAAAAAAAAAAAAATGAAAAATAAAAATTGAAATTAAATGACCAAAATTGGATGTTCAGAGCTATTTAAGAGCAAATCTCTAGGTATTAGAGTGTGTATGCATCCATATTACTGACACATTACTTCTTAGTTTATATATCTTGTAACATTTCTCCAGCTTTGGTTAAATCAAGATTCTGGGCATACGTAATAATCCAGGCCTTGTTCATAAAACAGTTTTTCTTGAATAGATGCAAACATTGAAAACATGACTGAGAATATGTTCTGTTCAATCTCGTATGCACATTCTTTAAAATGTTTAAAAATATTAGTTCATTAAAAATTATGCTGGATTACAAAGGTTTTCTTATTTTTTATTTTAACTGTTTTATCCAGTTGATTTGATTTCATGTTCAAATATAGTTTTCAGTACATAATATAGTACATGCATTGTAATGTATTTTCCTTAAAAATAAATCATAATCAGTTGTAAACTTTAGAGGTTTTTTGCCTGTTAACTCTACAGTGAACATAACAATTTCAATATTATATCAATAAATTGAAGATTACAAATTTTACACATCAATTAATTAAAAAAACATTCATAAAATTACAAAATACTACAAAAAATTGAAATATTAACTAAAAAACGAATAAAATGATCACAATTTTACAGTACGAAGAGATAATAGGCAAAATATAAATTGATATAATTATACAGGTAAAATATAACTTTATAATAATCAGAAAGTCTAATTAAAAATAAGATAACTGTCATTTAAATTAATAAAAATTGTATTATTAATTAAATAATATTGAAATTAAATAAGCTCTCTGAGATTATATACAGATAATGATAAAAAACGTATTATTCTACATGTATGTTAACTCTAGTGTAATTATACTATTTAATAAAAACTATAAACAACTTAATTCATATTTAATTATTTTTTAAAATTTTTATTTGACTGTATCTATTTCAAAACGTTAACAAATTCTTTTGTAAATTATTAGATATCCATATTGAAAAAAGATGTTACAAAAATTTGAGATAAAAGAAAATGATAAGATAATGATTAAATGTATTATTATATTATATAATAATTTGTTCATTGCATCAATATACCTAATAAAATATAATCTTAATACAGATCTGAAATAAACTATTTCTCAATTATGAAATCTTTCTTAAATATTAAACATAAATTTATAAAAATTGTTTAACGTTATGAATTTCGTCTTTTAATATTAATTATAATAATTTCATATTTTATGCCTCTATTTCATAACGATAATAAATTTACACCTTTTATTAACTCTTGCATTAATTTTTTTACACCTTTTAAAAACTGTGTAGATAAGAATTGTATCCAGAGTTAAAAGAACTGTTATAAATTTCATATATAAATGAATTATCAGTAATTAAAGTAATCTTTCTTTGCAAAACTAAACAATATTTTTTGCATACAGTATTTTGTTTAATTCTGCAAAGAAAAATTTTAATAAGTTTGCATAAAAGTAAATATATTAAGTTATGATATTTTAGATACGTAACAACTTACCATTACTCGATTTAAGATCTCTATGAATTAAAGAAACCGGTGCTTCTGAATGTAAGTAGTTCATGCCACGTGCAATTTGTATAGCCCAATTTACTAAAACATTAGGTGGTATATTACGACCACTGAGCACCCTATTGAGCGGACCTCCTCTCGCGTATTCCATAATCAAGCATAAATTAGGTTCTTCTAGACAAACACCTTTTAATGTTACTATGTTGGGATGTTTAAGCAGCCAAAACAACTTTGCTTCTTGTCTAACATTCTCAATGGTCACACTAATATCTTCATCGGGATCTTGCCTCGCAGCTTTGACTGCAACTTCTTCGCCACGCCAGTAACCTCGATAGACTTTACCAAATCCACCGACACCTATTACTTCTTCTAATTCAAACTCCGAGAATTTAATTTCAAATGGTCGTACATTCACATTATCTTTACGTGTGACGAAGTTACTAGGAAATATCCCAACTTTGTCTCCGATTTTACCTGTCCACCATCCTTCGTCGCCGGATATCTTGGCATCTTTCGATAGAACTTCTACTTGTACTCCTCTTTTTAACGATAGTTCATCCTCACCAGAAGCCTCATAGTCATAGACGGCCGTCCACAACCTGTCATGTTCGTTCATAACAGTCTGGGATTCCTTGGACATGATAGGCATCAGGGAATCGATTCATTTGAGTTCGTAAGTCTATAAAATAAATCGGCCATACTGTATTCATTTCTTGTAGAAATTAATAAATCGTTTCGTTATATGCTAACAAAACATATACAACCGATAACGCACTTACCTTCTCCGATTGACGGCAAAACAACGGAGGTCCGCCATCTTAGGTCCTACGACCTTCTCAGCGAACTCAGGGTGTGACGAGGATTTTCATTCACTCATTAATAATTATTAATATATTCAATAATTTATATTATTTATTAATTATTTGAGTAAATAAATATTATTATACAATTTCGTAAAGATTTTTTTATTTTTACAAGTAACTTAAGTACGCTTATAATAATAATAATCGTAACGGATTTTATTATATTTCTAAATTACATATATTACTTCGATAATAACAACATTACATACGAATAATTTGTTTCTTTAAAAATCTGACACATCACACCAGGGGGAGTTAACTTAACATCAACATGGCAACTTGCAACTTCTTTGCCAACATCTACAATTGTATCCGTTTAACTTTAATATAGATATGTATATACACGCGATGTTTATAAGCATGTTTTATTAATAAAATATTTAAAAATGGGATCCCAGACACTGGAAATATTACGTCAAGGTGTATGGGCCTCTTTCACTGGTGGCTGGTTTTATGACCCAAGACAAGATCATTTTTCTAACATTTTTCATCTTTATCTTTGGATTCTGCTTTTGTGTTTACCATTTGCCTTGTATATGGTGAGTATATATTCAAATTCTATATCTGTATAAACGTTTACTTTTATATAATTATGATTTATATTTTACAATATAATTATTTTCAATAAACTACAGACAAAATAAACATATTTAAAATTTCTAAAAATTAAAGCAAATTCTTATTAAAATTTGGAAGAAAATAGCTATCTACAATATAAAAGTAACTTCTTACATCACCAATCTGTATTACGAGTATTAAGATGCTAAATATCTGTGTAAAATTATAATAATTTATTGTTGTTTATGTATTTTAAAATTGAATATTATAGTAGAACAGAAGTCGATAAACTTAAAGAATAGTATAAACTAAATAATGCAGATGTCGAGAAAAACTTTCTTCTGTTTAACATGTTTGAGATGTCGCTACACCATCTTTGTAATATCTACAAAAATATGAATGAAGCGTGCAATGCCATTTTTCTCTAAATACACTTTATTAACAAATTGAATTCTAAATGCAATGTTTTCTGTCAAAAGAATATTGTGGCAATATTGGAACTGTAAGTAGTAGTGTTTTGAAGATGAATTTCTATGAAGATATAACATTTAAAGTACCAGAGTGCAAGTCACATGACTTTTGGTGCTTAAAACGTTACGGCTTATATTTACATCATTTTGATATTCCAGAGAATTTGTAACCTAGTGCATTTTTTACCATTTTATTGTAAAATTGAAATGAATTCATTCATTAGAAAAAGTATTATTTTTTTACCTCTCCTACTTCTTACCTTTCTTTTTTGGCATTTACATTATGGCATTGCATGCTTCAAATATTAAACTGGTGATAGTTAGAAGAACTATGAATAAGTTTCAAAATTGAATAGAGAAAATAATTAAAAAAGAAAGAAAAAAATAGTTTACTTCCTTAAAATATTTTTCAAATATTAAAAAGGGCAGATTTGAATAAAATTAAACTTATTCAGTTTAGTAATTTAAAAATTTTATTTAAATAAGTAAAGTTTGAAATAGTTTATATTTAAAAACTACACTTTCTGAGCTAACTGATACAAATGAAATAATTAATAGTAATTAAAAGAAATTTTTAATTGTTTTATTATTATGTTAATTTTTCTGTATGTTTTAGATTTTAAAAAATTGTGTATTATTTCTTTGTAGACACTTTGAAAATGAAATATTAATATCTCAAAAGGGTTAAACAGAGTAAAAACTTTTTTAGCTTTTAAACTTAGGCTATACCAATTTCTATATTTAAGTCATAAAAAGCTAAATTTTTAAGTTATGGAAACTAGTAAAAGATATAAGTTAAATTTTGAATACAAATAACTCATAATTACTAATTGTTTATATTGGGAATGTTGGCTTTGTTAATTTAATTTCTTTTTCAGACATTCTAATTGTTGAATTTTTTCAGTTAAATAAGTGGAATGTCAAAAGAATCAAATAATAATTAATTTCTGAGAATTCTCTTGGAAACTCTTCTTTTCTAGTTTTATTTCTTCATAGCACAAACAGTTTTCCACATACATGATCATTAACCTAACGTCGGCTTCAAACCTGACTTCCTCTTCCACTTGTCTCAGCATTATCTCTGCTAATGGCAAGCCAATTGCCATCCTAAAATAAAATAATGTATTGAAAATGTAATGCAGAGGTAAGTTAAAAACAACACAGATATAAACATATTATTTCCAGTGCAATAAGACAGAATATTATGAATTGAAAGCATATGAGGAAAAGACCCAGAAAATATAAAATAAAATAAAGTCATACAATTTGTTGATTACATAGTGTAAAGATAAGTTAATAATGACAGTACTTAAAAAATAAAGAAAACACTACAAAGCTAAAAGAAAACAAAACATGAAAACCTACAACAAATCAATCAACATTGGAATCTCAATGGATATAAGGAGAGTCCCTGATTCAGCATTGATATAAAAATTTGCCATTCTACAAAAAATACTATATGCTCCTTGGTGGAAAGACAAGTTGATCTTTGAGGCTGAGGATAACCATTAGCTGTTATAGTGAGTGTAAACTCATTTCACATATTGTGTAGTCACCTGGTGAGTTGCCCCATCAGGAACATCACAAATATGACAGGGATCTGAGTTTTTTCTCCAAATCTGCACAATTAGCTGTTAAAATTATTATGATAGTAAGAAACTAAGTGCAATTGTGAGTTGATTGGAACCAGTGAATTTTCATATATCTTGATAGAAAGAATATATTGTGTTTTGGTGGAAGTAGGTAGCTCATTTCATGTGTCTTGCCATTTAAATAATAGGTGTTTCCAGAAGGACCATGAAGACTATCTTTGGGAATAGATTATAGGCAGGATTTGCATTACTCTTTATAGCAGCAATTTTGGCTAAAGTATCAGCTCTCTCATTTCCAGTGACATCCTGATGACCATGAATCCAACTGATAGCATAGACATTCCTGGGTGATGAAAATAAGATTAACAATAGACCTGGCAATAGGATGCAAATTATTTCTGTTGCCAAGAGTTTTCACAGTAAATTTACTGTTAGTATAGAGAGCAAAGTTGATGATTCTGCAGTATTCTATATATTGATTAAGCAGCTGATTTTTAATTGCCATTTAATTGATAATTGGCCAAACTGCTTATTAGTGCATCACCAATGGCAACTGTGTTAATACATAATACCCTATTCACACTGTATATTTTAAGCCAGCTTAAGGTATGAAATATGAACGGAACTGACTGAACATTAAACTGGTTTAACTACCAACAACCGGCTCAGCTTAAATCGCTTTCTCAAAGAAGCTTAAGTTGCTTCAAGCTTTCCCCGAGGTCTGCTACAAGTTCAAAAATAATGGCGGAAGCAGATGTACAAATGTTCGAACAAACGATACTCTTCTCTGTTAGCATGTATATGCTGCTTTGGTACAAGAAGTTTAAATAATAATATGAATTTCTGTCAAAAATCCATTCTTATCACAGTTCTATCACTAAAGTGATATAAACATTGAGAGAATCGTGCTGCCAACGACAATGACATCACTGATAATAAATGTTAATAATTCCCAACTAACGTCTTATGCATTTTAAAAAAGTTATTTATATTTTAAATTACTAAATATAAATTAATTTATGATGATTTATGAAAAATAAGCAAAAGTTTGATTTTATTTAAAATGTAATATTGAGTACACCCACTTGAGGGCTAAGCGAATAATTTGCTTTAATTATCTAGTGTGAACAAGTAGTTAATCTTGTTTTCGACAATGCGACTTAACTTAATTCTGCTTAAATCTTAATCCTGCTTAAAATGTACAATGTGAATAGGGTATAAGAGTAGACACCTGAAGGATGAATCAAAGTCATATAGACCTATAAGACTATTGCCAATCCTGAGGAAAGTTTTAGACAGAATGCTGTCAGACAGACTGTACTATCACTTGAAGTGGCAAGGGCTTTTACACCCATGACAATGTGGGTTCTGGCCAGACATGTCAACCTGCTGTGCATTACATCAGGCAGTCAACCTGATTTACCAGAACTGCCAGCAGGGCCTCCACACTTCACTTCTTTCAATGGACATTGCGGGGGCATTTGACATCTGGTGGCCATAGTAGGTGAATTGTGGAAAGCAAACCTGCCAACCACCCTCTTCTCGCTTGTCAGGAGTTTTCTGAGTGACCACACTGTAGAGCATCAGGTGACTGCAGAGGGGTTGTCCCCAGGGGTCATGCATAGGACCTCTCCCTTGCAGACACAGCGCTGAGACTTGTCCTGCCAGACAATGTCCATCTATCTGTCTGTCCTTCCTTAATCTCAAAAACAGTTAGATATATGAATGTTGAATTCAGAAATGGAAAGCTTAGTGGTATGAGGTCTTGATTATATACATGAACTTCCTGTTTGCACTGGAAGTCATATTATTTCAATTCAAAACTTTTCCCAGGCCTATGAAGACGATCTATTGCTAGTAGTTGCAGGCATGAGTAGATATGAAATGGAGATTCACGGCAACGAAGCAACAGAACAACTTGTTTGCTGGGGAGAACTGCATAAGCTAGCCTTCAGCCCTGACAGTGGTCCAGGTAGGAGTGTTGGCATACCGACCAATACACCAAATCTAGAACCCCATCCAAAGGGTGAATGAGTTATAGTACCTGGTGTTGTCATTGATCAGACTCTATGTTGGATGTCCCATCTCTGGTATATTCAAGCCAGAACAAACCTCACGATAGTGGCACTATTGAGACTAGCTAGAGAGAACTATGGTCTTAACAGAGAAGCAATCTGGGCCATCTGCAAGATGGGTTTGGAGTACATGATCTGCTATGCCTGTGATATCTAGTGGAAGGAATCTGCCAACGTCAAACAGAGCAGGATGCTGCTAATGATTCAAAGACCCGCCACCCTGTGGGTAATGAATGCCTACAGAACTGTCTATGGAGGTGGTTCTGGTTTTGGCCAGGCTGCTGCTGTTGCTTCTGGTTGTCAGCCAAGAGACAGCCTTCTACAGGACAACAGTAGAAGGTTTAGAGGCAAAGCACTGTAACCAGCCCAGTCATCAAACTTAGTCAGATATACTGAGAGTCCATCCTGTCTATAGGATAGGACTAGATTGGGATGTTGGTGAACCGACAAACAGCAGTGTTGAAGTATACACTGATGGCTCTAAGACAGTAGCCTAGTAGGTGCTGTGTACTGCATATTTTCTGACAGAGTTCAAGTGTAGAGTCAGTCAGTCAGGTTGAACAAGGAGGCGTCCATGTTCCAGGTGAAACTGGTGGCCAGTCCCAGTGGATCCTACAACATCTGGCACGCACAACACATTGACCTAAGGTGAGTCCAAGGCCACATTGGGATCCTGGGCAACAAGCACACCGATTACCAGCCAAGGAGCCTATTTGTAACAAAGATAGTTGAACCTCTGGTTACTTACATAAAAGGTACTCTACTGCATTGATCAATGATGTACTGGCAAGAGAGCTGGACTCAAAGTGCAGTAGATAGGTCAATCTACGCCTTTGTGCCTGAAGTTGGCCAAACTCCTGTGAGTTGCAATTGGTTAGCAACCCAAATACTGACCAGACACGGGAGGTTTCCCCACTTCTAGTCCAAGTTAGGACAAGGAGATGGTTGCTGCTCCTGTGGGTGCTCATGCAGAGACGCAAGGCACTTACTATCCTCATACAGATTAATCAGTATGAGGGCAGTCAAGACACTAGCACTCGCAGCAAGTAAAGGAAACTTACTGAAACTAACAGAATTAGTGTTGCCACCAGAGCAGTTTTCACTCGGACAAGCTGGTTTTTAAATTCATAGTCTTGATTAATTATTAATTTGTTCAGTTTTCGTGGAAATTGTGAAATTATGATGGAAAAAATAAATTTATAAAAATATTTGTTATATAAATATATAAACAAAATTGACTTTAAAGTAAAGGTGACAATGTTTTTAATGAACTTTGCACAATAAAGGAAATTTGGAGGACAAGTTAAAAGCAGAAAAAATAATTCACTGTTATTGGCATATATATTAAATGAAAAAAGGAAATTTTCCAAACATTCAGAGGATAATTGAATTTATATTTAGCATTCCAACTTCTAATGTGTGCATTGAAAGATGTTTCTCTTCAATGAATAACTTTAAAACAGATTAACACCAGAAAATGTTAAAGCTGAACTTTTAATTTGTAGTAACATAAAAATTGAATGTAAAAGTTTTTATGAAGAAATAATAAAAAATAAAAAACTTAGAAGCAGCTAGGAGCAACCAAAAATATGCTTTTAAGGCAGTAAATAAAAAATAATAATCTATTTATTTTTATGTAATTTTTCTCATATAGTTTATTATTATATGTAACCATTACTGATGTTAGTTTTCAAATTTTTATATTTATATTATATATTGTATCAGATACAATATATTTTTTGTAACTTAATATGGTTAATGTTGGTATGTGTTATTATTTGTTATTCTTACTTTTATGTATTATTTTTGCAATTAATATTGACATCAGACTGTTATTAATTATTTTTGGATATGCCACATGTGATTATTGTATTACTTTAATAATATATCATGTACATGTTTGCCTTCTAATAAAAAAAAATATTTTTTACTCACATTCTAAGTATAACATCCTAATTTTAAAATGTTTGTGTCAGCAATTTTGAAAAGGTGGCAACACTGAAAGGAATTGATGGAAATGGTAATTGGTCTTTTCAATCTATAAGTTTAGCAGATGCACTAGGCAGGACCCTGTTTTCTAGGGGAGGGGGGCCACTGACTATATACATGAGCTGACCTCTCTTAGGTATAGTACTCAAAGTGCAGAACATGCTGCACCAAAACTGTAAGTCAAGGTAAGAGGGTTAGACTTGAGAGTGAGGAAAGCTATTTGGACATATCACTTGAGTCAAATCAGTCTGACTTTGTTGTCCAGTCACCTTAATACTACCATAGGTGACTGACTGCTAATGATTATAAAATGTTTTATTAGAAACTAAAAAATTTACATGATATGAAGTAGAAAAATACAATAAACAGTGTATAACACTGGGGATAGAGGTGGAATGAAAATATACAATGGGATCAAATGGTGAACAGAGACCGTGGACATGGGCATATAGCCAGAGCAGCCAACAAATAGGATGTGAGGTGATGGTGGCTGGGCAAGATCACAGAAGCTTGTTAATATGGGCTCATGGCCAGAGGAGACAAAAAGGTGAATGTCCCAGTGAGTGCATACAAGACCAAGAATATGGGTACATGGTCAGTGCTTCCTACAAATAAAGGTGATTGGTGGTACAAATAGAACGGTAACTGAAGGAGACGGTGCACATGGGCCATGACAAGAATGTAACAGCAGACAGGTTTAGATACAAAAGACAGCAGGTGCTGCCATGAAGATGGAAGTATTAACAAGTTAGTGTACGTGGGCACTTAGCCAGGGATTCCTACAAAGAGATAAGAGTTTGTTGGTTAGATGGTCTGTATGTGGGCGGTTGCCTGTTGTAGCACTGGTTATGGTTGATGGGATGGGATTGAAAGACCTGAAGATGGTGGTAGAAAATTTTTCTGCTTCAGCTGATGCAATTACTCACCATAAGCCTGGTCATGGTGCAGGCATAATTTCTGTTAATGCCCAGGTGCTGGAGGACTGTGGTGTTGAGATGGTTGTATCTGCTGAGAGAACCCACTACAAACGCTTCGCAGAAAGTGTCAAAGCCCTGCTGATGGAAAAATTGTGTAAGGGCAGAGTATTTAGTTATCTTGGAGAGTCTGGCAATATTGAAAGCCTCAGAGCTGTTTTCGAATGGGATGGTGACATTCACTACCATTGCTGTCTTGGTGTGTTGATTGATGGCCCTGAGGTCCGGCCTGCATCTGTCATTGAAGCCTGGAACCTTTTGGTTGGAATATATCACCAGGTTGCGGGTGTCTATGGCCTGGAGAAGGTGATCCAACACCACGTTGTGATGTCGGGTTGCCAGATGGAGGTTCTGCGGGCAATGATTTAAGACATGCGCCAGGGTTTCATTTTGGTGGCTACAGTGGCGGCATTTAGTAGAGGTGTGTCCAAATCTCTGATGGCCGTGTAGAGGAACCATGCTGAGGCGTGCCTGGTGGATGAACCTCCAGTCTGCAAAGGTGGTATACTTTCCTCCTCTGAGGAAGTGATTGCTGGTGGGATGTTTAGCTATAGTTTTAAAAGCCTTATCCTGATCAGGTTTCATCAGGAGGCAGTTGAGGAGGGCCATCTTCAGTTTGATTGTCAGGACCTTGGAACAGTGTTGGCTCTGGATAAGCAGGCCGTCGCCTGTCAGGACAACGGAGTCGTCGGATGGTGTCCACTTTATATTGATGAGGGTACGGAGGCGGTGAGTTACACTGTATTATATTCTCTTAGTACTCTGTAGTGCCATTTGGCAGAGCAGAGGCATTTAACTTAGAGTTGTACAATATGACTAATAGTAACTCTCACTCCAAACAGCCAAGGCATAAGAAATGATAGGAGTAAAGACAGCATATAGAATGGGATTGATAGTCTCTTTGTTAAGGTTGCAGTGGCCCTTTGCTACCATATGCTATTAGAGATTAGCCAGATCTTGTCCATGATATGCCTAATGCAAGTGTGTCAGTTCAGTTTATGTTCAAGATGAACAGGCAGAAATTTAATGAACTTAGTTACCTTGCATACTAATAGTTGGAGTTCTCAGATAAAGGTGTCAAGTCCTTGGGCTGCTGAAGACAATGGCTGAGATTTTAAAATGATTAAATAATAACTTGTTATTAGCACTTCATTCTATAACACACTCCAGAATGGTGTTAGCTGTCTGATTAATGTTTGAATTTGACTGACCGGGAAAAATAATGAAGTCATCAACAGTATAAGGAATTACCTCCACAACCAGACCTAGATCAAATAGATCACCCAAATCTAGATCATTGGAAGAAGTCATCAAACAGAATATGCCACAAATGTGAGCTGCTTCTCTCCAGAGGGTAGATGAAGGTATTGGAACCAGCAGAAGTAGTGGGCATGCAGTTTGAAAGGAAATCAGCAGTATGTTTATAAGATGGGTATTTACTCCTAACAAGCCAATAGAAGATTAATGGCCACCAGGCACAGTTATATCATAAAAAGCTAAAATAACTATAAATTTGATGACACCAACAATGAATTTTTCTTGTCTTTGAGTACAGAGATTGGCAAATATGAGCTATTATAAAACTTGTTATAAAAAAGATTGCATCTTTAATCCAATCTTGTTGTGAACTTTTTGGCAATCCTGAAGAGGGTTAGTAAAGCTAACTGAAAACGTTAGATTAAAGAATTAATTTTACTGCAGAGTAAAGGTTGTTTGAAGTAGTTTGCTTGTTGTGAACTTTATACTGAATAAAAGTTTTTAATTTAATAAAGAATCCATATTATAGTGTACAAAAAATCAATCACTATTTTTGCTTTTATTATTTAAAATATCTTCAATCCAAAAATAGAATAAAACAATTGAATATACTGTGTTTAAAATTTAAATTATGAACATTCATATAAAAATTAAAAGATTTTAAAATATTTTCTTCTTTTGTAATTTTTGTAATATGAATTTTTAAATATATTTAGTTGTTTAATCTATTTTTGAGTTTGGATTTAAAGACATTTTAAACAATAAAAGTAATAACAACATGTACCTACAAATCAAGAACTTAAGTAAGATGCTATTTGTGTGGAAAATGTTATGCATGCATTGCATATAAAGATAACCCTTGCTTTACAAAAGACCTATATTATACCTGTTTACACTAACCAAAAGAAATCTGAAGAGGTTCTTTGTTTTTACAAAAAAAAAAAAAAAAAAAAAAAAAAAAACAAAATGCAAAAATACCATTTAACATTTGTTTTCCAGCAATTCATTTTAGAGACATTGTGTACTTCAAGCAGAAAACAGTGAGAGGAGTCTCTAAGCTCCTATCCTCAGAACTGATCTCAGCATCAAGTTACATGTAGCTTAGAACTGTCTGTGAACATCTGTGCTTTATGTTAATTTATTTTGTGCATCTGTAAGCAAAAATAAAGTGAGAAAATGGAAAATCTATTACTTGAGTGGACTAATGGGTACACAAAGATGGTCTTCCATCCTTACTTAAGAAGTCAGCCAGTCTTATCATCAAGTTGAAAATAAGAATGGACAATGGTGATGAAATTAGAATTTAAAGGTAGCTCTGGGTGTTTTTGAGAGGGTAGTTTTATTCGCGTTTTTCATGAACTATAGAGGGTGCTGCATTTTCCACAAAATGGCTACTTCATCTGGGTCGCTTGTAACTAGTATTGTAAAATTAATCATATATTATTGTCCAATATAATGATATGCTGCTTGTAGCTGTTTATCAAGAAATTTTATAGTAGAACAATTATTGCTAGCGGGACACGTCTTTATGTGGTATCGAAACAAGTGAGAGATCGTTCTATACATATTTGTGCCCCCTTTGTGTTAAGATGCATCAGCTTCGACATTGTACTATCAGGACTGGATTTACAAGTAAAAAGCTATTTTAAATTGTTGCTTAGGGCTTCGACTTTCAAGGGGCCTCAAACATTTGTGAAAAAAAAAATTAAAGTCGAATTTTGTAATAAACATTTTTTTACGAACCAACAGTACATGCTTTACTTTTTATTTTGTGTAGTATTTCATTAATTTTTTTTCTAAGAATTAACATAAGGTCTTTTTTTAAAAAAAATTGATAAAACGAATTTAAAAAAAAATTTTTAATGGAATGAGTATAAAAATTTAATTAAATTCAGTTATAAAACAAGACTAGTGAAACCTCATTCTTTTCTTTCAATATCCGTATAAATCGGAGACATAATCTGATTTAATTCTTTTCTTTTTATGATTGACTTCTAAAATTGTGAAGGGTTGGTAAGGGGACTTTTAGAGTTCAGCTTAGGGCTTTGAAATGCTTAAATCCGATCCTTTGTCCCACACAAAATTACTGGCATTTTAACTTTAAGAAAATATCTTTTAAAATTGACAGCATAACTTGTTCGTGTAAAGTTGGACAATCGGGAAACCGCCAATTCTTAACAGTAATCCACTCTTTCAGAATTTGGAGAAGCTCATAAATATAACCGACCGATTTCTGAATAATCATCTGTTTTTCGTGTGGGAATAGACGAAAACTTATATTAGTCTCCCGTAAGTCTTTGAAATTGTAATTTGGAATGCAACAGAAAGCTTTGCTTTTTCTATTCATCTTTACTGCTGATAATACACAAGAATTAAGCAAACGATTCAGATAGAATAGTTTTGTTTTTAAACACCAGAGGGCGAGCATTTGGTGAAAAATGCAAATAGCTTAAAGGTTATTTCAGTGGTTTCCAACCTGTGGGGCGCGCCCCCTAGGGAGGGCGCCAAGCTGTTGCAAGGGGGGCATGCTGCTCAACCATCGCATTAAATTTTTATAATGTTGTATTAATTATATATTCTTTTTTTGTATTTTTGTAAGATTTGTTTTTATTACATTTAAAATTATTATTTCTTATAATAAATAATTATTTTTTTATATATATTTTTACATAATATTGTATATTATTTTGTAGCCCATTAAATAAATTATAATATCAGTTGAGTATTTATGAAATTAGATTGTTAGAAAAATTAGGGGGGCACAACAATTTTTTTTGTTTAAAGGGGGGCGCAGGTACAAAAAGGTTGGAAACCACTGGGTTATTTACTGAATAGAGTACTTCTGATATAGTTTAATTAAAGTAGAAATGTGAGTACAGTATAGTTAATACTGGTACTTTACCTACATTTCTACTTCATTTAGGTTGTGTACGTACTTATATCATATTCCTATCTGACAATGCTTAAAATTTTTCCTGTATAAATTAAAGATAATTGCTTCGTCACTTTATACCATTTTAGCTTATGAAAGATTTCACAGAAACACTACTTTTGGAGTGGGAAACCTGCCCTTAAGATAGGCCTCAAAAAAAAAAAATTACCAAAAGTAAATAATTCCAAACTTGATATTTCCAAACTTTATTTCTCATATTTCTGTGGTGATGTAAAAGGATTAAGATAGACTCAAAAATATTATTTTTTGTGAATAGTCTAAACTTCAATTATGGAATTAACTGATATATTTTATTAGAACACTGTTATCAAGTAGTAAAACTTACAGACTATAACAATAAATTGAAAACATTTTAAATTCTGACTTATTTTAACCACAGAAAAAATTAAATTGAAATATGTTTAATTTTAAACAATTTTTGTTTTTTAATATCAGAACAATGATTAATACTTACATTATCATACTGATAATATTATCATCCTATCAGTATGATAATATTGGTAATATATTATATTATATAAGTATACAAATTAATTAAAAAGATATAGGTTTATATTATTAAAAAATATATAAAATAGGCACAACAAAATTATACACTTATTTTCAATTATAACCTATCAAAGAATTTATATACTTTTTCTAATAATAAAAAAAATTAAGCTTTTTTTTTTTTAAATAAACAGATAATGTGTAAAATTCATTGATATTGTTCAGGAACTATATAACAAATGTAAACTTATATATATATATAATGTGTGTGTGTGTGTGTGTGTGTGTGTGTTACCACTAAAGCTCAAAAGCCATTAATGTGTGCATTACCTAGCTAACCTCCAGATTAACTAGGATGATCCATTAAAGTTTCAAAAATTGTTCCATTTTTCAAATTACCTAGGTAATGTGCAGATGATCTAGGTAATCTGCACATTACCTACTAGGCACTCGGTAAAGTGAAAATAAGATCTTTGCTGGAAGAACAGCAATGTTTCTGTATGCTTAAATTAACATAATGTTATTTATTTAATTTTTGATATCTAAAGAATCAAGTTAATACAATCAAACAATCAACAAATTAGTTGATAAAATCAATTATCAATCAATTAAAAAACTGTAATACAAAAAATCAAACGGTTTAAAATATTACTACAATTAGGGAAATGAATTTGCAAAACATGATAAAATTGTGCTTACTTATTAGTGCAATCTGAAGATTGGTGACACTTTGAGTTACATAGCAATTGGTTTTTGTGACAAGCACACCTATTTGTGGTACCATACATTTAGATTTGCAGTCACATTTTCTGAAACCCTGCCCAGTACCAAGATATTGTTTTATTGCTGTTTGATGTAAAGATATTTGTACAGCAGGGCCATCTTCTTTTGTTAAAAATCTCTCTTTACAAACACTGAATACAGATTTTGCATTACAATTGTTTTAAAATACCCGTTTTAGTACCAAGTTTATAAAAGCCATCCTCTGTTTTACTAAGAATCGCAGCTAAAATTGAGCGTGCATCAGTTTTTGCTCTGTCTTCTTCGAGAAGTAGTAGGGAAAGGAAATGAGAGAAACAAACTTTTGAACTTTAATGATACGGAAGCCGTTAATGTGCAGATTACCTAAGTAAAATGTGGAAAACTCTTGATTCCGCATGTTAACGGATTAACCTAGTTAATCTAGGAGATTAGCTAAGAAAAAAGTAATTGTTCATTGTTATAAGTGAGATATCAATGGATGAAATCAGTATCTTGTTATAACTATTTTTATTTCCATTTTAAAGAATAAAATAGATAATAAAACTAGTAAATCATTCAGTACTGACTCTAAAGACAATTGAACAATAACATCTACTATATATTCATAATTAAAGGCTAGTTTTGTGTGTGTTTAAAATTACAATATAGGTACATAAAATGCTTGAAATATGCATTATGTATGTGAAAAGTGCCAGTAATATACAATAAAATTTGTAGTGTTTAGGTACTTTATATCACATGTTTCAGGTGGGACCAGATAAACACAAATAATAAGTGACAGAAAGGATTTGAAATTTATGATGTTAGAAAATATGTGCAGATTACCTAGATCATCTGCACATGTTTCAAGTAGGAAGTGCACAATCAAGTCAATTACAAATAAAATTACATGTTCAATAAAATTTTATAACTTTCTATGCTATTTAATCAGTCATTATGAAATTTATTTTTCTATTTCTATATGTACAATTGTTTACAAGATGCTTTAGAATGACTGTGTTAACCTAGTTTCTCTTGTCCTATAGTTTCATCACTGGTCTGAAGTATTTGCATATTTTTGTTTGTTTATAGCCGTGTACCAATGATTAGAAATGACTAAATGTTCTTAAGTTATTAATTAGTTATAGATTTAGGCCTAATGTTGAAGTTAATCATTTTGTTTCTAACTGATATCATTAACCAGGGGTGGGCAAGCAAGAGTTCAGTGGAGCCAAAATGTAGGTTTTGCAAAATGCATGTGAGCCGCAGTTCTGTACTGTCGTGGCGGATAGTATGGTAAGGCACGCGATTTTATTATATAATATAAAACAAATATTGAATTGTTTTAATAAACATATTTTTACACAATTATAAAAATAAAATTGCAAAAATAATAATAATAAAAAACAGAAATTAACACTTTCAGCAAGAGCCGCATGTAACTCAAAAAGAGCCGCATTTGCCCATGTCTGTCATTAACTAATAAAATTGGTTTTAGTGCAGCTGGAATTTACATATGATCAATTGCTACTTTGGCTCATTTTGATGCTTCATATTGTTTTGATGTAAGGATTTTTCAATATGCTGTGAGACACTTGACAATTGCTTTTTAGCATAAAACAATTTGTGGTATACACTACAATAAAAAAATTTTCCATAGACCTGTGTTTTAAATGTCTAAGATTAACTAAATTTCTGACTTTCTTAGCAATTCAGCATTAGTTTTTGTTGTTTTACTCATATTGTTTGTTGAACTGAGCTTGATGTAACAGAATATTTTCTTCAAATGATCCATATTCAGACATTGACTATTTGAAAGAAATTATCTCCCTTATATTTAATTAAACATTATATCTTCACAAATTTAAATATTTCAAAAAATGATTAAATTAATAAAGATAACATTTACAATAATTTTAATCAATCAATTTGAGTGATTTTGAGAATTTGGAAAATGAGAAATTTCCACAAACTCAAAATGTTTTTTTTTTCTTGTGTGAATTGTCTTTGTAAACCAAGTAATGAAATTGGTAGACGCTCCAACAGCAAACGGTTAGGGAAACTTAGTTTATTTATCCATATGCATTTCGGGTTGGTTTATTTTCCAACCCCTCTTCAGTGCTGTTAAGGAAATTACAAAAAACGTTGAGGTTTCCGACAGTATTTATGATCACATAAATTGGAAAATAATAAACATAGAAACTTACATATTATAAAACTGATGCATTATTATAAGTTGGTACAATTTATAAATTTTTTTTCCCGTATTTTTAACAGGAGTGTTACAGTTACTACAACAAAATATTTGTGATTTAATACAATATAAACAAATTTGTGATTTAATACAATTGTTAAAAATATATATATTTATATACAGTTATACATTTTATATTATTTAAATACAAACTTACATTTGGAGTGCAGGTGTTATGTTCATGATGAGAGTGAAGACGGGTAAAGACCGGAGTTTAACGGGACTTGACTGCTAGTTGACATGTGTTGTAAGGTTACTGAAAGCTAAGGCAATCTGAACAGTGGGGTGTGCTGTAAATGATGTTTAACGGATGGAGGTGTTTTTTATTAGTTGGTACCATTGGGGGTTTATTGTCATACCCTCAGAAATATTAATGAGTTGCCCTTTAGGGTGTTTTTTGATTTCAATATGTTCTTTAAATCTCCATTTGTAAGGATCTTTTTCAGAATGTAAAATTTTGATGTTGTTTCTATTAATTTGGCAGTTATTTTCAATTGTGTGGGTGTACCAGGGGGAAGTGTTATGTTTAAGGCGGAAAGCAGCTTCATGTTCTTTGATTCTAGTATTTAAAAAAAAAAAAAACTCAAAATGTGTTCATTTGCAGGATTTTAAAAGAATGCAAGTTAAGCACTTCAAGTTTAAAACATTTAAATCTTGTGTACTCAACTGCAATTGGATGGCAGAGTGTTATTTCTCACAAGTAGGGCTGTTCCGATACTGTATCAATACTTTCCTTCAATACCGAGTAGTTTTCTTACTTGATACTTAGGTTTGATACTGATACTAGTATCAATACTTTTCCTTGAGTATCAGATCTGGTATTATTACATTTTTCACAAATAGGTAAGGTCCTACCAAAATCACATTTTGCAGTCGAGCAAGAAATCAAAATGAACTTTTAAACTATTTACAGTTAAGTTAAACTTATATAAAAATATTAATGACCAGAAGTCAATAAATGTAGCCTATTATGTCAAATTTAATTTTCAGAATCTATATATGCTCAGAGTTCTGATTTTTAGTTATAAATAAATATTTAGTTAAACATGATACAATACTTCTGTTTGTTGATCAACTTGGACCCTCAGTGACATTTAATATGAGCTACAATTTGTATATACTTGTTTGCACTGATATTTGTAAAATTTGAATTTAAGAGAGAACTTTCAATGTAAAGACAGTGTTTTACCTCTTTGCTAATGATTTCTTATCTCCCCTCATCCCATGTATAGTAGTACCCACAGAGTCCATTAACATGATTGTAGATCTGGGGCTTCTTTTATGTACAAAAAAACATCATACGAATGTAAACTGAAATAGGAATTCAATTCCCTGGAGTATGCAACAAAATATTAATTGCTGTTCTGGAACCCACTCAGCCTTCATTGTAATGGGTATAGTACACTTATCCCTCTTTTTATATGCTCCATTTTACGTGATTTTGAAATAAAGTGGTCAACAAAAGAAAACTAATCTTCTTTAGACAGGAAAAAACAGTTTATTTGAAAATTTTTAAATTTAACTTTTCATTAAAATTGTTGAAATCAATAGTTAATTTCTCTTTTATAAGCACAGTTCAGTACTATATATACTGTACTGTACATCAGAAAATGCTATATGTTGATTTTGTTTAGATTCTCACCTAAACGTCAAATTTCTAGCAAAATACCCAAATTCAACATTCGAACGTTTTTGGCCACTGGTTAATCGGCCTTCCTAGGAGATTTTATATTTCCTATATTACCTTGTGTTTACTATATTTACATAAAAATAATGTTAGTGATAAATGATGTTAGAATAAAAAAAAAGCTTGTGTTTCTTTTGTAAATTGCTTGTACTTTTCATTCCATTGAAGTTGTGGATCTTATCAATCATTTTTCTACCAGATGCATGTACTGTACATTTTTATGCAATTTTTTTTACATGGTGTTCTTTGCAATCTATCACAACCCACCAAAGAATTTTTGGACTTTTTCTAATAAAAAAATTAAGCTTGTTTTTTTAAAAAAATAAAAAGATAATGTATAAGATTCATTGACATTGTTCAGAAACTATATAACAAAGAAAAAAGAAGGCTAGATATACCTTCTCAGCAGTAAAAAAAAAACAACTAGAAGGTGATGTAACAAATTGAACAGCAACCTCCAGCAAGATTTCCAGTTTCGATACCCAATACTGATGCTGACTGGTATTGATACTTTAAGACTGATTCTGGTATCGGTACTTTAAAATAGCACTTATAATCATGCAAACAAGCTATAAAGTATAAAGCACTTACTTAGTCTTGAAAATGGCAAAATTTGCAAACTATGTAGTAAAAATCATAAATGAATATAGAATATGCATTATTGGACGATCGTAATTTGATCCACTTGATCCCAAATTATGTTTATATTGAAGTTTTAACATCTTGGCATTTTAAGACAAAAAATATTCATGTGCATTCAAATCTGGAAATCTGGCCTTTATTCATAATCATCAAAAAACATTCTATTTTTAACTAAGGAAATGATATAAGAATACAGCACTTCAGATTTTAATAGTTAAGAAAAACCGTAATGCGATAAACAGAAAAGATATTGTAAGGTACATTAATATGGACAAAAGAAAATATTATATATACAATGAGTCTTATTTTACTTGCAGTGGCAATAGTGTTGTAAGTTATTAATTCTAAGATAAAACAAACAAGTGATGGTTCTTTGACATAGTCTCCACTTTTATGTACAACCTGCTGCCAAACTTATGGGTAGCAATGAACACTCAGCAGTGTCATTTTTAGCCATTATGTGAGGAGACTGCCTTAAAGCAGAATGGATGCTGTTACTGCCCTGAAAACCCTTGCCTCTAAAATAATTTTTTCGGTTTTGAGAAAAGGTCAAAGTCATATGAGTATGGTAAGCATTCTAGTATCATCCATATCATCTGCTTAACAATGTCCTTCCATAGAAAAACATTGGCTGCATGTATTGTTGCTGTAACCACATCTAATTGGTTTTGCACAGCTATGGCTTTTTGCAAGAAATGCTAGATGAAGATAATGATCAATGAAGTGACAGTAGTATCTACCATTAACTGTTTGTCTCATGGTACACATTGAGACGAGAATTTTTTGAAAATCATATGCAATGATCGTTAATGCTTTCATTTTGTCCAGTTTTTGCACATTTTCTTGGGATGCAGAGATTGGTGTTTCAGCTCTGGTTTATAGGACCTTGCCCATGTTTTGTCAGTTGTGGTTATTCAATGAAGGAAGAATTTTCCTTTATGCCTGCAATGCTCTAGATGAATTCAAGCAGTTTTCATTTGTTATCATTTCTGTTTGTCACTTAAAGCATGAATAACTATATTGCAGCAATTTTGGAGCAAATACAGCTTTTTTCATCAAGGTGTTATAAACACCCATATTTTGGCACTTGTTTTTTGACAAGTTCTTTGATAGCTTCAAAATAGCTTTAACATATTCATCTGTTAAAGTGATTGGCTGCCACTGTAATCTTGATATTCTCCCGTAGCAAAGGCTTTGACCCACTGGGCAGCAGTATATCACATCTTAGCAAATCTTTGTGACACTGCCATGCATTTCATTTGTGTGCAACTAGAATTTTGATGAAATGCATTGTTTATAGCAAGTAAACATTGCTTAGAATGGAAAAGTAATCATTTAAATATCTGAGGTTTCCTCTTTTTCAACCATAAACACAAGCAAAATGAAAATGCACCAATGCATACATTAACAGTCAATAAAAAATATTTGGAAAGCTTTTGCAATTTACCAGATAATGGTCAATTTCCTGTGATGTTGCCAATTCAAAAAAAAAAAACCCCCATATATATATTCTGAAATGGAAAGAACATACATTTAACAATTTATCATATAATTACTATAAAAAAAATAAATATCAAGATCCTTATAAACCCACAGCAGTCATAAATAAATTGTTATACTTTGAAGCATCTTATTACATCCAGCGCCAGATTAAACCTCTAGCGGGCCCTAGACAAAATTTAAATTGGGGCCCTATTTAAATAAGTTGCTTCTAAACAAATCTTATATAAGGTGACATTAGCGTAGCTAGCATGGGTGACACCCGGTGCAGATATCGTGGTGTCAACCCAAGTCACACTGTAGTGTTACCCTTTTTAACTGTTTTATAAAACACTATTGAATTGTAATATCTTCGCACTCGAGCAACTTGAACGCTATATCGAATATGCGATGTTGCAACGTATAAGTGTAAATTTAGAAAATAAATCATAACCATCCGTACATCAGTACTACCACGAGACACGGCCCTAGGAATATTTCTAGATGGCACAAGAAATCCCGTGGCGTACTGTCCATTACTTCTGAAGCACAAGTGGCTGTTGACTTTTTTTTTTTTTTTTTTTTTTTTTTTTTTAAGGTAATGGCCAGTTGAGCGGAACTTAGTAAGAAAAGAATCGCTAAATACAGCCTTTTCTGTCCTATCGAATTTCTTAAATAATTTTTAACTCGTTTTCAAACAGAGAAATCTTCTGCACTGAAGCCAGGCCCCTCCGAATTACGGGCCCTAGACATTTGTCTACTTTGCCTATTCGATAATCCGGCCCTGATTACATCCATTAAAGACAATAAACTTAAATTTTCCATCTTAATAGAGTGAAGTAATTGAAATTAAGTTTATTAATTGCATATTCTTGCTGTCAAATCTGTAGAGACAAGAGAGAGATTACAATATTTGAAAAATACAGGTATACCTCGTGTTTTGTTGTTTCAAGTTAAGTTGTTTTCAATTATACGTCATTTGTCAAAAAAGATATATGGAAAAATAAAAATCAAGTTTAAGTCATTTTATTTGATTTTACATCTGTTTGTCACAAATATTGAAGTTGTAATATCACTAGAAAAGCATTAAAAGCATATAAAATCATGTTACTATACAATAAATAAGAATAAAAGTATGTAAAACCATTTTAAAATACTCATAATCAGAGTTGAAATATCACAATCAGCTGTTGATGCTGACAATCCACACCATCTATGTCCACAATGTAAATAAACAAATTGAATGTAAATATTGGTAAATTTAACAAATTCGTTTTTTTTACTATCACAAAATAATTTTAATAACTGTATTTGTTATTTAACCTTCAAAATAATTTTATTTTATAATGTCTTAGAGCAAACCACATTTTCAAATAAACAGTCCGCAATGTACTGTAAACATTGCCAAATTGTAAGCATGTACTGTACATGTATTCGTAAATTTAGATTTTTTTTTTCTGTACTATATTAAAAACTAAAATTTATTTGTTTGTAAGGTTAAAATAGATTCTTATTAACCATATATTATAAAAAATGCATTTATAAATAAAATACAGAACTGGGAATGGTTATTTGTAGTTTAGCCTATTGACAAGTAAATTCGACTTAAGTCGCCTCTCCTAGAACCAAATACCGACGTAAGGTGAGGTATACCTGTATCAATAATAAATTTTAATAGTAAATAGACACTTAAAATTAGCAATATTCAGTAAATTGTAACGATGGAGGACTTCACGCCGATCTCTGAATAAGGATGGGCGTGAAGTCCTGGGCGCGTGGATCCTCCATCAAACGTAGCGTGTCCCAGACTCTTTTTCGAGGTTAAAACTCGTAAGGAGGGTTGGCCATTGAGCCCGCTAGTTAATAAAAGGACCCACCCAACCTACCATTTTGAAAAGGTGCTCGCCAAGCTGCTAAGTGGGCTCCTGCCTCCTTCCCCCTGGGTTACATCTTCCTCCATTGAAGCAAAAACATCAATTTCTTCGGTCTTGGGTAACTCATTCTGTAATGAGTATAGTTTTTACAAGTTGGATGTTGTTGCACTCTACCCCTCGGTTCCTCAGTTTAAGGCTGTCATGCTTGCAAATAGTCTTCTCGTCAAGGAGTGCTTTACAGCGCAGCAGGTCTTAGAAATACGTGACGCCTTGCTTTTTATTACTGAAAACAATTATTTTCGGTTTAATGGGAGGATATACCTACAGAAACAAGGGGTCTCCATGGGCTCACCGCTTTCTGCTGTGTTGGCAGAGTTACTCATGAGGCATGTTGAGCAAAGAGTCTTCAATTTCCCCCTCACGATAGCATACCCATTGTTATACCTCAGATATGTGGATGATATCCTTGTAGCTTGGCAGGACACGGAGGAGGATTTCCTCACCTTCAAAAGTTCACTCACGAAAATTTATTCTACCATCAGCTTTACCTGGGAAAAAGAAAATGAAGGGGCTATTGCGTTTTTAGATCTAAACATCTCCAAATCCCAGGGAGCTTTATCGTACTCCGTGTTCCATAAATTCAGCTGCTTACCACCTTTAATCCCTGCTACAGCTTTCCAGCCGCAGCATTATGTTAATGCAGCTATCGCCCCATTAATTAGAAGGGCTTTTTTGTTATCTTCCAATCAAACGGCTGTCGACATTGAACTTAATGCCATTCGCTCAGCAGTAAACGCGGTGGGATACACTAATGCCAAGTACAGATACGTCCTAAACAAGGTCAAAAGATCGCTCTTTCCTCCCACGGTGTTACATGTTCCAAATGAATGCACGGTAGTCCTTCCCGCATTACCATTCTGTGGCCGAGTTACCATGCGTATTTGCCGTGTTTTTAGGCAACACGCGCTCTTTCTACCAGTCTCCCCACGGCCAAATCTTAGGAGGCTACTGTGCAATGACAGGGATGCTACCTCCGTACTAGAGAGGTTTGGAGTTTACTCTATCCCATTGGAAAATACTGCATTCGGTATTCGCACCCACTACGTTGGTGTGACAACTAGAATGTTGGCTTGTTGTATTTCCGAACACCAACTTTCCATCAGGGCAGGCAAAGGAGATACTGAACTAGCAAGAATGGTGTTACAGCACCTATACACCCTGCTATGGGACCAGGTGGTGATGCTCAGGCATTGTAATAACAGGAGCATCGTGTTTATTTGGGAGGCCTTTCTTACTGCTGCACGAAATCCGTGCAACACTCCCACGCTTGATTTGCCTGTTACGTGGGTCAACTTATATAACAGATTAAGACAACACCTCTAGCTCCACATCTCAGTAGTTTATAGCGCATGCGCTACGTCACCAGGCGCGTACGTTTAAATTTCTTCTTGCTCAGTTCCATCGTTCATTTTGTTCCAAAGTTCTAAAGCGGTTTTTTCATTTAAAATTTTTGGTTCGAAAAAGGATTTTAACCGTTTTTATCTACCTGACGAAGACGAAAATAGTTTCGTCGAAAGCGCTAGTAATTATAGCGATCGTACACACTTAACGCCTGGATGTCAATTTTCTCATCTCTTGCTTATAGCAATATTCAGATTAGCATCTTTGATAACTTTTAAGAGAATACAAAATTAATAAAATTAATTATTACCATATTCACTTGAATAATCCATATCTTTAAGTAATCCATGCATATTAAACAAAGTTTACTAATTTATGGCTATAACAAAATAGTAACTTTGACTCCTATTGTTTTGTAGCATTCAATATGGCAGAGCTCAGTTTATACTTTCACATAGTATTAAAAGTTAAAAAAAGCAATTATTTATATAGGCCCTATGTGATAAAGATAAATTATCTGCAATTTCTAATGTATTTTAGTTACTAATTAAATTAATTAAAATTAAAATAAGTCTTCTTTATATTGCTTAATTCAAATCAAAGGTGAAAAATTGCTAATAGATCAATTGCTTAAACTAAGAGGTTATATCTGTATAAAAATTATTTACTGTCAGTCTCAGTTGTATACTTAACTTACTTTATTTATCCTCATTTTCACAAAATTAGTCTCACACAGTTATTTAATAATGTTTGTAGTTATATCAACTATAGACTGTCATTATATTAATATATTATATAAGCAAAGTCATTCAATTGATAAGCAAAATTTATTACTAGCAAAATGCTTAGTAACTGGAAGCACTCTGGACTTTGCAGGTTACATTTTACATTACCAAATTTGTTTCAAATAAGCTGCGCACACCAACTTTTTGTGACATTTTTGAGTAAATATGATATTTAAAAAGAAACTAATTAAATCAGTTATAATTTATTTATAGCTAATTGTAGGAACCCCTATAACAGTGATGGCAAACCTTTTTGAGAAGTGGGTCAAATTATGTTCATTAATTTTTTTAGTACTAGCTCATGGGTCACTAGTGGTGTCATTTGGAAAGGGAAGGAGAGGATGGTTAAAAACTACTCTTTTTTTTATCAGGCATCAGGGTAAATAAGATGCACTTTGTTTTTCGTGTTTCTTGTAGTTGGATGGGGGAACATGTTCTGATCGTCAGAGGTTTCAAGGTAATTGAGATGCACTTCTTTTTTCATGTTTCTTGTAATTGGATGGGGGGAACGTGTGCTGATCATCAGAGGTGTTGGCAGACTTTTGAGTAGAGCTTGGTGTTGTGTATTGGAGAATTGGAAGGCTGTAAATAGATGAGAATGATTAATTCAGCAAAGTGGATATTTTTTAATACAGCTGACCCTTGATAATCCGACGCTTTTGTAATCCGACATGCTCAGTAGTCCGACACACCTCCCGTCAAGGTCACCGTAGTCTCTGTCCCGTTACGTGTCTGCTTGCACAGAAGGATGTCGCAACATGAATCTCCCCACCCAATTCTTACACGATGACACACATATCTTGTGTTTTTCGTGAGCAGTTCTGTACATACTGTATTATTTATGCCTATACATACTGTATGTACATTTATTGGCTTTCATATGTCTTTTAATAAACATGTTTTAGGTAACCGAAATGGGTGTTTCATTTCCATATTAACCTAGGCAGCATTTTACTCATAAAATGTAGGAATATTGTAGGCTACTGCTAGCAAAACAATGCCAAATACATAATCACTTTCGGTAATCCGGACACTTTTGGTAATCCGACACCCCTTTAGTCCCATACCCGTCAGATTATCAAGGGTCAGTTGTAGTCTATCCTTAGACTTAATTATATCTTTATTACTAATTGCTGGGAAAAAACCAAATCCAGGTCCCTTACCCTATTCTCTGCTACAAGTGAGTCAAGCGGTCATGCAAAGAAGGAGGCATGGTAGACCACATAAAGACAACTCCCAAGAAAAGGAAAATGGAGAACAATTGGAAGATCTAAGTAGCGAAGAATATTATCAAGTAGAAGGAGATCTGTAAACAAAGCCGTGAGACTACAAGAATTATGAAAATTAATGATTATTTTGAAATAGTTAGTGATAAGGAACCACAGGCACAGCAGGAACCCCAATACACACTAAAATCGATTTATGAACTAATACAGGACAAATTTTCACAACTCCATTTTGAAATACAAGAAATTAAAACAGAAGTTAATTTACTGAAAGGAGAAAATAATTTTTTTCAAGGGAAGTTGACAAAGTTATCTCAAAAAGTAGAAGAAATGGAAATAATATCTAAGGACAACTTTCAAATAAAAGGTATGATAGAATTCAAAATAGATAAATCGATTAATAAGAGAAATAATAGGAATATTATAATGATTAATTTCCCGTTTAATTCACATGATTATGCTAAAGAAATTAACCAGTACATAAAAACAGATTTGGGAATATCTAACAGTTGTACAGAAAGTGTTGTTAGATTAACTAATGATGAAAGTTCACCAATAGTGAAAATTTCATTGGATTCCTTATATGACAAACTTGATTCTTAGAGAGTTTTGGAAAAAGGAAGATAAGGTCAGTAAAAAGGAGAGAAACAAAATAATATTCACCACAGATCTATGTAAAAGATCAAGAATAAGGAGAAAAAAATTATTACCAACAATCAAAGAGGAGAAACTTAATGGGAATAAAATAATCATAAGAGATGATTACTACATTAAGGATAAACAGAAATACTCATATAATATCACTCTGGAGAAAGTGTTTCAATTGAGTGGTGTTTAAATAGGATCCAATTATCAATTCGAAATGGTAGATAAATAGAAGGATAGAAGTATTAGTCATATGATTATTACAATCGTGAAAAACTACTTTCATACCTTATGAAAAGAGCTATTGAATGTTCTGTTTGATGAGTAATCTATAATAAGTATCATTATATTATAGTGTATAATAGAGCAAACATAAAATGTTTCTGAAATTATTTATGTCGCGATATCTAGGAGAACTATAATTCGACTAATTTTGTGAGGTATAATATAATAACAATATATTCTGATATTAAGAGTTTTGTGCTTGTGTCTTTGTTCTTATATATATCTATGCTATAAGATTATATGAAGAGAAGACAAAAAATTATAATATTATTTAGAAAATTTCTCAACTTTCCGTTATAGATGAAAGCTGTGATTGATATGATTAATACAACCTCCATATGTAGGTTAAGAGCAACAATGATAAGTTTATGTAATAATTTTCCATATAGTTATAAATTGTATTTATTAATGATTTCTGTAATCTGTCTAAAAGATTTTTGTAGTCGAGTACTGTGATAGACGAAGTTATATATTTAATTTCTAGCACTCAAAAATGTGTCAATGGTTTTTGGCAAGATGTAGATTATATTGGTGTCAATGGTTTTTGGCAAGATATAGATTATATTGGAATTAATGTATTATATTATAAACCAATTAAGGTTGGATACCCTTTTTAACCCCCTTTGTAACAGGTTTACACCTTATACAATAAACTTTACTTACTTACTTATTTACTTGTAATTGGCATGCCTTGTAAATTCTTTAATTCTATTGTATTTAACACTAAATGATGATCAGCAAATGATGCAATGAGTCGAACAAATATCATCATCATCATGAGTTAACCAATTTCATTCAATTGAGCCACAAATGTCTAGACTGATTCATCTTGAAAAATCAATTTTTAAAACTCAAAATGGCAGTAAACTTAGCAGGAACAAAAATACTTGTTCCTGCTAAATACTTGGAATTGCATGAATTGCATTTGAAAATTTAATATATTACAGCATCATCTGTCAGTCATAACAAAAACTTTCATAATTATAATGAGAAAGTCATTTTATCATTATAAGTACTAAATATTGTTACAAAACACCTTTCTCACTTTTTCTATCAATTTTTTGTTAAGATATTAAATATTAAGAATAATTTTATATAATTTTTTCAATCAAAATATAATTTTGTTTATATTTTAAACTGTTTTGCCAACTGCCAGCCTTGATTTGAAATTGCCAGTCAAGCCAGCCCAATGCTGGCCAAGTGGCAACCTAATGTCACCCTATCTCCCCTAAAATGGGGACAGTTAGTACTGACCTAATGCAATCTCTTATCACACTGACTACACGAAAGAAAAGTCCGCCATAACAGACATCATCTCATGTATGAGATGTTGCATACATGAAAGTTTCCAATAAACTAATGCTTAATTGTTGATATCGTAATTAAAAATTTTTAAACTTCAACTGAAACAAATAATTTTCTTATTAAATATGAAAGAATCATTGTAAGAATTGGAAATCATGACAAGATTTGCTTACGATAAAAAACACATCGTTAACAATCCAGCAAATAAAATTTACTAAAATAAAAACATTTTTGATCGTTTTTAACCGATCTTCCTCAGTTACCATAAAATAGAATGTGAAAATGGAATGTAAATTTAAATATAAATGAAAACGAGAATTCCGAGATAAATATTCGTATTCTATTTATTCAGTATGTACAATATATAAGATTTGCTTAATTTCAGATTTCAATTAATTGTCCCATCACTATTTCAAAGCTTAAAGTTTTACTTTTTAACATTTTTATAAATTTTGTTCTTTAATGCATTGCTAATGGCAACTATGGTAATACATAAGGAATAATTTTGTTGAGAGTTTAATTTATATTCCCCACTCAGTATGTAACTTTAAAATAACTTGTTGAACAGGTCAGAAACATCTATGTAATTAAATATTTTTTACTGGATAATATTAGTTTTTTGTTAAATTAAAATTTATCCCATTATGAAAATATAATTTTTTAAGTTATATTTTGAGAATTTTTTAGCACAGGTACTAAAAATTTTTCTTATAATTTATCAAATATGAGAAATTTTCAACAGTTTATAGTGAATTTTTAATTATTCAGTATTATTCTGTTCTGAGATGAAAGTATATTATTTCAGAACTAAAATGAAAAGTAACAGGTTTGCTATTGAGTTTTACAGCAAAGTTTAATTGGATATTAAATTTGATTTAATTTGATTAGATTGTATGTTTTTTTGCATGTTTTATGTATTTGTTTATTATTATTATTGTTGTGTTAGTGGAGTGTATCCTGTACAGCAGGGGTGGCCAACAAGTCGATCGCGATCGACCGGTCGATCGCGATGCCAATTTTGGTCGATCGCTCGCGATGTCTTTGACTTAATGTGTTACACTTGTAACTGAACGCAACGTGTGCGTTCAGTTACACGCGCAAAAGCAACAATATGCATGCAGTTATGACTGGACTCGTAGAAAACACAGTCATTTAGCTTGAATATTTGATATTGTCATGCGGTAGCTTCTTTTCTTTAGTATTAACAATATTATTATTATTAATATTATTTATCCACGGTGACAACGTTGAGTTTCAATTTTTCATTTGTTTAAAATGTAAGTACCTGTTCTTTATGTTTTAAATTAAATTATGGCTTTTCTTACCTATCTATTTACTTGATAAGTGAGCGTTTTCGGCAACAGACCTCTATATTTTTGGATTTTTGGAAATACGTCAATTGAGAAAAATATCCCAGTATCACCAAATGTAGCAGATATATTTATTCCTGTTTCGGAACTACATACCTGTGTGAATTGGCATTTTCATACTTAAAGTTAACGAAGACTAAACATTCTGTCCTGACTGATTCCCATACTGAAGAATCATTATTATCTTTGTCAGGATATAACCTAATTATGTTTCCTCGGTAAATGACGTGCAAACTCAGTCCTCCCATTAATGTAACGTAATAAAATAAATTCTAAATCTGTCTTCATCAGTAGCTAATTTGAATTAATAAATATTATTAATAATTACTCATGTTGTTTTAATTCCCCTGGACGTGAGTTTTTTGGCCCGTTAAATAATTACGTTGTTTTTTACGTAGGTAGATATACAGGGTGTTTCAGTACAAAGAGCACTCTCGCGAGCTATTGATAGATTAGCAAAAAATAAGTCTAAAGATCTTATATCATTCTTCCATGATAAATTTTCCTCGCCCAAAAAAAAATCGCGAAAGTAAAATCTTATAATCAAATTATCAGCCGTACTGTGCAGTTTTATAACAACTTTTTCAAGTTTACGAACAAATAGTACCACAATTTATACATTGCAATTGGTAAAAAAAATTAAATTATATTTTAAGTTAATAAAAATCTATCTTGAAAGTGTCGAAAAATCGATTTTTTTTAGGTGCCACCTGTATGGAATGAACTCATAACTGCAAATATCAAAAGTTGGATCTGGAAATTTATTTTCTTTATGAGCCTATATCTTGAAAACTTAATAAGTGATTTAAAAAATAAAAAATAGTTTTGAACATATATTTTCCTTGTCTACCCATAGCTCGCGGGAGTACACCTCGTACTGAAACACAGTGTATAAACATAGTATGTATTTCACACCCCCCCTCGCCACTTAGACTATGCCTACGACAACAAGTCGATCGCAACACATTTTTAAGATAAAAAGTAGATCTTATGTACACAAAAGTTGGCCACCCCTGCTGTACAGCATATATACTGATGCATAGTGTTATGCTAAACCAAAGTCAAGGCATAACTGTAAAGTTTATCTTAAACTAATCTAAAAAACTAATCCTTGAACAAACTTCAGGGTTCATGAGAGGGGCAGATCTGACCTCTTGGGGCAAGCCAAAAGAGAAAGTAATGTCTATGTAGTACTGTATATACAAGTACTGTACATAGAACAGTATGTATGAGTGAAAAACAAGTGAAGATGATCAATGGATTATTTAATAAAGCAATAATTAATACTGGACAATTATTAATTATTTAACATGAGAAAAAGTATAAACAATTAAGTTATCAAAACAAACACTGGACTGGTAATAAATTCAATGTGTTAATAATAATATATTCAATGGTTATTCAAAATACAAAATATGAAACAACAGTTAATAGATTATAAACACTGAAAAATATGCCAAAACAATACTCTGATCATTCTACCTGACAGTACTAGAAGCCACTCTTCAACATTATCACATTATGACCATCTTTTTATACTGTTCAGTTTGCAGCCACCATCTACTTTGTTTACATATATACTTGGATCTATGTTTTATCCATTTTCCTGCTGGAAGCAACTCTAGTTCTGACAATTATGTACTTAATATTTTATCATTGAATAAAATGGTTTCTTTTGATTTGTCTGTCTGTTTTTTATTATTTTACTTTTCTTCCTTCTTGAAGTTGATTGACATCATGGATCTTATGTCATCCATCACAACAGACTGATATCAGTAAACTTAATTAATTTTCATTTTTTCCAGTTTTCCATCAGTAATGTAAAGTAATTGCCCTTAACTAAACTGAATCCCCCAAAATAAACATAACTAAACAAAAATAAGTAATCAAGAACAAAACAAATTGGGTTTTCCATCACATAACTACAAGAAAAAAGTGTTTTGTTTACATGCTGTTCATGTATATATCTGTGTTTAAGAATTTTTGAATATGAGAGAAGTGTTTAGTATGTCAATTTTCTGTAATTTGATGTATGTACTGTTGTGAAGTGCCAACACTTCTAAATTTTTTTGTAGTGTATATGGTATGACACTTTATTTTGTGAGCAAGTTCTGAGTACTTACTAATTATTATTATTATTATACTGTGGTGTTGACAACAATAAGAGAAACATCTATTGATAATGATGCCAAGATTCGAAGACTGTAATGAAAAATAAATATTTTGTTCAGATTATTGTAAATAGATATGGAATAAGATATATAAATCTTGGATTAAGATAGATATATATATATATCTTATTATATCTATTTAAAATGATACAGAATCCCATAATTCAAACATTAAGAAGTCATGCCATATTTTCATGCATTGATCAGCATGCTGTTTATAACTGGGGGAGACCAGCATGCCAGTAACCCCAGGGGGGTTCTGGCATGCTGGTTAAACTGCAACTAAAAAATAAATTAATAGATCTAACAAAACTAGTTGTTAAATAAATGTTAAAGAAAACATTTTTCTGAGTACAACAAAATAATAAATTGTAATTTGTCTGACTGGGGAGAGTTTTCATTTACAGGGCAATAAAACAATAATGGCTTATTGGAGTGGTGGTGGTTAGTCTGGCAAACTATCCTGACTTTGAAACATAACACTTTCCTCTCAAATCTCACACAAAGTGAATGCTAATTGGTATAAGTTAAGATAATTTACAAGAAGTTTGTGAAATTTGATATGTTTATTTTTGTGTTTTTGGATCATATTACAATAAAATAAACATAAAAACAGCACTTTTGATATTCCACCAGTATTTTACATTGTTAGAAAAAAGACAAAATGCATAAATTAAACATATAATTGTAGTTTCTGATGTAATGCTGACAGTTTTGCAATTTTTAGAATAACAACTGATATCTATGACAGCATTTCTCAAACTATGGGTTGCAACCCAATATTGGGCTGCATTAAAATTTTAATTGGTCATGAAATTATACTATCTTCTGCAGAAATATTTGTATTACCGAAATATTCTGCATGAACTATGAATAGATGCATCTGTTATGCACTGAAAATTTTTAACAATTTTTTTCTTACTCTTTCTAATTGTTGTATTTTATGTAAGGTAGTAGTCATAAAGACATTTAAGTTGCAATGATTTTGAAAATAATTCCTTTTTGTTCAAACTTTTAGGTTTCATGCATAACAATAAATTAAATTAAAAATAAAAAATTAAAAAAAAAATAAATAACAGATGAATTTTGGCACATGTGGATCAATAAATATTATTTGTTTTTGTATAAATACAAACTGAAATTGATAAAATCATCTTACAATCTGAAAAGTACATTTTAAAAAAAGGTTCATTAAGTTTATAAAAAGAAACTTTTAATATTTTTTAAAGGAAAATAGACTCCTGAATAATTTTGAAACAGTCTGTTTTATTTACAGTTATCAGTTTTATGTTTTTTAATGGTTAAATTTCAAAAATAAAAAATCCAGCAACAAGTTGTCTAACTTTCTTGATGGTGATGAGATTTTATTTAGAAAATAACTTTTATATTTTTAATTATTTTCAAATGGTAAAAAGCTTAATTTTGAGGGTAGTGATCAGTTTCATAAAAAGTTATAAATGTTAATAAAGTATAACATCTTTATTAAGTTCCACCCCACTGGAGATAGGACACATTACCCATTACCTCCCTCTATCTCCCCACCCCCTCGATCTTTTGCCACCAAAATTTAATAGCATCAATGCCCTTTATAAACAAGCTGCTGTGCCAAATTTTTTTTTAATCTTTACCCCACATTCTGAGCTATTAAACGAAATATATGCCAACACACACATGGATTTTTTTTCGTTCAGGATACCTGAAAACGTGGAGATTTGCAGAAAACTCAGATTTCTGCAAATTTCATATGATTCCAATACTTTTCTTACGTATACATAACAGCTGGGAAAGTAAAACTGAAACTGAAGTAAATTATTTGCTACAAATCAAAATTAGCCTAAACCTTTCTTAATAGAAATGTACTCAATGTTACATTTCATACATAGGAGTTATTAATAATGCATAATTTAATTTTATAAATTGGAGTCACTGTATATTATATGAGGTTTTTTTTTAAATTTTATATTATAAATATTTGGGTTGCATGAGCATAACATTTGAGAAGCACTGACTTATTAGATGCCACACAACGTAACTCATTCTTTTTTTCCATGCACCTTCTGGAGAGGGATGTCTAACCTCACTTAAGCCAGCATGCTGATTTTTTTATCATATGGAAATATTCGATTTTGTGATCTGCGACCATACTTAGAAATGTCATTTGAAAATAATAGAAAATAAATATGATGTACATTATTGTCAATTTTCTGAGAGAATCTAATTTTTTAAAATATATTCGTACATTAGAAGAAACTTATAAAGTATGTTTTCTCCTGATGAAAAATGAGTACTGTATATCTCAGTGGATAAGACGACCTTCAGATAAGACGATGTATAAATTTTCGTCGAAGTTTTATAGTTTTAGCATATATCTGTCTTATAAGACAACCCCCAAACTATCAATGGCCTATGAATTTAGTTTAGATCAGCAATCATTATCTGAATAATAATACTGTATAGTGTATATGGAATTATGTCCTATTTGTAATTTTTCGAATGAACAAAGTTTATTTTCTTGCATCTGGCGATTTTTGCAAACATTCGCAATAATTCGGGCATTCGGGTAATGACCTTGACTATTTACAAAAACATCCTATGGGCTATTCTATTTTGTGCACATACCCTACTCTCTTCTAGTAAATAATTAAGATTTGTCTGTCTTTTTATAATGGTTTTAATTTATATAAATTTCAATCTAATTTTTTTGTATGTCCTATAAGACAACCCTGGATTTTTGAGGCCATTTTTTATGGTTCAACTATCATCTTATTCACTGAGATATACGGTATTTGAAATATAATAGGACTTAATGGATTAATTGGAAAGAGGGGTTGTCTCCTCTTACCAAAAGTCCATTAAAAGTTTTAAAAGCATATATTAATTAATAATGAACTAAAGTATGTACAAGATGTATTAAAATGTGGTTATAATATTTAAGTATGAATTAAACATTATTATAATATATATTGAATAATTTATATTCATTGACTTGTTGATTCATTTACCCAACCACTTAACATATTATATTTGCAAATTAAAAAAGGATTCTAAATTTTTCCTTTAGGACAGAAATTTTTTGTCCATTAAGTCAAAGATCTGATGTACGAAGCCAAACTACTACCAAATTACATTGGGCTACTTTTCTGCAATTATTTTTAATGAATTTCTAAATAATTTGTTACTAGAGGAAGGCATTTTGTGTCATCTCTTATTAAATTTAATAACTAATTAAATTAAATAATTCAGTATATTGTGGAAGAAAAGAATCGGCCTGGAGCAGGACTTGAACATGCAACTCCCACTTACCATGCAGATGCATTGCCAGTTATGCTACTTAAGCCTCTGGATAATCGTGGAAAAGTAGCTCAATGTAATCTGGTAGTTGTTTGGCTTATTACTAATATATTGGGTTTTTAAGATGTTTGTATAAGTAGATCTGCTGTTTAAATATTTCCTTTGCTTAATCTATGGGGTCATTTTTATTTGTAGAAATCAGTTTTAATAAATTTCTTTAATATTTTCATAAATAAAGTATAAATTAAAACAACCTGTTATTTTTTCTGAAAATATTAATGAAATCAAAATTTTTAAAGTTGCTTCTTCAAATTAGACTTATCTGCATTATCTTTTAAAACATATTAAATATCTATTTTAGAAAAGAAATAATTCTTATTTTAATATTTTTTTTCTAGTGCTTTAGTTCTTCTGTCATAGTTTGGGCTTCTTATTGTACATCAGTAGGAATGTTGTTTTCTGTACTGAAAATCATTAATGTCTGCCTTCATCGAATGTTTGACAGTGGAGATTGTGTTGAAGAATCAAGTGACGAGTCTATGAAATCTGATGCTACTGATGGAGATTCCAGAACAACACAAAATAGATCTCAAAGAAAGTATGTGTTTTAGTTTTTTTTTAATATTTTGTTAAAATAATCTTAAACTTATGATATTTTAGGTATATTCCTATTGAATATTGAAGTTATTTAATAATTGAATTTGAACTGTATCTTTTATATTATAGTGAAACAGAACATATTGAAATGACTGAGTTGAATTCAAGAAGAGAAGGAGAAACACCCCCTGTCCAATGTAGTTCACGTAATTCATTTTCTGAGGGTCCAAGCAAACATAGTATATCTCATGTTGATTCTATGGAGTTCCTAAATAGATTAATTAATTCTGAACTAGAAGTAAAACCATGTGGAAGTACAATAGGTATGTTGGAATCTATTTTATCTTTATTTACTTATGAAATGAATTATAAATAACTACTACTTTCTTAAATCTGTATTACTACAGTTAAATATCCAACATTTGTGATTATTAATATTGTAATTAAGATAAAAAGAATCATTATCGTAGTATCTTCAAGTTCATACAATTTTCTTTAGAAAAGTAGAAGAGAGAACAAATACATTAAATACCTTGAGCATCTAAGTGAAAAGTTATAATGCTCAATATGACTAGTTTGTCACAGAATTAAATTCTACAACCACTTTTTAACCAAGACTGTTGAAATAATGAAATGGAGGCACTATTATCAAAGAGCCACACTTATTTAAAAAAATCCTATATTTAAACTTGTTTACAATATGCATTTCAACCAGATATCAGGTCCAAGTCCTCTTTAGTTGTTCTAAAATATAAACAAATATCTTTTTAATATAATAAAAATTATAATTTATAACTACAGTAAAAATATCACTATATTCACATTATAGTGGTATATATTAAGTTTAAACACTTTAAAACTTGTTGGCTTACATTTTTTTTTTACATTATGTGAGTTGACACACAATAGAGTTTATTCATTTTACTATATTGGTGATGTATGTAGAATGTTGTTCTAGCACCTGTCTAATTTACATCTTGTATTTAAATTAACTAAATTTGTAGGTTTTAATAACATACAGTGTTCTTTTATTCACCTTTCAATAATAATCGTTTCTTTATACAATCTTTTTTATCTGTATAACATTTTTTATTTTGTGTTTGTATGAACTGTGAGGAATCTTTGTTTTAATCTAATAGAAGCTTCGTGTTCCTTAATATGTAATTTTAATTTTCATCCAGTTTCACCTAAATAATATAAAGATTAAAAAAATCTTTTATACAAACAACAAATTCTACATACAGTTTCTGCTTTTTCTAATTTTTTCATATTTTTTACAACTTAAAACTAAGTTGCATTTAGTTTTAAATTTTGGAATTATACATATTCCATACGATTTAAAAGTTGTTTTTTTATCATTTTTGCACAACAAATATACCTATGGAAACAAAACATAATCTAATTTACTTACTTTTAACATAAAATCTATTGTTTTTATATTCTATTAACCATTTTTTTTAAGAATCTTAATGAGTAACCATTTAACAAAAATTTTTTAATAACATTATATTCATTGATCTAGTTTTCTAATGGTTCTAATGGTTCTATACATGATTTTATGAATTTCTGTTACATTACTCATATCAGTCATATCGATCATTAAAACTTTCTGTTTAATTACTTGATAAAATTTGAATAAGCCACCTCAAATATAAGTAATTTGATTGCATTCTATTGCTTTGTGTTTCTATTAACATTAGATATCTGACTATTTAATGTAATACAATGAACATTTAGATATTTAATATTGCCTCAAAATTCACATATCTTAGCACTAGGATATTCAATAGAGAAAAGCACTACTAAACTTAAAATATCAATAAATGCTTCAGTTAATAAATCTGAACATTTTCAACATAGTTTTAGATCATCATTAGCATAAAATACAAATTTAAACAGAATGCAATAAATCTTTACAAATTGAAGTTTTTGATGGATTTGAAATTGCTATACAGTGGATTCTTGATCTATCATTCCTGTATCAATTGTTTTTCCACATCTATCAGTAGTTTTCTTCAGACCCAAATAACAAATAAGGATCCATATATGTATATATAATGTTAATTTTTCCTGTATTCTTCATTCTCACAATGTTTGTTCTGTATTTTAACTGAAAGAAAAATGTTATCCTGCATAAATTATTTTACTCACAATAGAAGGCACTAAATTGAAACACTGATTTTTGTGTACTAAAAATAAATTCATGTCAAATTTAGCAGTTAAATCCTTACCAGCTAACCAGTTTTTATTGTTATTTTTGGCTACTTTTTGTCTATTTTTTGTCTACTACTTTACAAAATACCATACTTTATTGGCGACATTTCCTCTCAAAGCCTGGCAACACTGGTAAAAATTAACACATTGTCTCAGGTTGCCATCTGTACGATAATTATCATATTTGTATAGTTATTTTGGGCACCATATGATGTACAATAATATGTGTATGATAATAGGGTTTTGTACAATAATTTCATAAATATGTCTTACTCCAAAAACAACTGTTAATGATTGAAAAAAACCAATTCACAATCACTATTTTTTACATATTGCCTTTTCATTGATATTTTGTGTGTTTTTTCGCCACTAGAGGGCTACTAAAATTTTAGAAGTTTTTAGATCGGCTACTATCGTCTATTTTCAATTATAAGGCACACCTTTGTCATAGTTTTCAAGATCGCTAACTGCTATATTTTAGACCTACTGATAAAATGATCATATTGATGTGAAAAGAAAATTTGTGTAAATAAATGTTCTGTTGAAATGCCATTATGCTTCTAGTTGTACAAAATGTAATAAAATGTTAATCATGTACTCCAAACCGATTACAGTGTGCAGGTAAAGAAAACAAACAAAAACAAACATTTTCGAACTCCAACTCATCAGGTTTTGTAATGATTCCCCAATGGTTTTTCATAACAGCTTTTGGAATAAAGTTCGAACAAGTGTTCGAATATAAGTTCAAAAAATTATTAACACCATGTCACAACTGCGCAAAGAGTCACCCTACTGAGACTCAATGAACAGTTAAACCATGTTGTCAATCAACTCTTGCCAGGCCATTGGCAAAACCATTTCCTGTTTATTATTTATGCACGTTGATGTAAAATTGGATTTAAAAATGTACACAGCCTCCAATCATCTGAGGTGTTCTTTGGGGGATGCAGCAAGGATGAGCTTGGCCCAGTTAAAGTTTGCTATGATGTCTGGATCTATTTCATATGTAGAGAGGGCTGTCGTGGTTCTTGCATGATGTATATCAGCAAGATGTTTTTGTAATTGATCCCCATGGAACGCTTAGTTGACCCTATGTATACCAGGTCTCTATTGTATCTGTTGTCTCTTATGGAGACACTATATACACCAGAAAGTCTGTTCGGGTTAGGAGGGTCCTTCCCATTACATAGCATGTCAAAAATAGTCAGGCACCTCCTGTAAGCTAGATGCATTTGGCATTTCCTGGCAACTTTGGTGCATAAGGATCTTAAGTGTGGGTTAAAGGTAATAGTGACCTGTTCTACGTCGTCAGATTGGTTATCACTTGGCAGGTCAACTACAGGGTGTGTGTCCTGAGTGCATTTGCTGATAATGTTGTATCAGCTCATGTGTAATGTTGCAATAACCATGTGTGGTGGCTATGCACTCTTTGCACAGGCATGCCATGGTTTTAATAACTTTTTTGAATTTATGTTCGAATTTTATTCCTAAAGCTGTTACGAAGAACCATCAGGGAATCGTTACAAAACCTGATGAAGAACTTGGAAGGAGTTTGAATATGTTCGTTTTTTTTATTTGCACATTGTAATCGGTTTGGAGTATGTGATTAGATTTATATATATAAATAACATTGCTAGACCTGATATACTATAAAGCTAGACTCTAACCAATGCTGAATTCTATCGGGCTAGATATGGCTAATTACTAAATAAATTATCCAACCAATCTGGCACTAGAGGAAGGCGTTAGGTGCCATCTCTTAATAAATTTAATAATTATAATTTTTAATTCATTAATTTAAATAATTTAGAACTACTAGAAGAAGATGTGGGTTCTGGATATATCCCTAACCAGCATTGTAGTAACTGTCAATGGTTATAACATAAGTTTATATATGATGGAAGAGGAGATCGGACTGGAGGTCCTGATAATGTAACTGGCAACGCATCTGTATGGTAAGCAGGAGTTGTGGGTTTAAGTCCCGCTCTGGGCCGATTTTTTTTCTTTTAGTAGTTCTAAATTATTTAAATTAATTAATTAAAAATTATAATTATTAAGTTAGTAAGAGATGGCACCTAACATCTCCCTCTAGTGCCAAATTGGTTACATAATTATTTTATTTTATTTTATTTTAATAATCAGCCATATGTAGCCTGATGTAATTCAGCATTGGTTGGAGTCTAGATTTGCTATATACTGGTGTTGGTGAGTGGTTGTAATAGAATGTATTAATGTAGTACCTATAGAGTAGTTTCCATTTAGTGAACTGTCTAGAACTGAAACTTTTTGGAATAGAGAATCATGACCACTTGAGGAGTGAACTAAAAGTTTTAGAGTCACAAGAATTTGGAAAAACTAAAGTTTATGCTTATGAAATAAGTACACTATATAAAGGAATGTCTTTCATATTTGTTAATGTTTGGTATGTTGAAATTATATGAAAAAATGTAAATTTTAGCTTATGCCCATTCAGAGGTTTGTTTGGTATATTATATATGTTATATATATATATGTTATATATTATATGTTATATATTATGTTTTGGTATATTTGGTATATTCAGAGGTATATTATAAGAGAGAGTCATGAAAACTTCATTGTAAAATGGGATCTAAAAATTTTTTTGTCGTAAAAAAAGATCATAGATAAAAAGTTTACAAGATTCTGACATACGGTAAACCTTGTTAATATTTCTATGGATAAAAGACGTAAGTATAAAAGGTTGAGATGGATGTACGGTAATTTTAAGTGAAATACGATAATTTCAAGGGGCAGATATGATTATTTTTTCCTGTAAGGTTGGCAATGCTGCATTGTCTTGAGGTGGAGGATATCATGTTTGGACAAGTGAGAAAAGTCAGAACTGTTTTCCATAAAAGAATCAACACACCATAATTTACAAAAGTTTATAATTTTACTAACATTTTTGACACTTCTACTGTATCACCTTCAAGCACAAGAAAAGAGTCAATACATTAAGTATTTATACTAAAAGAAAATAGAACAAACTTCTTAACAACTTTTTAAAATATAGAATAAACAAAACGTCTGTGTGCATACTCCATATCATTTAGATTTACAGAAAACCTTCATATAAGCCTATCACTGGAAAATACACTTTTCATATGAGATAAACAATAAAAACATCAATGTTATAAATTTCCTGTGTCAATCATTTTTTCCTATCAAGTCCCGCCAAAAACAATAGATTGATAATCTATTGTATTTTTAAATATACGATGGATTTTCAAAAATTCCAAATCTGGTAATAAATAAATCAGAAAATTACAATGATGGTAGAAAGTATCAATTATGAGTATTAATCATAACATCTGTTTATTATTCATAACAAATATCTTCTGATACTAATACTAAAACATATTTGCATCTTTTTATTAAAGATTCTTCACACATTCATCATCATTTATTGATAGAAACATTGAGCTAAGTGGAATCTCTAATATTTCTATAAAGCATAATTTTCCAAAAGACTGTTACAAGATAAAAAACTAGTTGAGAAATTCAAACCTGTAAAAAAAACAATAAATTACAACAGGTGGAAATATAGCATAGACCCTATTGATTTTAATTTTAAGCATATTGTTTTAAAATTCCTAATTAAAGATAATCCAGTTCAGCCAGCAGTAAAAGGCTGCCATCAACATTAAATTATTTATGTTCAGATAAAGATGTTGGAGCAGAAAAGAACAAAGAGGGAATATACATAGTGAAAACAAAAATAAAATACTTGTGTTACATAGTGTTACTAAAACAAAATAAGGAATTCCTTTAAGTTGCATTAACTTTTATATCAGTTAATAAGAGAATCAAAAAAGTTTTCTTTGTTAATAAAGTTTTAGTGTTGTAAGCATAATATATAATTTTAATTGTCAGAAAATATAATTTGTAAAGATTTGTTCTATTCTGTTTAGATTGGTATTCAGTACTAATGATTATCTAAAATGTTTCAATTATTAATAAATTGATAACTTTAAGTTTAGCAGTGCTTTTCTCTGTTAAATATTTAAATCCCGTTTGACTTTATTTTCAGAATCATTGGGGTGTTAATTAAATAATTTCTGAGTGAGATGAGATGAAATAATTATTTAGAATTCTTTATTTTTGTTACTATGAGCTATTTACATTTTAATGAAATACAAATAGCTGTAAGAAGAGAAAAATATAATTGTCAATTAAAGTTTTTACTTTTTTTTTTCATGATATCTTTTTGCAATGTGGTTTCTATTTTAATAAAATTAATGTTTAAAAAAATTGATTTATATAAAATAAGTTTGATAAACACATCAATCTACTTTTTGAGTAATCTAACTGCAATTTATAATTCAATTCTTGAATTATTCATGACAAATAAGTTATGTTTTGATATTAATATCAAAAATAGTTATGAATAGTAAACAAATGTTGCTAAATATTCATGATTCATTTCTGCTATCATTGTAATTTTTTGACTTCCTCATTACCAGATTTGGAATTTTTGTGAATATTGTATTTTTCATTAAATTTGTTTGTCTTCTGTAAAAGTTGATATTTTTGTTTTGTTTCATTGAACATATATTTACATAAAACAATTTTAAAATTTTATATTTGTTTTTTTTTATATTAATAAAAAATATTGGAAAATTTTATCATAAATTGTTGTTCTTAATTTCTATATGTATTTTTACATAAACTATTCACAAAATCAGTTTTTTAAACTTCTTTATATTTTGTCTTAATTCAAATTTTCATGCAGTGTCCATCTGTTATTTTAAAGAGCAAATGTTTTTGTCATAACAATAAATACTATTGTATTTTACAGCATATAACATTTCAGAATAAAATATATATGTAAAAAGTATTTAGTGTATTTAATTTAAGTCATCCTGTACCTTTTGGCACTTCTTCAATTAGCTTCAATTTTTTTTTTTTTTTTTTTTAATATATTGGGTTTAAAAAGATTTAAATTAAAATAACACATTTTTATGTACCAAAGAAAAATAGGAGTTTAAAAGAAGTCATTTACAATTAAAATTTACTGTTAAAATATTCTACTCGAATAGCATATATTCATGCTATAGCAAATAATAATTATTATTATTATTTGCTATTACAAATAATTATTAATTTATTATTGTCATTATTTTAATAATATTAAATCTATTTAAAAAGATTTAAGATTACTCTTAACTTTCTATATTTTTACCAAAGTATTGAACTATTAAAATTATATTAAAAAAATATATAAACTCTGATAAAACTTTGATAAAATTCTTAGTTATCTTTGTACTTTCTCAACTTTTCATATGAGGTGAATGTTAAAATAACAATAAACTAGTATTAAAAGATTTTAAAACCATTACTTTATGTTATTTTCTTTATTTTTTTCATAAATGCATTTCAATCTTCTAATCCTCATCAGTATGTTATTACACTTCCTAGAAAAAAGTTTTACAAATGTTGTTTTACAAATTTTCTATATGACATTCAAGTTCTCGTGTCTGCACCATCTATATAATACAATTATAATTTAAGTAATAATAATATGTTTAATTAAACAATAACATATTTATTCAAGATTTTGCAGTGGTAGAAGTTATCTGTAACCTACTAAAGGTCATTTTCTTAAATACCAGGCAATTCAACTATTAGTCTATTGCATATTCTTAGCTATGAATCATTTTGGCATATAGAGATTTCAATAAGTATAAAGTAAATTATTAAGTTATTTTTTAAGTAAATACTGTATCTTATCACTAAACTTTTTCTGGTTTTTAACTAAACTAAAGAAAAAATTATATAAAATATATGTAAAGGTTGAATTTTAGTGAAAATTGAAAATCTAAGAAAACATTAAGAAATGTACAGAATAAAATTTTAAAATTACACATGCCACACCAGGAAATATGTAATAACAAATACAGAACCAATTACTGATGTGAAGAAAACAAAAAACTATCTCTGGACAAACATTTTCAAACTTTTCCTAAGTTCTTCCATGCTATAACAGTTACCCCATGGAATGTCGTTCGGAACGTAAAAGCTTTTTTTAAAAGCAACATTAAATTCAAACCACTATTTTGAACTATCAGTATAAAAAGACACACATGCATTGTCCTGCACATAACGAAGATTCAACCAATGACTTTACCATTGTGTTGAGTAGAGCCTGCCAGGCCATCAACGACATCATTTCCTCCTTAAAATTTATAAAAGATAACACAAAGTTAGCTTTAAAGATTTCTATGGTCTCCAACCATCTGAGTTGTTCCGTGTGGGATGTTGTGAGGAAGAGTTTGGCCCCTGTGATGTTGTCGATGGCTAGGCAGGCTCTACTCAACACAATGGTATAGTCATTGGTTGAATCTTCGTTATGTGCAGGACAATGCATGTGTGGCTTTTTATACTGATAGTTCAAAATAGTGGTTTGAATTTGCGTGGCTTTTAAAAAAAGCTATGTGTCAGATTAAAATATAACAATATAAAAGAATATATAGCTTTTATAATTGTAAACAACTAAAAGCAAGCAATATTTTTATTTCAAATACAATAAATTTCATAGTAATTATCACTAACAGATGGCATCTAACATTTGCATTTAGAAACAAAAAATTATATTAAAAATTATATTATTCATTATATTTAAACAAAAAATAGGAATAGAGAGAAAAATTACTTATTAAAAAATAAATATTTTTAGATCCACCTGAATTAAATTTTTAGTTTAAATATAATAAGTTACAAGATGATTATAGATGTAAATCTTTATTTATTTTTTTTTAAAAATGTTTTAAAATGGAGCTGAATATTAATGATAATTGGAAAAAAATTTTGAAAATATTTTATAGAAGTTAAGAATAATTTATTCTTTCCATATTAAATATTTATTTTTAATTTTAATGTAAAATAAGTTCTTATAACTGTATTTCCATTAGACTCAATCCCTCTCATACTTTGTTGTTAATTAAATTTTATTATTACAACTTTCTAACAGATTTAATTAAAAATTGATGAAAAGTATATATTATAATGAATAACATGATATAATTTTTGCAGAGGAAAACAAAGACACTTATTATATCTAACTTATAAAAATTAAATAATTTTGTCATTTATCAACAGATACCAGGTGCATAAGTAAAAATAATGATCAGTAACATTAACAAATTATTGTTGCTTAAACATTATGAAGTGTAATTAATCGACCACCAGGCAATCCTTCATCCTTTTATTTACTATTTAGTTAATACGTGTTAATACGTTTCGGGCTCAATATTGTCCCTCTTCAGCCAACTAAAAATTTTTATAAAAAACACACAATTCATAAATGACATCAAATACACACAACCAATACAGAATCACAATTAACAGATTATTCAAAATTAATTTCTTAAGAAGAAATATAAATTATATTTACTCTTTGTAGATCTTCATAAACTTATGGTTTTATTTCCAGATATTTTTCTGGATAAAAATAAAGTTCAGAATTTAAAAACAAAACACAGTAATCTTCATGAAAATAGTTTGTTTTTCTTCTAATTGATTTAGCTAACAAAGTCATATGCACAAGAAATTCTACAAGGATATCCATTATGTTCCATTTTATCCAATTTATTTAATACTTTTATTAGTGATAGAAACTGACTATTTAATTAAGATAAATATAAAACCTTAGATATCCATTTTAATCATTAGATAATTATCTAGCTTTATGAATATATAGATGATCAGATTGATAATTTCAGACTATGGAATAAGTTGTCATATGTCACTCAATATTACATATATGAAAGTGATATTAAAAACATTGCCAATTCATAAACAGTTATTCAAAAATTTTAATTAAAAAAACAAGTTATCTGAAGATGTAAAAATATATATTTAAAAATGTTTATAATAAATAGCCCTTTCGAAACCTTTTTATTTCCAGTAAAATATAATAATATTTACTTGCACGAACAAACACTTTTGTATCTCTATTGAGGTCTGCTTCAGGTTCAATAATATTCTACCAATGGAATGCCCGGAGTTCAAAAATTAACTGCCAATTAATTCAAGTGTTTGAATTATTTGGGGCAAATTAATTTGTATATTTATGTTCTACTCCATTGTATACATTCACTGTCTGCATACTAATATTTTATCTCAAAATGCTATGAATAAGATGTCAATTTTGTTGTGGATCTTTCTGCATATGATATAGTATTGTTGTCTTTATAATTTATACAGTTCCCTGCTCTGCTGGCTTTGTATATTTCCAATTCTCTTATATGGTCTGTTTGGAATGATTTCTTTATAAGGGTAGCATTTCCTAGGTCAGCATGTATATCCAGGTCTGACACATATGTTGTGGTATTCTTACTTTTGTCTATATCATATCTATGTTTTTTAATCATTTTTGTAGCGACCTTTTTGTTGATCCTATGTACACCAAGTCTTTATAAAACTTATCATCTTTGATCAGTATTTTGTATACCCCTGGTGCTCTCATGTTACTCAGCTTGTCTTTATCATTTCTAAGTACAGTAGAGCATCGTTTATCCAAATCAATTGGGGACTGGGGTTGTTTGGACAACTGATTTTTCAGATAACCGATTATGTACGAAAAAACATATTAACCTATCCGATGTTGAACTTTTTCTCCTTTGTGTGTCACTTCGTGTTGAATATTCGGTGATTTTAAGCCTAACAAAAATTTTTATAATAATAATTGAGACTATTGTATCGTTAAAAATTATTTCTTTATTTTGTACAAACAAAATGAATATATTGAAAAATATAAAAACAAAAAAATTATACTTTAGAAGTTATCTAGTATCAAAAACGTTCGATTCAACATGACACAGTCCAACTGGAAAGCTTTCGGTTGATCGGCTATCAGATAAACGATGCTCTACTGTAGTTCATATATTGTCTGGGTCCTTGTTTATGTTAATTTGAATCCCCTTCTCTTCCTCTATTTCTTTATATATATGATGTAGGTTTTTATTGTATTGGACAATCATACAATTTGTGTTATTTTCTTGCTCAGGAATCTTAGTAGATCCCACTTGTCCCATGTTATTGTTGATTCTTGTGTGTGGATTGTGGAGTTTCCAGACTAATTTATGAATTATGCTTCTATTATATCCATGCATGGCTGCTATATCTTCAAGGTGCCTGAGTTTTTTAGCCATGTCTTCACTTCTGCTATTGTGGGTAAATGCTCTTTTTACTAATGCTCTGAAGGCAGCTAACTTATATTGGTATGGGTCTTCTGATTCTGCTGGTATATATAGTGGCGAGAATCTTGGTTTATAGTATACCATTGTTTGTATTTCATTGTTGTTAATACATATGGAAACGTCTAAAAAGTGCACCTCTGAAGACAACATTTGGTCTAGTTTGAGTGTGAGACTGTACGGGTTGTTATTGATGGCATTTAGAAAGTTGTTGATAGTCGGGATATTTTTCCATACCACTATTACGTCATCTATATATCTTTAATATAATATGATTTTTTCAGCAAATACAGGGATGATCCTTTGCTCAAATTGTCTCAGTATTAATTTGCATAGGTCGCCCGAGAGTAGACTTCCCATTGGTACCCCTCTTTTTTGCATATATGCTACATTTTCAAAACTAAAAAATGAATTATAGCACATAAGGTGCATTAATGGAATGCCCGGAGTTCAAAATTTAACTGCCAATTAATTCAAGCATTTGAATTATTTGGTGCAAATTAATTTGTCTATTATCCATTATATACATTTACTCTCTGCATACTAATATATTGTCTGGGTCCTTGTGTATGTTAATTTGATCCCCTTCTCTTCTGCTATTTCTTTATATATGTGATGAAGGTTTTTATTGTATTGGACAATCGTACGATTTGTGAAGCTTCTGGGTGATGGATTCAAACTGTTAATTTAGTTTGAAAAACAATCCAGTATTCTACCAACTGTCAGCTCCATCTGAGTCTAACATTTTTCATATTTTGACAATTTGGCTATATGGATTATATGTGGATAACACACCAACAACTGCCATAAATCATTGGGCTATAACTATCACGATGATTTACAGCAGTTAGTGTGTCATTGCAATGCATCGAGTTTAGTAGAGATGTTTATATTTATATTTGGATAATATATTTTTCTAGTGAATTGAGTTTATTTAACCTTTATTACAAGCTATAAAAATTTAAAACATAAATTTATAATGTTTGCAGTAAGTATATAGTGTATATGATATATTCAAGATGTCTATACACTACTTTTTTATTATTTTAAAAAATTTTATAAACTTTATCTTGCAGATTTAGAAGTTGATGTTCATCATCGAGAAAGTTCTGGTAGTTCAGGAGCTGCATCCTTAAAAAAACCTTTAGATGAACAATCACAGGGTAATGATAATATTAAAGAAGGTATTTCATCCAGTCTTGTAGCTGAAGTAATGCAAGAAGGTAAATAATATTAACTTATTTTTTGCAGAAATACTTTAATGTACTTTATGTAAACTATTATTTATAGGAATTTGTTAATTCAATGAAGAGTTTAAATTTTTAAAAATTTGTTCTAATCATTTGTTACATCCAGTTAACACTTTAGTTAAAATTTTGGTGTTTTTTAGTATTTCATTTAACATCTTGCATATTTAACAATAATTTATTGATACTACATGACACTGTGTGTTGTTACATTTAAAAATAAATTTTTTTATTCAGAAAGTAAAAATATAAAATTTAAGTAAGATTTCATTTCTAATCTAACAATACTGTAATATCCATGATTACAATAATTTAAGTCTACTGTATATTAATTCAACTATTGCATTACATGTAAACATTGTCTGGTTGATTTAAATATATTGTAATACAATAACTTAATATAAACTTATTTCAATTAATTCACCCATATTTAATTTTTTAATTATTCAATTATTTATTAAGTTATATGTGCAATTTGATAACCATATTTTATGATAAAAGAAAATTACAATGACTAAGTAAGTTAACATTTTAAATAACTTTGTAATGAGAATAGTATTTTCTTCACAAAATTGTTCTGTTATTCAATTTTATTTTGTGGAATAACCAATGGGCTGCAATGGTCAGAACAGATGAGTGGTCAAGAAGGTCATATGTGGGTATGACAGACACTGAGTCAGGATTACTATTTACAATTGAACCCATTTAATTAAAATAAAAACATGTTTATAAAATTTGTATATTGGTCACTTTATAAAGGATTTTGTTCTATTTACCTGATAGTCAACATTGACAGCAACCAAATGTTGCTGTCAATGTTGACTATAAAGTCTCTCAGCAGTGGGCGGCTGTTGTGTTGATGGCCCTAGGGGTTGCTTCGTTCGTGGAAGTGTTTTGGATCATCTGATGTGTTCATCTGCAGTCAGCCTCTCGAGAAGCACAACACAGGGAACTTAAATTTTAATTCTTTTTACCTCTATGTCTTTAATGTTTTACTTTTTTGTTTTTATATTGTCTTCTTGGACCTTGTTTATAAATAGGACTTATTATACTGGTATAGTTTTGGATTAGCAAAGAGAGGAAGTCTTAGTCAAAAGATAAAACAAAATATCTTTATTTTCAGGTGAAAATAGATATTTTTTGCCTTGATATTTTCATGTCCTTGAGATATGAGTTTTTAATAGGGTTCTTTCCGCGATCCTGTATTCCGATTGACAATATCCCTCATCACTTTCTAATTGGTCCACCCTTGTCTCCAGGTGACAATTATAGACCTTTTGGGCTGTGGGAGAGATTAACATCAATGTTTAAGCTGATGCCAATTGCATAGTATATATCCAAACTTTGAAACTTCTCCCCTTTGTAATTTAAGCCTTTAGTATTTACTTTTTCGGCAGAAAGTATTTATAATAGTCTTTGTGAGACATTATTTAATTAAATAAATCTTTTTACTATATTATTGTTTAGTTTTATGTCATTTTTTATTCAAAAGGTGAGAGTTTAACTGTCCTGTTGCACACTTTTACAATTTAGCACATAATTTCAAATTCTGTCTGGCACTTCACAAATTATTATTTAATTACTTTATTATTAATAATTCTAAAGTAACCTTTAGAATTATGAACAAATGAGAACAGGTCAATCTATGATGATAAATTATTTAATGATTAATATGGTCATTATCTTAAATTTAAAAAAAAAAACTAAAGTATTATATGTTAAAACCAAATAATTTCAATAAAAATTATATTAAATTGAAAAATTTGTAACCATGAATGTTTTGCCAGAGATGTTAAAATCAAGAAAAAAAGTTAGTTATTTAGATACATAATTCATAATTTTCACGACAAAAATTTTAAAATTTGAAGTTATTTTATTTGGAATTTTCTTGAACAATTAATTTTTTTAAAATATGTTTTGAACTGTTTTAAGTTCGATATTATTTAAGTATTCACTTATTATTCTACCATGAATATTTACGGTAGAAAAATGATTTTTTATGTATATAACTCAATTTTAAAATTACTTTTATTTTATTTTTTAGTTGCTACAGAAAATTTAAAATGGACAACTGATTCAATTGTTGAAAATAGGCAAACTGAAGATGATAGTAATTCTGCAAAGCCATGTTCAAGACAAGATAAAATAGGTTTATATTATTGTATAGTATTAATCCATTTTAAAGAATTAATTAATATAAAAAAAATCTAAATTTGAATTTTTTTGTATTTTTATATTTTTGGTATATTTAATTGAATATCTTTTATTAAATGAAGTATAGAATATATTTTTATTGGGTAGGTGAGAGAGCTTATGCATTTTTAAAAATAAAATGAAACAGAATTTTTATATTTAAAATTATTTCTATTCCAATAAATAATTTCCATCAGCATTCCTAAACTTTCTCGTTTATTTTGCAGTTTTGTGATACTATTTACTTAAAAGACTGAAAAATTTTATTTGAAAAATATTTTAAGATGATTTTGACTTTCTTAATATGTTTATTTGTTTCTTTATTTTGTTGTTTGAAGAATTTTAAAATAATAATGGTAATTGGAAATATAGAATTTGAAGAAAATTGTGAATGTTTGAGAATTTACCAGAAAGTTCTTTAAGTTTTTAGTTAGTGTAGTGGAATTAAATTGAGAATTTATTTAATGAAAAGTGATTTTTCCCTCACTGAAAATAATTATTTTTATTCTTTTCTCTGCTTTAAGTTATTCAGTTGGCTTTAATGTATCTGAATCAATGATTGAAATAAGTATTAGAGAAACTGACTGAACTGTTCATCTTATATATAAAATTCTCGTGTCACAATGTTAGTTATCGTACTCCTCCGAAACGGCTTTACCGATTTTTACCAAATTTTATATGCATATTCAGTAGGTCTGAGAATCGGCTACTATCTATTTTTCATACCCCTACACCATTTCCCCCTTTCAAAAATATATTTATATATGGATTAAGGCTTTTATGTCCAACAGATGGCGCTAACTTCCGACGACCTAAGTTTGCTTTTCTGTGAGGCATTCTGCTTTCTGTGAGAATGGACTGAAGCAGATCATTTTCTATCTATCTATATAAATAAAATATAACGTTCGTTTGTTCCTACCGATTCCTTTGAAATTTTGACACAACGTTGCATTCGAATACGCACGTGTTTTTATATAATATACATGTCGAAATCCCCCCCAGTGGGGGGAGATGGACGGGATTAAGGCTTACCGTGAAGAACTCGGCTTCTATTATACTATTTTACATGCGGTTTTTTGCGTTTTTAATTGCGTTTTAATAGGTTACGTCAACAGAATATACACTAAAAAGAGATTTTTCGATATTCCCCAGCGGGAAAAATGACGGGATTAAGACTTACTGTGAAGAACTCGGCTTTTATTATACTATTTTAGATGCGTTTTTGATTGCGTTTTAATAGGGTACGTCAAGAGAATGTACACTAAGAAGGGATTTTTTGAAATTCTCCCCACGGGGGAAGTGTGATACATTTATAATAGATACATTTTGAGCCACAACAACGCGTGGCCGGGTCAGCTAGTAATAAATAATTTCTTTGTACTTTACTTTATTAAAGAGCATGATTTTTTGGATGAAAAATATCAGAATAGGATTTATTCTGATGTAAAATCTGATTGATTCATTATCATTTTTTCCCTAATTATAAGGGGTTCATGTTGAAAGTTTCCATGAGAAAAATGTGTAACATGTAGCATTGCAGTTTGTGTTTTTAATAGAACAACTTTTGTTTAGTAGTTGCATAGTAGTTACACCAATAGATGGATCATTCTTGCAAACTCCCATCATTCTGGAATAGAAGGGAATATATCTGGTGCAGTCTGTCAGTTGTTTCCAATGGAATTGACTCTGGAAAATTCTCAGGTGGTGATGATTTATGATTTAAAATTGGATTTAATCAAAGACTACTTTATTCCATTTTCATAAAACACATACAAATGAAATGAAGCCTGAATAACATTGAAAGTCAACATTACAGGCTGATTGTCACTGCTGATTAATTTCATTATTATGCTTAAGATTCAAGTAGACTTGTTTGGAGGCATCCAAACATCAGACTTTGAGGTCACCATAACAATGCTTCAGCAGGTAGAATAATAGATTTCCTAGCTGAGTTAAGTATTTAACTAATGAACCTATAATCTGGATCTAGTATCTTGTAATTACTTTGTTCTCAAAAGTCAAGGAACTGCTTTTTTTTGCTGGTATTTCTAAAGTGCAGTAGTGATAGCTTTTGTCTTCAGAAAATATATTACAAATACTCAGAAATCCAGTAGTTTGATTGATTCTACAATTACTCTGAGAGGATGGAATACTAAGAATGTGGTGGGGGTACAGTGAGAAAATTTAATACAAATAATGTACTATACATATGATGTACAGTTCATTCATATCTAGAAACTTTCAGTATTAACCAAATACTGTCTAATAACAAAATAAATCATAATTTTTGTAAACAATGTAATTTATCACTTCTAAATTTAAATGTTCATCAGATGTTCATAGTGATTTATCTGCAAAATGTTTTTGACAAAATTTTATCTGATAAAAGTTGAAAGACATTTACAATTTATTTTTAATTTTAATGTTTTGCTGAATTAAGTATTTCCAATTACCATAAAAATAAAAAAGTTGTTAAGCAATATTAGCTTAAGATCATTTAAAGATTAAAATTTTAGTTTTATATAATATTTTATGAAAGTTATTTATTTTTGAAATGAACCTGTGAAAATTAATTGATAAACTACTGAACTAACTATCGCATAACTATTAAGTTATGGTATGGTTTTTTAATTAAAAACTCACATTAAATCATAATTTTTTTCTAGTTCATTCTGAGGATGCTGCTGCTTGTGCTGCATCTTCAATTTATATGATGCCTGAATCACTGCATCATACTACATATCTGCCTGCCAGTGCCCTGAGTCTTTCTTCTAGTTCTAGTTCTGAAGCTCCATTAAAAGGTACAGGATCAGTAGAATTGGGATTTATGTCTCAAGATCCTAGTGTTAGAGCAGCAGAATTAGCACGTAGTAGGGGAAGAAATCAACATCGTGATAGAAAAGTAGTGCGTAGAGCTCACAGTGAATTGGAAACTTGTCCAGAGAAACCATCTCCATCTGTACCACCTTCTCATCCAGTTAGTTTAGAAGCAATTAGTAGAAGTGTTAGCAGTGGAAGTGGTATTGTACATCCTCGTCCATGTCTTCCACGTCAGAGTGTTGAATTATTAAGACCATGCTTCAGTGAAGCAATTAAACCTATTGTTGAACTTAATGATGAGCTTCAAGTCACTAGTAATGACAATGGAAGAAATAATTCTTCTAATGTAGCAAGCAATCCTGATGTTCAGTCTTCTCATATTTCTTCTAGTGAATGTTCATTGGTTAGACATCGTTCTCTTGAAACACCACATAGGACAGGATTAAGGGAGTTATCAGGTATGTCAAAAAATGTATTTATACTTCTATTATTACTATTCATTCTTTGGATAATATAATGATCATTTCTTTCAACACATTTTCTGCTCCATAAAAGTGAGGATTAATATTTAAAGTATACTTTATTTAGGTTCAAAAAGAACTCAACCTGTAAATGAGATGTCTATACAAGGCAATAAAGAAAGGATTTCAAATACTAAGTCAAATGTGAAATCAACTCTTGCTGAATTGTTACCAGAAGAAATAGCATCTTCTGATACTGGAGATAATAGCAGTGAACCTTCAGAAAGAAGTCATAGCAACAGTGAAGTATCATCTCTCTCTAGTGAAACATTATCTATTTCTCTACCTGATAGCAATGGTAGTCATTTTACTTTAATATATAAACCATCTCTTCATCATAAAGATAACAGAGATTCTGTATCAACCTGCCAATCAGATAAAGGCAATGTTAGTTTTCCTAATTGGACAGAAAGCTCTAAAAAAGGTCCATTGCCTTCTCCTTCACCATCAGACGGAAGCAGTGTTGCTGGATTTGAGTGGCTCTTTAACCCAAATGGTAAGTTTAATAATTACTTTAATAAATAGAAAAAGTAGTTAAATATTTGTATCTATTCAATAGATATACACAGAGTTTTGAAGTTAAAAATTATCTTCAAAAAATATATATATATATATATATATATATATATATTTATTTATTATTTACTATTTAGATATATACTGAGGATAGAATGATTTAAAAAAACTAAATAAATTTTATAGAGTAGATTTTGAACTTTGTATTTCTATTTATACATTAAATTCATAATTAATAATTTATTCTACTGAAAAATTACAAACCTGAAATAGAAATTTGTTTTAATGTCATCTGAAGTATTAAAATACTAGCAGATAAGCCTGGCATTGCTCAGGCAGAATGTAACGATAGCGAAGATTAACACTTCCATTGTTAATACTTTCCCTGCAGGGGGGAGTGTTAACAACCTCTCCCTGAGGGGGGAATTTTGAAAAATCCCTTCTTAGTGTACATTCTCATGATGTACCTTAACTGTGTACCAAATTTCAACTTTCAACTCCTAACTGTTTGGGCTCTGCACTTATTATTATTATTATTATGATTATCATCATCATTATCAACCCATCTCGATTATATATAGATTACAATTTATATAATAAAGCTTTGAAAGACTATATATTTTATAAAAAAAACATTTTATTTTCTAAGTTTCAATATAAATAAATTTTTAAATGAAAACTGAATTCTAAAAATATTACAAATTAAAGACTAAATACAAATTAATAACAGACAGATAATCCAAGGTGCAGAGTAGTTACTTTAGTGAATAATTTTATTATTTTGTATGAGTTATAAAAAGTGAATATTTGATTACTAGAGTTACTTCCTCATTAAATTTGGGAATATTTCAGCAATTTAAAACAGAGTAAAAGTCACCTATTATACTTCAATTTGCTGTTTGTTATCTGATTCAATTAGTCTGCAGCTGTTGAATTTTAACATTATCATAACTTCCTGCAAGTAACTTAGGTTTGTCTATGTTTATAAGTTTTTTTTTATTGTGCAAATTATCTACTAATTTTAAATTATAATTACTAACTCATCCAATAGCTTTTCATTTGTATTAACATACAAGAATGTCTCTAAAAAAAATCTTACGTATCACATACATTCAATTACTATTGCATGTTTTTCAGAAATCACCAAAACACATACACAAGCATCATCTTTAGTTCTCTCCTGCTTTCTGTATATTAATCCACACTTTAATTAATATTATTACACACTTCTACTTAAACATTTATCATGAAAGCTGATAATGTTTTGGTAATTTCCCACTCTCTATATAATGTTTCTTATAAAACTATTTACAAGATGATTATTGATTTTATCAAATGCTAGTCCTCTATAGCAAATAAGAAGAGCTAAGTAATTGATCCTAAACCCAAGTTGTTGGATATGTGCAACATTCTTAGTAAATGTATGTAGCAACATTCTTGGTATTCCATGTGTTATTGTATAGCAGTACCCAGGACAGAAACAAAGAGCTGAATTATATTATTAAACTAGCTAAGAAGTATGGGGTCAATATTAAGGCTTTTACTATCCAGGTTAAGACATGCAATAAGGGGCAAAATGTACAAAATACAGAGGAGATTCTTAGTAAAATCAATAAAGATAACTTTAACAGATATTATTTTATTTACCTCTTATTTACTCTAAATGTGATATGACTCATATCAGGAATGATTGCCCTGTTTCAACCTTGTACTCACCTTGATTATGGGTTGCTCATCAAATATTAAGTGTACAGTACCATAAATATTTACGTTAAAATTTTTTGAGATTGTTTTAACATATTATTGTTATTGTATTTTGAGGATTGTATGCTAGTATGTTAATATTGTTGATTGAAATATATTTTGTAAAGTATACAATATTATAATTTTTGGTTTTATGTATGTGATATCTTGTATCCTTATAAAAGACATCACATTTTAGTATATTTTGTGGATTATTGATTATGTATGTTAAATGTTTGGCTAGTTTCTGGTTCAGGAATGTAGTTTTTTTTTGTAGCAGAAATTGTGAATGTTGTCTATACAAAATTCTTCTAACTGTGTGTTCTTGTGTTCTTTGTATTGCATTTTGGATATCATATGTATTTATTTTACACAGTATAATTAGTGTCGTATGTTTTAGTATTATGTTGGCATTGATGGAGTGTGTACTGTACATCATGTAAATAAAAAATATATTTTGTTTACATGATGTTCATGTACGTATCTGTTAAGAATTTTCTGTGTGGCATATGCTTAGCATGACAGCCATGTGTAATGTGATGTATGTGCTGAAGTCCTAATGTTTCTAGACTTTTGTGTAATATATGTGATATGACAACTTTTGCAAGAAAAGACTTCAGGCATGATAAGTACCTTATCTATTTTCCACAGACACATTATTTCATAGGTGAGTTCTGAGTATTTACGGATATTTTTTCAGTATATGTGTTTTGTTTGTTGAGGGTGTTTGGTACAACTATGTCTACAATGCATGTAAATGTGTTTTGTATGTCAATGAAAGTGATATCTGTTTGCTATGGTGTCTGATCATGGCTCAGTCATAGTATATTTTGTTTTTTCTAAGACTGTCTCTTTGTGATATGTATTTGTAGTATGTTTGCTAGGTGTATAATGATTTGTATTTGTGTGCAAGCTTTTGTTGTATTACATTCCTACTTGGTTATGTTGATATAAATAATGTTTCCTCTAATGTTTTCATGTAGTTGTGCAGTGTTGAAATATACTGTACCTGAACAAAATTTTCAGATAAGAAATCCGATTACACGTTCATATGAACTTTTTTGTATAGAATCACTCATACTATCATAGAATCCAGATATTAATCCAAACTCTCACCATAATTAATCGGGTTATTATTATGCTATAATTAATAATTAGAAACTAAGTAATTTGGTACTAGAGGTAGACACTAGTTGCCATCTCATATTAAATTAAATAATTTTAGAATAATCTCAAAGAAATCTAAGGACAAATTAATCAGTAATTCAAATTATTATTGCCAGAATATAGCTCGATATTATACGGCAGTTGGTGTGGCTTTATACTTATATTCTTTGAACTATTGCTTTAGATTGTTATTATTGTATTTTCCTGTTCTGTTCTTACCATAAGGTATTGTATGTTATTCTTAATATATTATATATTAAAAGCTTTAATGATTACTATTAGAGGAATTGTTCCAGCTCATATTAAATTCAGACAATTGTTTTATCTAGATCCAACCATTTTGCAGTAAAATAAGTCATTTTTTTGCATTCTAACTGATTTTAAACTAATTATTATTCATTTACTTTTTTAAATTCAGGCATCAAAAAAACTAAATTTGCGAGGCAAGTTAAAATGCTTAAATTCCTATTCATTCAATACAAAAAAGGAACAAATGTTGTTATTTTTCATATTTTTTTTTCCTGTTTTCATTCTAATGAGCTTATAACCTTTCTTTTGATGTTTAAATAAACTTATAATTTGTAATTAAAAGACTTTATAGATAGATTCTTTTCTGTTTAAAAAATTTTATCTTTTGTTTGGTTTTTAGCAACTGTTTCTGTAACTCTGTACTCCCCTTAGAATGAAATTAAGGATAAGAATGTTTGTTGTATAATTAGTGTAAAGAAATTCATATCATAAATATATTCTTATATATTGTTGTTTTTTAAAATTATTAAAAAACGTAATATTTTCTGTTGTACATGATTTCAAATTTCACATTCATTAAAAATTGTAAAAATAAAAATATTTGGAATTAATAAGCCATGTAACAGAAATAAAATTTAACTGCATAATAATAAATTTTATTAAATTTAATTAGGAGTTGGAACTATTGTTGAAAATACTTCTAGCTGTTTAGCTAACAGTAGTCCCGAAGGTTTATCTGACAGCACACTTTCTTCTCCTGATGAAACAACTCCTTTAGAAGGACCATCTAGTCGATCACGTGGTGCAATACCAAAACATCATCAATCTGAAATGCCATTATACAAAGGTAATAAAAATGCCATGCTTTAGATTTTATTAAGTTATCTGCACTTGCTTTGGGTGCTTTAGGTATATGATTGAATTAATTATAAAACTTTCAGTTTGTTGTTTAAAATTAGTTTTTTTTTTTGTTTGTTTGTTTAGCCATTTGTATAAATAAATCATGTAATTATTTATTACATAAAATTGTAATAACTTTTTAATAATAATTAAGTGAAATTACATGTTGAAAAAATTGTAGACCTATAAATTTTCACTGTCATCCATCCGTCTTCCCTTAATCATGAGAATGGAGTTAGATAGATGAAATTCAAGACTAGATATGGAAACTTTAGGGGCAGAAGGCCCAGACATACAAACTTCTGACACAAACTGGAAGTCAAGTTATTTCACTTCAAAACTTTTTTTCTTAAAGCAGTTAATAGATGACTGGCACAATTCTATTGTTAAAGGAAAAGTATGGTGTACAAGTCACTACTAATAATTTGAGGTGGAGAGCATATATTTTAAATTAAATTTTTGATTAAAAATTGCAGTCCAGCATTGTGAAAAGGTCACAATAAAAATTACTCATTTTCAATAAATTTTTGTAAATATAAATGATATCTGCTTATAATTGGAGGTAATGAACACTATAAAATAAAAATAAGTTATTGAAGTTATCAACACAATTAATTTAAAGCAATTGGCTAAGATAAACAAAATTTAATAATGAATATTTTTTATAAGATCAACTTATTGTCATTAAGTGATATAACAAAGTGGCATGCATAAAGTGGTTACAGTGAAATAACTGTACTCATTTATGCAAAAATTAATAAATATATGAATTAAAACAAGAAGTTTGAATTTGTTTTGTACTAAAATAGATTGTTATATGCTACCCAAGTAGCAAATGGTTTGGATATTGGTGTGTTTTGATATCACTTTGTTTAATCTATTAAAATGTAATGGATCTGAAGATGAAATTATAGATTATTAAAACATTGATCTGAGATAAAAAAAAATTTTCTGACTTCTATAAAGTATAAAGTGCTATTTTTAGTTGAATAAAAGGAACAAGTATATTAAGCAAAATTTTTATATCCTGTTTAGTATATATTTATGTTTCATCATATTTTGAAGTTTGAATTTCTCCATTATATTAATTTTTAATAGCTAAATAGTGTCAAAACTAGCCATGCCAGAACTGCTCACACAAATCATAGGATGAAAAACAGAGAGCTTTCATGACAAGCCATTGAGCAGCCAAGACTCTAAAGAAGAACATAACAAAAGAGAATGTATGGATTATCTCTCTACACCAATCTATTATCATCAATTATATCAAAAAGATAAGACTCACTTCATTAGATCAAAAGATCAAGAGTGTACCAAACACCACTGATAGATGAGAAAGGAGGGCTATTCAAGTACTAGATATACTAGATTTGTAACACTCCTGACCAACTGAACAAGTTAGAACTTAAAAAGACATCATGAAAAATTTTGTCATTACATCTTAACCCAAGCAGTTAAAGAAAGGAAAATCTAAATATATTGGAATTAAAGTAAGCATGAGTATTTATATCTGACTCAGACCTCCTATCATTTGGAGTTTCTATTGCTCAAAACAGAAGGAGAAATGCTAGCTGTGAATAAGAATAAAGTAGTCAATGCCAAAAAAGAAAAGAGGCAGCAATCATAACCATCGGACATGGGCAATATCAAGTTGCAGAGAAGCAGACTGCCCAAAGACTTATTCCAATACTTTATGCAGGAGTCACCGTAAGAGGCTGAAGCAGTCTTAAATTTGCATTAATATGGCAGATATTACTCAAAATTTAAAAGAACTGTTTAATTTTGAACATTATCTAGTAGATTTGAAGATGGAAATAGAAAGTTCTGAAAACATTTAACTTTTTAACAGTTGTGTTTTTCTGTTTCATTTTATGATTGTAGGTTCAAACCTTTAATACCAATACCATTACAGTTGAAACTTGTTTATATTATTATGATCTAGAAGCAAAAGACAAAAAATTAGAGGGACACACATTCAAAATTAATTATATGCTGAGAAGATAATGAAGACTGTATTTTGAAATTGTTTAATCCAAAAGCAATGCATTTCCAAAAAACAAATATCTAATAATATACTTTGTCTATACATCGCTAGCTCTATGCAAATTGCTTTTTATTAGTGCAATATGCATTTATAAGCACTCAAATTCAAGTTTAGAACAGTTCATCAAATTTTAAGGTTTAAGTAAACATTAAATTTATATTTTTTCAATTCACTTACATTTAAAAAAAAAAAAAAAAACATTAACGACTTTGGTTGTTTTGGCCTAACTTAAAATTGATAGATTTCATAACTTCTCTGTTCTTTTTTAATTGGTTACAGTAATGACTTTTAACTATGAATTTTTATACAGTATTTTTGCATAATGATTTTTAATTGGAGCATGTTGGATTTCAGTATAATGCTAATCAAAAAGTTATTGCTCTATTAGAAAAACAATTTCTATTTTTGTCATTAAGCAAAAATAGACTGTATTCAACTATTGACATTTAAGATCATATTTTATCCATCATACAATTTCGACCTTGTATGTTTGGTGTTCTGAAAAATATACAAATAAGTGCAAGTTCATAAACAAAATAAATATTTGACTGTGCTGCATTATTAGCCATGTTTAATGCTATATTCTCTGATGGAATATTACTTTTTAATTCATTATGTATATCAAATGCCCAAGTGACCATAGAATTACTAATACAGTGCACTCTTGCTAATCTGAACTTGAACTAATCCAAAATCTGCTTAATCTGAATCAGTTTTATTCATTTTGTAAATAAATGTTTTAGCCGAAAATAAAAAAAATTAGATTATTTTTAAAATATGATGAATTTGTAAAACCTAATACAGTAGAGCATCGATTATCCGACTTAATTGGGGACTGGGGTTGGTCGGATAACCGAAAAGTATGAAAAAATACATTATTAGTATAGTGTATGAGGCCTGGTTTAAATACTAGCCTCCCTTTCATGGTCGAGCCAGTGCTGCCAGCTAAAACATGCAAAAATTTAACAAAAATAATATTAAAGTAGCCAAGACATAACCAAATATTGTAGTGCCACATCACTAGCGGACATTTGAATTTGCCGACTAGAACGCGGTCGGTTAACCGATAAGTCGGTTAATCGGGGGTCGGATAATCGATGCTCTACTGTATATACTACATATTTTAACATAAATATATGTACAATAAATATACAGTATAAAAACTTTTTAAAAGATTTACATATTTGTCTGTGGTCTTTTTGCCTTTTTTTACTTTATGTATAAATCCACTAATCCAAATGTTTCTCTAATCTGAACAACCCTGTGTAATAATTAGTTTGGATTAGTGAGAATGCACTGTATATATAGTTTGTTGAACAGTAACAAAATATAGAAATTTGTTTTTATAGCCTATGAAAGTATGCTTTAAACTTACTTTTGCAAAAAGAATTCTACTATTGATATGGATCTAATACATTAATGTTATTGACTGCTTACATTTCTTTAAAATTTATCAAAAAATTTATTTCCAACTATTTGTTATGTTATATTTTTTTCAATATTTAGCATTAAATTTTTTTACTTTATGTTAAACATTTTGCAATGATACTTGGTTTTGTGCTGTATCAAATTATTCAAATTTTAAGTTGAAAGCAAATTTTTAATGTAATTATCTTTTGTGAATATGAAATAGGTTTACGTTTGCATCTAAAATCAGATAATAAACAAGTTCAAGAATCAGATCAATGGTCACTTGGTCATCGAGTGTTAGAAATATTAAGTAAAACTGATCCTGAAGAATATGAAATAGAGCTACAAAAGCTAAAGAAAGAAGTAGTTATGAAAAGTAAGTTTATAAAATATAATGTTTTTGTGAGTAATGTAGTATATTTTTAGTGTTTGCATTTTTCAACATAAACTGTTCTCTAGCTGATTGTTAAAACTTTCATTACACTATATATAATATTTCAAAATAATGTACTCAAAAGAAATTTGAGAAATGTTTGTTTGTATTTTCAATCTTTTACATTAGACATCTTATCCAATTTCATTTCAAATATTTGATTTCACTTCTTGCATATAAGTGAAAGTTTTATACTCCTACTAAAAATATCAAATTTGAATAGTTTTATTATATAATTTTTATTCAAAATGATAAAAATTCCAATAATGTTAAATTTTAATTTAAAAAAAAATAACAACATATAATACAGTCGATTGGAACACATTGGCCCAATTAAGCGGCTGCCCCAATTAAACGAACTAATAGTAAATTCTAAAATAAAATATGTAATACATAGGTAAATAATAATAATTAGGTACCTATTTTAATGCTTTATTAAACCTAAATAAAGAAAATATTTGTCCTATAAATTTGCCAGATTCACGATGATAGATAACTGATTCGCATCACGCTAGTGTTGCCAAATACAGTATTAGTAGTGACGTACATAAAAGTTGACCATTTGATTCATTCCTGATTAAATGATTTTTCCTTTCTCCATTTTTAGTTAGAACAATTTTTGGAAGATCTCTAAAATATATCAAAAATTGCTAAATTCCTTTTCTGCTACTGTCTCAAGCAAAAAGTTCCAATTTAAGTGATTAAATTATGTATTAATTTAGTAGTTTGGTTTCCGTTCTTTGAGATTTGGCCCAATAAAGCAGCTGCCCTGATTAACTGGTGGCCCAATTAAACAGTATTCAGTTAGTGTTAAAAAGTTTTAAAATTACATTTAACATGTGAATTTGTATAGAAAATTTTGTTGTAAAGTACCAAAACTGAATTAAAAATGTTAAGGGAAAAAATTTTTAAATTTTACTTCATTTAGATATCAGCTGTTAAATATCTAAATGTTGTATGTCCACAATGTGTCCATAATTGTGAAATAACAATATAATGTTTACTTTTTTATTCTCAACGTGTCCAACAAATCAATTAAAGATGATCAAAATTTTTTTTAAAATATAACTGAAAGGAGAACATTAACATTAGAATCTCTAACAACACATAACTTAGTCATCAGTTAACTGGTATTTGCTGGAATTAGCAATTCTGATTTTCTACCAAAACTTTCCTTTTATTGATACACAATAATATTTATATAATAATTCAATAAAATAAAATATTGTTATTAGTCAGTAATAATCACGGAAATTATTCAAAATGATTGTAATCTGCCCTATTGCAGGCAATATCTTGTTAATGAAGAGTAATTTTTAAATTCTTCTCTAAATTTTCAGTTTAGTTCTCTTCAGGAATCTAATATTTGAGTTTTGATACTTAATTTAGAAATAATTAAACTCAGGTTAGACAACATACTTTTTTTTAATTTGGATTATTATTAAACAGTCAAGTTATCTTATTTGTTTTAATATTTAACAATAAAAATTTTTTAAGATGAAGAATCTTCTAAAAACTTTTGTAACAAACCTGGAAATCATACGTTTGCAAGATTTGAAAACTACAAAACTTCATATAATAAAAAGTTTTAAAATATTAAGGTACAAAAAAACAAAAATGAGTAAATTGTCTTAAATGTAAATTCAGTAGAAATTGATAACAACAGTTCAAATGTATAATTACAAATTATTTATTTGACACACAATTTTGATACATTTTTTTTTCTATTTTAATTAAAGACTAGATTTTTATATGCAAAAACAGTGCAAAAAATGTGCAGGAAAAAGACCAAAAAAAGAAATAGGTGCAAAAATTTACATTTCAGAAAACATAATTGATTTTATTCAAATAAAAATCAGTTGTAGTACACGATATTTATCATTTGGTATGTTTTTCTGTAAAGTTCATTAGCTTGTCTCCTAACAAATGTTATAAATGGGGAAAGATCTTTCTACTTCTAAGAAACAAGTAGAGCAAACTATGTTTTAATTCTCTGGTTCATAATGAAAAACCAACAATCACCTTAAAAATCAGGCTATAAAATTGGCTAATTAAATGATTGATATAAAGTACTTTGTTACTAGAGGTAGACGTTAGGCACCATCTCTTATCTAAGTTAATAATTATAAGGCAATTTTTAAGGCAATCATTGGTTTTTCATTATATGCTCATCAGGCTTATTGTGTGGGATGTTTATTTATATCTCTGGTTCATGTGTTTGCAATGAACAAATTCTTGAATATCTAGGTTTTTTCCAAATCTCTCTATAAACGGTCTAGAGTTTAACTACTCCCCACTGACATTTCATAGTATTTCTGGTTTCTTCCAAACTTTTTATTCCTTCTACTAAGAACTTAAATGTGTGTACTGCATAAAGTTTCTTTTCCAGTTTTTCATCTTGTTGAATATTATATATGGCAGCAGTTTCTAGCTGCAACTACTTAAGAAATTCTGAAATATTCTGAAAATTTTCACAATGAAACACTGCAGCATTTATCCAAGTTTCCCAGAGAGTTACTATTGGAACAGATGGAAAAGGCAGACTAGTAATGTCTTTGTATTGCTGAACTCTTACTGGGCACTTTAGCAGAATTTTTTTGTTTTAGACATATACGAATTTACTACAAAGTATTCATTGCAAATACATTCACACACACTATTAATAGCATGGCTACACAAGTAACATGATTCATATTTGGGTACATTCCTCTCAAATTGTTAAAAGCAGGAATCATGTATGATGCTTGGTCTGAAAGAATAAGAATCACATTGTCATATCGAATTCAGTCTGGCCAAAACTTCAGACAGACATCATTAAAAGCTTGTATGAAGACAGTGTTGTTAGTTTTTTCAAAAAATATGTTTACAGCAACCTAGATTTCACATATTCATCAGTTAGAGGAAATACCAAGATATTTAACACATGCCTGTTTAAGACATCAGTAGTCTCATCCGAGATAAAGCAGACTGGATTCTCGCCCACAGTACATAACGCTTTTTGGAAAGTTGCCTGGTAGACAGTAGGCAAGTAATTCTTCCTAATAGTACTTTCATCTGGTAAATTTCTTTTCAATATATTTTTCAAGATAATTTTTAAATTTAGGTAGATTGAGTTTTGATAATGGTCCTGTCCTGATAAATGTATCAACAGTATCAATAACAAATTGATTCTTTGCAGAACTAACTGAATTTTGCAAGGCCTGTCTAATAAATTGTTGCTGTCTTTCAAGGATTTGTTTTTTTGGTGTTTTGTACTTCTTATATGTTGCTGGATAGACTTTTTGATGTTTTTCATTGACATTTATTGTCATATTTCAGACATCACACTGAATAACTTTTCTGTTGAAAATAATTTTTTCATTCTTAAATTTTTGCAAAATCTCACAAAGTTTGCCTGTAGACAATCTTTTTGCCATTTTCCACTCTCCAATTCATTCACTAACAGAAATTTTGAATTCTCTCTACAAAGAGCCATCTGGTTTTAACAATAGATTTGCACTAAATATATGTCAGGGTTAGATAAGTGAAATTCCTAATCTGTTAAGAAAATAAATGAGGGGGTGTGGAGGAGAGGCAGATGAAAGGGAGAGGAGAGGAATGACAACAACAGCATTTGAGAAAGGCAGGAAAAGACAATTGTGGAAGACATTGAACATTAGACAATGAACGCAAGAATTAAGGAAGTTTTCAGCTATTTTGCCAATGATTGGATCATAATTATACTATACCTTCTTTCATTGTCCTATTCCCTACATATATGAAAGTTTTCAATTAGCATATTTTTGATAGTATCCATAATCTTATAGCATTTGTGATGAAGAAAATTGGTAGCAAATTGGTTTTTAGTAATGGTTTCTGTCAAATATTTCTATTTAATGTTTTTATTAGCTATGTATATCACTCCATCAAACAAAATCTTCAATTCTCTAATTACATTAGAACTCAAGTTTCACTAAATTTTGACTTCTCTCACTAACCGTTATTCCCTCACTGAGCAAGGTGGGAATGCTTCCGTGCTGGTAGAGATCATATTATCTCTGGAATTGTCCTTTAAGTGCAAATATAGAAAGAATAACTGCAAAAAGGACTAAACATTATAATAGGTGCAAAAAGGGGCAACACTAGACCCCCACTATCACTCAATATATATTTATGTATGATAATTATGCCCTAAAATAAAAAAAAAAAAGGTGCAGCATTTAAAAATCTGGCCTTCAATTATAATATAGCTATACCTAATCTGACTCCTAAGTTGAATAATTTAAGTGATGGTAAATGTTCAAAACTAAATTTAATAAACAAAATTGCACAAGCAGAAAAATATAATTTTTAGATTTGTCCAATAAGGTAAAAATTGAAATTTATGGTTGGTAGTTAACTTAGTAGGATTTTATTGGCTCCATTATAGATTTATTTTTATGTATTTACTGACCTTAAAAGGTTAGCAATAGATGAAGAGATAGGATAAACAGTACAGTTATTAGCCACTCATGGAGCTAATGTAGCAGTTTGGAGATAGTGCAGTTGTGAGACTGTTACATGATTTTTATTATACTTAAGATTTTTACATGTATATATATGTTACTACCAAAGAATCAAGTATTCATCATGTCAGATAGGAATATAGGTCTGGTTATTTTACTGTATTTGATCTTCTTGCTTTGTAACCATTTCAAGAAATTATTTCTGTACAGATTTATATAGGTCCTTGCTCACAGGTTTTTATCAAATTAATAGTGGCTTGATTAACAGCATCATCTAGTTCAATGCTATTGTATTATTTATCCTACTGTATTTCAAAGGATGCCAGAAATTTCCTATATTTAGATACTGGACTTCTTGCAGGCCAGTGCAAAACATTTACATTATTGGACTGGATAACTTATCTAACTTTATATATTGATCCATTATTCATTTTTTGCAGCCAAATTGGCACTTGATCCATGAGAAAGAGATGTGCTGAATGTCCTCTAGATAAATACTGCTGTTACACTTCTGATTTGCAATCTTAACTTTGAGATTTCCCAATGAAGTGACTGCTCTTAAAATCATAACATTTCTTCTTGCTGTTGATGCCTCGTGTATTAATGGTTGAGTGCATTGCAATCATATCTGAGCACATAAGAATACAAGTTGTCTAGGCAATCCAGAGAAAATTACTTTTCATCTAAACCACCTTATTAAATTTGATATCAGGTGAACTCCAGGCACTCCTTGTATCTTGAGATCAGAATCAATTTCTTCAATAGTTTGCAGTGGTTAAAATGTATCCTGTTGCAAAATTCAGTAAACAATGCAACAGGATACATTTTGATCCAAGGATTCCTGAAGGGGGGGACACCTTTATAATGAGCTGATTATTGTTTTGCTTTCCGTAACAAACATTTTCTTTTTCAATTTGTTAGATCAGGTGATTGAGGTTCTTTCCTGTTCTGCTATTGCAGTTATGGATGATAATGATAGTCTTTCTAGAAATGTTTTATATCTACCAACATTTGAAGACTATGGTATTTTTATATGTCTTCATTTGTGTACAGACTTTCTCAGATCACATTCTGTTTCAGAGAAACTAAAGCCACACTACTTCCACACATATGATATGCTAGTCGGAACTTGATAATGTTTCTCCATAAAGTCACTTTTCTACTAGTAGAGGTACTTCTAGCCATTTTTTTATAGGAATCTTTCAGAAAGATCCACAAATTTCAAGAAACTTTTCAAATGTTTTAATAAATGTACTCATTCACTGTGTCTGAATCATTCTTACTTTCATTGTAGAGTTATGTCTTATAAACTTTATTTGTGTGTTCAGTATTATGTTTCAGAATGTATAAACTTTGAGGTATGATGGATAAAGAAGAAAACATTATAAATAGTTTTATGTTTGTTTTCTTCATATGTTAATAAGTAGAATTTTTTTTTTCTGAAAAATATGAGGGTCATTCTAAAAGAAAAGAACGTTTCGATCTGACAAGCCGTGCAGTTCTCCTACCACCCCCATCGTCGCGTCATGGACTTTCCCATTTTTTTGTGCTAGTCTGACGCTAACAGCAAGTTGCAACAATTGTTTACTGTTTATAGTGTGGCTTTGAAATGTGTGAAAAAATTTAAGATCTTGCTAAGTGTGAGGTTTGTAGTGTAATACACTTTTTGAATGCAAAAAAAGTCCACCCTATCGAAATTTACAGACAGATAACCGAGGTTTATGGTAATGTGATGAATGAAGCTTCAGTTCGAAAATGGTGCATCATGTTTAATGGCAGGCGAATGAATATTCATGATGAAGAACACTCGGGCCAACCTTCCGTTGTGACTGACAAACTCAAATCAAGAATCGAGGAAAAAATTCAATAGGATAGATGTTTCACTATAAATGGACTCAGTTTGTTCTTTTCTGAAATTTCAAGAACAGTTCTTTATGGCATTGTTAGTGGTTATTTGGGCTACAGAAAAGTGTGTGCAGTTGGATTCCTCGACTTTTGACAGATGAATACAAACAAAATCGGATGGGGGCTGCACTGACTTTTCTCAGTCGGTACGAGGATGGTGAGGAGTTTTTGAACCACATTGTTAGTGGTGATGAGACCTGTATTTCACATAAAACTCCAGAAACAAAGCGCCAGTTAATGGAATGGCATTATTCCTGACCAAACCAAAAAAAGCCAATCAAATTTTGAGTACCAAAAAGGTTATGGCAATGATTCTCAAACTTTTTCGATCCACCGCCCCCTTTGTTTCAAAAAGTTATACCCAATGCCCCCTAACTCATTTTCTCTTGTGTGAGAAAGGATTGGAAATATTCTTAGGAAAACTTTTCTACGAATCTCACTCTTTGTGCCCTTACGGTACATTGTTCTCAACATCTGGAAACCCTTAAACGCAATGTTTTCTCTTATCCGTTTAACAGAGGAAATGGAACTGCTGTCAGTGACCCCAACTTTTGCCTTTGGTCACCGTTCAGTACCCTGCCTCCAGCGCTCCCTAGATTTACTCACCGCCCACAAGGGGGCGTTATCGCCCACTTCGAGAAATGCTGGGTTATGGCTACAGTGTTTTTGGGATCAAAAGGGCTCCTACTTGTCGACTACATCTCTAGAGAAGAGACCATAAATGCAGTGGCCTATTGTCAGACCCTTCACCGACTATGCCGCACCATTCAAAACAAACAGTGGAGATTGTTGTTTGGGGCATTGTGCTTCTTCAGGATAACGCATGTCTGCATGCTGCTTTGTTGACGAAGAACTTGCTTCAGTAGTTTAAGTGAGAAGTTTTTGAACATCCTCCTTATAGCCCGGACTTGGCTCCGAGTGATTATTATCTTTTCCCAAAATTGAAGGAATTTTTGGCTGGGAATCACTATGGAAGTGAGAATGAACTGAAAGAGGCATTTATGACCAGTTCAAGAACTTGGTGGTAACTGAGTGTGTAGAAAGCATAGAAAAGCTGGTGATACACTATGACAAATGTCTAAATTTGTATGGCGACTACGTAGAAAAATAGCTAAGGTATCATGTGCATTGTAAAATAAGTTTTGCTTCATTATCTTGAATAAAAATATCTAGAGAAACAAATGTTCTTTATTTTTAGAATGACCTTCATATTAAATCATGCTTGTAGGAAAGGATTGTAAATTATATTGTGTTGAAAAAATTAATATGACAAAGGATCACAGATTCTCTCTCTATTCTTTCCCTTGTCTGCTGGATTAGAGCTTTCCAGTTTGCTGAAATTTTTCACACCCAGAAAATCTGGATTCAAAATTTTCAGGAACAAAAACCAATAAGTTGTCCTCATCATAGTCTTCATTAAAAGACAGCTTTTCTGATTTTTGCTTTATGTCTAGACTATAGAGAAATTTTATATGTTAATTTTAAATTGCAAGTTGTGCTAATATATTATGTGGAAATTGAGTATTAAAAGAGTTATTGTTAAAAGAGATTCAACTATAACAACACAAACACAAAAAATAGATGATAACTGTATTATATAATTATTTTTTAATAAAGTTTAAAAGTAAAAGAATTTAATAATGATGACTAATCTATGAACCCTACTAAGCTGATTTATAATAAGTTATTGAAGTTATTGTCATAAATGAAGTTAAATACAGAAGTCTTCCTGTGGAGCTTTTTTATACACTAAAGAACAGTGTTGACCATCTCATTTCCTTCTAAAAGTTCAATGTATTTTCATATGATGGATTAACTGAGTCTTTTGGTTCTTGACATCATAAAAAAGAATAAAAATCATGATTTAATTTTAATATAATATGCACAAAAAGTATCCAAACCTGTTTTAACAGCTCACTGGCTTACAAATTATAACTTGTAAAGTGGACAACCAAATGGCCAAGACAGTAAAAGTTGATACCTTTACTTCCTTGTTACCTACTGTACTGTTCTCAGGAACCTGTAATCAAATCCAGACAGGAAACCACAAATTCTTCATGGACAGTCTGTTTTGGATAAGTTGAGATCTATCCTTTACACCTAGTTGTCTTTTTCTGGTCTTGTCAAAGCCATGGTGAGCATGGAAAAGATCATCTTAATAACCCACAAGACAGAAAGAGTAAAAACTGAATTTAAAAAAAATTTAGAAAGTGAACATGGCAGTTGTGATGTATTATGATACAACCATGTTTAGTTATTTTATATACTTTAATTATATAAATGTGACCATAAGGTTGGCACCACGTCATGATGCCAGTATGTTGGAGTCGATAAATGATTGCGATAACAATCTCGTTCTTGCGCAAGCGGTTATGTATTGAATGTGGCCAGATCCAGATGGAGATGACGTGAGAGATACGAGAGACAACATGGTTAGGAAAGTGCACCAAACACCCATTAAAACAATAACAATCATCCATTTATTGAACTAATTATACAAAAAGATTAATACTTTATAATAAAAGTTTCATCTACGATTTAACAAATTCGCATTCTAAGTTGAGAGAGAGAGTTTACATCTAGATAAGTTGTATAGATACCTTAAAATTTCTGGATTGATGGAGCTCACTGGAAGCCATTTCTTCTCTTTCCCTTTGTCGCTTGAGGAGTTCTCCTTTCGAAGATGTCACCTTTAAGGGGTTCACTTTTCCAAGTTATTTTCTATAGTTGTTCACTCTAGGCTGAGGAGGGTTACGGAGGTATCCGCTCGAGGAGCAAGGCGAGGACTAACTCATCATCATCACCTCTCACCTCGATCGTCATCCTATTCCTCTTTTTATTGGGGGGGTCTACTTCATGTTTCCTCCTGCCCTTTTTTGGAAATGTTATAGGTCGTAGCCAATAGATGAATTTTGGTGGAAGTTTTGGGTGACACATTCAGAAGATATGTCACCTTGTGAAGGAAGTAAATCCGGTGGGAAGACAATCATATCCTTCCATCTTTTATTAATCGTTGGGAAAAAGTTTTTTTTTCTTATAAAAATTTTCTTTCTGAAACAATTTGCCTTGTGGTTAATATAGATTTTAAACGTTAATACCTTTTTCATAATCACTATTTATAACCCTTTCTCTACATAAATGGCTATAGAAAAACTGTAGAGAAAATCTAGGCTCTCACATAAATGAGATATCTAAGAATCTTCTCTTTTTCTGGAAAATCCTTTGTTAATATTAAGTTTGTCTTCCCAGGATTTTTGGATTTGGGTATCTTAGGAGTCATGCTCCAGTTCTTGTAAAAGATTATATAAAATTGTATTGAACATTAAAATTAAAAACTATTGTTTAAACATTGTTTAATTTTAATTTTGAAGTTATAATCAATTTAGCAATTTTTATAATTGATTTCAATGTAACTTTTTTAGAGGGAATGCCAGAAATAAAATTTGCACTTTAAAATATGCTCCAGCAACAGCAATAATTGAGTTCCTTAATAAACATTATTAATTTGTAATTTTTATCCTTCGTAAATATATTTTAATTAACAAATTAATGTTTTTCAAGACATTCTCAGATTACAAGCAAACATATTTTTCATTACAATAACAAATAAGGAAAGTGTATTTATTTCATTATTATTATGGTTTTACTGGAATGTATCCTGTTTGATAAATACCAGTGCTTATTGCTATACCAAACTAAAGTTAAGACTACAGAAAAATTTATTATAATTATATGATGATCATGTTTGTCTCTGTGTTTAAGAATTTCCTATGTGGTGTGTGTTTATTATGGCTGCTTTCTGTAATGTGATGTGTTTTATTATTATGGCATTGATGGAATGTACAAGTAGGCCTCCTACAATGCGGTACCTTTACAATGCGTTTTCGTTCCAACGCGGTTGGAAAAACTTGGAAATTTTCTTACAACGTGGTTTAGGGTATTTAGAAATGAATTATCTTTCACATAACAGAAAAATCACAACAGATCACACAAGTGCAGTGGAACTTGATGAAACAAGCTCAGATCTTGAAATAAGGTCAGTCAAACATTCTCGAACAACTATAATAAGTGACGATGAGGACTGAATTTGTGAGCATAACATTACGTTTCTTTTTGATTTTGACTTGAAATCATAATCTTTTTAGTTTTTATATGATGCCTTGAATTTTATTTAAGCTTTTTATGTACATAAATTTAAAAAATGATGAAAATGTTACACCATAAAAGGCAGTTTTTCTCTTTTTAGAACTGAATCCAGTTTTTGTATTAAGTTGGTGTCTCCTATAACGCGATTTCCCATGTGGTATTTTCAAGGAATGTATCTACTGTGTTGTAGGAGGTCTACCTGTATTCTACTTAGTTAATTCTGATTCTAGTGCTATGCTGGACTTAAATTAAGGCACAGCTACAAGAAAAACTGTTATTTTGTTTGTGTGTTGTTCATGTATGTGTCTATATTTATGAATTTCCTGGTTATGTGACATATGTTTAGTATGGCTTATAGTGTGATGTATGTATTATTGTGAAGCTCTAATGTTTCTAGTAGGGATTGCAAATTTACTGACTTTTATTAGTAATAAAATGGTAAATTTTCAAAATATTATTGGTTTACTGGTAATTTTTAAATATTAACTCTAAATGTAAAGGTTAGTACACAAATGACTCATTGGTAAGTTGGTAACATGCTGTAATCTTTTAATTGCCATGATTAAAAAATAACTAGTTCAAGTGCTATCATTCATATAAATATGTTCCATTTTGTCAACTAAAATTTCTGTTGTATTGTAGTCATTATGGGTTAAACAAATTGCCAAGCTGTCCAGTTTAGTGTTGTAATATGATACTTTAATTACTACTTTGCATTTCTTTATAATTTTTAAAAGATATATGGCATAAACTGGTTTTACAGTTTAAATAAATAAATTTGGCACTTCTATATCTGTAATATGTAATATATATATATATGTATATATATACAAATAAATATTTGGCTTCAAAACACTATTACATGTCTATTATTTCACCAGTATATTTACAAATGAATTATTTAATTGATCACTTGAAAACCATTAACTAGTAATGCAATTCCTAGTTTATACACTTATTTAGTATATGTGGTATGACATATACAAGTAAGGACTACGCTTGCAATAAGTACCCTATCCATTCTCCACTATTATTATTACTATTGTTGTTGTTGTTAGTGCGTGTTTGATATAGTTTGCAAGTAGTTTTGTAAATAGCCAAAAGCAATAGTTTTTTAATTAAAATGTGTATTTTCTGGATTAAAAGATGATTTTTATATAATTATGACATATTCATTTCATCTGATTTAGGATTTTCATGTTTTCTTCATAAAGATTTAAATAATATATATGCATATCTTTTTATTTAATTCTTCTTCTTACAATAATAAATAAATATCTTATCTGTCATAGATTACTAAAATATTATGGTTGAAAAATGATGATAATTAAATAAATATTAGCAAAGATTGCTGGATATATTATTGAACAATAATAATTATTAAATTATTTTACTGCTGTACTTATTAAAAAATTTTATTTCATAGTTAATACTGTATTTTTGCAGATTGTCCAGCATGTCAGTCCATCTGGGGCAGACCATGAAATCAGATATTTTTGTATGGTAAAAACAGACATGCTGGCTTATCCCATGGGAATGCCAGCATATCTATTTAAGTGAAGTTATACGTCCCTCTCTAGAGATCCCATTAAAAAAATGAACAAGTTTTTATTCTAAAACTTGAAACTGTCAATATTACATCAAAAACTACAATTATATGTTTAATTTCTTAATTTTGCTGTGTTTCTAACAATTTAAAATACTTGTGGAATGTTGAAAGTGCTTTTTTTATGTTTACAGTAGAGTCTTGCTAGTCTGAACTAATTGGGACCGAGCCCTGTTCGGATTAGCTGAATAATTGAAATAATGCAGAAGCAAGCAGTAAAACAGGTTTGGTTTATATAGATCCAACACAATAATGTTAGTGCCGCACCCATTATTTTATCTGATTTGTATTCAATAGAGGGTGCAAACAGTTAACAAAAAAAAAGTTTTGTAATTTTAAAATAGCAACCTTCCTTCATTGTTTACCTTAAAATTATTTTAACTGTAAAAAACGTTTTTTTTTTTTAATACACAGTCCAGGATTCTAATCAGTTGACTGATTCTACTGTATGAGTTAGCACATTTAATTGTGGATGTTGAATGTACTGTACTCTTTGCTCTACATTATTTTAGTTTAGTTTAGTCTGCTGTTACAATGGCCATGAAACAGAAAGAGAAAGGGGAACACCTTTAAGTGGACCTCTTGTTAGAAAAAATTTCCTCTCCGCAGACCAAAACATGTTTGGATTAGCAGTGTTTGGACTAGCGGGACTCTACTGTATTTTATCGTAATTTGATTCAAAAAACACAAAAAAAAAAAAAAAAAAACATTAAATTTAAGAAACTGCTGTAAATTATCTCAGCTTATACTACCATTAACATCCCCTTTGCGTGAAATTTGAGAAGAAGGTGTTATTTTTAAAGTCAGAATAGATTATCAGTGTAGCCCACACTGACTGACTAACTACCACCACCACCACCACTAATAAGACATTGTTTTATTGTCTTGTAAACAAAAACTATTCCTGATTTCAAGTCAGTCAAATTACAATATTATTATTTTATTGTACTAGGAAGAATGATTTCTTTAACATTTATTTTAACAAAATTGTTAGATCTGATTAATTTTATTTTTTAGTTACAGTTTAACCGGCATGCCAGTAACCTCAGGGTTTTCGGCATGCTGGTCTCTCCCATTTTTATGCGGCATGCCGGTCAATCCCAGAAAATATGGTAACACATTTTAAGATACTTCGTCAGCTATCTAATGGCTATTTTATAGTTATTAACATATTTTAAAAAATGTTAATAATTGTAAACTATCTAAAAACATTTTTAACTTTTAAATGAACTGGAAATTATTAAATTATTTAATGATTAAATAATTTACTACGTAGGAAAAATGTCATCAGATGTATCTGTGGGACAAGTGTCTGTAAATATGAATGAAAATAGTCCTACCAAAGGTATTTCTGATATTTTTTGTGTATTTTATGTAGTTTTTATTATATATTATTGTATTCAAAAAATCTTATCAGTAGAATTATGCAATTACATTCAAGTAAAAAAACTAGAAGTTAGCTAGTAAATTATTAGTCTAAAACATAGCATATTTTCTTTACAGATACAATAAATATTGTGGTAAATATAATTATCAGCAGATTTTAAACTTTCCTCATAATTGGAAAGAAAATCTAATATGTATTTATGAATCTCCCTTACATTATTATTATTTTTATTTTTTTATTATTATTATTAAACATTTTTATATTGAAATGATACAGGGTGGTTATAATTAAAGTTGCCCTACTCAGACCTGTCTAGAGCCCGTTCTCGTGGACGTATTTTGATGAAACTTAGTATATATGTTATATGGACAATGGGAAAAAGGAAAATGCAAAAAAATATTTAGTTTGAATTTTTATCACTAGGTGAAAAAATGATGCATGATGAACAAGAAACACAAAATGGAAACATGTAATTGATGCAAATACAATCCATTTGCATCAGTTACCAGTACATGTGTTGGTAACTGATGCAAATGGATTGCATTTGCATCAATTACATGTCTTACAATGATGTTAGGCAGTTTGAACATTTGACTGATGCAAATGGATTGCACATTGAACAAATGTGAATAAAAATCTTTTGCATGTTTCCATTTTGTGTTTCTTGTTCTTCATGCACCATTTTTTCACCTAGTGGTAAAAATTCAAACTAAGTATTTTTTTTGCATTTTCCTTTTCCCCATGGGCCATATAACATATATACCAAGTTTCATCAAAATACATCCACGAGAATGAGCTCTGGACAGGTCTGAGTAGGGCAACTTCAGTTATAACAACCCTGTATATTTACTGCAGGGAAGTAACTATTTTTGTCATCATCTTTTGACATTTTTTAACTCCTGACAATTTTTTTAAATGCTGTTCTTTAATTCACTTCATAATTATCTTAATAAGAGATACTATAATTCTTTGAAGATATTACATTAGTCCATAAACAAACCATAAAAAATACTTATCTAAATAGATAAGAATTTTATAATTTTGAAGTTGGAAATACAAAGTTTATCACCCAGAACTAAATAAAATCCCTAAACTAAAATATAATAGAATAAAAATAACGAGATAATGACAAAAGATGGTGTTCAATTCTTTACATAATAGAATATATTGACAATTGGAATGTAGTGACATGAAAATGCAAAAACACATTTTTGGAATTCCATGTCAACACATTCCAGTCATCAAGAAATTGAGTTTATATATTCAGCCTGTTTCGTGGATAGGACAAACGACTTAGCTTTCTGGATTGAATACTTTGAAACTATTGAACAATGTGCCTTATTTCTCTTTTATAAAATTATTAGGAAACCTGCATCTTTCTATGAGTAGTAGTATATTGTAGATTTTACAAGTGGGGCAAAACCAAAAGCACTTTGACCTAAAAGATCAATTGTATATCTCAAAATAAATTACTCCAGAAGATTGATCTCTGTAAAAAAAGATAATAGACTACTAGAAGAAAGGTGAAAGCTATCGCCAGGGCTCAAAAAAGAAAATCCCAGATGAACATGTCTACCCAAGCAAAGGTCTACACATTCATAAATGAAATGCAAGGAAGTCTTTCACGAGAGGTGCTAAAGTGGCAAAAGACTGAGAAGAGTTTCATTTGGCACAAATCTTTATGAAAGTGACTAAGATAGGGTCAATGTGCCAATCAAAAAGTAAACATGATTCTTGCCAAAAGCTAGAAAATATATAGTAAGCACAGAAAGTAAGCTAGGCAAAAATGCCTAACTCTGCTTTATCTTTTCCTGTTTTAAATGACTGGAAATAGTCCAGTCTTTGACATTTCTAAAAAAAGAGCTGGTTCATACATTATATAAGATCATAATTTGATAAAGTATAATTTATTGTTGTTTATAAGTATTCTTTTGTATCATTTTTCATCTTGTATTATTCATAAACTAATACTATCAAAGGTTCAACCTGCTTTTATAGATATAATATTCAAATTCAGATAACTCTGAAATTCTAAGAAAACAACTTGATACTCACCAAAACTATTTATACATAATTACATCAACTGAAATGGAATTAAAAGAATTTCAATATCAGGACTTTTTTGTACAATTTCTTCTATAATCTTGTGTATTTTTTATAAGCAGTAGTAAATATTTTAAAATAATCTCAGCTTATTTTGTGTTATGAAATTTCAATCTTTGCTTGGAATTTATCTATAGTAATAATCCAAAATAAATTATATGATTGAATCTTTGATAATATATAATTAATTATGAAAATTTTTCAGAAGTACCAGTTTCCAAAAAACTAAAACTGCTTGCTCGAAGAAGACGAACTCCTGATGGTGCTCCAGAAATGCTATCTCTGCTCCCAGGAATACCAAATAAAGAGGATGGGTAATATATTAAGTATCTATAAAAAAATTTTTAAGGCAAACAAAACTAATAATTAAAATAATTTTATAATTGAAATACAGATATTCCTCATAAAGCATGGTAGTTATGTTCCAAAAAAGTACCATGTTATGCAAGTCTGTGCTATACGAAACAAAGGACTAATGCAAAGCATGTGGTTAACAAAAGTATACTATTCTTTTTCGTCATTAAGAGAAATACGTTTATTAAAGCAATCAATAATTAACTAGTAATCACAATAAAAAGTACTGTATGATGTGTTAATATCATTTTGTTAAATAAGGGCATTTTCTTTTTTACAAAGTATCATTATCTTCTGAGCTGTTTTGTTGATCTTGATCAGAAATATTAGCAACATCTTCATTTTTTTAATTTTTATCATAAAAAAACTTTTATAAATGATAAAATTAAAATAAGTTATTAATCAAAAATTTGTTTTAATGAGTTGTGTTTGTTCAGTTGAGCACTGAGTGATTTTTTTTCCAGAATTTGTTCAAATACTGAATTGTTTGAGATAGGAACAGTGAGTACCGAGATACTGCAGTATTTTGTTTGTCATTTTTACAAATGATTGCTTATCTATGTTTAATAAAAGCTTAATAGCACTTACCTAAAAATATAAGTAAATTTTACTAAATATTAAATCTATAAAAACAAAACACAATGTCAAACTTAAAGGCTAAGGTTTGAAAGCAATTACAACATCTGGTTGACAGGAAAGCTAGGACAATGAAGAAAAAAATTGCACTGTCGGTTTTCATTAAAAGTAAACCTGACAAAAGGCACAAAAGAAATTAAAAATTTCAATATTTTAAAATCCATGGACAAATTTGAGACAACACACATTATACTTCAATTTAAAAAAATATCAAATAATTGAGTTAGCACTTACAAGTTGTGAAATTCTGTATGTTGGATTTCCCAAATTCTTGAATCATGTTAAGAGCAAACAGAACATTGAAAGTGAATAAATGATGATTCCTTTTTCAACAGACTTTGTCTTCAATTTGATTTTTGAACTCGATCATCATCTGATAAAATTTTACAATTTAGTTTATGTTTAAATTATTAAATTGTGATTAGTTAGAACTGAAAAGACTGATATGATTTATTTTATTCTTAAATTTTTAAAATGTTTTTTATAAAAAAATAAATATATATTGTTGTTATTTGACAAAATACAAAAAATTTCATTATTTTTATATTTTAATAACAATGGCAATAAATGAAACAATACTTCTATCTGATATTTAGAGAGGATAGTAGCAGTGCAAGTTGGATGTCACCAAAAAAACAACTTCATTCTGGTCCCCCACCACATCTTTTAGCAGGATTATTATCAGCTCCTGGAACTCATCTTGCAAGTTCTCATAATGATACCACTAGTGGAGCTGTACATTGCTTTCAAGATGAACATGGTCAGTGTTTTATAACATTCATTCTGTATTATATAAGATAATTTTACATTGTATTACCTTTCTAAAATATAAATTTACTGAACCTTTGATTATTACTTGGAGTAGACTTGGTGATCATGACTAACTCATCATATATCACCAGCTATGAAGTATAGTGAGAGCTCATTATTATTATTTAAAATAAGTGTTCTTGTAACTGGAAATGCCTTATGTTACAGAACATAGTTTTTATACTCAAAAGTTACATAAGAAAGAAAAGCTGCTGAAAATTAAAACAATGATTTATGCAAAAATATCCTGTCATTGTGCTTACAAAAGTTTAGTCTATGTTTACAAATGTAATTCTTTGGGTTATATTTGTATTTTAGTTTTAAAGAGCATTAACAGATTTTTTCTGATGTATACAAATTAATATATAACAAATACAAAACAACAGTTTTTTATACAAAACTACTGTAGAGTTCTCAATATATCCACAGTTTTATCACTTTATACAAGAATTAAACAAAATGAAATATTTTAGAGTGAAGTAATGGTACTCAACTAAAACAAAGAGAGAACTCTCCTAAAATCTCTATTTGAATTCTATTTTATGTCTCCTTTCAAATCTAGTTGCAAAACTGTTTTAAAAACAAATTTTTTGTTTCATGAATACATTTTAAAAATTATCCTATAAAATTAAAATGTCCAATCCTAGCACAAATTTTGAATCCTAACATAAACTTTTTAAGTGGCATTTTTACAGGATCTATATGTAACCAAAAAAAGTTGTCATAAACAAATGTTATATGAGGAGAGATATCAAGATAAAAGGTATGGTTAAATTTTATAAAATTTTTGAGGCATTTATCTGGAGGACTGTTGATTCTGTTCATATAGCTATGAAAAGAATCTAATGTCTTCTTTGTGATAACCAACTTCATTTTATGTTAGAAATCTTGAAAAATACTAAAATTTAAAGAGTCAAATGCAGTTTATTCTGATTATACATTTTGAGATTTTTTCACATCTCATCATTAAATTGAGCATTTAAAAATGAACAGATTCAAACATAAATCATAAACAGTACAAAAATTTTTGTCTGAAAGTCAAAATGTTATAAAAACAAGAAACTAATAAATTAAGCTAATATAGATTAACAATTAAATTATATATTTTTTTGGTGACTGATGTTCCAAACAATCTAAATGTTCTCTCATTCTGTCACTGTGTGGCATGTGCTTCCTATCTGTTTACACCACTCATTTTGTCTTTTTTTTTATTAATTCCTTTTGATTCTTGATCCAATCATACATTTTAGGAGTCTAGTTTCATCGGAATGACATTATTTTCTTTTGTGTGTGGTCTTAACATTTTTGCATGTCTACAATGAGTTTTATTACTAATATTGTAGTGTTCTTCTCATTTATTGTCGCATTATGATTAGTCTATAAACTACCTTTTATATTTTTCACCATATTCCAGAAAAAATTTAGATAGAAAATTATGGATCATAGCATTTGTCAATATTTGATTTTATAGGGAACAAATGACTAGTGAACTGACAAACTCAATGTATTGTTCAAACTCACATTAAATGAAACTGAGCTTTGTTGCTATTGTTTTGGAATAGTTTGCTGAGATCCCTCTGATAGGATGACATTCAAATAAAATAAATCTTAGACTTGACAAATTAAATTTATCTCCAGAATTTAGTAATAAAAAGACAATTATATTTTTTTTCAATAATTTTATATAAAATCTGATTGTATTTTGTAAAAATATAACTATGTAAATCAGCAATGGTCAATCTACATCACTGATGTGTCATTCACAACTCTCAACAAAGAAAAGTCTTGATGAACCTGGTGTAAAAAGCAGGTTTAATTATTAAAACTCTTTTCTAACTCTTGGACACACATATTTAGTGACTTTTGTTTTTGTTTAATTCTGAATTCTCTTACTAAAATACAATAATTAAAGAAAACTTTTAATGTTATTTCATAAACATGCTGATTTCATCTATGGTACATATGCGTACAGTACTTGAACTCTATTGCAAACAGCTTGTATTCACTACAAACATAGCAAGCATTTAATATTCTATTATATATTACTCTGTATTAAAGTTTGAATTACTACATATTGGAGAGGATGTACAGTATTATTTGTTCTTTTATTTTATTTTTTTTTAAACTTATTATTTACTTTATAATCAGTATTAAACTTTTAGCAGGATTTAGTATGGTACTTTAATTACAGTTCTGTATATCAGTACTTTCATAACTCTATCTAGATGACTACCTTATTTATGCATTAGAAATTATATATCCTGAAGGTGGCTGCATAAGTGAGGTTTTACTGTATATAAATGTTCTCCATACAAGAGATTTAAACACTATAATTTTTTATTTGAAAGGATCTCAAGCAGAACTGGAGATATTATGGAACTTTAGTTTGTTTCCTGAAAACTGATATAACAAAGTTGTTTAATGCAAATGGCAATATTCAAATAGTTGATCTGTTCCTCAATTTGATTCATTTCCAATGTCATTCCTATAAAAAATTTGTAACTATTTAATATTTATTGATAATATAATTCAACAAATGTATATATTGTATTAATCTATATAAAATCACAAATAAATTGTGTACAGAAGTTGATTTTATTTTTAGCTTAAGTGTTTTCAAGTCTTTTATCTATTATAAGAAGTTATTATACAATCTAGCAACAAAGTTTTTAATTTTATTTGTTCAATTGTTCAGACTTTTTTAATGATGTTTTACAGAAATATGAAAGTGTTGAAGCTGCAAATACAATCATCATCTGTATACAATTAATTGTATTTTGAAATTGAATTAAAAGTTAGTATCAAAAAGTTAGAGTAATTTACACAAAATGAATAAACTTTAATATCTTAAGTTTTAGAAACTATAAATTCTGATATTTTATATCAGTAATTTATTTATTTATTTCTAATCATTTATTACATCAAGCATATACAATCAATTACAGATTTAAAAATAAACTAATAAGAATGCAAAAAGTTACAAAAATTTTATTTTTAAACTTTTTTGTAGACATTGAAGTTTCTGGAATAAATATCAAAAGAAGTCTGAAAAATAAATAATTTATTTTCTATTTTAGGTAATTGGTTAACTTATACTTTTGATGAAAATAGTACAGGAGTTGCTAAAGGCTTGAGTACTGCTACTGATGCCAAACTTTTAGAATTTATGATGGATAATAAATGGTAAATACAATTTTAATTATTTTATTTTTATAAGTATCTTGTTATGAATAAATAAATATCTCCAAGATTTTTTTGGAATTGCAATTTAAAATTTAAAATTTTGTTTTCTATGGTAAGATCAAGATTTAACAAAATTTGACAGTATTTTGAAGGAATCCTTTTTTTTCTGTTTTGTTTATATTTACTTAATCTTATGAGGAAAAATATTTCTTTATGGCTCCCTCATAATTTATTTTGAATTGTTTAAGGATTAATGATACAGAATATATTATCTACATTTTATTTCATATGATATTGATTTGTTGTTGTTTTGATTTCATGTATGTTGGATTATAAGTAATATTTGTAAATAATTAATAGCTTCAATTATTGATTATATCATTACCAAAAATTTTGGAGCGGTATATAAGTTTTTCAACAGTAATTTTATACTATTCTAGAGAGATTGTTAATTTTTACAGATTATATATGTTTGTTTCGTATATTATTATTTTTTTGTTTAGAAGTAAATTTTCAAATAGAAATATTATGTAATATTATTTATAAGAATTTCTATGATGCTCATTTCTAAAAATATTTTTTATTTAAATGTAACATTTTAGTAAATATTAGCACTTAAACAAGTTTATTTTTGTTTTAGGGAAACTGCATCTCATTCATCTTCAAGTTCTGGTTCTACTGTCATACTTGATAGTCCTGCAGTAGTATTACACACACCAAAATTACAAAGTTCATTCACTGGCTTAGAATTTCCCCCTCCATCATCTAGTAATCCTTTTAGGTCAAGAGGCATTATACCTCGTGCACCTCTTCAGTTATTTGCTGAATCTCTACTTGGTCAAGCAACCCAAAGTGTAACAAATGCAACAATTAACATGGGTGGAGGACCTACTACTTCTAATCTTTCTCAAGCTGCTAGTTCTCAAGGGGGAACTGATACTGAACTTGCATCAAGTTGTAGAATAAGATTTGCTGAAAATAGGCAGCATTCTTCTAAGCCAAAAATTTATTATAAGTTTTGGATAATGCCATTTAAATATATAAAAATAAGATTTGACAGATTAGCATTACTTGCCCTGCTGGACAGGTAAGATTGTTTTGATTTTATATTATGTATTTCAAAATTTAACAAAAACTATACATTAATTTAGTTTAGAATAAGAATCAAATTACATGAAATTATTTTAATATATATTTATATTTGAGTTATTTAAATTAGTAATTTTATATTAATAAGATAGTCTAAACATTGATCAATTTTTATTTATCAAATATTGGGTCATTCAATAATTAATGTCATCTATCTTAAAGAACAAAACTTATATTAGTTAATTTAATTTATTTCAAAATGTATTCACCACTTTATTCTCTGAAGATTCTGAAATAAGAAAATAAATAAAGTAATAAAATAACTTCATGTAATATATTGATATTTTACAATACAATTCTTGATGAAACTAGAACACTTAATAAATATAGGTAACATAAATTTCCATTGAATTGCAATAAAAGTTGACAGGGAAGTCTAAATTCCTATGCATTAACATTTACTCTTTATTGATTAGTAACTAGTTCAGATATTTTCATCAAAAACTTTAATTTTTCTACAGAAACATATTTTTTAAAAATTATTTAAATACTTTATTATAGATTTCATAATAGTTTGCTGCTGGATTTTATCAAAAAAATTGATTTCTGCTGTTCAGTATAAAATCTCTGCTAGTGAAAGTATGCTTTCAATAAATTCTAACTGTGTATTGTAATGAAACATTATTTTAATTTATTTATGTGTAAATTATTCATACTTAATTTTATGCATACATTCATTATTTATACATCTGTGCTATTAACATATTTCTTAAATGTAAATCTTGTATACATATCTGTAATTCAAATCCACCACTCTTTCTAAAATATAACACTTCGTTTTTTAAATTGTTTGATTTCATTAATAATACAGTTGTCATCATGTTCAATTGACTTAGCTGACTTAATATTTCCAAAAATATTTGTTCTTTATTTCAAATTTTTATGGGTGTTAAAAATTGTTTTTTCTGTTTTTCCATCATCTTTATCTTAAAAATGAAACATTAGTTATAACTTATTTATTAGAACATATTATCATATTTTATGGTATATATTATTCATTTCAGCACAGAATAGCTAGGAAAAAATATTTAGTGTATTTATCATTCTGTGCACAGAATCAATTTTATTTGTTTTTTTTTTTTTGTATTCTGGTTATAAAAAAAAGAAATAAACTTAGAATTTACACTTTAATTTATCAGGAAGAAAGAGGAGTTCAGAAGGAATTCACCATTAAAATAGTCTTCATAAATACATTCAAAAGGTGCTTAGCTATAGCAAAAAACAAATAATAATATGTTGAATAAAAATATTATTTAATTAAAATGTTTACGTAGGTAAGATTACCTGTTACCTAAGAAGGCCATTTAGGGAATTTAAGTTATTAGCCATGGAAAATTAATCTTATATGCTGTAAAAAAAATGGTGATTTGTTGCTATGCTGTTAAACTATTATTGATGCAATCTGATTAAAGTAAATAACATTAAATAATGTAATATGTGACGTGTTTTTTTAGTTACAATAGATTAGTAATTAAATTATTTGTAAAAATGGAGAAAATGGTTTCTAATTAACATTAAAAAAATTCATATTTTACAGAAAAACAATAATTTTTTTTGGAACAATTATGTTTTGTAATTTACATTACTTAGATTTAAATAAGAGTATAAATATATATTTAAATTATCTAAATAAAATTACATTATTTTTATATAGGAATCTAACATTAACAGAGAATATGTTATCTGTGATGTTGGCAGTGCTGGTAGCTGCACTTGGAGCAGTATGTTTATCTCAGGATATTTTTCAAGATATTTGGAGTTTTGTATTTTGTTTTATTATTGCAAGTTGTCAGTACACATTATTAAAGGTAATAGAATTTCTGATTTTTATGTAACTAGGATATTTAATGTAATTTACCGTGATTTTTCTGGTTGAAAGTTATAACCTTTATTTCAAGCATATTATTGTGCCTAAATTAATACTAATTAATGATACTTTAATTAGGACAATTGCTTTTATATCAAGTTATTGTTTTATTTAATAGAATAAAATTTTAAATTACTTTGAAGAAATTTTATTAATAATAATTATAATCTGTGTGTAAATTATATATAATAGTTATTTTAAAATCTAAATCAGTTTAGTAATATATGTAATAACAAATAAACAAACTAAAAAAAGAATAGAATATAATCCTGTTTGCACAGAAATTGCATTCCTGGCACAAGCTTACAGTATAAACAGATTCACACAAACTAAGACAAATTATTAAGGAGCAGGTGTGTATGCATGTTTATGTTTTTTCCTTAAGTGTTGTGATGTTGAAATCTTAATATAAACACTGTTTGGGTCCAAATATATCAAAATTAAGGTTGTTCAATAATGCATATAAAATATGCATTTATGATTTTTACTGCATATTTTTCAGATTGATCATTTTTTGGACTAAATAGAAGTTCTATAAATTTTATAGCTCGTTTGCATGGTTACAAGTGCAGTTTTCTTTTCAAATGGTCTAGTCTCTTTCTGCTGTCTGTGCAATGAATCATTTTTGTACTTATACAGTTCACATGAGCAATATTATTCCACTATCCAATTACATTGAGTTTGGTTCAACTTGACAATATGGGTAAAATAGCAAAAACTAATGGTTAATTGCTAAGAAAGTCAGGAATTTAGATCTTAGACATTTAAAACACAGACTTATGGAAAATTTTTTATTGTAATATATGCCACAAATTGTTTTCTGCTAAAAAGTACTTTCAAGTTTCTCAACATGTTGAAAAGTGCTATATCAACACATGAAGCATCAAATTGAGTCAAAGTAGCAGTTGACCATAGGTAAATTCTAGTTGCATTAAAACCAACTTTAGAAGAATTTATAATATTAGTTTGGAGCAATACATTACTATTAACTTCAACACTAGTCCTAAATCTATTATTAGTTTATCAAAAGGGTTTATCAACTTTGTGTCAAAGAGGTCTGACTGCATCATTAAAATAATAATAATCAATTTTTGGTTTCTTATTATGTGATTTGTTATATACAGGGTGAATTCGTACAGCGGTTACAAACTTTCAGGAGAGATAGAGTACACCTAGACAATGAGAAATCACATAGCAATGCATGGTCAGAAATGCTTTCCTGGCTTGGTAGTGATGACACAAAACACAAGAAATGAAGGACACAAACAGGGTGAAAAAACATGTTTATTATTCTTTGTACAGCAAAAATGCTGGGTCATTTTTAGCTGGTGTACTCTCCTGTAAGTTTATAACCACTGTACTGATACACCCTGTATAAGATATTTCATATGATTATAATTTATAATAATATTGTGAGATCACTGTCGTCTAAGGATGGCTATAATTTGTGTTGAGATCAAAGATTGCAAAATCCCAATCTACAGTCAGGATTCTGACACCAGATAGGGTTGAAGTTCGTGCCCTATCATGCATTCTTGATATCAGTTTAGTTAGGAGGGCTTTTACATTGATGAGTGGAGAGAGTTGCAGGTAAGTCCGAGTTGTAGCAGAGGTGAATAGTCTGTATTTAATCAATCAAACGGGAGTCAACACGTTAACTTAACAATAAAAGGTTTACTAATATAAAATACAGCAACGATGAGATACATTATAACAACACAAATACAACTTAACATGTTCGAGTCTACTATACTTACACCTCTAAACTAAGGATATATTGCTTAACCGAGAGTATACTGGTAAACCTTCGAGAGAGAGAGAGTTTACAAATATCAAGATGTACTACCTCAACTGTAGATCTTGAGCTATATTTTCAGAGCAGCGGGAAAGCGATGATGAAGCGGGATGACAGCGGTGGAAGTGAGGATGATGATGATGAGCGAAGCGGAAACAATCTTCTTATTTGGTGGTGCACAAAGTTAAATCTTTAGACTCTTCTATGAGGTTATGGCCTGTTTGGAATATGATGAAATGTGTCTCCTATGGGAAATCTCTTAATTTTGTAGACTGTCGTCTTTTATGGCAAATTCCTTTCATCATGGACTGCCCCAAATGGTGGGAAAATTGCCCTTTTTATCGTACTTTCTGACTAATAGCGTAAAAGAGTCCACTGTTACACATGGGATGTATGGTTAGGTGCAGAGGGGGTAAATAAACAGATGATTGTCGAAATTGTAGATAAGGTCTCATGGGAAGGGAAGTTGATTTCCTTTTCTAGCCAAAAAGTGATACCGTATCTTTTCTTTTTATAAACAACTCAAAAAACTAAATATTTTTTCAATGCTAATTAATTAAATAAAACTCAATTCTCACATCATAAATTGATTATTAACATAATAAATTTTTTTTATGATGAAGATGATGTTAATTATATAAAATGATACAAATTTTATTAAGAATTTAAGACTGTATTTACTAAATAATCAACATATTACATAGTATATAAGTTTTTAAAATGAATATATGCTATAATATCAACTTCACACTGCATTACTTTATTGCTATATAAAGATTGGTGTATATATTTTTAATAGATAAAAATAATTAGTTTTAATGATAAAATTATTTTATATTAGATACAATTGAGTAAATCTACATCAAAATTAAAATAAATTTTAAAATACAGTTTTTAATTTTAGAGTGTTCAGCCTGATGCTTCTTCTCCAACACATGTAAGTTGTATTTATATATTATACTCTAACCTAAAAAAATGTATTTATATCATAATTAATTACAGTACTATTTAAATCATATTATTGATATATGCAACTTAGTAAAATATTAGATAATTTAATAAATAATGTACTTTATTAAGTTTAATTTTTCATTATGCATTATTACTATACAATTGTAATATGGACACATGAACTTATAAACTAGTATTGAAATATTCTGAAGACATTAAGAAATATTTACTAATTATTATAGATTTTGTTTGTTTAGTTACAAAATAAATACTTTTTTATTGTCTTCTTAAAGAATGGAATGCTTTCAATTTTAACTATAAAAACACAAAACTTCTAATTTATTTATTTATTTATACTTTTTTAATAAATTGTTTGATGATGATATCAGATAATCTTATGTTTAGCTATTAAAGAGCTATATAAATATTTTTTATTACACAAAACAAAAAGGTATTTTACTAGATTTAATAATTTATATGTATGTATAAATATATAAAATTTCAAATTACTTGACTTGGCTTATGAGTCAAGTAATCAAACATTACTATAAAAAATTTGGTAATATTTGGTTAATTGGTTTGACTTTATGAACTCTTAATAAAATATTGTTATTTTATTATATATTTACTGAAAGATGTATGAAATTATTTCAAGAGTACATTTGATATATATTTTATTTCAGGGTTACAACCGTCTTGTTTTATACAGCCGTCCTGTTTATTTTTGTTTATGTTGTTTTTTATTGATTGTTCTACAATTCTGCTTGGAAATAAAGGAACCTTATTCATCTTTAAGTCTATATGGAATAGTATTCACTAGCAGAGAAATACTTGAATGGGTTCGAGATGTTCTTATTAGTAAGTAATTTTAGTTAACTTATAGTATATTAAAACAAGTATACATAAATATTTTAAATATCTATTAAACATGATAATTTAATTGTTTAATTCCATGACTTTAGATTTATAAGTTTGAACTATTTGACTTTCTATATTTTAAACATTCTTTAATGTAAAATGTTAAAACACTAATTTTAGTAGAAGAGTATAGAATTTGACAATTAAAAAGTATATATATAACAAAAGTTACAAAAATGTATTATATATGATTAATTTTTAATTCTTTATTATTATTATTATTACAGCATTTACATTATTTTTTCCAATAATCTTCAGCCTTGGACTTCTACCTCAAGTTAATACTTTTCTGATATATTTTTTAGAACAAATAGATATACATCTGTTTGGTGGAACAGGTACGAAGCTTATAATATAGAAATTTAAAAATATTAACATAATTTAATTAATATTGTATAGCAATAAACAATTTTTTAAAAAACAGTTTTTTTCCAGAAAACATTTCAACTTTTTTTTTTCTTTTTGTCTGATTAACTAAATTATTTGTTGCTAAAATAACATTTTATCATGTATACTATGTCCATTACTTTTCATAACAAATTTAAATTTTAGGTAGCATAAAGGCAATGTTAAAGAGCATTATGACTATGTACAGTCATAGTGTTCTTTAACATCTCTGTAGCATCTACCATTTATTGGTAGTATGCTATGGTATGTATTCTTGGTTTCCAGGATTAAGCATTTTTTTCTCATCTTTTTGAATATGATCGAAGAAAATTAAGTTTATAACAACAAATTTACTCTATAAATAGAGAAATTTAAAATTAAATATTTTATTTTGTATATATTATTTTAATGGTAATTTTCTTAAATATTTATATGCAGCTAGTACTGGCCTGATATCTGCTGTGTATTGTATAGTTAGGAGTTGTTCAGCTGTAACTTTTCTTTATGGATTTGCATACAGTGCTCTAAAAGTAAGTTTAATATTTACATAAAAATTAATTTTATTATCTAAGATTTTAATTATACTCATAAGTAATGGATTTTGCAAATAAATCAGATCTTATTGTTTTGAACATGAAATAAATATTGCCAGAATATATTTTATAAACATATTAATAACTTTTCTATTTTTATTCATTAACTTAACCATTTTTGAGAAATGGTTAATGAATATTACTGTTAAATAATTCTATTAAACTTACACAGCATTGACCTGGATCTAATAGAATACATAAAATGCATACTCAGTATTAGGTTTGGAAGGAGTTCCATAATAAGCACCTTAACAATTTTAGCCAAGAACACATTGACAGAATTACAACAACCTGTTGATTGATTCATGGATGTCTCTTTGGAAAGACAGAATGATTACAATACAAGACCAAGTCATAAATACAAGAAACTACATAAAGCACATCTTAAGACACAATACTCACTTGTATAAAATCCCACATCATGCACAAGACTATACAAATATCACGTTAGGTTGCAAGCTTTTAACACTAACTACACTAACTACTTACATCAACATAACCAAATAGCAATTATAATATATCAAAATCTTGCATACAAACATAAATTTTTAGTCACAAACTATACTACAAATACACTCTTCAGCTAGTCTTAAAAAAATGGAATACAAAATATACTATGACTCTGCCATAAAGATGAAACAATCCATTACAAGACCATATGTTGCATGCATTGACATACAAAACAAAATTACATACATCATAGAAATGTTAGTGTACTAAACATCCACAACATACAAAATACATACACTGAAAAAACTGAAAAATTAATAAATAAATACTCAGAACTCATTCATAAAATAAAGTGTCTATAAAGAATGGATGAGGTTAGTATTATGCCAGTAATCCTTCTTTGCACAAGCATTATACCATATACACTATACAAAAGGTCTTAAAACATTAGGGATTCACAACAACACATACATCACACTATAGAATGCTTCCAAACTAAACAAGCATCACATTGTCAGGAAATTTTTAAACAGATATATACATGAACAACACATTAACAAAACATTTGTTTTCTGTAGTTATGCCTTAACTTTGGTCTTACAAAGCACTAGACACCAATTTGTTTATTAGTGCCTAATGGGTTTTCAAGAAGAAATGCACCATAGACACATTTGTAGACAATGTGCATCAGGGATAAGTGTTTATTATACTGGTTATATGATGCATCATTTAAGGTCTGCAGTACTATCAAATGAAATCTAATTGCACAAAATTCATGTATGTGTTAAATCGTTTTCAACTAATGTAGGCCCTGTTGTATAGTTTTATAACTTTTTTAATACTTGATAAGCAGATGATAGCAGGAACACACCACATTATCAGTTTTTTTTAATGTTATTTTTAGTTTTATTTAAATAAAATGAAACACAACAATAATAAAAAAAACTGGTAATGTTTCATGTATTAAACCGAACAAGTTCAATCTTCACAACATATTTAGTTGTGAGTTGCAGAATTATACATTTTGGCTACATTAGTTGAAAGCAATTCAACCATACACATGAATTTTGTACAATTTATTCCCATTTGACAGTATTATAGACCTGGAATGATGCATTATATAACCAGTATACTACACACTTTTCCCTGATGCTTTGCCTACAAGCTTTTCTACACAATCTCTTATGGCACATTACTTTTGAAACACCCTGTATATGCCATATAGGATACACTCTATCAACACAATAACAATAATAATACATATATTTTCTTGAATCATGAGATGAATGCTCTTAATAGAGGGAAAACAAATTTAAAAATATTTTTATTATTTGCGTTTTTCATGAACTATAGAGGGCGCTGAATTTTTACAAAATGGCTACTTTATCTGGGTCGCTTGTAACCAGTAATGTAAAATTAATCATATATTACTGCCCGATATAATGATATATGCTGCTTGTAGCTGTTTATCGAGAAATTTTATAGTAGCAGAACAATTATTGCTAGCGGGATATGTCATTATGTGGTATCGAAGCAAGTGAGCGAGATCGTTCTATGCATATTTGTGCCCTTTGTGTTAAAAACATCAGCTTTGACGTTGTCCTATCAGGGTTAGATTTACAAGTAAAAAGCTATGTAAATTGTTGCTTAGGCTTCGACTTTCAAGGAGCCTCAAACATTTGTACAAACAAAAAAAAATTAAAGTCGAATTTTGTAATAAACATTTTTTTACAAACCAACAAAACATACTTTACTTTTTAATTATTTTGTGTAGTATTTTGTTAATTTTTTTTCTAAGAATTAACATAAGGTCTTTTTTTAAAAAAATGATAAAATCAATTTTAAAAAAGATTTTTAAAGGAATGGGTATAAAAATTTAATTAAATTCAGTTATAAAACAGAAGACTAGTGAAACCTCACATCTTTTTCTTCCAATAACCGTATTGAATCAGAGAGATAGTCTGATTTAATTTTTTTCTTTTTATGATTGACTTCTAAAATTGTGAAGGGTTGGTAAGGGGACTTACATTCAGCTTAAGGCTTCGAAATGCTTAAATCAGACCCTGTGTCCCACACAAAATAACTGGCATTTTAACTTTAAGAAAATATCTTTTAAAATTGACAGCATAACTTGTTTGTGTAAAATTGGACAATCGGGAAACTGCCAATTCTTAAGTCTAATTTACTCTTTCACAATTCGGAGAAGTTCATAAATATAACCGACCAATTTCCGAATAATCATCTGTTTTTCGTGTGAGAATAGGGATATAAGAAAACTTATATTAGGCTCCCGTAAATATTTGAAATTGCAATTTGGAACGCAACAGAAACCTTTACTTTTTCTATTGTTATTCATATTTACTGCTGATAATACACAAGAATTAATCAAACGACCCAGATAGAATAGTTATGTTTTTAAACACCAGAGGGTGAGCATCCGGTGAAAAATGCGAATTGGGTTGTTCAGAAAGTAATTTAATTTCATTTTTTCCATAGAAAAATAAATGCAATATTCTTATAATAAATAAATATTTTATTCAATTATATATTGACCATTTTGGTCAAATACCTGTTGTCATTGTTTCTGGTAGTAGCATGATTTCACATTCATAAAAATTTTGATTGTTGTTTACAAAAAACTGATCCAAGTGATTTTTGACATTGTCATTTCAAGTAAATGTCTTACAGTTAAAAAAAAATTTGTATAGACTGGAACAAGTAATAATCTGAGTGTGCCCAGTCTGGCAAATATGGTTGGTGTGATAACACATCCCATCTAAGCTATAACAGTTTCTGACCAGTTAACAAACTTGTGTGAAATTTAGCATATCATGGTAAAACACTACACTTTGTTTGTTGATCAATTTCGGCCTTTTCTGTTTGATGATATTACTCAATTTGTTTACTCGATGGCAGTACACTTTTGAATCAGTTGTTAAATTGTCTGGTAAAAGCTCAAAAAAAAATTTCTTCAAAATTCAACCATAGAGAGCATCTCTCATTAATAACACGTGGAACCCATATATCGAGCTTTGAAACGAAACCAATTCGTTTTAAGTAATAATAAACGGTTCAATTTAACAGATTTAATCTCGTAGTGATTTCACGTATTGTTATACGGCAGATTGCTTCAATCAGTACCTTTATTTTGTTTTCATTGGCTTCAAATGGCCATCCAGAATGTGGTGTATCTTCGATACTAAAATTGCCAGAACGCATTTTGTAAACCAGTTTTGGCACTGTTTTTCTCTCAACACATCTCCAAACATGTACCACAATTTTTTTCTTGTTTGAACAGCATTTTGATTTTTTAGTTATAAAAAAGCAAAATATGCCGAAAATGATGCTTTCGATTTTTCATATTTGATGGGTCACCGAAAAAAAAACAATTGTACAGAATCAAATAAATCTTTTTACAAGTAAGCTGTCGAAGTATATAATGAAAATGTGGTTTAAAATAAAATTGGCTGGTAAAAAAACATCTAATTCCTCTAGTAATAAAAAAATGAAATTACTTTCCGAACAACCCAATAGATGACTAGATACAATTATATAACATATATATAAACTAGATGATGATGGCATTATGTAGTTAACATCTTATGAATATCTTTCCACATATATGAGAGTGATGAATTTATTGAAGGGATAGGATTAAAAATGATAGTTTTAGATAGAAATAAATTTGAAATGTTGTTTTAATAAAAAATATACAATATGTACGAAGACACTACAACTTTTAACTTTAGTTTTATTATAAAGTAATTAATTATAACTCATAGAAATTGTCACTATTTAATATAAAATTATAAATACAGTAGAGCATCGATTATCCAAATATCGATTAACCGAAACATTGGTTAACCAATAGCATTCCAGTCAGCAAATTTAACTTTTTGCTAGTGCTGTGGCACTGCAATATTTGGCTGTCTTGGGCTACTCCAGTATTTTTGTCAGTGTGTGTGTTTTAGCTGGCAGCATTGGCACAACCATGAGAGGGCACTTAAAGACGTGCCAGGATTTGAACAAATTTTAACATGGGATAGGTTAATATATTTTTTGTACATAGTCGGTTATCCGAAAAATTGATTATTCAAACAACCCCAGTCACAAATTGTTTCGGATAATCGATGCTCTATTGTAATGTTATATTTAATATTTAATCATATTAATCATTAAAAATTATTTAAAAATCTACTTTAGGAAAACAACAATCCCAGTCAACATTTAATGTTCTCTATTTATTGTGGATTGCTCGTATCTCTTTGTTATCATTTAAGTAGAAGTTCAAGTGATCCAACAGTATTATGGTAGGAATAATTGTTTCATTCAAAATTTTCTATTAAAAATATTGTTATTAAATTATTTATTGTTAAACAAAAAATAAATATTTGATTTTAAGTATTTCTCATACTACACTTTTTTAAATTTGTTATAACAATTCAGAAGGAACATGTTTATTATCTAAAATAAATAAAATTCTTCTTAAATTATATAATAAAATTGTGTAGAACAACAAATATGTTAAATGAGTTGTTTTAAGATGAGAATGATCAAATATTTGGCTAAAAATATATCTTTTATTAAAAATCTTGTTTATTTCATTATGTTTATATATTTAATGTTCTTATGATAAACAACTTTCATAAAGAAATAGTTTACAAAATTTAGCACAATTTAAGTATTTTACAAGAATCAATTTTAAAACTTTTTAGGAGTTTATTAAAACGACATCTCTGGTCTGAAGAAACATCTGATAAAAATAAAAAAGAAGATGGTACCGAATTAATTGATCCATTACCACAAAAATTAAGAAATACTGTAGTAAGTAGTCAACAGATTCTATCATTATTTTTCAACATTTTAAAATGCTGGTATTTTATATATTATTTTTGTATTTTTATTTATGTGTTTGTAAAATGTTGTCTGTATTTATTTTCAAATTTTACAAATAAATAAAATAATGTCAATATTTCAAATTTTGTAGTTTATTATCTTAATAATTATTATATTTAATTAATTTTTAAATTTAGTTTACTTTATTATTTATGTATTAAATCCTTAATAAATCTTTTATTAGTGCATTTTAAAGTATAAAAAAAAAAATAGCCTAATTACAAAATCAAACATCTTGTTAATATAAAACATGTTTAGAGTTAAATTCATTTAATCTTAAAATGATGTCTTAAAAATAAACTATTTTATTTAAATAATAAATTCTTAAGATATCAGGTTTTATTTGTAGCTAATTAGGTAAATATTGAACCTGATGATGAAACTTTGAAATTTTTAAAAAGTGTTTAATCTGCATTAGAATTTAGGAATCTGGCACAGTTCTGGTCTGATTCTTGAATAGTTTTGGCATTTTTATGGTTTTTTTTTTTTTTTTTTTTTACTGTAAATGTGTATGGAGACACATGATTCAAACATGATGTATCTTATATCAACCTTCTCTTATATTGTCTGAATGTAGATGATTTTCAATAAAGCATGAAATGTAAATGTTGTAACCAGTACATTGTAAATGTTTATTTTTTACAATGTACTGTTACTTTTCAGTATCAATGATTAATATTTTTATCTGTGCTAATTTGTTTGAGATTTGCCATCTTAGTATTAGTTGCATTACTAATTTCTAAAGTAGTTCATTTGGCATAACGGTTTCTATTATCGTTGTGCACACATGCAAATGATTTTGGTTTATGTTACATTAAGGTGCAATATTAATCTCTCTAATTTGAAATGTGCAACTATAAGCAACTATAAAATTATTATATAGTCTTTATTACATCTAGTTACTTCGGTAGTCATTACAGATTTTCTGTTAGTCACAGTTTAGTACATTCTATAACTTTTTAATTTTAGTGTTGTTATAAAGTAATTAATTATAACTGATAGAAATAATTTATATTTATTTTTTATTCAGAAAGCTCGACTTCGTTCAGATATTATTATTTGTGTACTCATCTCCATTCTAGTATTTGCTGTGCATGTTAGTACAGTATTTATTGCTTTACAAGTAAGTAACATTATGATTTTATTTAATAATTAAAAATTATTACTATTATTAACTTGCATGTTTCTAGACATGCTTATTTTGATAGCATTATAGGCTGATAACAATAGCCTTGATTACAATTTGAGAATCTATTGTAGGTATCATTTTAGAACATAAATTGTCTTTGTATATAATTTTCATTTTACTTCATGCATTACTTTGCAACAAAAGTTTAATAATATTTCTCTTCTAGTTTTTTTACAACAAATTTACATTTATTATGCAAGGTCCAAAATATTAAAGAAACAAATCTTGTATCAGAATTCATAAAACTTATGAAAACCTTATTAAATTATAAATGCCAGTACTGGACTTTCTGACTATAGAAGAATGAAATATAATAATAATAATAAATTTATTAGTCATATTAGGCCGTAGCCTATTATTACAGGATGTTATTACATTGTATTCACATTAATCATAACAATAATATTATCATTTGGTATCATCAGTTCATCTTATTACATTCATTAGTTGAATCAGATCAAGTATTTATAACTTTAAAGAGGTTGATTACAAAAAGTTTTTTCGTAATTGTATAGTTTGTAAATCATTACAGAATTTGCATCATGAAATAAACAATACATTTGATTTTCTTCTTTAAAGAAATTTAGTTGGTTTAAATTTGCTTTGTTTCTTAGTTTGTGTCCTTTTTTACACTCACAAAACGTGATATTTGGTAAATAAATCTTGGCATCTTGGGCAGGTTATTTTAGAAAATTTGTAAATTCTATTATTAACTATAATCATTTTGGTATTTAATCTAAGTTGTATAAAAAATCTTGATTGTAAACGGCATATTAGATAACATATAATTATTATTAAAAGGGTAGTCTAACATAATATTATACCATTTAGGTTTTTTTCTCCTATGCATTTTTTCAATATCTTCAGCTAAAGTAATTTCTAATGTATTTTGGATTAGTTGCTTCCTTATTAAATCACTAATTTATGAATTTTCTAACAATGGCATTATAGAAACTCTATATTCATTGACAATATTTCTCATTTGATTAATCCAGGAACTTTTTTGGGGATTTTGACAAGACTTTTTATACAGCAAATGTAACAATTTTGTTGGTAGATTATCATTGTCTCAGATCTTATAAAGAAAATTAATAAATCTTTTTACAAAGAAGGGAGTTAATTTGAATCTATTAAGTTCAATTCTAAGAACAATCCAGCTATGTTATAGTCCAGAGTGAAAATTTTTCAAATGAATTTATTTTGGATTATTTCAAATTTTTTATATTTTGTTAGACTCCAAATTGGTGAGGTGTAGGCTATCGCATTAAGAATTATAGAAGTAAATAATCTAAAATGGCTATATATGTTTTTTAGCTTAATTTGAGCAAAAAGTTTCACCGTGTTATTAAGCAATCAATTAGATTTGTGAACGGCTTCTTTATATTGCTTTTCAAAGGTTAGAGAGTGAGTCAGTAAAATTCCCAGAAATTTGACTTCTTGTGTTATCTTAAGTTGTACTTTATTCAAATAGAATGATGTACTTTTTTTGCACGTCTGGAACCATTTCGAAATATCATAATTGAAGATTTGCTTGGGTTAATAATTAATTTTAATCTTGAGCATCAAACACAAGACCGTGTTATTTATTAAACACTTGGCACTTTTCCACTTCTATTAGTTGAATATCAACTAATAGAAGTGGAAAAGTGCCAAGTGTTTAATAAATAACACGGTCTTGTGTTTGATGCTCAACATATAAGAAAACACGGTTTCAAGAATACCTAATTTTAATCTATCAAAATATTCTTGAACTTTTCTGATTTTCCTACGGAGTCCTGCAGCTGTGGGTGTGACTATTACGATATCATCAGCATATGATATGGAGCGGATTACTTGGCCATCTATATAGAAACCATCATCTTCTATCTCAAAACATTCATTTATATCAGATAGAAAAAAATTAAAAAGATATGGGGACCATGGGTTGCCCTATAGTAGTCCTCTGTCCACTTGTAATGCTGGCCATTTTTTTCAAATTGTTTTATTATTAGTCCAAACAATTGGTCAATTATTCTAATCATACAAGTATCTGCTCCATATTTACTCAACTTATCTAGCAACACTGCAATAACCACAGAGTCATGTGCTTCTTTAATGTCCAAAAATAAGGCGTAGACTTTATGTCTCTTTTTATATAATTGCAATTGAACTAGTGCCGTCAATGTGAATAATGCAATTTGAGTACCTCCATTTTTTGTGAATGCAAACTGTGTATAATTGAGGAATTTATTAGTATCAGTCCACTCATTAAACTTTTCCATTAATATTACTGTAAAGAGTTTGCGGAACCCAGACAGAAGAGCAATAGGCTGATAATTGGCTGGGCAGTTTCTTTCACTTTTTTTAAATATCATTTGAAAAATGACTTTATTCCAACCTTTAGGTATTGTACCCATGTAATAAAAATTATTATATAGGTTAGCCAATACATGAATACTTTCTATTGAAAAATTTTTGATTAAGTTGATAATAGAGTCAGCACCAGGAGCTGTTTTCTCTCTCAATTTTTTAATACATCTATGTAAATTTTTTACATTGACTATTTCTGTTATTGGCTGAATCATAGTTCTAATACATTGTCCTGCTCTTTGTATTTATTTTTATAGGTAATAGAAAATTCCTCTAGGTATTGCTTCCAATTATCATATGTCACATATCACTTAGGCTCTGTGGTTTGCGATTTATTACAGACTTGATTAATAATAATCCAAAATTTTTTGGTATCTCTGGCCTTCAATAATTGGTCACTCATTTCAGAATAATATTTCTTCTTTTTTGCTTTAATTAAATTTTGATAAATTTTTTTGTTCCTTATATATTCCTTCAACACTGACTCTGAGTTCATTTTTTTAAAATACTGTAAGCTATGTTGTTTTTTAATCTTATGAAGATAACAACTCTTATCAAACCAAGCTTGTTTGAGTTGTATTCTTTTATTGTTCCTGGAGATTTTATAACTGAAACTGGTCTATTATTTTCACTAAGTTATCATATTTCTGTATAGCCGTAGTATTACTATCACAGTCTAGTATCTCTGACAATTTATTACTGAATTCATTTTTAAATTTTATCAAATTAAATCTTCTTTCCATCTCTTTTTTATAGGTTCGACTGTTTTTTGGGTTTGGCCTTCCTTATTTTCGTGTGGAAATCCAACTAATTCTAGTTGCACTGGGAAGTGGTCAGAAATATCATTATTTAAAACCTTAAATTTCTTGATCTTATTTAGACTAAATTCTGAACAAATAATGTAATCAATTATGGATTTGCCGACATTAGACAGAAAGGTGTATTCTGCGGGGCAATCATTAGAGACTCTTCCATTCCTTATGTATAAACTATTTTCTTATACAAATTCTAGTACGTGTTTCTCTCCAGAGTGTACATAAACGTTGACAAAGTTTTAATTCAGCTAGGATGTAATTGTTGTCAACATACCAAAACTTCAATTCACCTAAATTTTTTTTTAATTAACAGCAATAGACCTCCAGAGGGACGACCGAATTTACTAATTTTTTGACCTTAGTGTTAGAAAATACTAAGAATGTTCGTTCTAAGTATGTTTTATCTTCTGTTTTTAGTTGCACCAACTAAGTTTCAGAAAGACCAATAACTGCATTAGATTCCAAGTGATTGTAAAATATGTCCGTGTATAGTTTTCTATGGAGTCCTTGAGTATTCCAAAAACCAATGAGAATTTTTGAATTATCGCTTTTAGTATTGAATCTAACTTCTAGTGGCATGTCTATAACTATATTTGTCTGGTCTAATCTATGCCTTTTTTGATTATTATTTTCTATTATTTCTTGGTTTGTGATATCTGTACTCCAAGAATTCATAAAATAATATAAGATTTTTTTGTGTGCTCATACGATAAACCATTTAACTTAGTCCTAAAAAACTCTAGTTGTATAACTTTTTCTAAGTTCAGATCATATGTGTAGATAGTCTCTTTATTTATACAGTAACTAGCTGACCCGGCCACGCGTTGTTGTGGCTCAAAATGTATCTATTATAAATGTATAACATTTCCCCCGTGGGGTGAATTTCAAAAAATCTTTTCTTAGTGTACAGTACATTCTCTTGACGTAGGCTACCCTATTAAAACGCAATCAAAAACGCGTCTAAAATAGTATAATAAAAGCACAGTTCTTCACAGTAAGCCTTAATCCTGTCCTCTCCCCGCTGGGGAATATCGAAAAATCCCTTTATAGTGTATATTCTGTTGACGTACCCTATTAAAACACAATCAAAAACGCATCTAAAATAGTGTAATAAAAGTCGAGTTCTTCACAGTAAGCCTTAATCCTGTCCCTCTCCCTTGCAAGGAAATATCGAAAAATCCCTTTTTAGTGTATATTCCGTTGACATAACCCAGGGGTCCCCAACCTTTTTGTACCTAAGAGCACATTCTAGAATACCGGCTGGACAACGGGCACCATTTATTTTTTCAAGGTGAATTTATATTTGGACATAGTTAACAGCGCCGGATTAAGCCTCTAGCGGGCCCTAGACAAAATTTAAATTGGGGCCCCATTTAAATAAGTTGCTTCTAAACAAATCTTATATAATGTGACATTAGCATGGGTGACACCCGGTGCGGATATCGTGGTGTCACCCAGGAATATTTCTAGATGGTGCGTGAGATATCGTGGCGGAGATTACTTCTGACACACGGATGGCTGTTGACCTTTTTTTTTTTTAGTTAACAACTGCTGAAATTTCTAGGTCACTCCAAGTTATGGGCCCTACACGTTTCCCTACTTTGATTTTATGGTATTCAGAACGGACCGATTCACTTCATTTCAGGTATGGGAAATTGAATTGGTGCAGATTTGGCGGAGGGAAAAAAAGAGATCGGTCGCATTTCGCTTTCTGCTTTCATCTGTGTTGGACACCATTTCTACTTTTGAATAGTTAATCATTCAAAGTGAAAAAAACTTTTACATAGCATTTTATCGAAAACCGAAATATTTTTATTTTTATCGTGGTCGCACAGTGGCGGGCACACGTAAAACGATTGGCGGGCGCCATGGTGCCCGCGGGCATAGGGTTGGGGACCACTGACGTAACCTATTAAAACACAATCAAAAATGCAAAAAACCGCATATAAAATAGTATAATAGAAGCCGAGTTCTTCACAGTAAGCCTTAATCTCGTCCATCTCCCCCAGTAGGGGGAATTTCGACATGTATATTATATAAAAACACGTGCGTATTCGAATGCAACGTTGTGTCAAAATTTCAAAGGAATCGGTAGGAACAAACAAACGTTATATTTTATTTATATAGATAGATAGAAAATGATCTGCTTTAATCCATTCTCACAGAAAAGCATAATGCCTCACAGAAAAGCAAACTTAAGTCGTTGGAAGTTAGCGCCATCTGTTGGACATGAAAGCCTTAATCCAAATATAAATATATTTTTCAAAGGGGGGAAATGGTGGTCTTCACATATGCCACAAACCTTTGCGGGAGTGTATTAAACAACTTTCCGAAGTTTCATGGCAATCAGATAAATGGTGTGGTAATGCATGAAGGACAAACAGACACACAGACAGACATACATTCGTTTTTATATATATAGATTGTCTGTTATTATTATTTTGATGCCTTTGGCTTTTTCTTGTTGAGCTATTGAAATCAACTTTTTCTTCTCAGCCTCAATCTTCTGCACAGATGTGTTTGAATATTATTTTTTCTATTCCTCTAAATTAATTTTAGGTTTCTTAGACCAAAATTCTTTAAGTATTAAATTTCTATCATATGTTGAGGATAATACAATTTTTATCATAGGCTTATATTCATTATTAGTTAATTTAATTATCTATAGGACTATTTGTTATGCCTAGTTCTATTATAATAAATTGTTCTATTTCATTTAGATATTTAGAAGTTTTAAAAGGAAAATTTATAATTACTATGTTTTTGTTCATTATTTCATTTAATAATTGATCTATTTCAAATTCTAGCATACCTTTAGTGTGGGAATTATGCTTAGTTAGTGCATCAATTTCTTCCAGTTTTTGTGCAGTTTTTTTGGATTCCAGTTGATAAGCTCTATTTTCTTCTTTCAGTATATTAACTTTTGTTTTGATATTTTGTAATTCGGTATTTAATTGAGTGAATTTTTCTTGAATTAATTCATATATGGATTTCAACGAATATCTTTGTTTTTCTGTTGTTGAAGTGTCTATTCCTCAGACGGTGTGAAAATAATCTTGTATTTTTGGAGATCTCACATCAATTAGTTTGCCTCTATCATAATCTTTTTCTTCTGGATGAATTTCCTGACTGGGCACAATTTCAGATATATTTGTTTTATCTGTAACTTTAGGATTAACATTGCGAGGCCTCCCCCACTCCTTCCTTTGCATATCTGTATGGCCACCATATTCAGGTGATCTAGACAACAGACTTGGATTAGTTTCTATCCCCAAAATAAACAATAGATATAATATCAATAGCAGGGATAGTCTATTTTTGTAGATTCATTTCAATTGAGGTTGCATAGTCACCTGAGAACACCACTATTACACAAAGTAGTATCGATATTCTCTTGAGATAAATGCGCCAACACCTTTTCCAGTCGAGACACACCCCCTTATATAAAGTAATGAATATACAAAATAATTAGTATGTAACTCAAATGTTACAAATTTTGATTTAGTATTTACAACAATAAAATTAACAAAATTACAATTATTTAAAATCTCAAACAATTAATCTGATTAGGGAAAAGAATCTAGCAGGAAAAAACTCTTAATCAGCACCAATCAAATCAATCATAATTCAACAGCTCTACACTGACCAATACAAGTGAAGGTTACTGCCAATTTGACAATGGTTTTTTATACGTGTCTGATTTATATACTAAACATGCTGGTAAGAAATAAAATTTTGCTTAACTGTGTCTTTAACAGTATCTGGTTACAAAATATAAGTAGAATATTATTTAATATTTTAGTCACATTTAAACCGTAAAGTAGTGGGATGTAATTGCATTCATTATTAAAGTCTTATGCAAATGAAGCTGTAGCCGGGAAGAATTGAAATAGTTTACAATACATGTTTGTCTTTTTGCAATCATCCTAACCTTAAATACTTTGTTTTTGTAATCACAAAAGCATGGCTTTTTTGGCGGGAAAGAATTCCATTCCATAATATGAATAAAAATGTTTCTTGCCGGGCCCCACACTCTAACACAACTTGGTGGCAGATTACTGGACATACCAAAGAAGTGAAGTGCTGCATTAGTGAGATTTTACTGTATAAATAAAAATTTTTCTCTTGCTACTTCACAATTAAAGAAAAGCAACATTACAGGAAAAAAACTTTGAAGTGTAATATACCACTATAAATTACTGAATGTATATTCAATCTGTTAATGCTAAAAAAAGTTTTTTGTAGATCAGTTTCAAGTAATACATTTTTTAAATAAGAATATTAATTTAAAATTGTACTTTAAATACTTTATAAGTAAATTATAATAAACATTAGTAATTAACAAGAATTTTATTTTCTTACAGCCTTATCTAGAAATGGTTGTATATCTGTTAGCAGTTATAATAGGATTTATATTACATTATTTTATACCACAACTGAGGAAGCAGTTACCGTGGCTTTGTTTTGCACATCCTATTCTCAAAGCTTATGAATATCCTCAATTTGAAGTTAGAGGTCAGATTTTTATATTATAATTTTCATATTGAAATATTTTATTATACTATTTTATTTTTGCAAAATTTCTGTTTATAGAATGTTTTTTATTCAAAATAATTATTAAATTTTTATTTAATTATTAAGTATCAAAAATTTTATATAAATTACTCATAAAGTAAATTAGCAAATAGTTAATTTTAAAATCTGCAATTATACTGTAGAATTCAGAAATATAATAAAATATTTTCAATTCTATAACTGCAGATTTTTTGCCGAAAGCATAAACAGCTTTTATTATTGAATAAATATATAAATAAACATTGTTTAATTATAAATTCATTTATTAAATATTTAAATTTTTCTCATTGCAGAAGCTGCCAAAATAATGTGGTTTGAAAAAGCAGAAATATGGTTATGGTTTTTAGAAAAAAATGTGATTTATCCTCTTGTATTTCTCAGTGCCTTGACCACAGATTCTCCAAAAATTGTAAACAGCTTTGGTCTGTTGTAAGTTTTTAAATAACTTTTTTATTTTGTAAGTAGAATATTCTCAACATTATTATTTTTATTTACTAAGTCAAAATAGTTGAAATCAAGTTTAAAAAGTAACACCATAAAAATTATTTATTTAAACAAAAATTATAACTAAATTTTTATTTGAATACATATCCTTAATTAAAAGTTTTATATTAAATGTTTAAGCTGGTGAATATAAAATCTAAAATTTCTAAAACCTTTATAATAAAATGCTATTTTATTTTAGAGCCATCACAATATTTTTAAATATTCATTTTATTAAATAAGAAAAATATTTATTTTCAGAGGAGGTTGTTTAGTGGTGGTAATTTGTAGTTTGAAGTGCCTGCGCAGTGCCTTCAATGATCCTTCTCATCATTTTCTGGTGCTCATTTTTACTGTTCTTTTTTTCAAATATGATTATTCTGGACCTCCTGAACCATTTCTCATCAACTTTTTTGTTATGACTATTTTATTTAATAAAGTAAGTACATTATTTTATTATAAGAATTAACAAAAATAAATAATTCTTCAAACATTAAAATGTTTTACATACCAAAGTCACACACAAAACAAAAATCCTTCATTATTTCTTTTAAAAAAATGATCTACTTATATGTACAATTGAGTATAGCAAAGCATACATAAAAATATAATATGCATTACAAATTTCAATATTAATCCTATTATTATATTAAAAATACTATAATTTAGTTTTATTTATGTAATTAATTATTTTTCTAATTACAATTAACAAGTTCTGCCAAAGAATTTACTAATTTGTTGTCTATTTTAGTTATTCTGTTCAATTAGAAATTTCATTTTTTTTTTTTTTTTTTTTTGTTGTTAAAAACTCAAAATTCCAAGTATAAAACTGTAAATTCGGAAACTAAAGTTTAATTTATTGCTTGGTATTTTTTTTATCAAATTGACAAAACATTTCTAGGGCACTAGTTGATCCATAAGTATTATGTGCCTTTGGGTCCACAGACCACAGATTAAGAATTAATGTCATTCATTTGTACATTATTTAAATGTACAAATGAATGATGAAGTGCTAAAAATATTACTTAATAACAAATAAATTTTGATTTTTGAATTTATAGTTTTATATTTTGTTGTTATGCTAAGTTTCATAATTTTATTCAAAAATTACTCTCATCCAATTATCATAATTGTATAAAGTATCTATTGTGTATCTCTCAAACATCAAGAACTCTGATTAAACATAACTAATTTACATGACAGATTTAACTAATGCAAATTCATCATGTTTATTTGTATTTAAAATCCTCACTTGCTAAGCTTGGTTATTATTTTTGATATAAACATTTAGAACAATTGACAGGATTTACATATTCAATATGTAAAACTTGTTTCATGATAAATTATAAATACATCCAAACAAAAATCATTATGATATGTAATCTTATTTTATATTTTATGCAGAATAAAACGTTATAAAATTTTAAACAGTTAGCATTATCAAATCATCATAGAATAATGTCCAATAAAAATTGCTTTATACTAATCATTTAACTAGCCATGTTATAGCCTAATATTTAGGCGATCGTTTGGCATTGTAGAATAATGTCATTGTTAACATTTCTCCTGATTGAATATTTTCCTTACAAATCTATTCTCATGTTAGATTTGTAAGTAGAATATTCAATCAGGAGAAATGTTAACAATGACATTATTCTACAATGCCAAACGATCGCCTAAATATTAGGCTATAACATGGCTAGTTAAATGATTAGTATAAAGCAATTTTTATGCCTTTTATGATAAAATGTGATCCTTAAAATTCAAGTTTAAGGATCACATTTTATCACTGTCACTTTTTATCAACATTTTTGTTATAAGCTAACAATAGTTTTCTCTCTTTTATTTTCATGTTTATACTACTATACTATTGTGTTTCATAATATGCTTTATCAATTATTTTCTTTTCAGTTTTATGAATTTCTTCTCAAGGTACGTTTTATTATCACATATATTGCACCCTGGCAAATAACATGGGGTTCTGCCTTTCATGCATTTGCTCAGCCATTTAGTGTGCCTCGTATCCTTTATTATATAATAAACAGTAGAATAAATTTATACACAATACTTTTTACATCTTTTTATTTTTATTGTACATTGACTATACAGGGGACTTATACTCCATTGTTTTATTAGTTTAATAAGCAAATTTTTTTAATAAAGAGTTCTATTAGGATAATATTAATTAGTTTTTTTTTATATTAAGAATCAACTCAATAGCTGTGAAAGCTTTTACATGGATCTACATTTTGAAAATTGTTTTTACAACTTTTCACTATTTAAATTTTTTCTTCAAAAATGTACTAAATGTTAAAAAAAATGATAGTTCAAAGTTTATAAATGTCATGGATACTTATGGTCTCCAATTTTTCTTTTATTTAATTTTTCTATTAATATTTTTATTATATCTATCTTTATATTATCTTGAAGAAAAAGACTTCTTTCTGTGAATGTTTAATGTTTTCCAACAAAAGTTTCTTGCTTGTCTTGAAGTTCTGGTGTTTATCAGAATTTATGGTTTCCTGTTGTTTCAGAAAGATGTGATGAATTATAGTACTTTTTGTAGTCCATTGAAGGTCATAACAGAATGATTTAAAATCTGTAAGTTGTCTAAAGTTATGGAATTTACAAATTAAAATTTAAAAAAGTAATACTATAAACAATATAATTAATTTCAAAATATATAAGAGCACTTTTACTTATTTATTTCAGGGCTTTTTCAGTTTGTTTAAATTGAAGAAGATAATGGTTGAAAAGAACACTGTTTAAATTTTAAGCAATACTATGAAGATTACATAAGTTTTTCTATAATAATAATAATGCAAAAACTAATATTATTTTAAATTTAAATTAAATATAGATAGATGAAGTTACAAAATATTAAGATTTTGAAAAGAATTTTTTAAAGATTGAAAAAGGAAAGATTATCAGTTTGATGTACTGTACATAATGATAATAGTACATTATTTAAATTAAATGAGGATTTTTATAGATGTAGAAGAAATTATGACTATATGTTTAGATAGAATAAGATAAAATGGATTTTCTACATGTTTTATAAATTCCACAGAATTCCAAATCACTTGGAAACTATTATTTTAAACTAACATTATAGAGTTTGAGTATAGAGTAACATTATAGAGTTATATGAAAAACTCTACCATTAACAATGGTAGAGTTTTTCTTAGTCTGCACACCTTTTTTGTGTTCTATTAATCTTGTTCTTATCACATGTATCGTAACACTAATATAAGCATACTTTTTGTTGCCATAATAATAATAATAATAATAATAATTGATAAAATCCTGATAATTCCAAAATTGTATCACTACTATTGATTTTGTTTCTTCTTAATGTTTATGAAAAAGCTGCTGTCAGTTGGACAAGATCTGATAGAGTAACTTATAAGATTATGTTTCTTGAAATAAAGTTTTAGAGAATTTTAAATTTGTTCTACTAATTCTTCTGACTGTTATATTTATCAAAGCAAACAAGAATATTCTGCCACATTTTCCTAACACACTGGTTTATTCATTTTCAAAATCATATTAAATCATTTTACAAAAGATAGTTAACTAGGACCAATGAATCAGGCATATTCTCATAGCAATAATAATAAACCTGATTTATTGGTTCTAGTTAACTATTTTTTTTGATAAAATTAGTAATACAGGCAAGAAGCTCTTTAATAAATATATTAAATAATATTGATTGAAATTATTTGAGTCATTATTGAAACATTATTAATATTTTGAGTTATTTCTACTTAATTATGGCTAGTTATGTATTTATTTTAAAAAATTAATTTGGAAAGTATCCATCAAACAAATAAGTGATTAAATTTAGAAAATTTAAAGTTGATAACAATATTAATGCAGTTAAACTCATGAAAATCTGTATTTTTAACTTATCTAAACAAAATCAAAATGATGACTGCACTTTGCATAGTTCCAACTTTAAAACAAAAACCATTTTATTCATCCGATCCAGATATAGAGCCGGATTTCAAGCAAGCCAGAGTTATATGCACCACGCACCACGTGCAACACATCAGGTGGTTAAAAGCTGCCTACATATATTTGGCTAACCTTAGCAGTAGTAACTGCATAAATCGGAAAGAAGAGTTAACGCTATCAGCTGCGTGGCAAGCGCTGATGAACAATAACTTATGAGTTCTGTCTGGCACTTTAGTGTGCATGCCTAAGGAGACGCAATTGGTTAAACGTGTGTTCAAATTTTGAATTTGGTTTTCTTCGAACGACAGTCCAGAAATTCAAAGTTACCTGATGAAGAACCAGTATTTCAGTTTGAAAACGTTAGTAACGAACTATTGGTGTTGATTTTGTTTTTTGGTCATCTAGAGAAGACACACCGGTAACAGGTAGAACATTTTGGTTTGTACAATCCAGTGTTGAGTCAGTGATATGTAAAACAAAAACAATGCTATTTTATATGCAACAGTTTTTTTCTCTTATTAAGAGTTTTTGATTGTTTGTATATAAATGCTTATGTATCATTTTTATATTTTTGCAAGCAGCAAACAGCAAAGATAATTAAAACATAATTTTTTATAATGCATACATCATTTAGATTAAAATTTGAATAAAATTTTTTTGTATTATAATGAAATTTGAAATAATTAATTATTTTCAAATAAGTGATTTGTAATATCAAACATAATATATAATATATATATATATATATATATATATATTTAAAAAAATAGAAGAAACTATAAATATCTTCTTCATTATGTTCTTTTATACATCTCAGGAACAAAACTGTCTTTTCTTGGTAAAGTTGTAATGAAGAAATGAAGATGTTTATAGTTTTTTATTTTTTAAATATTAATTTTGTCCTAGCCAAAGTGTTAATTAATAATTTAATCAGTATAACACTAGTTATTTTAATCTCACTTATTTGAATTATCAGTTGATTTTATCACTGCAGCCAAAAAATGTGAGTTTACTCTTTGATATATGCTCTCTGTATTCACTGAATCAGCTTCATGAGTATTATTCCTGTCCAGTCTGTTCTGTTCTGTTATTGTCATATATCAGTGTTTAGTTGTGTTTTGTTTGATTTCAAATTTATTCTACTTTTTTATATACTTTTGTATAAATAGAAAGTTGTAGCAATTTATGAGTACTTTGTAACAAAATAATTGTTAACCTAACTTACATAGTCCAAAAATTAATGAGATTTTGATTGTCATACAGAATTGGGACACAAAACTAAGCTATTTAGATTTAAATATAACAGCTGGAATAAAGTTAATAACATAAAATTAATTAAAGAATTTTAGGATTAAGAAAAATAAAAATGTAATACTAGAATTAAATAATAATAATGATGATGGATTAACTGTTTAATCATATAAGTATTATATGATAAAACATAAAAATTTAATAGTATATTAAAAAGTTTATTTCAGTCATCAAAAACTGAGTTCAGATTAAGAGAGACATGCACAAATAACCTTTACTGTAGATAATACAATTCACTAATGTTTATAGGTCACCATCAGGCTAAACCACTTTGTCAAAGTTTAATGAATAGAATATATATTCAATTCAAATTTGGAATGTTTTACTGGTTGGTTGTAAAATTAATACACTGGAGTAAAGATTATTTTATACAAGTGTCTCGTTTAAAAATTTATTTCTTTAACTTAATTGATCAGATTCAGCAATGTTATTTATTCAAGCAACTATATCTTCCATATTATCAACTCCATTGAGTCCTGTATTGGGTAGTGCAATTTTTTGTACATCATATGTTCGACCTATTAAATTTTGGGAACGAGATTATAAGTATGTACATATTTTAAATATTATTTTCTTATCAGTAATTTATCTCATACTTGCTTACTTAAAATTCCAAAATTTATTTATCATCAGTGATGTATTATGATTTTTGATCTATTTACTTTGTTAAGCTGTGTGTAACTTATTTATATTCATTTACAATTTGTGTAGAATATCAATTTTTATAGTTTTCTGTTCATTTAGTGATATGGGGCAAATTTGGAAAGTAAAGGTTTAATTATTCAATTTTTTTGTACAAAAAGAGAAACTGACACTGAAATTTGTCAGCATCTTGTTTCTGTTTATGATGAAGACATTATGAACATACAAAACGTGACAAAATGGTGTCTTACTGCAAGATAATGCCTATCTGCACACTGCTTATGTAACACAACAGTTGTTGCAGACATTCAAATGGGAAGTTTTGGAACATCCATTGAACAGTCCAGATTTTACACCAAGTGATTATCATTTGTTTTTGAAGTTGAAGGAACATCTCTCTAAAAAGAAGTTTGATAACAACAACATTCAAGATGCAGTGATAACATGGTTACCAAGAGTAGGTAGGAGATTTCTTTGATGTTGGCATCAAAAAACTCATTTCCTGGCTCATCAAAAGTATTATAAGTCAATCTAAAATTAAAATGCTTTAGAACTATTTTCTGGACTTTGTATCCTTTATTTACAAACATGCCTCATATATTATTATTTTTATGTATTCATTTATATTTTTGACTCTTATTTAGTTTTATATTAGTTTTTAAAAAACATTTTAAAAGTAAATGTTATATAATATAAAGTAATTTCATCATCAGGTGTTGGATGATAATCTAATGAAAGTCTGAAGATGTTGATTTGTATTTAATGAAACTATTTTGAGTTATTAACAATTTTGGTTTATGTTTTGTATTTAACTTCAGAAGATAGTTTATTGTTTTTATTTATTCCATTTCTTGTATGTTATTCTTAAATCAAACTTAATTAATATAGTTGTTAATCATATTCTCAAAGTTGTAGTTGACTTACATATTGAGTTGTGATATATGTTTAAATTTTTAACATGATGATGAATTTATTGGATTAAAAAGTTATTTTCATTTTTATAATTATCTATGGTTTTCCTTATTTAAATTTTTCTAATGACCTAAATAGAATTTTCAGATATTTACATCACAGATTATTTAATTGATGATTGATTCTATATATGCATTTTTTAATTTACAGCACTAAAAGAGTGGATCATTCAAATACTCGATTATCATCTCAGTTAGAATGTAATCCAGGTAAGTTAATGCTAGAGTATATTTTTTAACCATATTTAATTATTTATTTCTAACATTAAAATGTATAATAAAATAGTATATAACACAAGTAATTTTCAAAATTCCACATATTGATATATAGAGAATAATCATATTTATTAGTGATGCAACGAATATTTGGTTACTATTCAGTATGCAGCATATTCGGCCTATTTTTCGCTATTCGGCCAAATGCCGAATACCTAAAAACAGGAGTAAGAAATAACAAAAACACAGTAAATTAATCGTTTTGGTATTTAGATTTAATGTTATCGGGTTAGTGTTGTTTGTTTATATTTATTTACAACTTATAACGTGCACAAAATAAAAAACAAAATAATATTAGTCGCAATTACAAAGATCAGCACACATACACACCTATTCGTTCAAGAGTCATCGCACATCTGAGGGTCTGACCCTGCCTATCCTTCTTTTTAAGTGCTCATCTTTGCTCTTCTCTTTCTCTTTCCTCTATTGCTTTAGTCCATGTATGCCTACGCATACATCATAATGTGCGTGCACAATACTTTCAATGCGTTACTTTTCCATCGTAGATTTCCCATTTTACAATTACGTGACTCATAGCCTGGTGATAACGGAGAAAAGAGACAGATATGATGTCGGTATAAATCACAGTTATGATTTCACAGATTCGAGACAGCTTGGTAGCCTGAACGGCCCCAGGCTTTCGCCTGTGCATGCTAAGTGACTTTCATTACAAGTATTTAACTTTCTGAAGTCTATGAGAACAACATTATTAATTTGCGGCCATCAATGCCAAATAACAAAGTTATTAGGATTGACGGTCGCAAATTTTGCACCAATAAGCTGCCTCAACTTGTTTGATTATGTTATCAACTTAATTTCATATTTATTTTCACTTCACGGTCCTTATCTGTTCTTTTTCCGTTATTTACACGTAGGTCATTTCATTGTTATTCAGAGTCGATATTATCATTTATCACATACTGCCATGACACTCTTGTCTGTCCGCTACAACTGTCAAGAATTAACACGATTGGCAAAGCGTAATGACCGCGCCAATAGAGAGCAGGGTCATTGCCATAATGCGGTTTGCGCACCAACTTTCGTATGTGCATTGATCAATCCGAATAGTTTGGCCGAATATTCAGAATTCGGTCTCAGGGCAAATATACTATTCGTCACAACACTAATATTTATATACAGTATTTAACAAAACCCTGTTTTATTTCTTAATCAGTAAAAATTATGCATTACTATAAGCAAATGAATGATTCCTCTATTAATAAGTTTAAAAAAAAGTTATTTGGTGAAGTAAATATATTACTTAAATATTTTCAGGAAATTTGTTTCTATCTACAGATACAGTTAAACACTAAGTTTGTGCTAAAGATTATAAAAAATGAAAGTACTAAAAACATTTACATTTGTAAAACAAAATGTAAACAGTTTCATAATTACAGAAAAATTTTAGGATTGTCCATAGAAATTTTTAAATTTTTTTGAAAATTTTAGTAATATTTCTCAGAAAACATCTGATTTAATCAAAATTCATTATATACATTTTTCAGCAAGAAATGTAGATCTATTGTTTCATTGTGTTTTTGTTATATATCGTCCCATCAGCTTGAAACAATTGGAATTGTAACTCATTAGACTGTATTTCTAGTGACCAGTAATATATTTTTGAGCCATGTGAGGCACACAAGCCATAATTCCATTTAGCCTGTGTGCCTCAACAATGAGATCAAATGAATTAATATTTTTCATGACCAAATAGTATAATGAACATTGTGATCCTAATACAGACATGATGCTCCAGTATTGAACTGCAAAATAATTTTGGATAATGTTATCCAGTGGTTGTCTTAAATAATGCGTAAGAATTGAAAAAGATGACATAATAGATGACATGGGCACATTCATCTACAACATGTCCCTGCCAATGGTGATAGCAATGTTTACTTTCTCCAATTTATATATTCACAGAATACCTATGAACAATGAAACAAGTCATTCAACATGTTTGCCATTGTTGATATAAGTGACTCATCCAACATCAACTTTTTGATTTCAGTCAAATCAAGTATTCTACCTAAACACACATCTATGAGTTTTCCAGATATTTGTGATAATAGATGGGTAGGGAAATAGTCTCAGATAAACTTGCTATATTTGAAGCATGAGATGCCATAAAGTTGTAAATGCCAAAAAGCAAACTTTTCAGGAGAAGTAAAAAACTATCTTCTTCTCAGTACTGGAACGAATTACTGAACACATTTAACTAAACCATTAATTTCCAGTAACAAAAATTTTTAATGTAAAAATTTCTGACAAACATTTTTGATCTCAACCAAGGTCTGCTTCAGGTCATCAACGATATTCCAAAATTGGAATGAAAAATGTTTGTCAGAAATTTTTACATCAAAAATTTTTGTTACTGGAAATTAAAAGTTTAGTTAAATGTGTTTAAAAGGTAACAATCACTTTTTCTAGTAAATTAATTCATTTCAATTTTACAATAAAATGGTAAAAAACTCACTAGGCTACAAATTCTCTGGAATATCAAAATCATGTAAATATAAGCTGTAATGGTATTGCATACTTCAGTTTTATTGTTTTGGCTTTTCAAGTAAGTAGTTTTATAGTTAGAACAGTATTCTTCAAAGAACAGTTAAAGCATATGATAAATTTTGCACTGTGCACATTATACTTTCATACTGAAATACAGATGAAAACATGGAATTGAAAAAGCAGAAATGGATATAAATGAAAATAGATAGGGAGAAACTTCTAGAAAAATGAAAAATGAATTTTCTTGTTTTAACATCTTGAAACAGTGATCATATTTTACTCTTATGTTGTGTGTGTGTTTGTGTTTCATTTTGAAAAATAAATTTATCTGTTTGGAAGTTAACTTTGTTGATGGAAAGAACGACTAATAAGAATCTACAAATTGATTTATTATGTTGTTTTACAAACAAATTTTTTGAGGTATACATTTCAGTCATTTTTATAGATTACAAATACATTACACTTATTCAGTGTATTATTTTCAAGATAATATACAGAAATTGATTATAGAATTCATAATTTTATAAGAAATCTTCTCACAGAAGTACCAAAAACTTAACACATTGATATTTCTTTTGAATTTTCAGTGGTAATTTATGTCTTGCAATAAAAGAATTCAACTATAATTAGTTATTAGTGCAAATAATTATATTCAAATTTATTTTAAAGATTTTATTAGTTGTTAGAATAGTCCTATATTTTTTATGATATGTAACATATTATATACTATATCAGATTGAAATGCTCAAATAGATAACAAATGCTGACAGCTTTTAAATACAAATCTTATTTCTAAACAGAATCAATAATTTAAAAACATCCAAATATTGTTTTTTCTAATGAATAAAACATGTAGTACAATATAATAAGAAAACACATACTATTGCAGTCTGTAATATTGAACTAATTAATCATATGTAATGAATACACTTGCATCATATTGACAAAATATAATATACAGGTACTCCTCACTTTACGACCGAGTTCTGTTCCAACGACTATGTCGTTAAGCGAATTGGTCGATAAGCGAGGAACTTGCGCTGGGAATATAGGATCGTTGTATAATTATACAAATTATGCAACAAACTTCAAATTTATTCATAAAAAGACTATTAGCCTATTACAGTACTATAAGACTATTATAGTATGCTTAGTGCACATGTCACCATTTGCCATTGACCGACACTCAAGCTGAGAAAAAGAATCCCCCTAGTTGCAGGTCGAAACTCGATTGGTCGTAAGTGTGAGTGGTTGTTAAGCAGATAGGTCATAAAGTGAGGAGTACCTGTATAGTATAACTGTTTTATATTGTTATGTACTGTACAATTTAATGTATTGCAAATTTGAATATTTTGTCTCAATTAATTATAAAAACTAAAAAATAAAATAAAAAATAATTTTATTTGTTTAATAGGTGCAGATGACAACAATTTGAATTCAATTTTTTACGAACATCTAACTCGTTCACTTCAGCATTCTTTATATGGTGATTTAGCATTAGGAAGATGGGGTAATGTTTCACAAGGAGATTGTTTTGTTCTTGCTTCTGATAACCTGAACTGTTTAGTACATATAATTGAATTAGGGAATGGAATGGTAACCTTTCAAGTTAGAGGACTGGAATTTAGAGGTAATTTCCTATTAAAATAAATATATTTGCCAAACAATTGCATTATGAACTTCATTAAAATTTAAATGATGAAAGATTTGAATCATAATTATATTAAATCTCAGTTTTAAATTATACATACAAATTATGCATAACTGAAAACTTTATGAAAATTTTATTTTGTATTAAATGTTTTCTTACTGATATTAACTGATGATTATTGAGATGAATATTTAAAAATTAATAAAAATAGATTTATCATATTTATAATGAATGATATATGCTAATTAGAGTTTCATTATTTACAAAAGTAGTTCATTTAAGTTTTAATTAATGTTGTTTTGAGATAATGAATACTTTCTCTTATTTACATTTTCAAAATGATCAAGTTACTTCCAGTTTGTTTGTAAAAAAACTGTTGCTGTTAGAATGGATATTATTTTCATTGACATTTTTATTAATAAACATGGATTTTTGAAGAAATCGCATTTACTAAACTTTAAACAGTTTTCAAAGCTACATTGGGCTTCAACTTCTGAAGACAGACATTTAAATGTTAAAGTATTCTGATGAACTTAATATAAACTTCAAAAATATTTTAAATTTTAGTAAATAGGACCTTTTCAAAAGGTTGTTTTGAATTTATTTTAATGCTATAAAAGTTTTATTTGTATAATTTTAATACTAAATATTACATTTATTTTTTAGGTACTTATTGTCAACAAAGAGAAGTAGAAGCAATAAGTGAAGGTGTAGATGAAGATGAAGGTAATGTCATAAATGTATTACAGTTATGAATTGCATTTACTATAGTTCTGTCAGGCGTCTGTCACAATTGGAATTACAGTAGAGCATCGATTATTTGACTCCCGATCAACCGTCACATCGGTTAACCGACAGCGTTCTAGTCGGCAAATTCAAATGTCCGCTAGTGATGTAGCGCTACAATATTTGGTTATGTCTTGGCTACTTTAATATTATTTTTGTTAAGTTTTTGCGTGTTTTAGCTGGCAACATTGGCTCGACCATGAAAGGGAAGCCAGTATTTAAATGAGGCTTAATTTTATTTAACAATGCTATCCAATAGCTGTTTTTAAAATGTGTGCGAGATTTAGTGGCAAAAAACGAGTGTCAGCTGTGAAGCAAAAGAAAATTTTGGACTCCTTTTTCTAATATATAGGCTTACTTTATGTAAAATATGTAACCCGAATATATTTTTCAATATACAGTACAGTACTGTATTTATTTTGTGCAAAATAAAGAAATAATTTTTAACAATACAATAGCGACGATTATTATTTTAAAAAAAATTTGTTAGGCTTAACATCGATGAAAATTCAATGCAAAGTAGGTTAATAGCAATATACTAATATACTAATTACATGGGATATACTAATATACTATACTAATAATGTATTTTTTCATACTTTTCGGTTATCCGTTTTTTCAGTTATTTGACCAACTCCAGTCCCCAATTGACTCAGATAATCGATGCTCTACTGTATCTCCTATTTCTCAAAATACTGAAAAAATAAGAGTTAATTCTATTAGCTACCATTAGGGTTTCCTTTCTAGGATCTCTGAAATCCAAAGATCCAGGTTTTTTCATTTGATCTAAATTTAATTCCCTGGAATTGTAATATGTTCCTGGAAAATTCCAAGAAAAATAAAATTGCAATATTTTCTGTTGGTCAAAAGTGAAAGTATTAAATCTTTTAAATCATTAATAATTTTTAATGTATTTTATATTTGTTGTTTACATATCTTAAACATATATATTTATTAGAGAAACTATACAAAGTAATATGTAAAACTATACTATATTATACTACTGTACTACTACAACAATTTTATAATTTTGACTCACTTTTGCTTTATGGAGTTATTGTGTACTTCATTGTCTTTAAGCTTAAATAATTGTTTAATGGTTACTTATATTAAAAACTATCCTTAAGGTTGCAATAGTTTATTGAATTTTATTTGCATTAAAGGCCCTTGGTGATTTAGTGATATTAGAGCTGGATAAACCAGGATAGAATCTTAGTTGTGATCAGTTCTCACTGTCATGGTCTTTTACTTTTACAGTGGGCATATGGAAGGTGAAATTTGGGGTAAAATTAGCATCACCTGAAACAGGCTATTCTATTTACTTCTCTGACTTGGCTATGAATGCTATGGAAAGCTTCGTTTGATATTCTTTCATACATGTTTTAGGGAACTTCTTTATCTTTATTTTTATCACCATACTTCAGGTTTATTATGTCAGAAATTTTATTAAATTTTACATAGTTAAACCCCATTACAATATTATCAGTTTATGCAAAGTCTGTGTTAATGCAAAGTAGATTTGCGATTCCATGAATGAGAATGGGTATTTTAATGTTAATAAGTCTAGTTAATACAAGATATCAATTCATATGTAATATGAAGTATGTTGTGGTCCTCTGAATTCAATAACAATTACATTATGTCTAATACAAAGCACACTGCTTTCAGCTTCCCCAAAGTCAAACAAACCAGAATAGCAAAACACAACTCAAATCATAACCACGGGCATGTTTTTCAATTTTAAGATTGGTCACAATGCTTATGATTTCAATACTATTGTTATCATTGATAATGCAGATATATATTAAACCAATGACATTCATTCTAACTTAAAAGATTGCACTCTCTCTTATAGCTGGTGCTTTTTATACTGTGACGATGCTGAACAATTAGTTGGCAGTTAGCATGCACATTGGAAACCAGAAGTTAATAAAAATTGGAGACTTTCAATTAAAACTCTGTAGTTTTACAAAATAGTTCTTATTTTTAATTGCTTAATAACAAAACAACTGAATTACAATATTAAATATTGCAATTAATTTGCAATTTTCAAATTAAGAAATGTTTCCATTGAAATCCAAGCAGATAAGTTATTTTTAAATCTGTAAAGTTGTCTATCCAGCTCCTGGATTCAATTTGGTGGTTAGGTCAGCTTGTTATATCTAGTAGCTTCAATCATTATTCTACCAACTCTAACTAATGTTAAAAAAATGAGCATTGATTCTTTCTTTAAGCTATTGTATCTCAATAAAATGTCTGTTTTGAGCACCTGATAAGTTTGTTTTTATTTATTTTTAAGCATATCCAAACAAGATGAAACAGTGAAATATCTGGGATAAAATTTGGCTTTTGCCATTCAATTAATTTTTTTTAAATTTCACTTAATACAAATCTCATTAATACAAAGTGCCAATTTTTAAATACCTTCAATTTTGTATTAACAAGGTTTGACTGTGAAACTAAAAATAATTAAATTTAAATCTTTTGTGTAATTTTATCTTAATGGTTATTAAAGCAATACTTTGGTGATCTATTCTTAATACATAGTAGGTTGTAATTTTTTTTTTTTTTTTTTTGCCTTCAGCCAAAAGTTACTATTTTGAACTCTGCTGTTTCTTATCACATAAACAAAGTTACTTTTATTTTTAAGTTTAAACATATTTACTAAATAAGTTCCTGCATCTTTCTCATTTTTCTTGAGATAGTTTTCTTAGTTTTATTTCTTAGATTTCTATAATTATTTGCTAAACTCTGATTCTTTATTAATTTTTAAATATTTAATGGCATTTTACTGTCATGTGATTTTTTTTCAAATATTGACATATAAAATGCTTAAATTTCATACATGCTACTTAAGGGTTTTTACTATTTTTTTGTAACTATATTAATGATATACTTGAGAATAAGCTTTATCAATTCACAAATTGAAAAGCTTTTTTTTTCTTTTGTAAACTATTAATATATCAAATATCCTGAAAGACATATATAGATACATAACCAAATGATTGCCTTAAGTAATCGGGCTATAAATAATATATAAATTTAAATACATCTGGAAGTGAAGGCTTGCTCAGGGTCTGAGTGGTGCAACTGGCAAGCAAATTGCAAGGCAAGTGGAGGTTGCGGGTTCAAACCCCACCCCGGTCAGTTCTTTTTTTCCAGATGATTCTAAATTATTTAATAAATGAATTAAACTTATAATGTGACCTCACTGCTAATTTTGCAAAAACAAAGAGTGACCCACTTGTTTTCCTGTTTGGTGTAGCATTGTTTCTTGTTGTATGAGCATTACCCACATATCTAGCCAAACAATTCCATTGCTTTACTTTCCTTTTAACTCCATCATGGGACCAAAGAAAGTTTCCAGAGCCAGCAGCCCTTCAAATGCTATGTTAAATGTTCATTTATTCTGTACATTAGTCTTTTATATTCATTTTGTATTAATTTCTTATTGTTTTTAGTGTTAAACACTATATTTATTCTCTATAAAATGCATTTTTGGTATGTACTTTGGAGTGTCTAGAATGAATTAATTGGATTTACATTGATTCATATGGAAATAATTGCCTTGGTTTTCGTTGGTTTTGGATTTTGCTGATTGTTTTTGGAAGGATTATCAACAAAAATCAAGGTATCACTGTATATTTTTTATTGAAATTGAGATATTTTTTCTCTCTTATATAGTAGAATATTTCCTGCTATATCAAACATCGTGAAGCCCAATATGTATATAGAAACATCAAACAATTGCCTTAAATAATATCTAAATTTTTGGTCGTTTGGTGATGTTTCTTTATTTCCTGCAATTATTTGCATTTTAATTTGATATTGAAATAAGTAAAATTTAAAAGATTGTAAAAATTCTGATAAATGTACGTTTTTTTCTTATTAATATATTAATAAATTTAATTTTAAACATTTTAATTTTTATAGGTTGCTGCTGTTGTGAATCAGGCCATCTTCCTCATATGTTGTCCATTAATGCAGCTTTTAATCAAAGATGGCTGGCATGGGAAGTAACAGCTACAAAATATGTTTTAGAAGGTTATAGTATATCAGATAACAGTGCTGTATCAATGCTGCAAGTTTTTGATTTGAGAAAAGCTCTTATAACTTATTATGTGAAAGTAAGAATTTTTACTAATTTTTTTTTTTTAATTTAAAAAATTTTTTTATATTGAACATCAATATTCATTAAAATCATTAGCCAGTATATTTTAAAGTTTGTATTATCTTGTAATAATTGTTCACAGCCATAGCTAAACAGATTTACTGTAGTTCAAAGCATTAACAATATTATTAACCCTAAGTATTTCATTATCATAGTTAATTCTAAAACCTTCATTTTTTAATTAAAATTTGACATCATTATACTGAATATTATTATATTTTATTTATTTTAACATATCTTCTAGCAATTTACTAATTTTATTGCTGTAGTGTGGAGTAACTATTGTATTCAATTAATCAGTAAATCTGAAAACATTTATATAAGAGGAGGATTGAAATCTAGATTTTTAATATTCAGTATTGTATGATGATCAGTGTTTTAAATAAAAGTATATTTCTTTATATAAGTTAGATGATGTTTAATTTGATTTTATTTTTAGTATAAGAAGAGAAATTATAAAATTAATAATTTTTTAGAAATGTTAGTTAAAAACTATAAACGTTTAGATTTTGCTTGATATTGTTATACAGTATGGTCTTGTTTAAGCAGGTTTACATATTAGCAGGTACCTCAAAAAGTAAAAATTTTACATAAATTTGTGTTCTGCTCCAGATATTCCCTGATGATTCTCTAGACATTTAAACAGTCATTTACAATTAATCAAAATATGTTGAAACATTTTATTACAATTAGTAACATTTTTGTTTAATGTTTTTGAATATACAAAGCAATATTTTATTAAATTGCTTCAAGAATACTACTTTAGAAAAATACAATGTACAGTTTTCTAACTTAGATGGAGAAGTGTAATTTGCTAACTCTTAAGAGTTAACTTAACCATTTGCCATCTTTGAAAGCATGAATTTATATATATCAGTTAAATATAAAACAAGACTATACTGTATTGTATTAGTTTTTCTTTCTGTTATTGGAATAAATGTATACCTAATGCTTATTTAAAATTATTTTTTAGAGTATAGTCTATTACACTTTGACATCATCACGGTTAGAAGAATGGTTAAATTCTGACTCTATACAAGAAGCATTAAAACCAACACTTGACAAAAACTATGCAGATTTAGATCCAGTATTTAACATGAATGTTGATGAAGATTATGATTTTCATGCATCTGGAGTATCTCGAAATAGCTTTTGCAATGTTTATCTTGATTGGATACAATATTGTTCATCTCGAAGAGAAAAGGCAAGTTAGAATTCCATAAAATAATTTCTATAGATTAAAAACCATCTTGGTTTATGAAATTGTAACCCAAATGATGAAAGTTTGAAAAAATTCAGTTATTTTAGTTGGAATAAAATAGTATATTCAATCTTTATACAGTGGTGCCTCGTATAACGTACGCCTCAAATAACGGACGCTGCGAACAACGGACTTTCTGTTTGGCCATTACGTGACTCGAGCAATGGACTGGCTGCGAACAATGGACTTTCTGGCATAATTGGTGACTGCTCCATGGGTGCGTTCTTTAATAGCAGTCGCTCTGCGTCTCTGCTACTACGGGAGTGCGCTTCTGTTTGTAGGCATTTAGGAATGATGGTGAAATAAAGAAAGATGGCAGCGCCCGTACCATCGATATTATCGTGATGGAGAAATCTATAATTCTAAAATATGAGCTTTTAAAGGCAAAAGAAGGGTCCCAATTGTAAAATTTAACCATAAAATGGATTATTTGTTGAAAGAGCATTCAAAATAGACACGGAAAAAAAAATAGAATGCCAGCTACCATTCGAAAAAAATTCGTAAAGACACTTACATCACCGCGTGCGCTAACTCGCGCTTTCACAATTTCTAAATTTTCATTCATAAAACCACATAATGGACCCGGAAACGAAACTATCTGAGCCATGGAGAATGCCATGTTGCTTTCCATCGTAAACTACTTCTACAAGCGGCAGTGGCGGCTCGCCCCGGGCGGCACTTATAGGGGACGACAAAATTTTACAATAAATAATAATATCTTGTAAAAATGCCTAAATACGGGGCAGCGAAATTTTCCTCCCACGCTACGCCACTGACAAGTGGCCATTTTTGCCGTTCGACGGCGCGCACTCCCACCAGAATTTAGGAACGCATTCCGCAGGAATTTTTAAATGGATGTCGCTCACGCAGAGTTACGTGGAGAAATAAAAGAACGCACCCCATGTTAATTTTTTTATGATACAGTACGGTTATTTTATGCTGCGGAACGAATTAGATATTTTAACATTTATTTCTACGGGGAAATGCGTTTCGTATAACGGACATTTCACTTAACGGACGTGCACCTGGAACGGATTAAGTACGTTATATGAGGCACCACTGTATATGTATATATATATAACATTTATTTCAAAGAATATGGTAAATTTTAATTGTTTTTAACAAGCTATTTATTGTATTACAATCTGAATGTGAAAACAAAAAATAAAAGTAACAGAAATGAAAAATTTCATCTAATTTATTAATGCATTGACAAGATAAGTTGTAGTTGGGGATCTTTTTCCAAATATTACCTATAAGTAGTCTCATAAAACATCGTCGTTAGTTAATATTTTGTTTAGGTTTGCAATTGAAATAAATCGTATGATACAATGCAAAATATTTGTAAGATAATTCTGTAATTATTTAAATTACTATTAACAGTTGAAAAATTATCTATTTATCAAAAATATATTTTTGTTACCATTAAAAATTTACATCCAAGATAAAGTAAAACAAGGAAATAACTAAATAAAAAATTTATAGTAATAAAGTAAATTTAATCTACCAGTTTTATCAGTTTTTTTAATTTTTATAAGAATTTATATTTTAAAATATAAAATCTTGACATTAATTTTGATCTTTGTCTTAGAAGGTTGACAGTGAGAGAGACTCAAGTCTTGTTTCATTATGTTTTTGTTTGAGTCTTCTAGCAAGACGTGTACTGGGAACAGCTTCTCATAATTCTGTTTCAAGGTAAGTTTATTTTTGTAGTAAGTCTAAAATAGTTTAATATCTACAAAATATTTTTACAATGTAAAGTTATGAAAGAAAACACTTGCTACATGCATCAGGCATATAATAGTCTGTGTGTTCAAATATGTATATGTATGATTGGAATAGACTATATCATTAAATTATCAATTATTAAAAATTATACATATCAAATTTTTTCATTGAAAAAAATTAAATTTGTAATTTTTATTTTGATTATAATGATAAAATAGTCTTTAAAAATTTAATTTAATTTTTTAGTGTTGATTTCTTATTGCATGGATTGCATGCCCTCTTCAAAGGTGATTTTCGAATAACTTCAGTACGAGATGAATGGGTTTTTCAAGATATGGAATTGTTACGCAAAGTAGTTGCTCCTAGTGTAAGGATGGCATTAAAATTACATCAGGTAAAATAATTTTAGGTTTTTTGTTATAAGTGATAAATAATATGAGATGATGATAATTTTTTTTATTTACATTTTATGCCAAATTTAAAAGTTATTTAAACATAACATATTTGAAAATACAATATAATACTATATTTATTTTTATATAAATGAATTGTGTGTATTAAAAGCTATGGTGAATTACTGAATATGCACTTGTATGGGACCCTAATTTGGTAAACTAAGTTCTATCTATGATCATGTAATTTTTTTCTCTGAAATAAAAACTTAAATAAAAGTGTAAATCACTTTTTCTTTTCCTGTCTAATTCTGCCATTTCCTTATTTGTATTTTTACCCATTGGTCTTCCTCTACTGCCTTTCCTACACATTGCCACTAGGTATGCAGGAGTGTTTGTTCATGTTTCTGTTTAGAAAGACCAAAAGCCAGCTGGTTTACATGGTACTGTACAACTACTGCTGGCATTTTGTCCCTCAAAAACCACAACCTGTATGAATTTGCCTCATTTGAACAAATTTGCAACCTATTGGCAATCTTCATTTCACAAGTCACAACACACACAATATTTCAAATTTTTCACTTTTTATGACATCAGCAAACTAATTGCAGACAAAATCTGAATTACATTAGATTATTTTCTTACCATTCTCAAGATAAATGAATGTCCTTGTGTATACTCACAAGGCAGAACAATGGAAAGTCATATTCTAGTGCATCATGTAAACATTGAGTCACCAACAAATCTTCTAGACATATTCTCAGGTGTGATAAAATGTAGGTTAGGCATACTGTGTAAAATAACCTTATAAATGGGTTTATGCTTTGGTCCACCAGATCAATCACACTAATTCCATATCATTTTCATTGTCAGTGTCAACTTCATGGACATGGCTACAAAAATCCATCATTGATTAAAAGTTAAATTAAATATTTTAAATATTGATGGAAAATTATAAATTTAAATCTAGAGTGAAAACTTTGTAAGTCATAAAATTACTTTCTGGCCTTCATGTCAAGTTTATTTCTCAAAATCCGAAAGTACACATATTAAAGCTGATGTTCTTATACTGTTAAATGTTTCAATTATCTAAACCCATAATTTTTTATTGTTTTTCATTTTCCTTGAAATGTTGCAATTTTACATTATAAGTTTTTCACTTTAGGCCATCAATATGTTTTTATAAATTGCTGAATTTAAAAAACACTTTGATTTTAAATTAGATTTCAATACAAAAATAAATAATTTTTTACTAATGAGCAATCTGGTTTTTTTTTTTGTAAGTTTTGTCAAATTTTCCTCAAAAGCTTATCTCCAGTTTTTAAATTTGTTCAACAAATTTGCTGGAATCTTAGAAAGATGACTTAGATTAAAACTCATACAAAACACTGAGCTTAATATTATATTACTTGGAAGAATTTTTTTGACATTTGCATTCTTAATTCAATATATGAACAAATAGAAAAATTGAATCCTTTTTTTTACATTCATTTGGAAGAATGAAAAATTTCAATTAGTTAAAAAAAATGATGGTGGTCTTTCTCGTTCTCATTATAGTTTTGCACTTATTAAACAAGATATGCACTTCACTAATTATTTGGATGTATCTTTTGCTTACTGAGTTAATTGATCTGCTATCTTGGATCCAAATTTATTTCAAAGCCTAAGGGAAACAATATCAAGCAGATAATTATAGAATTGAAAGCCTATACTAGGGATATCAAAGTTGAAAAGACAAAATACAATTTATTAACTTAGACTGCTTACAATATCTGCATATCTTATAACAACATTCCATTATAGAAAGTCTATGTCATTTTAAACTATGTAGAAATTACAGAGCAACAAAACACAAAGCAAACTTCTAATGCCTTCTTTATCTTAATTTTTTAATCAAAAAATTGAGAATGGAATATTTGAAATGATATTGATTTTATGCATAATATAAAATTTCTTTTAACATTTAACTAAATTTACAAGAATTATTGAACTTTAATCTATCATAATAAATTAATAGTTAAAACTTTTTAATTTTTAAAATAGACAATTACAATTTTATTTTTCAGGATCACTTTATGTCTGCTGATGAATATGAAGATCATGCAACCCTATATAATGTTATTGGAACCTATGAAAAAACACTTGTGATATCTCATGAAGCTGATCCAACATGGAGAAATGCAGTTTTATCCAGTGTTCCTTCTCTCTTAGCTCTTAGGTTAATAAATCTTTTCAATTTATATACAGATAACTAATTTTCAGATCTCGACTGAATATAGTCAAATTCTTTTTCTTTTTTTTTTTATTATTATTTATTTATTTTATTTTTTGTTCATTTTCAAATTATCAATTCAAATGTATCTTTATAGTGACGCCAATCAGTTTTAGATAATATTCATGTCACAATCTCTCTTTTGTAATTTATTTCCTAGATTTCTTCTGTTCTTGTATATAGCAGGAAGGTCTCATTAGTAAAGTTAAAAAGAGTGATATTCTACAAAAGAGGTTTATGTATATAAATACAGGAGAACTAAATATGCTCAACTATATATATATATATATCATTTCTTGTAGTTCAGTTTTAATTATTCTCCAAAAAATTTATTTTTCTTTCTATTACCTGAATAATATAATCTTATTCTTGCATTACTTTAACTAATCTGTGATAAACTTGAAGTATATATTAAGTATATTCTATTCAGCATATCTATAACTTACTAAACCAAATAAACTGGCAATTAAATATTTAGTTCAGTGTTAATAAAATTGTACTATATAATTGCTTTTTAATAAATACAATATACTTTTCATACTCTTGGATTATAGAGTACGTCATGAAATTTAGCACTGACTTGGTGTATTCTCCTGCAAGTGAATAAGGAGCACCTTTTGTCTTTTTAAATACTTTCTCTTCAAAATTAAAGTAGGAGTTAAATCTTTTGTATGTTCATGATATATGAGTTCAATAGCACTAAAAGTTTTTTTTATGTTTTGTTTTTGTTCTATTAAAGCAAATATTTTGTTTTTTAAATTTGTGAAGTTTGTTATATATTATAAACAATAGTGTGAATAAATTTTAGAGTTCGTTTTTCTATGCTCTCCTTCATACTTTATTATAGATAAAAATGAGTATTAGCACATATTGCTTCTTGTTTTAAAGAAAGATGTAAGCTTTTATACTTAACAGTACTAGATTAAATTGATTGCTTCAACCTTCTTTACTAATTGATACAAATTGGAAATCTTATCATCTTTTGTATTTCTGTTTTTTGATAAATTTTTCTAGATTTTCTCCATCTCAGTGATAGACAAATTTTCTTTTTCGACTCTTGCTGTCTTAATCATCATTACTGGTGGACCTTAATGTATTCAAACAATCTATAGGATGATATTGTTAAGATTCTGAAAAACAATAAATTCTGCTAGTAGCTTACTTTTTTTTAAGTTATAGTCTTGTTAAATTTCTGCTATTGAATTTTTATTGATACTGTTCCTTTATGAAAAGTTGTCAGTTTTGTCACATTTTTCTTTCCTTATTACTTATCAAAACACTGTTTTGTCTGTCAGTGGTGTAGCGAACATAACTGGCACCCCCTCCCTTCCAGAAACACACATAGTTTGTCTCAGAGACCATTTGGGCGCCCCTCAGCAAGTGGCGCCCAGTGCATGATACACCCCTTTGCACTTCCCTTGCTACGCCACTGTTGTCTGTCAAAGTAACAGTTATTCTGTCTTTATCTTTCTGAGAGTTGATATATTTTTTTTAATTACATAACAGATTTCGTTTTGACCATAGTTTTAAATTTTATGAGAAACTTTATGTAGTTTTGTTTCAAATCTTTATTTCTTGAAAGTAAGATTTTTTTTTCTTTGACTTTTGCAGCAGAGTATTATAAATTAAATTTCAATATTAATATATTTGATATCATTGTTACAATATAGCACTTTTACATTTGTTTTATTGATATGTAAAAATTGTAATAATAATTTCAGGCATGTTTTTGATGATGGTGCAGATGAATATAAAATAATTATGCTCAACAAAAGATACTTAAGTTTTCGTGTTATCAAAGTAAGTAATCAAAGTCTATTATTTTTAAATAAATAAACACTATAATTTACTTATTTTAATACGTCATACAATAAAAACTGAAACTGTTATTATTTTAAGTTAATAATATAAAATGGTATTTAAAATATTTAAAAAAATTAAATTATTATCACTTATATAATTTTAACATCCTAATGTTTCATTAAATTTTAGGTAAATCGGGAATGTGTTCGAGGTTTATGGGCAGGACAGCAACAAGAATTGGTTTATCTTCGTAATCGTAATCCTGAAAGAGGAAGTATTCAAAATGCAAAACAGGCTTTACGAAATATAATCAATTCTTCGTGTGATCAACCAATTGGATATCCCATATATGTATCTCCTTTAACTACATCTTATGCAGAAACAAGTGATCAATTATGCACTATCATAGGTGGTCCTATTAGTTTATCTATATTTAAAGGAGTAATATTACGATTGTGGAATAGGTAAATAAATTTTAGATAATTTCTAAATATTCTAATTTCAAGAAAAATAAAAATTTATTAGCTTCTAGAAGATTATTTATTCATTTATTTAGAATTAAGCTAAAATAATATATATGATCATATACTCAAGTTAAAGATTTACAAGATCATAAAAGTAAGAAGAAAATGTAATGTACAAAAATAAAATCATTTATATATTTAATTAATAATGACTAAACAAACAATTTTAGGTCAGTTTAAATCTTCATCCTTTTTTTAAAAAAAATTCTAGCCAGAAACAGATGGTTAACAACTTGAAGATAAAATACAATTCTTCTTTAAAAATGATGAGGAATATGACATTAAAAACACACGCTTTATATATACACTTGATGCTGACCTTTCCTTGTAGGATCCAATGTTAACAACACACAGTACTAAAAGTTTTCACAATATCACTCAGGTCACTGTTATATTTAAACATCATTCTAAAGACCCTGGTGAAAATTCAGGAATTCAACAATATTTGCATAATTGCATAAATTGTATTGTCCCAAGAATTACAGGTTTTATAGCTAACATTTTCTACATCTGTCCATTCTCAGCTTGCACTGAATAAATAAATCATATTCCTTCTTTTACAATTTCTCTTTCTTGCTTTAAGATTTATTATAATAAGCTTTTATTTATGTATTTAAATATAAATTATTACAATTCCTTTTAAAATATTTAATTGAAATTGCAAATCATCTCATTACTATCAGAAAAAGCTTTTTTTCAATAATCTTTCAAAGATTACAACATAATATTTATATAATTTTGAAACAAATGATGCATTTTAATTTTGTTATTGATTCTAAAGTGTTAAAAAAATCTCCTTTTTATAATTTTTTTTTTTGTTTTTTTCTGATTCAGATATTTATAATCCATATTTTTTTCCTTAATAAACTATATCGTTGTTATTATTAATAATAGGTTAAGAACTCGGTGTGGAGAGGGATGTTCAAGTGGTGGAACAGCTAGACAAGGAAATGGAAGTTTTGATAATGATGTTAGTTGTACAGGAAATACAGATAATCCCTTACGAGGTAAATATATTAATTTTTAATGCTTTTTCTGTTGCAAGTTGTGTGTATCTCTGTATGAAAAAATCAGAAATAGCTAGTATACTTTACTTAAAATATTCTACTGGTAAGAATTCACAAATCATTCTAAGAAATAAAACTAGTTATGTCTAATTGATATTTCTCTAATTTTTCCTGAATAAGTAGGCTGAAATAAAATGTATTGTAAAATAATATATATATATATATATATATATTAAGCTCTCTAATTGACACCAAAAAAAAAAAATTAAAAATTTTTTTCTTCAAATTTTTAATAATATAATACAATAAAATTTTGTTATTTGACAACCTTTTTATAATTCCACCTATGAAATTTAGAAGGTTAATCTTAATATTCCATTTTGACTATTTTATAAATACATCTACAATGAACTGCTAACAGAAGTGAAACCAAAAGACCATTTTAATAATTGAGATAATACTTTCAAATCTGCATATTTGTATGTCTAATGCTTTCAGTAGCCAATTTGCAGATGTGGAATTTAAACTGGTGTGGATTATATGCTGCTGTAGTTACTTGCACAGAATTATAGCAAGTTAAATTATTAATCATATTCTGTTTAATAATGTTAAATAGATGTAGATTTTAAATTTACTCAATATTTCCTTACTTCATCAATTCAAAGTATTAATTTTCAGTATTGTTAATCCCAGTATTGTTAATCCATGTATTGTGAGTAGTTTTAATGTAAGAAGATCTTAAAATTACATTGTATTCTTATCTTTTAATTCTAAATTTTAAAATCTATCTTTGTGTTTTTTTTTTTTTTTTTTGCTTTAAATATATCATAAAAAGTCTATAATGACAAACAATTTCAAATAATAACATATATCTTGATTTTATTTAATTTTTATACACGTGAATTTGTATCTAATATAAAAAGTTATGCAGAGTCATTATTATTATCTTAACTAAATGATGTTTTCAAAAAAAAGTATATATATATAGTATATAATTCCAAGTTGAAAGGTCCGATGCAGGCATTGGGGCATACTAAATTACAAATAAAAATAAGAATATACTGAATATTATACAATAAAAATATAAAATAATTTATGTTGTTAATTTAATTTAATTTAAATAATAGCTAGGGGCACCACTAGTGGCTGTTTTTTGGCATACCAGGACAGAAAAAAGAGAGAGACTGCCAATTTTTCAGCTTTATATAGTAGATACTAGTCCTTTTTTCAAAACATCATTTAGTTAAGATAGACCAAAAGTATCAAGAAAATTAATGCATGTTTTATGATTGAATAATGAGTAGTTTTATTTTTTTAACTAAAGAAATATTTTCAATTTGTATCTGCCACCATTTTTTAATTAAACTTTTCTGCTGTGTGCTCATGAAGAGGTCCTTTTTGGCAAGCCCATTATGGGTTCAAAAGTCCATAATGGGGCAGAGATGGTGAGGGACATGCCCAACGTATTCAGACAGATCATTCCCAAAAAATTTGGATTTTTTTGACCCATCCAGATTTAATCCCAAGTCCCTCAGATAAGCTGCCATTTTAACTGCTCAGCCATCTGGCTTACTCAACATTTTTTATTAGTCATACAAATGAGTTAGAACAAAGGACAATTATATTTTTAATTGTACAATGCAGTAGTGTTCTTTAGAATAATTTTAATACCTGCAATTTTAAATTGGAATTAATCATTACATAGACATAAGTAGTGCAATAAAAACCTATAATAGAGCATACAAATACAAAAAAGAAATTAAAATATACATAGTTATAAATTTTCTGTGGTTGCAATAATAGTCTCCAATATTGAAAAGAAGTGATGTATAAGAAATATGGCTCATAAGAAGTTTCTCTAAATGTATTATTGGCATGTTAAAGCAAAACGATTGCCAGATTAAATCAGACTACATTATCGCCACTATTAATAATTAAATACTGAGTAACTTGGCACTGGAGTTAGGTGTTAGGTGCCATCTCTCATTAAATTTAATTATTATAAATAAATTAATATTTATTAAATAATTTAGAGAATTTACTCAGTATTTAATCATTAATCCAATATTTGTTTGACTTTAATATAAATAATGCAAAGTCTGATAATTATGTTATTTACGTTACACATATGTAAGTTAACCTCATGCCTAGCATTAAAAATTGACTTCATAGGAATTATTAATAAATTTCAATAGGATTAAAATCTTTATATTCAGTTTTTCTATTGGTAAGCATAAATGATTCAATCATTCTTTGTTCTGATACATTCGAGAATAAGAATATTAAAAAATATAAAGAATAAGAATATTTTTAAAGTTAATAAAAATTTTAGCTCCTATATTTTAAATTAAATTTATTATTAATAAAATGGAATCATCATTCCAAAATAAAAAACAGTTATTATTCAATTAGTAATGGGTATTCATTTTTAAAAAATATTTTATATTTTTGCTCTTATCTTATTACTTTATGTTGCAATAGTAATTATAATAATTATTTTCAGAACGAGGTAGTCATTCAAGTGGTTCTCATTCGGGTAGCCATTCTGGTGATGGGAGCTGTGAAAATATGGGACGAAGTACAGCTGGAAGTCTAGGTAGAGGAAGTACCATAAATAGTGTTGGTCGCAACAGTGGATCATTTACTCGAACTAATTCTGGTACACTTCCTCACATTGCCATGACAACTGTCCCACCAGGAAAACCTACATCATCAACATTAATTAACATTGGTGTATTCCGTCCTTTTCCCAGTGAAAACATTGGTCTTACTAGTGCAACATCAATTTTAACAAATAATATCATTGGGAGCCAAAATGGAAGTAAAGGTGCTATTGGTGGAACAGTAGATAATTTAAGTGATTTTTATCAACCTTTTAGCAGCTTTCAAATGGGAAATCTAGCAGATAATCGCAACAGTATTGTGAATCAAGAACCATACATGACCGCAAGAGGTCTGAGTGCATCTGACATTAATTCTAATGAACCTGTGAGCAACATTAATTCTAATGGTTGCAATCTTACCGAAGGACATTTGACTCTCCTTAGCAGAGAACCTAGTGACAGACTGCTTAGCAGTTGTATAGCTACTTATAATCAAGTACGATTTAATGACAGGGACCATTGTTCAGTGTTTGGTGATCACAGTTTTAACATAGATGATAATGTACATAATAAACCTAATTGGAATAGTGATAAAGAAGGATCAAGAAGTATATATAAAGTGAATAAAAATTTAAGTGCAATGCTCACTAATAACAAAGGACAAGGTGAGAATAATAGTGACAGTGCAATTTCCAAAGCATTGTGAAAATAACTGTAACATATTCATAGTTTCATACTGGTTCTTTTCATTTTTTGAAAGGCATCATCAATAAAGGAACAAGTATCAACATAAACTGATGTATTGTTTGTGCAGTGCACAGAAGTGAAGGGTGCTCCATTCCTACTAGCCTAGGAATTTTTCTTCCTACATGCAATTTGCCTTTGAAAATTTAAAATTATAAAATGCTAAAAACCATCCACCCATCAAAATTTATCCATTTCATACTCTACTCTAAATCAAATTCTTAGTTAATCCAGGGATCTTTAAAAAAAAAAAACTGACATAATTCAACATTATAGTGCCACAATTAAAATGCAAATACACAGTAAGTTACATAGGTGTACAGTGGGCTTTTGCATGAAATATCTTGCCTTCCGATTCAGTTATTTAAAATCACGTAAATGATAAGAATTACTTAATGTGATAATTTCTGCAAGGAACATAAAAAATGTACAGATAAACTTAAAATTTATAGATTAACTAGTCATGGGAATTAGATGGTGCCACATATCCTTAAATTTATATCTGTACATTTGGAAAACGAAAATTCGATGGTAGCACTCTTGGTTATATTTGCGGTACCACTGTTTCCAGAAGCAATATGCAAATAAAAAAGAAAATAATAAAATGTTTGACTGAGAATGTATAAAACTAGTATGCCTACTTTGTATAGTTAAAAATATAGTTTTTTCAAAAAAAACAAAAAAATACAAAGAAAACCAAAGCAATGCCAATTACAGTATATTCCAACTGCCTTTAATTGTGGAAATGTGCTTCAAGAATACCATAATTGTAGATATGTTGTCTCAAACTATGTGTTAAATTGGGAAAAATATTAATTGTTTGGCATTTTATGTTTCATTTTTTTATCTGTAACAGCCAATATCTAAATGTACAAATTTTTATCTTAGAAAAACATTTGTATGAGAGATTAAAATACAAATTAAATATTAATATATGATCTTTACTCATATTTTTATTCAAAAATATATACACAATGTAATTGTTTCATTCGAGTGATTAGTTCATATACTCTGTTAACTCCATCCTAAGAATTATTGTTACAGTCATTCCACTGTAGTGATTGAAAGTCTGAAGAACTAATAATTAATTTTACTGTGGATTTTTAATACCACACTACCCTAAATTATTTTGTAAAAAATATTTACAATATTGTCTTTTTTTCATATTTATATATTTAAAAATTTTATGAATAAATTACTTTTTCTCTATTTGCTAGTTTGAAAAGTTCAAAAAATTTCTAATATTTTCTGTTATGGATACTAATTTTCTTGAAACGGGCATAATTTTTTTCTTTTATGAAAAATTAAATAATTCAAACTCAGTTGGGATAAAATAATCACATCATTTATATAATTGTTTTACTCTAACTGGATAATTCTGATTGTGTATATAATTTATTTATCGTTATATATATTATCAGATCCAGCAGTTAATTTATGCAAACTCTAATCTGGTTCAAGTAAGTTGGCAGACAATTATCATCTATAAATTCATCCATCGCTGTTATTTTCGACCAGATTTCATTTTTGAAAACTTCCTTCAAAACTGATCGAAAATAGCATTGATGGATGGATTTGTACTAAAATCAATTAAATGTAAATCATCACAGTAATAGTCATGCTTATTTAACTGATCCTACCATACATTAACCAACATTTAATACATCCTAATCATTACTCAAAATATGTAGTCTGAAGAAGCAGCCCATTTTATTTAGTAAATTTGATGTCAGCCTTGTGGTAAGAACTAACTAACAATTCATATTCGTAAAAGAACTTCTAATCTCAAAAATTGTTGATATTAATATCTCAAAAATTACAATGGTAGAGATAACATAGACTTATCACACTGCTATGGTTTCTTTTTACATATAATAGGCCTTTTCATAATGTGTAATTCTCACAGTACTGTACAGTGTGGTGAAAATAAATCTGTTTAAAATTGTAGATTATAATTGTCAGTTTCTGTACATATATATGTTTATACAACAGATACCTAAATATTTTTATGTATGGCTGATGATGGTCTTTTGTACCGAAATGCATACCAGTAATAAAGTTGCATTCTGATGATAAAAGTGTCTTTTAATGTTACCAGTAGCAATGTGATTAGTCTCTTATCTATACCATTGTAATCCTCTACCTCTGTTATCTTTTTGAGATATTACTTTCAAATTCATATCTATTTTTTCCCCATTTTGTTTTTAACTCTCCATTCTGAAAGCACTAAGAATGCCTTTTTTATACTCATTGTGGGTTTTGGCCTGAACCACAATGAGGGCAGCAAGGTGATGAATATCTGGATCAATTTACTGGTAAAAATTCCAAGCTATCTAAAAAAATGTCAAGATCGGTATCTAACTTGTTACTGCCGCTGTTACGGCCTGGGTATAGTGACACAGATTGCTTTTGTCGCAATCTTAACCCGCCTCTAACCCGCCGACCCTTGTTTAAGCGAGTCGGCCCTCCAAAA